>NC_090932.1:187416446-188041446 GCF_040938575.1 Ambystoma mexicanum
TGGACGAGGTGATCCGACACGCTACCAGTACATAATCTTATGCGGCAAGTTGGCTGCCATTTTGGCACATTGTACGCGACGGTTGCGGCCCGAAAGGGTGCTCCTGCACCGATCGTGCCACATTATAAAGCAATTTTTGGAACTATCATGGCTATTGGACCTCCGATGGCCGCGATTCATGGTTTTTAAATGAGGTATGGAGACCTCATTTCACATCATTCCTACTTCTATGTGGACATAAGCTACACGTGCTGATCCTACCAGTGGGAGGTACCCCATTTGAAATACTGCATTGAGAAGCTCTGAGGACAGTGATTTGGGACAGCTGAGTGAGGTTTACAGATATCATTCAACTTCATTCCTGCAACTGTGAAGACACCAGCCAGCATCGGAGGCCCATCCTGCCTGTGGGAGGAACACCTACAGAATATACAACCTGTGCTGGCACGCTGAAGAACCAAGTGAGTGGGGAGTGAATCGTCTCAAGAAGGGAACAGACTTGCGGCCTCACACACTAAAGTGGGGTGCTTGTGCGGTCTATAAGCATGGGAGAACAGGATGATGCTGCTGTTGCTCCAGCGCCAGTGCCACGCAAACAACAAGGTACTTTGGCGCCCATGTCGGAGTTTGATCTTTCAGGGCCCCCACTCTAAGCTTGGCTCCAAATGGTTGTTATGGGTAAATAAGCTGGAAATGTTCTTTAGAGCCACTGGTGAGACGGAGGATGATGCGAAAGTGGCAACTATGCTGTATTCGGCTGGATCGCAGATGCACCGGATTTTTTAATCTTTGAACTCGCAGTCGACCACATATGCAGCTGTCAAGACAGCCCTACAAAATCATTTCCTACCTCTAGCGAACATGGATTATGACAGGTTTGTCATGTGCGCAGAGAAGCAGTTAGGAGATGAGTCACTGGACCAGTTCTGTGGCAGGTTAAGACATTTGGCCAGCACATGCAGGTGGAAGAATGAGGAAGGCATGGTACGCAACCAACTTATTCAAGGGTGCAGCTCAGGAAAGCTGAGAAGACAAATCCTCTGTGAGCCTGGCCTAACGTTAGCGCAAATTCTGGGCATTGGACGTGCATATGAGCTGGCGGAGAGCAGGGGTGCTCGGATGGATGCAGCTGTGCAGCCAGGGAAAAGTGAAGAAGCTTTCGCTGTTGGCCGATCAACCCCTACTAAGCCACAGTGGGGTCAGAAAAGACCCGAAGGTCCTCCAAACTCCAACAGCCCGCATTCATTCCAATACTGTGGCTATGATCTACCTCATGTGGGCAAGTGTCCGGCAAAGACAAGAGTGTGTGGCAGATGTAGCACGCCCGGCCATTATGCAAGGGTGTCCAGGGCAGCGACCCCTGTGGCCACATCCAGGGGCCCAGCGAGAGTTGGCAGTGGCAACCCTAGAAAATTAAAGAATGTGGCGGCGATAGAACATGATATACAGGAGCTGGACATAGCAGAGGAGGAGGAGGATGAAGAGGAAGTGTTTTTCATTTCCAACATAGCGACGGGTGCAAGGAAACGGAGGCAACCTACCTGCGTAGTTACCATCGGAGACACCCCAACGCCAGTATTAATTGACACGGGTGCATCAGTCTGTGTTCTGGCGGCAGAGCATTATGAGGCCCTTCCAGGCCCACCGGGGCTCGAGGACACAAACCAAGAATCTTCATCTTTGGGGAGACACACCTCTTCCCACACAAGGGGTTTTTGTGGTGCCCGTCACCCACGGACAGAATACGATAAAGGCCAGATTTTTTGTCACGGATGTGAGCCCTCATTCATTACTGAGCTGTGCGGCCTCAGAGGCACAAAAGATTGTCCATTTTGCCATGTCGGTATACAAAACAGACGTTGATCGCCTCCTGGAATGATATGCAGACATCTTCCGTGGGGTGGGTAAGCTGAAGGGGGACCCTATCTGGCTCCACATCGATGAGTCAGTGAGGCCAATGGCACTGAAGCACAGGAGAATACCGTTTCACCTTAGGGCGCAAGTCGAGAAGGAATTACAGACATTGGTTGATATGGACATCATCGAAAGGGTAGCGGGCCCCACCCCATGGGTGTCCACAATTGTGGTGGCACCCAAACCAAAACAGCCCGGGGCTGTACGCATTTGTGTCAACATGCGACTGCCCAATGCGGCGATCAAACGGGAAAGACACCTCACGCCGACATTGGACGATATCATAGGTGAGCTACAAGGGGCTAGAGTGTTCTCCAAATTGGACCTTCCTTCTGGGTATCATCAGTTGGAGCTACACCCAGAGTCCTGTTATATTACGACCTTCACCACCCATGAGGGATTACACCAGTTTAAAAGGTTAAGTTTTGGTGTATCGTCAGTGGCAGACATTTTCAAAATGTCATTCGTGGCGCCCTGGCCGGACTGAAAGGGGTCATCAACTTGAGCGACAACATCCTGGTTTTTGCTTCCTCAGAAGCTGATCATATGAAAAGACTGGAAAAGACACTAGACAGAATCAAAAACCTTGGTCTCACGCTACACAAGGAAAAGTGTGAGTTTTTCAAAGACCGCATTGAATTCTTTGGGTTCATCTTTCATGCAGGGGGGCATATCCTCGGACCCCGAGAAGGTGTGAGACATTCAAGAAGCAGCAGCCCCAGAAACACCCTCAGAAGTCAGAAGCTTCTTAGGTATGGTGAACTACTGTGGCCGATTTATTCGGGACCTGGCGTCTCTGTCCGAGATGTTGAGGGCACTTACCAAGAACGATGTGTTCTGGGCATGACCTCCAGGGAGCAGAAAGTGTTCGCTGATATTAAGACGAGAGGGAGTCAGAGATTGTGGTGGATGCCAGCCCAGTAGGACTGGGCGCGTTACTTCTACAAGCAGATGCCCAAGGACTAATGCATCCCATTGCATATGCCAGCAAGGCTTTATCGGATACAGAAAGAAGGTATTCACAGATTGAAAGGGAGGCGCTGGCCATCCTATGGGTGTGTAAACACTTCAGACTATACATCTTGGGGAAACCTCGGGTGGTTATCTCAGACTACAAACCACTAATACCCATTATGGCAGGTGGATCCTCGAAACCACCCCCTCGGATTGAGCGGTGGATGTTGTCTCTGATTGAATATGGGGTAAAACTGTAATACCGGCCAGGCACCAACAACCCTGCTGATTACCTGTTTCGCCACCCAGGGGCTGGACATACGCAAGAAAACCTAGATGTGATTGATTGCATCGAAATGGTTTGCAATGTTGTGGAGGCGGCCATGCCCAGGACGTTATCACTTCAAGACATATTGGCAGCTTCGAGAAGTGATGAGGTATTTCAGATAATTCGGGCTGCCATGGACAGTGGGGAGTGGAAAGATGTGTTAGCCAATAACACCAGACGAGAGATGGGGGCACAACAAGACCTGCAGGCACTGTCGTAGGCACAGAATTAACTCTCTATGGGCCTCATCACGATCTCGGCGGTAACCTTTAAATCCGGCGGTAGCGCTATTACTGCCGGATTTAAGGGTCCACCGAATCAGGGCTTCGGCGGATTTCAAACCAGCTCTGAGCTGATGTGAAATCCGCCGAGCATTCGCGCTAATACCGCCGGCGGGAAATCCGCCGGCGGTATGAGCGCAAAATTTCCCCATTGAGCCCAATGGGGAATAGGGCATTCCCGAATGGGCTCAATGGGGAATGGGGACTTCCAAGTCTGCCCAACTCCTGATCCCGCGCTATTAGCGCCAGGGGCTATGGCGGTCGCGCTAATAGCCCCCGCGCTAATAGCGCCACCGCTACCGCCGAGGTCGTGATGAGGCCCTATGTCTGATGAAAGGCTAATGTTTAGGGGACGGCAAATTGTTATTCCTCGTTGCCTGGTGGCAAAGGTGTTCGAACTAGCCCACAAAGGGCATCAAGGTGCAGCGAAAACTAAAGCACGCCTGAGAGCCAAGGTATGGTTTACAGACCTAGAGGGGCGGGTTGACGAATTTGTGCGCCTATGCATTCCATGCCAAGCTGCCAACCCAGTTGAGAGGGGACCCACAATACAATCCATGGAAAGAAGTGAGCAGCCATGGGGAACCGTGCATGCAGACTTTTGGTCCACCGGATGGGGGTGTACTTTGTAGCAGTGGTGGATCAATGGTCCAGATACCCAGAGATCGAGTTAGTGGAGTCGACGGCGTGCAACCATACTATATTGGCTCTGGAAGAACATTTTCGCCACACATGGGTTCCCATCAAACTCTGCTCGGACAATGCCCCACCGTTCCAGGGGCAGCAATTCGCCAAATACTTGGAGGACTGCGGTATCAGACATCGTAGAGTGACAGCTCTCTGGCCAAAAACAAATGGGGAAGCTGAAAGGTTCATGCAGACTTTGAACAAAGTCTTCCGTATTTCACTTAATGGTGGAGGAGAATTATGCCAGAACTTGTTTGAGTTCCTGAGAGAATATAGGGCCACCCCACACCAGTCCACTGGGGTAGCACCGGCAGAGACATTGTTTAAACGTTGTCCCAGAGGTCTCATACCCGAGGTGGAGGGAAGAAAACCTGGGGTGATTGACAATGATCGCGTCTGACAGGAGCGGCAGGCCAGAAATGAGAGAGAAAGCAGTCCGAGAAATCTACAAGGCAATGACATCGCTGTAGGGGATACGGTACTGATAAGAAACAGACATCCTGAGGGGAAAATGTCCCTCCCATACGAACCTCAACCCATTGGGGTGACACATGTGAAAGGCTCAATGATAACTGCAGCGGATGGGCGAGGAACTGTGACCCGTAATGTGTCCTAATTCAAAAAGATCAAAGTCAACCTGCCCGAATGAACTCATGAGGCACATGAGCCTGAGAACCTAGATACCACCCCGACAACTGAGAGACAGGATGGGGGTGGAGACCCTCCAGCAAGGCAATTGCCACGTCCGGCTCATAATGACAGCTGGAGATACCCAAGCAGAGAAGCAAGGCAGGGTCCAGCTCGATTCCAGGCCTATATCATGGACGCTGATGCCTAGATAGCTTGGGTGGTAACACGAGTTGACTCATGTTGAGTTGTTGCACTGTTGGTACGTTGTTGTTCTGTTTTCGTTTAAAAAAAAGCAGGAATGTTACGGAGCGTGTTAATGTTTATACGCATGCGCGAACCTCGTTCCGGCTCGCGCATGCGGGTTGCAATAAAGAAGGACCGGGAGGTGTCATTTAGCCACCGGGACCCCAAACCGATCAGACGTGTCCGTGCATGCTTCTGTCAGGTGCGTGTGTGATGTGAGGGGCGGCCTGGGGCAATCTCGAATGCGAACAACTTGTAGTCCTACACCATAAAGAGATAACAGCTGCTCAGTGTGTAGAGTTAGCGCTTTGCTATTTATACACATATCATTGCGCTTCTGTTAAAATTATAGGTTCAGAAAATGCTGAAACCTTCTGGCAGCAACGTAATTGGGGGACGTTAACTACTTAATCTGGGTTAAGGTGAGTAAACCCCACAGTGTTCTTTTTCCCTTTGCTTAGTTTTTTATCCAGGGACGTCATTTCACCAAAATGCCAGGGGTAGCGTAAGTGACATCACATGACCCTTGACCTCTGATAAAATCACAGGAAGTGATGTAATTTGACCCCACACAGAAGTGACATCACGGGAAGCGATGGAACATGACCTTTCAACCCTTGACAAAACTGGAAGTGGCATCACATATGTTCCTAAGTAAACTACGGAAAATATGGTTACGGTATCACTGTTATGTGAAATACATTGCATACAAGAATGGATCACCATATGTATCATTAATATCAGTGTGTATAGGCCCATATTACCAAATTACTGTGAATGCAAGCAGATTCAATGGCCAAACGATAATGATGTTTTATTACTTAGCACATGCTTAAGGGCTTTAATTTATCTAGAACAAATATACAATACAATATCACCCAACCTGTGTGGGTACTCATTTATCAACCTCAGAAAGAGCAAAGGCTGAGTTGGCCTTTCCGGGATTCAAACCTGCAACCTGTAGATCACACAAACATCGCAGCAGTGAGCGCTCAACCCACTGAGCTATCTTACCAGATAGAGCTATTTTACCGCTCTAGTAAAATGAGCAATTACATGTCTGAATGTTCTCAAAGACCAAAAGCAAATTACACTCTGTAGTTGATACAATTAAACTGGTAACTGACATTTAACAGCAGGCCAGTTCATCTGCAGGTCTGGTGCAAGGTTGCCCACATGTCAAGCCTGCGTGGATCTACTTTACAGGCTTCAGAGGTTGGCAAAATACATACCATTTGGAGGGTTCATAACTGTGTATTAAAGAATTTAGAGTAGCACAGGCAAATCAGTGCACTCACACAGCATCCTGTACTCTGGGCACTCCTAATCTCATGCATGCAAACAAACATCCAGAACAGCATGCTATGGAAATAGGAAAGATAGACACATTAAAACAAAGCATTAATTGGGGCCCAATGAAATCAAGGCCCACTTTATGTGCTATGGTCAAACATTTCAACACTGTACACAAGCTTTTAGGTACAAGTATTTTGTCAAGTGACTGAGGACACTGAGATGGAATGTCTTGTGATGATCATAACAGAGACAATGGCAGAAAAAAACATGCTAAAATTGCAACTTGCGAAAAGCAAAATACATAGTCCGAAATGGATGCTTATTCCACTCGAAATGCTTTTTGGAAGTTTTTGTCTGCATTGTCAATTTGAGGTGTTTAAGAACAGGCTAAATCAGTGACTCACCCACTGAAGTGTGTCTGAAATAAACCTTGAATGAGTCTAGCAATTACTGTACAGAATTCAAGAAAGACAAATTATTTGTCATTCCTATTCTTTCTTATTTAGGGTAACTGCTCAGTGTTACCCGTGTGGAACCCCATTTCTTTTTATAAAGAGGCCTGAACAAGAAAGCCACTCCAGAAACAGGGGTATCAATGGAAGACATCAGGGGTCGCAGTTGTGACCCCTGGCAACCCCCAAATGATGTCCCTGCTTTTATCCAAAATATTTTTAATTAGCGAACATTTTTTCATTGGCTTTTTATTTGCCTATTTTTTAATTCGATTTCTTCTATATTTTGGAGGTTTGGGATGGTCGTGGAAACAGTATGCAGAAGCCACCTTCTGAGTGCATAAGATGTCTCCAGAGAGTTTTAGCAGCACTTTCTCATTAGCAGCCATACAATGAAGCAATTGTTCCCAGGCTTGGAATTCATCCTTTCCTCCTTCCAAGAAGAGGATGAATGATGCGTATGTTACTGATACCCCAGAAAAGGGAAGCCCGCATTGCAGATTGGATTTGCGTCCCTGCGTGTGCAAAACATACGCGAAAGGGGTTACGATGAGAACAATGAGCATTACTCTTGAAAATATGAGTGACAATAATGTGCACGTTATTTTGGAGAGGAAAGTTCCTTTTCATCACGCATAACCATCTTGACCTAAAAATCCAAAAGATGGGAAAATAGCAAGGCAAGGCGGGCTTGGCCTGCTTGCTCTGCTCGGTTTACACAGTCTTTTATTTGTATTTGCATTGTGTCACACCAGTTTAGCTAAACGTTAACACAAACATTACAAACAATTCCTAAATTACAAATTCTGAAAATTCTACAGCTATGTTATGCTTGACCACCTCGAGTTCACGGTCTGGGCTATATATTCCTACTCCTGTTTATTTAATGTGCACCCAAACCAGTTGGAACAGTGAACCCGGAGGTCCTTTAAGACTAGGTAACAGTATCTGAGATAGAAGGGGATGCAGATCTTACTCAAACATCAATAATCAGACAGACTCAGGAAGTTTGGCAAAATCATGACTGTTTTATGAACAATTATCTAAAACAGGGAGTACAACGGACACCAACGGACATTCGCTCAAATCTCTCAACGACCTCTCTGAAACATTTCATAAAAAATCACAGCTTTATGCTAAAAATGTATCATACGTGACGTCATACTACGTGGCAAAATAGGAAAACCTACTAGGGGATGTGATAGGCTTAAAAGAAACATCTAAGTATACTTTCTGCAGGGGTGGGGATCATGATTGGGTCTCTAAGGTCAGGTGGACAACTAAGCTCACCCCAAGTTCAAGTCATCTTCAGTGTCAGATTAATACACAATGTTCTATTGGCTTCTCAATCTATAGGCCTCCTTGCTACGTGGCCCTCTACAATTGATTGGCATGCTTATACCCTTCTGGAATATTCCACTCGCTAGCAGTACGCAAGCTGGTACCCCAGGTGCTGGGGGGTTGGCCTGGTCATGCCTCCTCACCCAATTACCTCAACATCCATCATCACTCCTGCGGTCTGCCATTCAATTACTTTGTTTGAACTCGGCCTTGCAAAGGCTCACTGTGCCTGAGAATAAAAGGGAGTGAAGGCATGTCCTTATCTTCTGGTCTTGGTGTAGCTCGCTCCAAAGTCTATTTTCATCTGACCATGTGACTAGAGACCACGTTTTGAGGTCCTTCATAGTATTTAATACTATTACTTTTGGTGTTTTTTTTTTTTCATTACACCTCCAACAGGAGCTCAAATCGCTTCACACGTTTATTGTATCTTCTCAAGTAGATAACCAGGCTCTTGGCAGCCCCGACTCTTGACAATGGGCCAGGCAAGCCTTCTCAAATCTTCCTTCGCCTCCAGCTTGTTTTATTCTGCTGCGCCACACTTCCAGCCCTTTCATTCACAGGGTCCAAGTTTGCTCAAATGCGTCGTGGAACATCCAGATTCTATACATTCCTATAAATATATTGGCGGCACCGCCTGCAGTGTATTCACTATGTAGCCAGCCTCATGATTACTTTTTCTACTTGCATTACTGCGTCTGTACATTTGTAAAATGGCTTTGCATTTTCTTCAGTGCTTCTCCACACGTGCAATCTTCATTACGCTCCTGAAATGTTGCTTAATTCACTACTTCGCCATCAGATTCTATAAGGTCTATATTCTTTCTTCATTCGCATCTCTTCTGGGTGTGTCATTACTACTTCTTGTGACGTTGCCAGTCTCCTCTTTCTTTCATCTTCACACTTCTTCCGGAACTTCTTTAGAAGAGCATAATTTCTCCGCAGATACATATAGGGTTTTCCCAATGGATACCTTGTTTCAAGGACTCTTCGCGGTATAGGTACCATTACTGGCTTTGCGCATGTCACAATTTCCGGCTGCCAACATACAGGCAGAATGGGAGTCAGACTTCCGGTAGAGGTACTTGGCTCCTCCTCTACACTCCGCCCTCTGGTTGATTTATCGACCACTCTCCCATCAGTCTTCACATCTAGACATCCTCATCTGAAGAAGTGTTTCTTTGGAGTCCATATCTTTATTACTCCTTTCAGGCATCCTGCTGATTTCACATGTTCATGAACACTCCAGGTCATAAGACTACATTGTCCATTTGGGTTGCAGTAAACCCATCTTCCCACATACTTCTTGTGGGTCTTCGGATACAGGAACTTTGTTCCCTCATGTGCATGAATACTGGCTTTTACATAGTCTCTGATTTCTGCATCTGTCAGCTCTTTGGGTCCAACCCAGACTTGACATCAATCATGATCTTCATTCCTGTTACTTTCTTTGCTGTCTTCTTGCACTGTGTGATTATTATTCTGATCACACAGAATCCAAACATGATCATAACCAACAAGGCTCCAAGAAACTTGAATATATTCACCATCCATTGTGGAACCCATGAGAAGATCGATGCACACCAGCTGTCATCAGCAATGTCTTCTACTTCATCTTCCATCCTGACATGGAAGTTTGTGAGCATCTTTATGGCCTCTGTCAAGGTCCCATTCTCTTCATTGTGAGAAGGTATGAATGCGCAACATGATTCTCCGATTTTGGCACAAACACCACCATCCATAGCTGTAATCACATCCAAAACATATCTGTTCTGAAGAGTCATCAGTCTTATGGCTCACAGCTTTTCCTTGATAGCATTGAATCCCTTTATGGTAGTATTGATCATATGCGGGAGCTCACATCTAGTTATATGTAACCATCTGGCATTTGCCAACGTCTGAATCCCTGGCATGAAGATTGTTATGAATATTGCTGAGGTCTGGCTGAACAACCTGTGTTCATATAGAATGTCATTGAAAACGTCTATCAATTTAGCTAAGAAGTAATTCTCTCTCTTTATTCAGTTGAGAAATCCAACCTATCTCCTCTTTCTCAGGTGAGCATCTGCCTTTGGAAATTCTCCGATGTTCAGTTCACTCTTCGGTATCACCAAGGCTGGAACATGGACAATCACTATGGAATATAGTACTCCCCAATCTCTGGGCAGCTTCATGTATGCTCTGGATCTGCAGGCCCAGTAGTGGTCCATTATCACTACTGTTCCATCCTTCATTCCTGGTACATTGAAGATTCAACCGCACTGCTGATTCTCTCCAATTTTTCTTGTGCCATTATTTCTGAAGCATAGCTCTACACTAGGCAGAGGCACTATCTGAAACGGGCCTCCTTTGTCTTCGACCCATGACAGCAATTTTGCAAGCTTCAGCCATAGAGGCTTGCATCCCTTTTCCACACGATCTATAACTGGTTTGTGATGTTATGTTACTGCCACAGCTCTGCATACGACTATGCCTTCTTCCCAGCCATCTGGAGACAGTACTGCTCCCCAGATCTGCATTTGTCCTCTCTCCTTGCATCTTCATATTTCTTAATCAGTTTTTCCTTGGCAATTAAGCTTCTTATTTATCTCCCATCTGATTCCTGCTCCTTTCATTCCAGGCTGCTCATATCTTATCACGTGATCTCTGGTATCTGCTCTTGCTCTTGTCTTCAAATCTTAAACATAATCATCTTCTTCTGGAACTGACTATTCCGTCACCCATACTAAGGATGCTGTTCGATGCTGAAATTGACCTCTTGTATGGCAGAGTGCAAGGTGAGTTAGGCAATGAGCTGTTTGGACATCTATTTCTATAGCTATGAATATTTTGGACTTCCCCATAGCATAAGGTAGGAGAGCACAAACATAGCAATCCTCCTCAGAGGTTCTCCTTCCCACCTCTTTCATGTGTTGGTACCACAGGTTGTTCCCCAAATGTGCTGTACTATCTAGATATTTATTTAACTCATAATCATCTTCCCTTGCACTTCTCTTGGGTCTCTTTCTTGCCAAATGAGCTCATACATACTGGTCAGGGAGTATATAAAAATGGACCATCCTACAGGGGGAATCATGGGAACACTTGTCAGAGAAATAGGTGACCTTACATGTGTCACTGGTGTAGGGATAATCACATATGGCTTTGGCCTCTTGGCAACATCTAACTCTGCATAGGCCACTGGAGGGGGAAGAATCAAAGAGACTCCCATCTTTCTAGGACCAGCAAGGTAAGTAGCGTGTATTAGCAAAAACAGAAAAACAATGATAGATGCTGTGCACACATATATTATGCACTAGCACATGAAACCCCACCACTGGTGTCTCTCCACACGTTGTTGAGTCTGTTCACTTTCTGGAAATGCATTATTCTCAATAATCCACATTGTGCCTGTGTACTACTTTTTAAGGAAGGAAAAAACCTTTTTAATAAGGCAGCCTTGCTAGATACTCAGGTAGCTGCCGAATTGGCTCAATTATTGCTGCAAGCAATCTTCTAATCACAGAGCCATTCTTAGAATCCTGCACAAAAGTATGTATGTCAGTGCTATGCCCAACAAGAGCAGGGTAAGCTCGTAGTATAAAAATGAAGACAGCGAGAAAGAGTCTATGGATATCGACATCAGATAAGACCATGAATCTATCAAAAGAGAAACTCAGTGAGGAACGAACCAGGGAGCTGCTCCCTTTTCCAGTCGTCAAATATGAAGTGAAGGTCTGGCATTTTTTGCACACCAGCACTTTCTAAAAGTCCACGTAAAAAGATTCCTGTGGCTCAAGATAGTTGAGTTCGCACTTCTGCTAAAGTGCAAATGCACACTTGCATTTATTTAATCAGCAATCTTAGCGACCTTCTTCCAAATTATCGAGCCGAGTCTGCACGTGCTGAACTACTTCTTCTTATCTTGCTTCTGAATCAGATGGGGGTGTTCCGGTCTCACCAGCATACGGCTTCATGTTGCCCAAGTGGATCAGGGCACGCCTTTCTTGGACATCTACTGCTGAGGGAGTGATATTCTCGACAATGTATTGTTAACTAAAACTGGACTTGTGCCTCTTCCTTGTGAAGTTGCGTATTAAAACGGGGTCTCCAACAAATAACTTGGGTATAGATAGTAGTTTCATACATCCGGTTGCTGAATGGTCTTCATCAGTGTCCTGAGACCGACACCCCTTATGCTTGAGTTGATCTGAAATGACAGAGATACTAGCGGTCATACATGTTAAATACTCACGTAGCTCATTTTCTAACAATTCTGCAGTCATCTGGGCATCCCTTCTACTCCTCGATGAAGGGGACAGGGTTGTTCTCCTTTATCTTCCTGTCACTAACTCCTGGGGTGTGAGTTGGTGGTCCGACGCAGGCTGATTCTTTAATGCATACAATGCAAGGGGCAGGCAATACAGCCATCCCTTCTTCAATGTCAATTTAAGTTTGGCAATTCTTCCCTTGAGCAGACCATTGAGTCTCTCTCATAACCCGTTCGCTTGTGGGTGATAAGCAGAAGAAATGTATGCTTTATGCTAAGTGATAGGCAGATATGTTTGACTACTTCATTAACAGAATGGGGCCCATTGTCGGATCTCAGCACCTCACATACTCCCCATCTAGGAAAGACGTCCCAGACTAAAAACCTCACAGTGCAAGTGGCATCAGGGTGTGTACATGGATCAGCTTCAATCCATCTCGAAAAGGGGCACACCACCACCATCATATACCTATATCCACTACATACTTGCAGCATGTCGATATGTAAATACTGAAAAGGACCATTGGGTCAAGGAATTACTCCTCTGACTGTCTGCAGTGTGTGCCCAGCGGTAAACTTTTGGCATACAACGCAATTTATTTCATAAAAGGCAATGTGTTCTAACAAATTTGGTATGAACCAGTCCTCCACAATAGCTGCTGCAAGGCTTTCCCTAGTTACATGCGCATGGTAGTGCAGCTGTTCAAGCGCTACCCTTAATAAGGCTAGAGGCATCACTGGTTTACCAGTGCTGTACTGTCGCCACAATTCTTCAGAGAGGGATAGAGAACACCCCCTCCACTTCCATAATTCTTTCTCCTCCTGAGGAGCACCACCTTGAACTTCCATCAACTGTGTTCTGGACAAATGATTAAACACTTAATTTATAATCAGAAACGTGACCACTTTTTCCTTTACATCTGGAGTATCAAAACTAGACATATCTGGAGAATATGTAACCCTTTTGGCCTCTTTGTCTGTGGCTTCGTTCCCACGTGAAATAAAATCAGTTCTCTTAGTATGTGCTGCTCATTTAACTTTTGTGATGGCTACTGGGAGTTGTAGTGCTTTAATAAGCCTGTCCAATAATGCAGTGTGTTGCACTGGAGTTCTGTCCGCTCGGAGGCAGCCACTCCTTTTCCAATGTGCTAGCCTTGCATGCATGGTTGATGTCATCTAGGCGGAATCACTGTACACTGGCCCTCATTACGACCCTGGTGGAATTCGCGGTGCTAAATGCACCGCGGAGCACGGCGGAAAGCCGCCGATAGCGCCATGGGGGTTGGCGAATTTACCACCCCATGCCGACCTTGGCGGAGCGGTAAATCCCCAATCCCCATTTTGCCCTTCCCCATTCCCATTCTTGCCCCATAGGGTATAATGGGAGTGGGGAAGGCGTTAATTACGCCACCGTAAAGTACGGTGGCGTAATTAACAACGAGGTCCCTTAGCGCCATGGATTTCTCCGCCCGGAAAAACCAGGCGGAGAAAGGCTCCATGGCGCTACGGGAACTCGTAGTAGGGCGGACGGGTCCGCCGCGAATAACGCTGGCGGAAACCCACTCCGCCAGGGTCGTAATGAGGGCCACTGTCACTTCCTGCCCTGCGTGTTTTTCAAGCACGACAATAATTCTGCAGCCTGTGCCGAAAAGTGAGACAGTAGTCTTGCACTTGCTACCACTTCAAATTTCCCAATAGCTCTGTGCTTTACCACAATTGACCCTGACTGCCTTTCCCCGTCAGTTTGATCAATTGTTGACGACCCGTCAATAAAGAGAACCTCCCCCCTTGCTAGAGCATTCTCCTTTACACTTGGGTTCTCATCATAAAACTCCTCATAGTTTGAGCAATCATGTACTTGCTCAACCGCTGTCACAGGTACGGCTACGACCGTGGCAGGGTTCACTATTTTACACCGGACTATTTTGATCGCTGGATTCGATATAACTATCTCATATGCAGAAGCCCTCTGAGATGTTGGTGTACCCTTAGGTTTCTCCAAAACAGCAAACAAAGCATGCTCAACAAATAAAGTCATGGAACACCCCATCACAATGCTTGTAGACTTCTCAATGGTGAAAGCGGCTGCTGCCAGCGATTGTTCGCACGGAAAGTGTGCTCTCATAATTGGATTTAGAATCCCACTATAATATGCCAGAGGTTTGTACCCCAGTGTAGTCATCTTTGTAAGCACTGCTTTGAAAACTGTCCCATTCATGTGTGAAAAAAGATAGAACTCCTCAGAATAATTGGGAATTCCTAAAACTGGAGCCATAAAAATTGCTTTTTCAATTCTTCAAACCCTCCCCCCATTTCCTCAGTCCACTCTATTTTCTCCTTGTTCACTTGGGCTTTCTTTAAAGCCTGCAAAAGGGGTCTTGTGTATGAACTATAATCAAATACCATGCTCTAACATAATTGCACAATGCCAGAAACTGCAGCATTTGCTTTATCGTGTGCGGTTTTGGTGTTTTCATAATCGCCTCAGCTCTTTCAGGTTTAACTTTCTTTCCCTCATGCAAGATTAACTGGCCTATGTACAACACCTATTCCTGACAATATTGCAATTTTTCCTTGTCTACTTTATATCCTTTGTCTGCTAGGATAGTCATTAACTGAATCGAATCTTGTCTGCACTCATCGTCTGTCGTGCTACAAACTAAAATATCATCTACGTACTGCAGCACAACACTTGGCAAATCAATATTGCTTAGGTCCATCTAGAGGACGCTATTAAAGATCAATGGAGACAAACGAGTACTCTTCAGCTTAGTCTGATGAAACGTAAATGACATAAGTTCTTGGGAGTCATTAGACAGTGGGATTGAGAAAAATGCATTTTTCAAGTCAATCACCATGAAATATTGTGCCTCTGTGGGAATACTACATAAAATCGTCACAGGATTTGGAACTAAAGGAAACTCTGCCTCGACAATCTCGTTAATTGGTCTCATGTCCTGAATTAATCTCCATGACCCCCCTTTCAATTTCTTCACAGGGTACACAGCAGTATTACAAGGTGACTCTGGCGTCACCAAGATACCCTGTTACATCATAGCTGATATACAGGCCAATTCATGGAATTAATGTGTGCCGAAAATCTCCGCGCAAGCGTGCAAAAGCGTACGAAAGCATGCGAATCGCAGCGCAAGTGCGAAAATCACAGTGCAAGCGTGCAAAAGCCGCGCACATCGATTCATGGAAGTCCGTGCGCATGTAAATACTGGGATGTGCGCTAAAATCCTGCGTGGCGCACGCGGGCGCACACATCATCAAACGGCGTGCGCTACACACACAGCGAAAGCGCACATAGCGCGGCGCACACAACAAAAGTAGGTGGAACACAGGGCGTAACACGCGGAATGGGGAACAACGTGTGAAAATGTGGGCGTTACGGGGGAAGTACAGGAGGCAAATGCGCAGAACGCCCACACGCTTGCCTACAACACGTATTCATGGAATCGAACAGGGGAAACGCGTGCGCCAAAAAAGATGCGCTAATCCGGAAACACGTATGCCAGCAGGAAGAAGTCGTACGTGGACCCGCGCAGCATAAAAGTGCATGCAAATGACAAACAAGCTCAGACGCTACGATGAATATACCGTTCCTCGCAGCAGTGGTTGTGGGACACCGTAGGAGGAGGATAGTCAGGGCCAGAATTTTTACACCCAGGACCAGCCTTTTTGGGATGCCTGATGACCAGGTGTATGGGAGGTACAGGTTTCCACCTCACATTATACTCGGCTTGGTCAGTGAGTGGGAGGATGACCTCACATCACCCACCCTGTGCTCCCAAGCACTGAGCCCCTTGGAAAAGGTGCTCAATGTACTGCACTTCTTGGCCACTGGTTCATTTGAGCAGACAAGTGCCATTGTGGAGGGGGGTGTCACAGGCCACGCAGTCACGCTGCCCACACCAGGTTTTGGCCATCATGACTGCACGCCCATCAACCCGCAGGCACATATACCTGCTCAGAACACCTGCAGAAAGGCAGGCTGCCGTCCATGATTTTTACGGGTTGGCACACTTCCCCAAAGTGCTAGGTGCCATTGATTGCACCCATGAGGCAGTACGTCCTCCCAGGGCAACTGAGCACATCTATAGAAACCGCAAGCACTGGCATTCCATCAACGTGCAGGTAGTATGTGATGCCAAGGGAATCCTCACCTCAGTATATGCCAACTATCCAGGTCCACCCATGACAGTTTCATTTACAGAATGTCAACCCTAAACCGGGACCTAGAAGCTGGGCGGCATGGCGATACATAGCTGCTTGGTGAGTATGAATGCCTCTACACATGCATGTCAGATACTGAGTAATGTCACAACCCCACTAATGATACCCTTCATCACCTCCCCAGGGGACAGTGCCTACCCTCTGAGCACCCACATGATGACGCCAATTCGGAACCCCACCACACCACCCGAGGTAAGATACAACACAGCCCATATTGCAACCCGGGGCATAGTGGAGCGCACATTCAGGGTGCTCAAGTCACGCTTTCGCTCCCTTGACCGCTCTGGTGGGCAGCTGCTATACGCGCCCCCAGTAGTGTGCAGGATCATAGTGGCAGCATGTGTCCTGCACAACGTTGCAACCCGCCTGGGCCTGCCGGTGGACATGGTGGTGCCCCCACATCTCCAACCACATGCACGGCCACTGCGGATGGGAGGGGAAAGGGCACGTGGTGAGGCAGCCCGTACGCAGCTGGTGGCTAATTACTTCACCTAAAATCCCAACCCTGTGGAGTGCACACAGCCCTGGTACATACCAGCTGACAATCAATGATGATGACAGAAGGGACAGTCAACTGTCACAACCATACCAGCCTTAGATTGGTCACCTGGAAGTGTTACATTGTGTGCATCCCTACCTACCCAAAGACAAGCAATGCTGTGTCACAAAAAGACACACATTTATGCTGCATGAATGGCTACCCCCTTGCAAAATATAACATGAAAACAGTGCCATGTCACCCAACCCCTCCCCATCTCCGCTACCCAACACACCATGGCATGTCATGCAATATGAAAGCAAACAAAGGAATGCACAACACATGACACAAGTGTCACAAAGTGCACTGTCCAAAATGGAGACAGGCCACAGACAATATGCTCCCAGTAATCAATAACAAACAGCACACATGACCAAATACTTACCAGCAACACACACAGCAACACAGGATGAAACATTGCCAAAATATGACAGTACCAAATGAAAGTAGTGCAACCTGAATAAACCAGCACATTACACCCCTTCCAACTGCAGAGTGTTGACGTCAGGCAAATGTGTCAGTGTACTGCATACAACATGAACTGCATCCGCAAAGGAGACAGCCTTGTGAAGACATGAAGAAGGTACCTGTGAATAAGGAGGAAGACATGGATGCACAAGCACATATCAATGCACCATGCAGTGTTCAATACAACAACAATCCCCACTAGGGATGTACACACAGTTCTGACTACAGACTGCCCACACAGCTCATGGGAGCCCAATGTCACTGTGTAAGTCACTGTCACTTGGTCACACCCTTTGCAAGCCCATGGAAAGGGAAGCAGGACGGGTGTGTGTGTCAGGAACCCAAGCATCTAACCCAAACACAGGACAAGCCTGCATGTGCCCAGCTCGAATACACAGTGGATGCCCACGGGAGCCACACAAGGCAACATACTATAAAAAAAATAATAATAATCAAAAATGGCCATGTGGGGCCCGGGTGGGGCACCCAGGAGGTTCGAGTACAGGGTGCACAACAACACCCACCTGCGTGGATGTTGCCAAAAAAATAAATACCTCCATGGGCTCATGGCCTGCACGGTTACGCTATTGTGGGAGAACTGCTGCTGTCGCTCTCTTCACCCTCTGCTTCTGCATCAGGAGGTGGTGGTGCTATGGGAGGCAGCCCACGCAAAGCCCTGGTATGGTCCTCCATGGCAGCAAGCATGCAGTTGCTGAAGGTCTGATTCTGGAGGATGATAGTGCAGAGATCCCCATGCAGCACCTCACGGGTTGCCTGCATTTCTACACGCATAGCCTTGTGTGATGCCCAGATCTCCTCCCGAGTTGCCTGCAGCTCAGCTGAGAGCGAACGTGTGAGCTGCTCCAGCTGCTGTTCTGACCTTAAATTTTGGGAAGCCTCAAGTTCACTTAAAGTCTCCCTGAGGAACTGGAGTTCTAACCTCAGGGCTTTCCTGTGGCCCTGTGACTCCACAGAAATTGCTTCCCGCAGAGTATTTGTATTTGTATTTATTTTATTTGTATAGCGCAGACCAGGCCTGGAGGCTACCGGGCGCATTTCTTAAGGCAATGGTTACATAAGTTGCATACAGTGATAATATATCAAACAATAAATAAGGCATAGAAATAGACATAGGTAGGTAGTACAACGATACATGGTTTGTCAAGTAGTACATCCTTACATAGGTTATTGCAACATGTTTTCCGAATGTAGTTTAGGCATTGGAAGAGGCGAGCCAACATTTGGCTCTATGTTTGAAAAGGTTGAGGGAGGGGAGGTTTCTGATAGTCAAGGGGACAGCATTCCACAGTTTGGCTGCCAGGACTGGGAAACTAGAACCACCGGCTGTTTGGAGATTATATCTAGGTATCAGTAGGCTCTGGTTCAGGGTAGATCTGAGTGAGCGAACTGGAGTGTACAGCGTGAATCGTGAGGAGAGATAAGTGGGGGCCAGATTGTTCATACATTTGTAGGTAAGGGGAAGCGATTTTAGTGAGATCCTTTGGGTGACTGACAACCAATGAAGGTTCTTCCTGGTATCCGAAATGTGTGCAGATCTGGGGATATTGAGGGCTGCCCTGATGGCGTTTTTTTGTATGATTTGGAACTTGTCTAGGTTACCCTGATTAGTGCCCTGGTACAGTGCATTGCAGTAGTCAAGTTTAGACATGACCAGGGTCCTAGCAAGAGTAGTACAGTTGTGCGAGGGGAGGAAAGGGCGACATGCTGTGATCAGCTTGCAGGTATAGGCGGTGGCGGCCGCAACTGCATTAGTTTGTCTGTGAAGGGAGAGGGTGGAGTCGAGGTAGATTCCAAGCGTTTTTGTGTCTTTGGAGACTTTTATTATATTTCCATCGATGTTAAAGGAACTGTACATAGGGTTCAGCTTGTTTAGTCTTTGCTGAGTACCTAGGATGAGGAGCTCTGTCTTGTCGTCATTGAGACAGAGCTCATGTTGGGCCATCCATGTTTGAATGACATGGTAAACGTCATTCAAGGCTTTTGAGTCTAATATGTAATCACCCGTGATGGGGATGAGTATCTGGGTGTCATCAGCATAATTTGTGTAGGTGACACCCAGATAGTCAAGCACATAGAATAAGGGTTTAGTAAATACATTGTAAAGGGTAGGGGATACACACGATCCTTGGGGGACTCCGCAAGGGACTGGTGCAGGGTCAGCCGCGGAGGTGGGCGAGAATACCCTCATCTGTCTGTTATCCAGGAAGGATTGAATCCAGTTTGTGGCCATGTTGGAGAAGTGAGCTGCAGTTTTCAGGTGGTGACAGCGGATTTGGTGACAGAGTCTCTAGTGCCGCCCGTTGGTCCCTGTTGGACGCCAACATGTCTTCCCTGTGTGATTGGCAAATGGAGTCTGTTGCCTGCTGTTGTTGCTCCATCTGCCTTTCAGGGGGAGAATGGAAGTGGCCACCCTCTCGATTGCCTGAGCCATCATTTCAACTGATGCTCCCTGTTGTGCTGCAATACCGTACATGGAGTTTTCCCATACAGTATTGCCTGGTGGCGCACGGCCACCGCGTCAGCTGGCACCACATCTGTTTGGGGCAAGGCGATCTGCACCTTGCTGTGCCGGCACTGCCTGAGGCTGCAGGACTGCATTCCCCCTCTGATCTGCTCGCCCAGGAACAGGATCAGATGTTGTGGAGTGTGACCCTGCATCCGTAACCGCCAAGGCGGAGTTACCAACACTGACATCCCCATAGAGGGTTCTACCCCGGGTGCAGGTGGGTTGGACAGAACAGAATCCCTGCCAGAAACACTCACCTGCGACAGCACATTAGTCTCATCATCCGATTCAGCACCTGAATCATAGAGGTCTGGGGAGGTGCAACCAGAGACACCCTTGGACAGTATGGTCTGCAATAAGATTGGGTATTCACCCACCACCACACCACGTCCTCCACTGGTGCCCGGTCGTGCCTGAGATTCCTCCTGGGTCTGCACCATCTCCTCCACCTCTACAGCATCAAGTGTGTCATCACCTGCAAAAACATGAAAGACAACAAATGGAAACAGTCATGAGCACCATAGCACACACATAGGCCTTACAAGCCAGAGATCCAGTACATGATTTACACATGTCCCACAACAATAACCCTGGCATGCATGCACTGTCAATGAGTTGGAAGGGGAGGCAAAAAGCAGACACAGAGGACACCAAGATGGAAAAGGAACACATTTGCTGCATGCTGGGTTGCACTGGCATCACACATTAGCCTGTGAGTGGCATGTCCAATACACATACATGACACATGCCAGCACACAGATGGCATGTAGCCTAGCCATGGTACATTTGACAAGTACAGCGATATGTCAGTGAATGAGTACTGTCACCCATCCATGTGAGATGGACATGATGAGATGAAAAATGCTAAATAGTGTGACAAAATACGCATCTGCCACACACTCCAACACATCCAGTGTACAATAATACAGTGATTGCAGGCCAATGTACACATCAATGGTTGGTCACTTCAACATGACAGGAAACAACTATCATGTTCCACATTCAAACAGGCCCCAAAAATTAATGTGAGCAGGCCAATACTCAATCAGCCTGAATGGTCTAATCATTAACATAACAAGGTAACAAATGTGGGCCAATGTGGGGTGTAATCAATGACAGAAGCATGTCACATATGTGGCATTAGGGCTGAAAAATGTGTTGCAAAAATGGGAGAATTGAAACAATCAGCCTGAATGAAGACCGAAAAATTGAGAACAATGTTGTTGCAAGATGACAGTTCAAGGGCAACTGCAGTAATGTGGTGCCAATTGGCTACTGTGGGCAGAAGGGATACTGTCATACCCAAATCCAAGGCCGCTGAATGTTTTGGAGGAAGCACATGGGTGAGCCATACCACACAGGAGTACACACCATCACCTGGCACTCAATCAGAACCCGTCACCCAAACAACATACACATGGATTACACACACATGCATGGGCACTCACCGGACAATGCGTCGTAATCTGGTAGGTCTCCCACGCCTTGGATCTGTTCCTCTGTGACGAAGGTTCCAGCAACAGACTCATGTTCAGTGAGTTGGTTGTCCTCTGGTGGAGACCCACCACCAGTCACCAGAGTAGAGGCATGATTTGAGGCCAGCTTGTTCTTTGCTCTACGTTTCAGGTCATTCCACCGCTTGTAGCAATCATCAGCTGTGCGCCTCACAAATCCAAGGGCACTAATGTGGTCCGCGATGGTCTGCCAGTGTGCCCTACTTTGACCAGGTGTGGTCTTGCACCCTGCAGTCACCACCATTTAGCGGCTACGTGCCGACACATAGGCCACAAGTGCATCAAGTTCGGCATCATTAAAGCTAGGCTTCCTTGACGTGCCGGAGTGTGTAGCCGTGTTTGGGGTCTCAGCCTGTAGTGCCAGAGCACCCTTCTTCTTCTTTTTCAAAGGTGGTGCGGATCCTGAGTGGCTTACGCCGCTCTGGTCAGTAGAGGCAGAAGCGCATGTGGACGGGGTACTAGAAGTGTGCGAAGGCACAATGACCATAGGTCTTGGTGCAGGCATTGGCTGCAGAGTGATGTTGGCAGGGCAAAAGTCGGTTTGATGGACCTGGACCGACACTGTCCCGGCTGGGAGACTCAGAGCTGGGGTGAATAGAGCTGCAGCTGCCCCTGCAGCCCCCCACCCTGCCTACTTGGGGCAGCAGATGACATTGCTTCCGCAGATCCACGTGGCCTGGTGACAGCAACTTGCACCTCCACACATGGCTTAGACTTGCTGACCTGGAAGTCAGTCTGGGAGTCATCCTGTGCCGGTTCAGGTGCCAAAATGATCCGGTCCAACAAGGGCTGAGCTGGGATGGTGTCAGCTATGTTTCCCACAACCATGGGGGGGGCATGGGTGTCCATGATTGGTCCTCCACACACAGGGGTCTAGGGGCACCCTGCAAATCCTGGCCGCGTACCCTACCGCACCCACCACGCCCACCTTTTGGAGGTCAGCCCCCTTTGCCTCCCTTACTGCTTGGTCGCCTCCCAACCATGGCACTGATGTTGTTGTGCGTATGGGAGTTGCAGTAAACAATTGTCCTGGGCAATTGGGGTGAAAGGGGTAGGGTAGTAGATGGAATGCGTCCCCTAGTGCTCTGGCAAGGCTGTATGTGACCCCTGGGGGAGGATTACGGGTCACGCAAACACACAGGCACCCCAAAAACAAAAGCACACGTGCACGCAACCCCTGGTAGAACACGTGTGTGGAAAAATAAACCCGCACTACGCTGTGGCACCCAGAAACACAAAAATAAGCGTACGCATGTTACACGCAGCCTACAATGACCACTGAAGGGGTACGCGGCACACAGGGGCAACCACAGTTGGGAAATACGTGCGCGACTCACCGTCTGCCTTGAAAAAGAATGTGAAAAAGATGCGTGTGTGCGCATAGGCAACACCCCCGCCAAAAGAAGAAAAGAACGCAGTCTGAGGAAACAGGGAGTACGAACTGGAAACGTTGTGAAGTAATCGCGTGTGAACCAACAAGAAGTACAAGGTACACCGCTTGCTCTCCACAAAAAGCATGTACAATGAAATAGCGTGATACTCGTACCTTTTAAGCCAGCCCACACGTGAAACGTCACTTACGCGCTTACGTGATAAGGCCCTTTCCTACAATAGCACAGTGACGTGCAGTTTTCTCACGTGCTGATTCACTATGCACCCGTGTTGTGGGCAACGCCTGCACGTGTAACGTCACTGACGCGCTTACGCGCTAAGGGCCTTTCCTCGGATTACACGCTGATGTGCAATTTTTTCACGTACCAAATCACTCCGTATCAGGCTGGCCACGCGAATACACACGGAAGACCACGCTCCTGCCCAAAAGGCCATTTTCCTGCCCCGAAGAGCCCCGAGCACGCTCCCACCAGCCATCTGCTGCTGTCTGCCTGCTGCCCACGTGCCCTGCTATTTGGTGCCTGCACGTCAGCCATCTGCAGGGGTCCAGTTGCTGTGTCCACCCCTGCTGGAACAGACGACTCCCGACTGGGATAACATCGCTCCACAGTCCAGCCCCAGGACCCAGTTGCCCACCCACCCCTGCCTCGGGGGTCGCCATGTCGGGGCAAACACCATCTGAGACCACTGGCGAACCCCAGTCAGAGAGGCAGAGGGCCACCAGCTTCAGTGAGAAGGAAGTTGGTGTCCTGGTGGAGCATGTCCTGGGGCATTATGATGCCCTCTTCGGAACATCACGCGCCAACAAGGAAGGACGGTTGAGGATCTGGGAGGACGCAGTGGTTGCCATCAACGCGGAGGAGGTGGCAACCCGCGACATCAAGCACGTCAAGAAGCGCTGCGAGGACCTGAGGTCCAGGACCCTCTACAAGGCCCGGCGCCTCGCAGAGGGGGGCCAGGGCAGCATGAGTAACATCCAGATGAGGGTCCTGGAACACATAGCCCCAGCGCTCCACGCCCAGATCCTTCAGAGGCAGACCCGTCTGGAGTTGAGCGGTAAGTGGGAAAGCATTGATGTGTGAGACAGGGCATGTTGTAGTGTGCTGGTAGTCTGATACTTGCCTGTATGTGTGACATAGGCCATGTATGGATGTGTGTGTGCAGGGACATTATGGTCATGCATGTCAGACCAGTAATGTGTGAACCACAAGAATGGTGCATGTGTTCCAATGCAACATGGGGAGCTGTATGCGGAATGCACACATGAATGCATGCCAGTCTCTGTTCTTGGACATGGAGGGGGGGTGAGGAATGGGTGCTGCAGTCATGTACATGTATGGTGCACATGTGTGTGTGTTTCTGAGAAGTGTGTGTGTGTGACTTTTAAACACCATGGTGGCAGGTCACAAGAGTTGGTGGCAGATCACTCTCTTCGGCAGGGGCCTCTCTCTGGAACAGCCTTCCTGCCTCCCTGAAACTCGAGGAGAACCACCTCCAGTTCCGGAAACACCTCAAAACCTTCCTCTTTGCTTCTGGTTTCTCTCCTCCCCTCCCTTGCTGAACTCCTGACTGAAATTGCACTGGTTACCGGGTCACCCCTCTAATCTCTGGGCCAGGCCCTGTCAACTGCCCACCTGCACTGCATCCCTGGCAACCCCTGCACTTGGGGACTGTTTCTGTATCCCTTCAGTCCCCTTTCCAGCACTTGTCCGCACTTCCTGCACTTGCCTGTTTTATTTTATGTGTTTTATTTATCTTATTTTTTTCACTTCCCATGTACTGCACTTCCCCCTCTCCCTTTCCCCCCCTTGCACTCTTCCTCTTCCCCCTTCCCATGCACTTGCACGATCTGAATGACACCTGGCCTAGTAAGATCGTTATCTGTCCTCCCTTTGTTCCCCCCCGTTGCCTCGTCGCGCCTTGAAACACTTGTGTATAGGCACGTTATTAATGCCATATCATATCATATCATATCATGACACATGTCCGTGATGATGTGTAGATTCACTCATGCAGTGCGGTCACCGTTGTATCCACTGTGTCTATCCACTGTGTCTGTGATGTACAAGCCATGATGCATGACCCTCCAGTGATGTGTGTGCATGGGACCAGCTTGAGCCATGATGCATGTGTGTTTGAAGTCAACATTTTGGTTAACAGAGGCCCTTGTACATGGATGCTGATGTTGATTGTAGGCGCCAGGACTGTTTCTGCATGTGTGTTGCGTGCATTCACCCATGTGTTGTGGAGGGACAGGATGGAAGTGACATTTGGCAGTGCCACTCATGTGTTATTGCGTCCTGTCTAAGAGAATATTGTACTGGACCCTGATGCTTATGTTCTATGTCTCCCTCTACGCAGCGTCAAGTGAAGAAGAGGGCGGAGACGGCGCTGTGGAGCCAAGTGGCGGGGATGCCTCCACTGGGCGGCGACGCAAGGCCCAGCCACCCTCCCAGGAATTGCCAACATCTGGGAGCGAAGGGGCTGGTGTTGCGTCTGCCACTACGGCTGTAGCGGAAGGGCCGGGTGAGCCCCCACAGGGGCTTGTAATGGCGGAAGACGGTGTGGAGAAATCCAGGTTGGTGGTCTCCACAGAGGAGGAGGAGCCCGCTATTGAGCCGCACATGGGGCCTGGTGGGGGTAGTACCACTGGTGCAAGTGGTGCAGGCCAGGGTCAGGAGGCAGCACAGGTCACCACAGAGGGGCCTGTGTATGTCGCTGTCCTTGACCCTGTCACTGCGCCACCATGCACCAGCAGGCATGCCCCGGGCCAGGCCCGTCCGCAGGTAGTGGGGACTGCCACGTCATCTGCCTCTCCACTACCTGCGGACAAGGGGTCACACGACCGTTTGGGCTCCGTCCTGGTTGGTGTCGCGTTGCGCATGCGTGACATTCGTGATGACGTGCGTGCTTCCTGGGCGGAGCACGCACGCCATCACGAACAGCAGCGTTGCGACATGGCACTGTTGGGAGGGGCCCTGGTCGGTGGGTTCCTACATGTGTCGCGCACTCTGGTGGACCTCTCCTCCTCTGTGGAAACCATGCGCCAGTCGTTCTCCCTGCCGTCTTCTGGCCCAGATTCCACCAGGGCCCCCTGTGGACCTGGCCTGACCAACACAGCCAGCTTGGTGGAGATCCCATCCCTGCCATAGTCGGGAGTCGGCGGTCCAGCAGGGCTGGACACCCCAACAACTGGGGTCCAGCAGATGGAGGATGTGCAGGCATCGGACAGGGCACATGGACAGCAGCAACAGCAGCAGGGTCTAGGTGGGAGCAATGATGGCTCGGGGCCATCGACATCAGAGGGGCAGGCATCGGCCAGAGGGCAGGAGAACCCTGGAATGGGTGTGTCTTCCGTGTGGCTGCGGTTGGGCCAGCGCATAGATGCGGAGCAGCGGCGGGCGGAAGAGGCGCGGCTCACCATGGTCAGGGCAGAGTTCTCCATGTGTCGGGTGTTGAGGCGGGCAGAGTGCCTCGAGGCAACTCGCAGGGAATTGGAACAGGCCATGTGTGCATCCCTGCGATACCTCGGGGCCAGGGCAGAGGCCCGCCTCCGGGACATCAACATGGAGTTCGATGATGCCCTGGCCCGGGACATCACAGATTGAGCCGCAGGACTTGCCCGCCACCATTGTATATAGTTATATAGTGTTAGGTTTCTCTAGATCTGACCAGGTCACTTACTTGTCTGTCTGCAAACATCCCTCAGGACCGCATACACTTTCTCCTTCTTCCACACAGAAAGTTTCTTTCTCTTTGTCTGACATATCCAGTCCCCAACTAGTATGACTTTCATCTTTCTCATCCCTATCTAAAGTCAGCCTGTCTAAAGACAAGGCTCTATGCTCGAGACTAAACGGGCTTCCTTCTTTGACTTATGACTGGGCAACTATAGATAGATATCCTTTTCCTCTATTTCCCGATTCACCTTTTGTCCCCATCTCTTGATAAGCTTTATCGATATTATCTTCAATACTTCCTATCTCGAAATTCCCACCTAGGTTTATCCTAGATGGTCCGGGCATTGCTCCTTGCAACGGGTGAAACTCCTCTATGTCGCCACATGATATTACTGAACTCGGTTCCATCAGCTCTTTCTCAATTTGATCAATATCGTGTGCCCTCTGTCTCCCTGTTTGCTCCATTTCTTCATCTAATTCCCTTTGTTTCTCTGCTCTCCATCCAACCCTTTCCTTGTCTTCTCTTTTCTCTTCCCTTCTTTCATTTGCTCTATGTACTCCCTCTTCCCTTTGGCTTTGCATTCTTTTACCTGTAATCTCTGAGTTTCTTCCTCTTCTCTCTTCTTTTCTAACCTGTCTTCTGTTCGTCGTGATCTTCCCCTTGCCTTACTTCCTCGATACTCTTCCCATCGAGTTTGAGCAATATCTGTCCACCCATCTATTAGTTCTGTACGATCGTAACCTCGTCAGGTCTATCTTTTTCTCCTTTCCATCTCAAAAATCTCCCGTTCTATATCTACGGTCACATTTGATCATTCACTTTTCTCCTCTTTGTCTTGCAAGACCTTGAAGGTCTCTTCTTTTCCTTTAGCCTTTTCTGAGCTATCATCACTGCTGTAAGCAGGCGGTTCATGTATCTGATTACTATATCCTGTCGCTGCCTTTAATTCCCTTAGTGGATACAATCCTTCATCTTTTGTACTATCGCCATTTACTTTGGGTGAGGTAAGGAGAGGAGAAGGCTCGACACCTTCCTCCCTACACTGATTAAGCATCCAATCCTCAGGAGGTGGATTTTGTCGTTCTAATGGTACATTTTCCAGAGCTTTAAACTAGCTAACCTTTTCTCCAATTTCTTCCGTGTGTACGCAGCGTGCAAGTATGTGGTCGTATGTTGCAAAACTGCTTTTGACAGCGATCCCCCTTGCAGCCACAGCATGAACATTTTATCTGCGCTACCCATAACCCATTCCCCACTGTACTGTTTGAGCTTGGGTGCATGTTTTTTTTTTTAAACTTGTTTTTACTGATTTCGCAAATTAACCAGGTTACATAAACCAACATTTCCCCCAAACAGCCCATCCCGCCTCCCTCATCCCCCGACCCCTTTCGGAAGAGATCACAGTGTTCAATTGTTCTCAGGATCCACTATGAAGTGAATAAGTCCGTAATTCTGATGATGTGCGGGCACCATTGAGCCATATAGTCCGATTGTAGATACTCCAGTACTCCTCCCCATTCTTTTGTGAAAGTGTCTTGCGTTCCTTGAAGATTATGTGTAATCTTTTCCATGGTCATTTGCGACCAGACCTTTTGTAACCACGTAAATAGCATAGGTGGGTCTTGTTTCTTCCAGCCTTGTGCAATTGTGGCCCTGGCCGCGATGACCAGGCCCATTAGACTTCTCCATTGCGCCTTGGTAAATGTTTTGGCATGATGCCCTTTCAGACCGCAAAGCCAGACCTTCACTTCGAGTTGATCCACCTCTGGAAATATCTTTTTCATTTTGGATACCACTTCTGACCAGAAGCCGGTGATCTTTGGGCAGTCCCACCAGATGTGTCTCCATGTGCCGGCATCCGTACAGCCGCTCCAGTACTGATTTGACGTGTGCAGGTACATGCTGTTTAGCCTCTCTGGTGTATAGTGCCATTGTGTGACTATTTTGATCCACATTTCTCTTGTCTGGGCCGCACGAGTTAATTTGGGGATGTCGGTCCACAGTGTCTGCCACTGTTGGATCGCGATATCTTCTCCCAGTGTTTTTTCCCATTTTTTCATATATGCCCATTTCAGGTCCTCTTCCTGTGAATTTATGAAATTATATAGAGTGGAGACCAGCTTTCTCTCTCCTGAGTTGGTGAGTAGACATTTTTCGAAGGCGGTCAGTTCCCTGGTAGCCGCCTGTGTTATCTCGGGTGTTGTCAGCCAATGTCTAAGCTGTTCATATTTGTATCTGTCTGCGTTCGTGAGGTATGTATGAGGTAAGTATGGTAAGTATGACTTGGGGTTTGTAATCGGGAGGGCTTGAAAGTGATATAGCAGTTTTGCGAGGGTGTTCATTTTTACCGATTGGATTCTACCGCACCAGGAGATATTTAGGGGGCACCACCGCTCTAGATCTTTTTTAACCTTGGACAGGAGTGGGGGGTAATTCCTTTTATATAAGGCGTCTACCTTATGCGTGAGAGTTATGCCTAAGTATTTAATACCCTCCTCCGCTATCTTTAAGCCCAATAGCCCTGCTTCCCTGTTCAGTAAATCTCTGCTCCCAGCTAGGTGTAGGGCTTCTGATTTCTTCTTATTTATTTTTAGGCGCGATATATTCCCACATGACTCAAGCAGTTGGATAGCCTCAAGCATAGAGTGACTAGGGTCTTCGAGAGCCAATAACATGTCGTCCGCATAGGCTATTACCTTATGTTGTCTACCCGCCATCTCAATCCCCCTGATTTGGTCCGTTTCCCTTATTTTAATTAGTAATGGTTCCAGGTATAATGCGTATAGAAGTGGGGAGAGTGGGCATCCCTGTTTCGTTCCCCTAGAGATTTGCACCCTCTCTGTGACTTCCCCATTTACCGCTATCCTAACCATAGGGGAGGAGTAATTGGCCTTGACCATGTTAATATATTGGTTCCCAAATCCCATGTGTGCCAGGGTTTTAAAGAGCATGGACCATTCTACCCGGTCAAAAGCCTTTTCGGCATCCAGTGATAGTAAAACTGCTGGGGTGTGGGTTATGTTTATTTTCTCTATTAGGTGTATTAGCCTTCTCATGTTGTCATGTGTCTGCTTCCCTGGAATGAATCCTGACTGATCCGGGTTAACTAGGGAGAGTAGCAGCGGGGAAAGCCTGGCTGCCAAGATTTTCGTGTAGATTTTTATGTCTAAGTTTATCAGGGCTATAGGTCTATACGAGCCCCGGAGGGAGGGGTCTTTCCCTTGTTTATGAAATACCAACACTTTAGCCTCGTTCATGGATGGAGTGACATTCCCACTGTCTCTAAAGGAGTTCAGTAGTCTAGTAAGGATGGGTGTTATGAGGTCTTCATATTTTTTATAGAATGAGGCTGTGAATCCATCCAGGCCAGGTGCTTTGTTGAGTGGGAGATCCTTTATAGCCTTCTTCACTTCACCTTCACCTTCAGTTATTTGGACATCAAGATCCCTTCTGGCTTCTTCTGATATTTTGGGGAAGGGGATCGAGTCCAAAAATCTGTCTTGGTCTACATCGTCTGGGTGTTCTGATGTATATAAATTCTGGTAGAACATCCTAAATGAGTCCCCTATATCTTCGGTGCGCGTCAGCATGTCACCTTGTGTGTTTTGAATGTTCCGGATGGTCATTGACTTTTGCTTTGAGGAGAGTAATCTAGCAAGATATCGATCTGCCTTGTTGGCTTTGATGTAGTATCTTTGTTTGAGGTATAGGAGGGAGCTCTGTGCCTTTTTATTACGGAGTAGTTCAAGTTGCCCCTCTGTGTGCTTCAATGCCCTCTTTAAGTCTCTGGTGGGGTTTGCCACTAATTCTTCACCGATGTCCGAGAGTTTCTTTTCCAATTCAGTTTCCCATTGTTGTCTTTGTTTGTCCCTCGTAGCCTTTAGGGCTATCATGTGACCCCTGATTACCGCCTTAAATGCCTCCCAGACTGTACCCAGGGAGACCTCTCCAGTATCATTGAGTTCGAAGAATTCTACGATCTTGTCTCTTATAGATTCTCCCATCACTGGGTCCATAGCACATCCTGCGGGAGCCTCCATCTCCATATGCCCCTCTCTTTCCCTGGGGTCGACATTTCCAACCAGAGGGGTGCATGGTCTGACAGAGAGATTGGGCCGAGCTCCATGTCTTGAATTTTCCCCAGAATCCCCACAGAAACCCAGAAGTAGTCAATTCTTGACATCGTATTATGTACGTGCGAATAATACGTGTATCCCTTAGTTTGACCTTTATGTTCCCTCCATGCATCACATAATGCCATGCCTTCCATCTGTCTTTTAAGGCGCTCTATCGGGGCACCCTGATGGTGGGGTCTCCCCGTGCTCCTGTCCATCTGTGGGTGCCAAGCCATATTAAAGTCACCCCCTGCGATTATCTCACCTTTCGCATACCCCTCTAGCCTTCCCATTGTGTCTCTCAAGAAGCTATCTTGGCCGGTGTTTGGAGCATATATAGACGCCAATGTCAGAGCGTTGTGTAATTTAATATTGGCAAAGGCATATCTTCCTTCCCTGTCTGTTTGTCCACCAATACCGCATCCAATCCCCCCTTCACTGCGATCAACACCCCTGCCCGTTTCTCCGGTGCATTGGATTGTGCAATTATATCGTAGCCTCTAAGGCGTATTTTACCCCCATCCATGGCTTTAATGTGGGTCTCCTGGAACAGTAGCACTTCAGCCTTTTCATTCCTTAACATGTTCTCCACTTTTTTCCTTTTTACAGGGGAGTTCATGCCCCTAACATTCAAGGTTACTATTCTTATCTCCCCCATTGCAACTTTCCTATCTGGGTCAGCCTTTTGCCCGAGCAATGTAATCCCCTCTCTCTTCCAGATATTCCTCCCACCCCGCCCTCCCTATTGCCAAACAGTCCCCCAACCATTATACCTAACTCCAACTATGCTCCCGAGGAGGGCCTGGCTACCTCTGGTAGATCTGGCGTTTCGCCTATCGCTCCCCGCCTTCTGTAGACTCGAGGCTAACTTTGTGGGGAGTCCTAAACCCAGCATTTCCCTCAGGCCGTGATGTGAGTCTTACCTATTCCACACCTGGGCCAATGAATTTGTTGAGAACGAAACCCTTCATTGGGTACCGTTCTGCGAACTTTGTTTAGTAACCGGACCATAAATACTTTAAGTTATGCATCGTCCATTCCTCTATTCTGTTGCTCTTAACTTAGCATTTCCCCTTACAAGCCATTTCCTTTTCTGACGGATCCTTTCCCAACCCCCTCGTCTGCTTTGCTGTTCCCCCGTCGTCTTCACATTCCTGGTCTGGGTCTCCCCTGTCTGGATGTCCACGATACTTAGCCCCTCTTCCCTGGTGGTCACCCTCCTTTGCTTTCCTTCCCAATCAAACAGCAGCCCGAATGGGAATGTCCATTTGCATTTTATCTCTCTTTCGATCTGTTCCCTTATGAGTGGGGCCATTTCTCTTCTCTTTAGGAGTGTTACGGCTGACAGGTCTTGAAAAAGCAGAATATCCACACCATTCATCCTGATTTGATCAAGCTGCCTCGCTCTCCTTAGTATAAGTTCTTTTTGCGGATAGGAGGATGGAGCTGCCAGCACGTCTCTAGGTCTCTCACCAGGTGCACCTGTGCGTTTAGGGCCCACTTTATGGACACGGTCAATCCCAATTGCCTCTGCGTCTTGTTCTCCTATGATGTCCCTAAAGACTTCCTGCACCGCTTTCTTCAGGTCCTTGTCCGTGACCGATTCTGGCATGTGTTTTATGAGGATATTCGATCTGCGGGACCTAGTTTCAAGATCCTCACACTGTATTTCCAGATTGTGGGTCAGGCAGACTAAGTGCTCTTGTGTTTCGCTGTTCTGTAGGGCCTCCTCCTCCGCATTTTGCACTATTTTCTCTAAGGTATCCGTTCTTTCTTCCAGATTGGCAATATCATGTTAGACGACTTGAATTGCCTGCTGCATGTCGTGCTTAATCGCAGCAAATTGGTCCTGGACTGTCGACATGAGCTTTTCTTGTAGCTCAACGACAGGAAGTGCTGCACTCTGTTGGTTCATGGGGGTGCGGGGTTCCGTTGGTCTTTTCCCTTTCCTCTGCCCCTCACTGTCCCCCGGGTGATCAGCGAAACACGTGCTGTATGTGGGAGGTTAGGGTTCGTCTTGCCTGCCGTGCGAGCCCTGCTTCCAGTTGCTGCTATGAGGGGCACCCCCTGCGTGTGGTTCTCTGGGAGCGTTCGCTGTATCTCTTGGGGCCTTGAAGGAGGGGGAGGAGCGGGGGGCTCTCACCTCTCAGTCTGCCGGCCGGGGACTGCCACTGCTACCTCCGCCTCGGAGCACAGACGGAGCGTCTCTGGCTTCTCCCCCGCTCCCGCTGCGGGATCGCTGGAGTCAGGTGGCGCTAGCCTCGTCCCGCAGGCTGCCGCCTGCCTGGTCGCCCTGTTCGCCCGAGAAGGCCCTGCAGTGCTGTGGTTCCCGACTTGGCCCAATCTCTCCGCTGCCACCAGGAGTCACGGGTGTTGTAGCTCCCCTTCGCCTTACTTCGCAGCCCACACGTCACCGCCTCCCCAGACGCTGGGCCGCGTAGGAGTACTCGCCGTCTTGGTGGGGGAGGGGCGGACTGCTCCTCCGTTACGCTGGGGGTCAGACCTCAGGGCAATCGCCTCCCGTGTGTGTCCGGTGACTCTTGGCGTCGGGTGATGCACGGCGATGGAACAGTCACCCTCCGGATCGTAGCTTTATGAGGTGCTGCTGAGTGGCCCGGCAGGAGCAAGACTCACACACGTCTCCCTGCTCTGGCGGCCATCTTGGAATGCCTTGGGTGTGTGTTTTGGCAGTTGCTTGCAAAGATGCATCAGTGGAGTAACATTCCCCATTGTGACGAGTCTCAATTGACTGTCGATATTTACTGTTGCTTTGCACCAAAATACGTTTCAGAAAACTAACAAATATGAGCACGCACCACCCTCGCCGCTCAAAATCTCTACTTCTCAGTTTACTCCAATCTACCCTCCGACAATGGCTAAAATGATAGATAACAACTTTTTCCTCTCTATTCGACACAGCCTATCTTTGTCGCTCTTCGATACTTCACTTTTTCAATACACAAAATACACAAACAGACAAACTAGTCAACTTCACACATATCTCCTTAGCGCTCTTTGCTGCTATCTCTTGCCCCTAAAATACTCTTGATAGGAGTTTGAATAATTTCCTATCATAGACCAGTCTTTGTGCCACCTAAGTACCCCTTAGGCTTTGAAATGACTCCTTCTAAAAGCTCCTTGAGCTTAGGACTCTGGGCTTCTTCTGACGCTCCTTGTTATATATTAACCAACCCCCGTTACCTTACACTTTTACCACAAAATACATACCTCTATTTTGCCAGACCCCTCAATCTACTCACCATTCGCCTTTCAGCTCCTGACCCTTGGGATCGTCTCCTTCTCCATCCAGCCACCGTCACTTTTGGTCCGGTCAGCGCCTGTGGAAACCAGAAGGGATTTTGTGAAAGAGGGACCCGTCCCACCTGTATCGTCTTTTCTTGCAAGAGTTCTACATCGGCTGCTCTCCACAGAAAGCCTTGCGATCCTCCAGCTAAATGGCACAGGACGCTTGATGTTCCGAAATTCTAAATGCCTACTGGGTCGATCAGTGTGTAACCATCCTCTCCTGCTACCACGTGAACCCGGAGGTCCTTTAAGACGAGGTAACAGTATCTGAGATGGATGGGGATGCATATCTTACTCATACATCAATAATCAGACCGACTCAGGAAGTTTGGCAAAATCACAAATGTTTTGTTAATAATTATCTAAAACAGGGAGTACAAAAGACATCAACGGACGTTCGCTCAAATCTCTCTCAACGATTTCTCTCAAACATTTCATAAAAAAGCACAATTGTATACTAAAAATCTGTCACACGTGACGTCATACTACCTGGCAAAATAAGAAAACCTACTAGGGGATGTGATAGGCTTAAAAGGAACATATAAGTATACTTTCTGTAGGGGTGGGGATTGTGATTGGGTCTCTGACGTCAGGTGGACAATTAAGCCCACTGCAAGTGCAAGTCCTCTTCGTTTCAGACTAATACACAATGTCCTATTGGCTTCTCAAACTATAGGGCTCCTTGCTATGTGGCCCTCTACAATTGGTTTTCACGCTTGTACCCTTCTGGAATATTCCACTCGCTAGCAGCACGCAAGCTGGTACCCCAGGTGATGGGGGGGGGGGTTGGCCTGGTCATGCCTCCCCGCCCAATTAACCCAACATCCATCATCACTCCTGCATTCTGCCATTCAATTACTTTGTTTGAACTCACTGTGCCTGAGAAGAAAAGGGAGTGAAGGCATGGCCTTATCTCTAGGACTCGGTGTAGCTTGCCCCAAAGTCTATTTTCACCTGACCATGTGACTAGAGACCACGTTTTGAGCTCCGTCGTTGTATTTAATACTATTAAATGAAGAAACCTTGGCACTTCTGGTGTTTTTCCATTATACCTCAAACAGGAGCTGAGTTCGCTTCTCACGTTTATTGTATATTCTCGAGTAGATAGCCAGGCTCTTGGCAGCCCCAACTCTTGACACTGGGCCAGGCAAGCCTTCTCGAATCTTCCTTTGCCTCCAGCTTGTTTTATTCTGCTGTGCCACACTTCCAGCCCTTTCATTCACAGGGTCCAAGCTTGCTAAAATGCATCGTGGAACATCCAGATTCTATATGTTCCTATATATATATTGGTGGCACCACCTGCAGTCTATTCACTACATAGCCAGCCTCATTATTACTTTGTCTACTTGCGTTACTGCATCTATACATTTGTAAAATGGCTTTGCATTTTCTTCAGTGGTTCTCCGCACGTGCAATCTCCATTTCGCTCCCGAAATGTTGCTTAATTCGTTACTTCGCAATCAGATTCTATAAGGTCTGTATTCTTTCTTCCTTGGCATCTCTTCTGGGCGCGTCCTTTCTACTTCTTGTAACATCGCCAGTCTCCTCTTTCATTCATCTTCACACTTCTTCCGGAACTTACTTTAGAAGACTGTCATTTCTCCGCGGATACATATAGGGTTTTCTCAATGGATACCTTGTTTCAAGGACTCTTCGCACTATAGGTACCTTTACTGGCTTTGCTCATGTGGCAATTTCCAGCTGCCAACATATAGGGCCTCATTACGACCCAGGCAGTAAGTTACCGCCTGGGTCGTACCCTTACCACCATGGCATAAACTACGTTTACGCCATGGTGGTTGGCGGATTTACCGCCCCATTCCAAGGTGAGTGGGGCGGTAAATCCCCATTTCCCATTTTACCCTTCCCCATTCCCATTTTTGCCCCATAGGGCATAATGGGAATGGGGAAAGGCGATAATTACGGCACCGTAAATTACGGTGCCGTAATTATCGCCAAGGTCCCTTTGCGGCATGGCTTTTAACGGCTGCAAAAAGCAGCCGTTAAAAGCCATCCCGCAAAGGGAACCTTGTAATCAGGTGTTAAGGGTCGGTGCCGCTTACGGCACCGTAAACCCCTTAATGCCTGAGTCGGAATGAGGGCCATAGGCAGAATGGGGCGGGACTGCCGGTAGAGGTACTTGGCTCCCCCTCTACAACAGGGATGAACCCGCATGCCCCATGTTGGCAGTCAACACCTAAGACAACAAAATAGACACTCGGACAGCGAGATTTCTGTTTCAGTAAACGTATAATGAGATAGAACTTGCTTTGTCAATTTATGGCAGGGCATTATGCAGACTGCATATGTGACGCACATGTAAGATAAGGATACCCCAGTGAGTGCATTCCAGACATTCTCCCTCTCCCTCACCCCAGACATACTGAAAGCATGATGTTTCAGAGACTAAAACAAACCACAGCAGAACGCATGAGAGATGGGTCAGGGGCAGGGCCGGCCCTAGTATTTGTTGGGCCAAGTGCAGCAAATTAAGTGCAACCCCCTTAATTTGCATTTGATGAAATACCAGAAGTGAAATCACAGGAAGTGACATCACAAGATAATGACCACTCCGTATGTATGCAGGAGCGTAAACATGGTCAATAAATAATATATATATATATATATATATATATATATATATATATATATATATATATATATATATATAATCTGAGAGGAACATTTCTAATAACTACACTAGCAAAGTATAAAATATGCCCACCTTTTAAGCCCAACAATTTATAATGTAATATTCCAAAGAAATCCAAATCTAAACACGAGACGTGCTCTTCAATGGCACTTTTATGTGTTCTTGTCGGTAAGTGTCTGCATTGGAAACATGACCACCTGGTGTGAAATCCTAGTAGCTGAACACTTCAGCAAGCAAACTTTTTTTTAATTGCTGGCCCCAAAAACACGCAGTTGCTTCCACCCATTGAAAAAAGTGGACGGACGCTGTCCACCGACATGTTTCGACTTGTGCCCTGGAAATCAGCACAGGGCCAGAAGCAGAGAAAATATCCCCTCCAGTCTCGCGGCTGACAACCTCTCGTCACATCCTTGGTAAATATTCATGGCTCACTTGCATGCTTCATATACAATGTGAGGAAAATGTTACATTGCACATTTTTACGTTTTTTGGCTTGGTAAATATAAACATGTGGAAGTAAGGCAAATATCTAAAACGGTTTTGTGCGATATATTTAATTGTTATGGATGAAGGCACAGATTTTAGGCAGCTAACTGCCACGTGCATTCGATAGGAGACTAATTAATTAATATTTTAGTATGTGCTTAAGTGCGGGACCAGGAATTCAAACCATTCACCCGGCCCCTACAAACTGTGTGTCCTTCCTCAAATCACATCTTTCTCCTAGCTGTATTCCAATGCAATTTCAGGTATCGGCTCATAGGTGGCATTTTAGCGCCACCTAGTATACACATCTAAAAAAACGAACCTTTTATTAGGCTTTCCGGAAGCAGACCTCTGTGATTTACAAACAATTAAACACAGCAGCCTTTTCCGCATTGTCATACGGATGGGTACCACACGCACCCAAATCTGCAGCCTCATTCTTTATCAGTTTGTCATCCTGGCAGTATTAGGCAGAAGATCATTTTTATTGCAATTGCCTGAAATATATCTGTTTTCTGTTTATTCATTCATTTCAAGCTTTATTTCTAACTTTGAGTGATAAAAGCAGAACACATATACTATCAATACAATAATGAATAAATAAGCAACATACATTACATTACATATGTATTCACACCACGCCATCACATAGTACAGCAAGGTTAAAAGGTATAAAATATATACAAGAGAATATTGTAGAAAGGGAGTATAAAATAAGACAGCCACATTTCAACATCTCCCGAGTTAATATTCTACTAGCACTTTCCGGATCAGGGTTCATTGACCGTTGAACTTGATAGTCCAGCCCCTTTGATGAGCAGCAATTACCCTCGAGATGGATGGGGATGGGGCCAAGCCTGATTTGCATATGGTCTTTCCCCTTCTGTAATGGCTTGGCAGGCGAAGAACGATGGTCTGGAGGGATGCCCCGAGCAATGCCAGTGGTTAAGATTCAGTCTAAACCTTCCAGCCATCACCTCTTTGTTTTTGCTTTGTCACCCAGAGTGGGACGGGTATGCCCAGACGTGGGTCCCGTGCCTGCTGGGCCTAGAGACCCAAGCTACTCCTCACTGATGAGCCCCAACAAGGGCGAAACATGTTTGGGGATGCTTGTGGTCTCGTGCAAAAGGGATGTGACCTAGCAGTTCGGGCTGGACTGCCCCTTTTGGGGTGGGGCCAAGCCTGATTTGCATATGGTCTTTCCCCTTCTGTAATGGCTTGGCAGGCGAAGAACGATGGTCTTGAGGGTTGCCCCGAGCAATGCCAGTGGTTAAGATTCAGTCTAAACCTTCCAGCCATCACCTCTTTGTTTTTGGATGGGGATGCAGACCTTACTCATACATGAATAATAGAGCTGACTCAGGAAGTTGACAAAAGGAAGACTGTTTTAATATCAATTATCTAAAACAGGCAGCATAACGAACATCAAAGCAAACGCTCGATCTTCAAACTCAAAGTACTTTAAGAAAAAACTGTAGTTTTATAAGCAAAATGTGTCATCAATGACGTCTAAATCACATGTGTATTAACAACATCCTACGTGGCAACCTACAAAAACTTATAAGCATGGGCTATTCGTTCTGAGTGAATGTCTAAGCATATGATCCATACTAGTCTACAAAGTGTAGCTATGTGATTGGTTACTTAACATCAGGTGCGGCAACTAAGCCCTCCCTTAAAAAATGATCAATATGAACGTCACTAAATACACCACGTCCCATTGGTTTACACACTATAGGACCCCAGAATACGCAGGTCCTCTACAATGGGTTGGCACTCTATCCATCTTCAGTACTTTTCCATCTATGCTAGCAGCCTGCAGGCCAGCCATCCAGATGCTGGCGAGGGTGCCTTAACTTTAGCTTCCCACCAATTAGCATATCAATCCATCATCACCTCAGTGGTGTACTGTCAATCAGGCCTTTGAACTTCGTCCTTGAGAGTGTTCTTAGCTCTGAGAAAATTAGGGAGTGAGAAGCACAGCCTGCCTTCTTGCGTAGGTGTGACCATCTCGTTCATCCAACTTCATGCTTCCACGTGACTAGAGACCATAAAATCGAGCCTTTTTGTGTATTTAATATTCTGTTCTAGTAGACCTCTGACGTCTTCCTTTTATGTTCATTCCTTTTGAACAGGAGGTTTGTTCTTTCACACAAATTTGTATCCAAAGTCAGTTTACTCCAGTTTTGATGAGACCTTGGCGTCTTGGCTCGCTCAGCCTCACCTTTCACTGATACTCTGCTTGTAATTCAATGTCTGCTTTTTAACTGCAACACACTGAACTGAGGCCTTTTTGCTAACGTCCAACCTGCTATAATGCGTTTAGTGGAAACATCCATAATTCTCTCATTCCTATGTATGTATACGTTAGCGCTTGCCGCAATCTATTTACTATAAGCGTAGCGCTACCATCACGATTATTTTGCTGCTTGTGTTTCTTCTGCATCTGTATGGATACAAGAACTTTGTCCCCTCAGGTGCATGGATACTGGCCTTCACAAAGTCTCTGATCTCTTCATCTGTCAGGTCTTTGGGCTTCCAACCTGATTCGACATCGATCATAATCTTCATCCCTCCCTATAGCTTTCTTTGCTGTCTTCTTGCATTGTGCAATTATTATCTTGATCACACAAAATCCAAGCAATCTCATCACTATCAGGGCTCCAAGCAACTTAAAAATGTCTTCCATCCATTGTGGAACCCAAGAGAAGAGTGATCCAAACCAGCTGTCATCAGAAATGCCTTCTACTTCCTCTATCATCTGGACATGGAGTGTCATAAGCATGTCTATGGCCTCTGTAAAGGTTCCATTCTCGTCATCATGAGAAGGTATAAATGTGCAACATGATTCTCCGATTTATGCACAAACACCTCCATCCATTGCTGTAATCATGTCCAGAATGTATCTGTTCTGAAGAGTCATCAATCTTATGGCTCTCATCTCTTCTCTGATCACATTGAATCCTTTTATTGTAGTGTTAATTGTCTGCAGCAATTCCGATCTGGTGATTTGTAGCCACTTAGTGTTTGCTCCACCCTGAACAGCTGGCATAAAGATCAATGTGAACACAGATGAGGTCTGGCTGAACAGTCTGTGCTCATATGGTATGGCATCGAATGTTTCTATTGACTTAGCTGAGAAATAGCTCTTCATCCTCTTTATCAGCTCCACAGATATCTTATTCCTCAGGTGAGCACCTGCTTTTGGGAAATTGTCAATGTGCAGATCACCTTTTGGGATCACTAAAGCTGGAACATGGACATTCACCAGTGTGCATATTCCTCCCCAATCTGCAGGCAATCTGACATAGGCTCTGGCTGCACAAGCCCAATAATGATCCATGATCACTACTGTACCGTGTATCATTCCTGGAACATCAAAGATTCGACCACACTTCTTATTTTCTCCAACTTTTGTTGTGCCATTATTTCTGAAGCACAGCTTTGAACTTTCCAATGGCACTATATGCAGAGGTCCTCCTCTGTCTTCGGCCCAAATCAGTAATTTAGCAAATCTTGGCCATAATGGCTTGCAGCCATTCTGCACGATGTCAATGACTGGTTTATAGCATCCAATGATCACCCAGGCTCTGCATATGACCACTCCTTCTTCCCATCCATCGGGCAATAACACAGATCCCCAGACCTGCATTTGGCCTCTATTCTTCCATCTTCGTGCATCCTCTGCAGATTTTCCTGCAACATCCAATTTCATATTTACTTCCCATCTGATTCCAGCTCCTTTTATTCCAGGCTTCTCATATCTGATCACATGATTCTTGGTGTGGGCTCTGTTTCTTGTCTTGGTATCTTGCACATAGTCATCTTCATCTGGATCTATCCATTCAGTAGCCCATTTCAGGTAGGCATCTCGACCCATCAACTGACCTCTGGTTTTGCAAAGTGCTATGTGCGAAAGACAATGAACAGTCTGGAAATCTATTTCGATAGCTATGAAGATTTTAGACTTTCCCATACTGTATGGCAGGAGTGAACACACAAAGCATTCCTCATACGAGGTCCTTCTACCTACCTCTTTCATATGCTGGCACCAAATGTTATTACCAAATGTGCCGTACTGTCCAGGTAATCATTTAGCTCACAATCATCTTCTTGAGTGTTTCTTTTAGTTCTCATTCTCCTCATGTGATCTTCAATAATCATATCATGAATTGTACCAGCATAACTCCTTCTTTCTGGATAAATCATAGGCACATATATCAGTGGACATGGAACACCTACATGTGTTCCCTGGGTAGGAGAAAGTTCAGAGAGTTTCATCCTTTCACCATACCATTTAGGCATAAAAATGTCTTGCAAAATCTCCATGTGTGTCTGTCTTCTAGGGATTATGTTTGGGTTATTCACCACAGGATCAGGTGTTTTTCCATGCATTATCTGTATAGGCACATTGTCTGGCAACCTCCCATCTGGCCCATATTGCCAGGCCTGCTTTCAATGTCCAAACAAAATGTCTACAACCTTTCTTGCATGTGAATGATTGCTACTGGTGCTTATCTCAGACTGAGGTAGTTGGTCATCTTTCTTTGGAACAGTAATAACTACATAGGCGCTTGGGTGCCTAATAGTTGCCACAATTACTACTTCCTTTTGCTCAGGAAGATTCACTAGAGTCTTAGCTCCATGTATATCAGGGTAGTAGGATGTGTGGACTGTGAGTGAGAGCAGTACGATTATAAACAGAATGCAACCATAAATAAGGCAAAGGTATGTTGATGTACAACACCTAAGCTGTGGGCAACATGCATGTCTTTCTACATCCAGGACCACAAAGTTGCTACTAGTGCTACCCATTTTTATTGCCTAAGGAAGCAAAAAGTCATCTTTAATACATCAGTATTATATACACCTCCTGGAAATTGCTGTCTTGCCTCGGCACTTTCGTCCTCGAACCACTGTCTGCTTGCTGAATAATAAGAACAAACTCTCAATCTCTATTTCTCTGGAACCAGTTTTTTTAACCATGCGAAATTTAAATGTCTCCAGAAAGAAGAAAGCTGCTCTCAGTATGTCTAGATCAGTTCATTAACATATACCAACTCCCAGTCCACTCCTCGAATCTGCTTTAAGCCAGACGACATGACGAACTTCTTTCAGCATGAAACAAAATGACTGTCTTTGCCAGCAACCTTCTCAATATGTCCCTCAGAGGAAAGTTTCACACCACCATCCTGTGGGTTCTCTCAGAGTATAGGCTTACTTGAATAATTATTCTCTCCAAGATCACAATCAGATTTCAGTGTTACTGGGATCCCTTAGGAATGTGAGCACATCTGTGTGTCTGCCAAAAAGATGTGGGTATTCTTCAATCAGACGAAAGAAAACCCTTCCGACAAGTCTGTGTGCAGCCTCAGGTGATAGGGGCATCGGTGCAGTCCCCACTGTACTCAGGTAACTGTAACACTTGCTTGATGATCGCTGTAAGCAGTCTCCTCAAAATTGGGCCATTTTAAGGATCGTGCAAGAAAGCACAAATGTTAGAAGTCCTCACCACAATTGCCGGATATGAACGCAGCGCATAGAGAAAAACTTTGAATATAATCCTTGAAACGTTGTCATTGGATAACACCATGGGCAAATCTGAACAAGAACTCAGTATGGAACGAATTAGGATACTGCACTCTCTTCCAGTTATCAAAGCCACGATCAGAGTCTGCCATATTTCTCTTCTTATCAAGGCTTAAGCATGCCTTAGTCCAAAATCAATAAGCTACTGTGGCTTTAAGAATGCAGATCTTCCCTTGACCCTTCAACTGATTTGCACAGAGTATTCGAATTAGCTTCCCTTAACTCTTTCAGAGACGGTTAAAGGGAGTGTCCCGGACCAAGCCACAGTCCAACAATTCTTTATCTTTCGATTTGTCAGCTTCTGCGTCCTTCTTCCTCGTCATAGATCTCATCTGCACGTGCTGTGGTTCTTCACCGATGCTTGTACTTGCTTGTCGGTGGGGTGCGGAGGGCAGAGAGGTTTCTCCAGCAAAGATTTTAACATCACCAATGAATATCCAAGCACGCCTACCCTGCACTTTGACAGCAGACGGCGTGATGTCTTCCAAAATGAACGGGCCGTTAAAACGGGGTTCGCCCCAGCTTTTTCTTGTGTGGTTCCGAATTAGGACGTCATCTCCGGCGAATAATTGGGGAAGACGAAATTCTTGAGATTCATTTGTTGAAGCATCGCCTTCTGTGTTGTGTACTACCCTGCACCCTTGTCCCTGCTGCTGTCCTGAAATGACAGAAATACTGGAAGTCACACAGTTCAAACAATCATGCATTTCCATTCCAAACAAATCTGCAGTTGACTGAGCATCACTTCTAACCCTGGATGGAGGCATTAGGGGTGTTCTCATTTGCCTCCCAGTCACAATTTCGTAAGGCATGAGATCGTGTTCAGAACCTGGTTGGTTCCTCAAAGCACATAATGCCAGTGGTAGGCAATGCAAACACCCTTTCTTCAGAGTAAGCTTCAACTTGGCAATCCTTTCCTTAAGCAAGCCGTTGAGCCTCTCACAGATCCCATTTCCTTGTGGATGATAAACTGAGGAAAACGTATGCTTTATACCAAGCAACAAAATGATCTGCTCAAATGTCTGGTTCACAAAATGTGGGCCATTGTCTGACCTTATTACCTCACATACTTCCCATCTGGGAAATACTTCCCGCACTAAAAAGTTAGCTGCACAGGTGGAATCTGGATGTGTACAGGGACCTGCCTCAATCCACCTTGAGAAGAGACACACTACAACAATCATGTATCTATATCCATTGCATACTTGAATCACATCAACATAATCAATATGCAAATGCTGAAAGGGTCAATGGGTCTCGGAATAACCCCCCTAACTGTGCCCAGCCATATATTTTTGATAAACTATACAATTTGTCATACAAAATGCAACATGCTCTAATAGATTTGGTACAAACCAATCTTCAGCAATTGTTGCAGCAAGGTTCTCCCTAGTTGTGTGCGTGGGGTAGTGTAGCTATTCCAGCGCCACCCTCAGTAAGGCTACAGGCATCACTGGTTTACCAGTACTGTCTTGTTGCCACAATGCTTCTGAGGGGTTTAAAGAATGCCCTCTTTGTGTCCACAAATCTTTCTCATCTTGAGGTGCTTCCCCCTGAACCTCCATAAGCTGTGTTTTTGACAAATCACTATATTTTTCAACCACATTCATCAAAACAACCATTTTCTCTTTCACATCAAGTGTTTCAAAAGATATTATGTTCTCTGAACATGCAGCGATTTTCGCTTCACCGTCTGCTGCTTGGTTTCCGCGTGAGATAAAGTCTGCCCTCTTAGTATGAGCTGCGCATTTAACGACTGCGATGGCCACTGGGAGTTGTAGTGCCTTTTAATAAGCCTGTTCAATAAGGCGGCGTGCTGCACTGGCATGCCATCCACTCAGAGGTAACCCCTCCTTTTCCAATGTGCTAACCCTGCATGCACCGTTGACGTCACATAGGCAGAGTCGCTGTACACTGTTACTTCCTAGTCTGCATGATTCTCGAGTGCGACAATCAGCACCACTAACTCTGCAGCTTGTGCTGAATAGTGAGACGGGAGTCGTGCACTTACCAATGTCTGAAACTCCCCATTGGCTGTATATTTTACCATAGCGGCACCCGTATATCTCTGTCCATCATTTTGGTTGATTCTTGAAGAACCGTCAATAAAAACAATTTCTCCACCTGGCAAGGCATTTTCTTTTACTCTTGGGATTTCGACATAGAATAATTCGAACAATCATGTGCATGATCGTCCTCTGCCAGGGTTTTGGCTACAAACATGGCAGGATTCACTACTTTGCTGGATCTGATATGACTACCTCGTAGGCAGAAGCCCTTTGAGAAGTCAACGTGCCCTTAGGTTTATCTAGAATAGCAAATAGTGCATGCTCTACAAATAATGTCATGGAGCATTCCATCACTATGCTTGCAGATTTCTTGCGGCCGCAGGCAGAGACTGTTTGCAGGGAAAGTGACCTCTTATCACTGGGTCTAAAATCCCACTGTAATATGCAAAGGGCTTGTACCACAATGTGGTTCTCTGTGTGAGGACTGTTGTCATAACAGTGCCATCTCTGTGTGAGAATAAAAAGAATTCCTCAGCATAATTAGGAATCCCTAAAACTGGAGCTGTGCAAATTGCTTTTTTCAGCTCTTCAAATGCTTCCTCCATTTTCTCAGTCCATACGATTTTTTCCTGTGTTACCTGTGCTTTCTTTAAAGCCTGCAGTAAAGGCTTTATATATGAACTGTAATGAAAGACCCATGCTCTGACGTAATTACATAATCCCAAAAAACCTCTGCATGTGTTTTATCGTGCATGGTTTTACAGTTTTCAAAATAGCGACAGCTCTCTCAGGATTAACCGTATTTCCTTCATTTGAAATCAATTGGCCAATATACAACATTTCTTGTTGACAATACTGTAACTTCTCTTTGTCAACCTTATATCCTTTGTCAGCAAGTATTACCATCAGCTGGACAGAATCACGTCTGTACTCTTCCTCTGAAGTGCTACAAACTAAAATGTCATCTACGTACTGCAGAACAACACTTTCTAAATCAATATTACTTGAGCCCATCTGCAGGACTCTATTGAAAATCGATGGAGACTCGCAATGCCCCTGGTGTTTGTCTGAACGTAAATGACGTCAAATCTTGTGAGTCTTTGTGCAATGAGATTGAGAAAAACGCATTTTTCTAATCAATCACAGTAAAATATCATGCTCCAACAGGTATATTACAAAGAATTGTAGACGAGTTAGGGACTAGAGGGAACTCAGCTTCTACAATTTGGTTTATTGGCCTTAAATCTTGAATTAGTCCCCAAGACCCCCCTTTCCCATTTTTTCACAGGATAAATTGCGGTATTACACAGTGACGCTGACGTCACCAACATGCCCTGCTCTATCATGGCGGAAATTGTCTTTAAAATACCTTCATCTGCCTCTCGAGGCATGGGATACTGTTGTGCTCGAGGTAAAATTGCCCCTGGTTTCAGTTTAATCTTCACTTCTCCGACCCCCTTCAACAGGCCTACGTCATAGGGGCCTGTGGTCCATAATGAAGCTGGCACTTTCACCATGTCTTCCTAAAAATACTCAGGGGGTTGCTGTGCTATCATCATTTTCTGAGGTACTTCTTGTTTGATTGCCATTACTCAATAAGTAATACTCATCTCAAATATCACTTCCTCATCAGATAGAGGATCGCCAAATATGTTCTCATCAGTGACGTTAGTTAATCTGTAACCTTCTCTGATGGCAATCACTGCACACCATTGTCTGCCTTTGTCATCATTCCTATCAAGCAAAGTCATTTCACCTCGCACTATGGCTGTTTGTAACTCTAAGGGAAACACTTGCCTTTCTTCTTCATGCACAGGTATCTTTGGTCTAAACAGAAATTCATCAGGTATTCTCATTGCTCTGCCCGCTAAACCTGGCAGATATGCTAACAGAACACGTACTCCATAATAAAAAACTTCTGGCTCTAAAGGTATTGCTCTCATGGCTATTTGTCCTGCAAATGCTCTAATAAGTTCACACATGTTTAAGTAATGCATTCCTGGTGTTGAGCATACTATGCCTTCATGAGTAAATGAGATCATCATATTGAGCTTCGTCATCAAATCTCGACCCAATATATTGACAGGTGTCTTCCTAGAGTATAGCAAAGGCACCTTCATGCCACACTCTCCTATAGAGACTGTTAACTATTCAGTGCAAGGAACTCTACTTGTAGCTCCTGAAAAGCCTTGAGAATGCATGACGGTGCCAGACATTAAAAACCTTCCCTCACGTATACATGAGTTTGTTGCACCCGTGTCTACTAAAAATGAACAATTCTTGCCCCCTATAGTGACATCTACCCTTTGTTCCTCATGAGGATTCAGCATCACGGATAGGACTGAACACATCTAGTCTCCCAGTGAGCTGTCCTATTGCTGGTACAGACTCATTCCGTTACCTAAAAATGGATTCCCTCCACCAACTGTGACACTACCTATCCGAGGCGTCGTTAACTGCCCTGTACTTGTATTCTGCTGAATCTGCATGGGCACATGGGCACATGTTGCGACTGCCCTTGTGGTGGGGCCACTGCTACCTGCTATGTCTGCAAGCCTTGCTGCATTCTCGGCGCTTGCTGCTGCATCGTTTAATTCTGAGCAAACCCATCACTGTACTGCTGCGAATATGCAGCCGGATTTTAAATCCCCCCTCTTGAAAATTGGTTGTTTTGCACAAAACCCTTGACTTCTACACATGCGAGCAAAATGCCCTGTCATCCCGCATGTCCAACATATAGGTGGCCCCCTAATCTGCCCATGCTGTATGTTCTGACCGTCATTCTGCATATTTTGAAACCCACCTTGGTTGTTCTGAAAACCTCCCCGATTATTCTGAAAACCTCTTCCTCAAAATCTACCCCTTACATGCGGAGTAAACCCATTATTACTTTGGTCTAACCTCCTTTGGTTATTCACCTGTGGCATACTTGCATTCTGCTGTGGATTCGGTCCATCTACACTCGTTAATATCGCCCCTTCAATGGCGTATTTAGACAGTTTTTTCTGCACTCTTTTTGCCTCCTCGCCCTTCCAGGCATCATCTTTTTTGCGATAATTTTCCTGCAAGAGCCTGCAACAGTGCTCAATGGTCAGCTGAATCTCTGACCACTCTTTGCCATCAATATCCACTCATTTCTTGAGCTGCTTCTGTACAGGTTCTGGTAGCCCCTGGAATAATATATGATAGAATACTGGTAGACTCGCACGTTTCCAAAGAGCAGATTCCTGAACATTTTGAATGTAAATCAACGGATCATCTCCGTCCTTCATCTTTTTCGTCATTATAGCTCCCATATCTGAGATGTCTGGATACAGTACTCTTAGCGCTTTCCAGACCACTGCCCTACAGTTATTGAATGGTGCTCCATCATGAGCTGTGTTGACTATAGTCACACCAGGATGCCCTTCCCTTGTCCACAAGTCATCAGCTCTCTCACCAAGTACGGTGATGAGGAGGCCCTTAATGTCCCCTATAGCCAACGTATTTCCTCCCGTCATTTTCTCTAATCATGTATCCATTTCCCAGTGCCCGAAGTTAAACTAGGGAGTTTACATCTTAAATTAACCTTGTCCATTTGGGGCCATGGTATATACTGCAGTCTAACCCCTCCTTTCTCTAACAAGGGTTCTGTAACACCCCAAACTTATTCTCGTCCCTCATCAGGGTCAGTCTATCTAGAGAAAGCTCTTTTGGCCTCGTACTGCATGAGGCTCCTTCCATATCATACAACTGAGTGCTCTCGAGTTGATCGTTTTTTCCCTTCCGCTTTAACTCTTTCTGGGCTTTTATTTCATGATATACCTTATCAATCGCTTCCCCAATAACCCTAGAGTGAAACTCGTCTTCTAGATTTACTCTAGACGGGCCTGGTAATGACGCGTACTCTGGGAAGAATTCCTCTATGTCATCCCATGCTACTTCTGGCTCAGGATCTCTTACCTCCTTCTCCAGGCGATCGAGATCGTGTGCTCTCTGCCTTCTTTTACGTTCCATATCGTCATCAAATTCTCTTTGTTTCCTTGCTTCCTCTCTGACTCTGTCTTCTTCCTTTTTCTTCATATCCCTTCTCTCGTTTGCCCCGTGTATCTCCTCATCCTTTCACCTCTGTATTCTTTCATCCCTTAATTTCTGTTCCTCTGATTCTATTCTTTTTTTGTTCTAACCTTTCCTGCTCATCGATCGCTCTATGTCTATTATTGCATTTTCTTTGCTCTTATTCTTTCTCTTGTTTCCTTGACTGCTCTTCTTAGTATAACTGCTCTTGTCTCTGCCTATCCTTTCTTTTCACTCCTTCCTCTTTCAATCGTTCCTCTCTTTCCTTATCTTTTTTGTCTTGTTTGTCTTGATCTTCCCGTTGTTTACATCCTCAATGCTCTTACCATCGAGTTTTAACAAAATCTGACCACCTATACATTCGTTCTGTAAAAGTGCTGTCTCATCAGCCTTGTCTCTTTCTCCTTTCCATCGTTTTATCTCCCTTCCTATATCTAGGGATGTACTTGCTCGATCACTTCTTTCCTTATCGCGTCTCTCTTTGTCCCTCAGGACCTTAGAGATTACATTTTTCTCAGTGTTTTTCTCCGTGCTTTCGTAACTGCTTTGCACAGGTGACTCATATGCCAGGTTACTATAACCTGTTGCTGCTTTAAGCTCCCTCAACAGGTATAACCCATCGTCTTTCTTGCCCTCGTCTCCTATTTCAGCTCGGGGGGAGGGGCAGAAGGCTCCTCACCCCCTCTCTGCATATATTAAGTAGCCAATCAATAGGAGGCTCCTCATCTTTCTCTTGTTGATACATCTTCCAAAGCTCTAAACTAGCTAATAGCTCCTCTAGCTTTTGTCCTTTTGTCCTGTGTATGCTGCATGCAGATATGTCATCATATGCTGCAGAACTGCCTTCGATAGTGAACCTCCTTGGGGCCACAGCATGAACATTTTATCTGTGGTTCCTTTAACCAATTAGGCACTATACTGTTTAAGGTTAGGTGCAAGCTTTGGTAACTGTTTACAGAGATGCACAAGTGGAGTAATATCCTCCATTCTTAACTCGTCTATTCTTAACTTAATGTAACACTTGTTTATTTTCAATCACAGATTTAAAAGGTACATTTCATAAAAATAATATAATATGAGCAAGCACCAATTGCCACAAGCTCCAATCCTGCTAACCACAATTTTTAATAACCATCAGGTTCGATTCTAATCGATCAAATCATATTTTCCACTTATGACATCATCATACACAAAATCCACATAAAGCAAACAGACAAACACAACCGGTTACATAAATCTAGAATCTTCTTCTTAATACTCATTTTGCCCTCTAAAAATACTCCGACTGGAGTGCAAGTTACCCCTTTGGAACCGCCTTTAATCGAGACCGTCTCCTAGTACTCCGCTATGGGACTATGGGTTCAAACATTTTCTGTTACATCATAAAAAACGCAGGCCAGGGAGTATTCTGTTATCAGGGCCTCTCTCACGATTGATATTGTTCAGCCACACTCGAGTCAATTCCTCATTCCCCACATATATTATACACTTACTCTCATGTTATATTTTATCCCACCTCCATCCGTTACTCTCTTTTTTCTTCACTCATCACCCATGCTTTTGTCAACTCACTCAATTTTTTACACAACGATATCATCTTTTCCTCTTCTGACTGTCGGGATCGTCCGCCTTTTTTATCGCCTCTTCAACCTTCCGATCGATTCGCTTCACGTAGACGTGGCAGGGAATTCTATACAAACTAGGGGACCCATTACACCCGGTCTTGCAAGACACTTTTTTTAAATTTTACACTAACAACTATCTACGGGAAGCTTCACGTTCTCTCAGCCGAATGGCAAAGGTCGTACGATATTGCCGAAACTCTAAAGTCTACTAAGATCAATGGCTCTATTTACTATAAGCGTAGAGCTAGCTTCATGATTACTTTGCTGCGTGTGTTTCTTCTGCATCTGTACACGTGTACAATTATTTGATATCTTCATCTGTTTCTGTGGCATAGGTTTCTTCACCTAGAGCCCATGATGTCACTTATCATTATTGCTTTCTTGATGCCTTATAGAATATATGCATTCTCTAATTACTGCATCTTTTCTAAGTACTTCAGCTCCATGTAACATATATTTGGCAATGGCTAGTGATACTACCATTCATCCTTGCCATTTATTGGCTCTGCTTCTTCAGGGATTTCATTCAGATGGCCACTCATATTTCTTTGTATGCAGATAAGGTTTTCTCAATGGGTACCTTGGCTCCCAGATTCTCTTAGGTACTGGCCCTTTCACTGGCCCTTTCAGTGGTACTGGACTGAATCCATATTCTGCTCTTTGTCGATTCAGCTGTTCTGTATACTTCATATAGTCTAGTTTCCAGCATACAGGTAAAAGGGACGGGTCGATTGAGGTGGTGGTACTTGGCTTCTTCTCTAGACATGACCGAAATGTTCGAGGGAGAAAAGACCAAAGGTTATTTTTCAGAAATAACCTTTGGTCTTTTCTCCCCTGAACATTTCCAACGTGGCCCCCAACCCTGCTCCTGCCCACCCCAAACCCCCACATGCCTACTTACCTTGCGGTGGCTGCCGACTCGCTGTGTCCCTGCAGGGTCCTTTCCTTTTTTGGGGGGGGAATCGGCTGCGGGGGACACCCCCGTTCACAATACAGTGAGCAACAGTGCGGGGGACACCCTCTAGCCCCCAGCACCGAATGCGTGATTTGGTCAAACTTTGCAGCTGTTCGGAATGTTCGAACGGCCGAAATTCAGCCAAATCATGCATTCAGGTGTTTAATATCAGTCATTTTGGACGTTTCCGCACTTTCCTACTTAAACATGCCCTTTGGAGGAATTTGGCAACTGCAGAGATTACCACTTTATTTCATGTAGATTTGCAGAGAATAATAGTATCAAAAATAGTTCTAACTCCATGTTCTTTCAATACTGATTTCAGATATGCAGATCTGAGATCTATATATATCGGGCACTTTAATAAAAAGTGCTGAAGTTAGTCTTCCGTATTTGAACAAGACAGACAACATTCAGTATTCATAACATTGGAACATTTAGAAATGAAGCATTGATTGGCTGTATTTTGCAAGAAATGCTGAGGACCATATTCAAGACAAAAATAATACAGGTTTCCCCTGTATTTCACTCCTAATATCCCTTAAATCAAAATTCCAACTTAATTGGTGCTCTAGGTGTGCACTCGGGGAACCTAATAACTTTTTCAAGAACACATTTTTCATAGCTGTCAGTCTTGTTGTGTTCGTGTGTCCCTGTGATTCTGAAACAAATACTGCTGCTGTTCTTACTTGTATTATATATATATACCTTTGTGCCTTCAGTTTTAGATATTTTAACATCAAGTTTTGCATTTGCACTTTGATGATTCAGCTGCTAAATTTTGCAATTTTTGCACAGTTCATCAGATGGATGCACCAGCACTTTATAATATCCACCATTTGGAGGCTGGATAGGCATATTGGTGCCTTGCTGCTTTATCTTGCTCTTTTGCACTTTATAATTGATATTTGATGTTTTAGCTACTATCTTTGCTGTTTGCACTAAAAAATATCTTGCCGGCTATATTATTCTGCTGCTAATTGTTAACATTCAGGTCCAGTCCGACTGTTTTTAACCTGATTTTACATCTAATTGTGGTTGACTAGTTTCATTTGTCATTGTATTGCATTGTCTATTTTTAGTGTTGGGAATAACCTTTGTCACTGGACTAACTATGCATTTATATGGGAGACCTTTTAATACTTCGAGTGTGGCTTATTACATCTTTTATGCTATGCGATTATCACACTAATAATTTATACACTTTGTATTGATATGTTGTCAAGTCCCCTCATATGTAATTTTACATGTTTGAGGTCCTTCTTGCTGGATAAAAGCATTTGCAAAGCACTGTGCTCTAATCTTTTATGTTTTAGCATACATGCACACTCCTCTCCAACATGGCCGCCCCTGTCCCCTTGAAACTGGTAATAGCCATTGCCATTGACATAGTTGAAGGACCACTATTGAAAATGTATTTACACTGTCTTACCTTCTCCCCCGTACGTGATCAAGCGCTTAGTATAGCGCGAAACGCGTTGTTTGCAGGCTGCTGCCCCTAGGCGTCCTGTTGTTGTTCTGTCTTCTATGTGCTGCTATGTATCGTGTACTTGCTTTTTGCACGATGCGTTTTGTTTTTACCTTATGAAAACATTAAAGACATCAGTAATTCTTACACTGTGTCTGTTTGTTTTTTTCCGAACCTTTTGAACCTGGCATTCATGTTTGTGCCTGCGGGAGTGCGATTCGCCTTCTCCTCCTCTCTTTCCATATATATATATATATATATACATATATATGAAATGAGACTATTACATCAGGTGGGCAAAACAACACAAGGGCGAAATCTAAACAAAGGCAAACAATGTCAGAAACCAATGCCAGCAAAAGGAGGTCAACACGGGGGCGTCGGGGACAAAGGAGGAAAACGGGATCAATCAACAGGCCGTCAGACACGATCTGGAAGAAACAAGAAGAACACACAGTCCAAGATGTAATGCAAGGGATCAACTTGTCGAACAGAAACCTAACACAATATGAACATGAAGTATTAGAAAAAGGCCTCTCTTTCGGTCCTACCGCCACATTTGATTACCCTCAAGCAAGAATTGATCTATACTACTTCATTCGCAAATTAAGACTAACAAAATTTCATGCTAACTTCGACCATACACAAATTCCAAGTGAAAAGATAAACCCTTCGGATCTCAACATCTGCGACATACCAGCATTAAGGGATTTAACAGTGTTAGGACAAGAGGAAGCCACCAACATTTCTTCTCTTGAAGCACAAGATGAGTGGCAAATAGAATTATAAACAGAAATTGACACTGGCATGGCCACTCCCAGTAAAATGAGAAATAAATCAAAATTCAATCCCTGAAATATTCTATGTCCTACAATTGATTTATTTGAGGATCTAGCTGTAGATGATCTCAAAAAATTGGCGGTTGGTTCAGGAACAGCTAAACCGAAATTTAATCTAACCAGACTACAATATACAGCCATGGAAAATTTATAAGCAGATAACTAGATCACAATAAAGTCATCTGATAAAGGTGGCAATGTTGTAGTCCTCAATACCCAGGATTATCAGAGGGAGGCAGAAAGACAACTGAGAGACACCAGTAGTTATGTTAAATTACCTGGTGACCCATATCCTGAATACAAAGTGCAGTATGACATCATGTTGGACAAATGGTACAACTTGGATCTCATTACCATCAAAGAGAAACAATTTCTAACAAAAAATTACCCTAAGACTCCAATCATACATTTCATACCCCAAATTCATAAGTCATTGACCCAACCACCAGGAAGACCGATCGTAGCATCAATAGATTCCTTACTAGAACATACTTCAAAGTATGTAGACAACTTTCTCTTCCTTTTTGAGGAAACCTTACCCTCATACACCAAAGATACAGCAGCCTTTTTGAACCAAATTGCATATATCCCTTGGCAACCGGACTTTCTTTTGGTTACACTAGATGTAGTCTCCCCATATATTTGCATCTCACATTCCAAGGGTATAGATGCGGTCAAAAGAATGTTGTCCAACAGATCTCTAAGTTACCGAGAACACTCGCGCATGCTTTTGGACATGTTGTCTTTCATTCTGACTCACAATTCTTTTATGTTCAATTTGACGTACTATAATCAAATATTTGGAACAGCAATGGGCACAGCAGTAGCCCCAACCTTTGCAAACTTATATATGGGTGCATGGGAGGAAGAACTCTTTTCGAGTGATAGCCAGAAGAAATACACAGACAAAATAATGATGTGGCAAAGGTACATTGATGATTTATTCATCATCTGGAATGGAACGGCAAACGAATGGACAAGCTTTTTTCACAGTTTGAACCAAAACCAACAGAATTTGAAATTCACAGAACAACATACCCAGTCAGAAATAGTCTATTTAGACATTAAAGTGAAAGTTATTGGAAACATTATAACCACAGAATTACATGGAAAAGAAACCAATACACTTTTACATGCAACGAGTGCTCATCCACAATGTCTAAAAAACAGCATTCCGTATGGTGAGTTTCTACGGATCTAAGGAAACTGCAGTGAGAATGAAGTATGGGAGACCAATGCAAAAAACTACAACAAGATTCCTAATGCGAGGATACAAGAAAGGAATTATAAGTAAAGCATATGACCATAGCTGTATTAAAAGCCGGGAGACAATTCTAGCTAAAAAGAGATTGCATAAAGAGCAAACAAAAGAGGAAGAGCATGAGGATCTAACAATTAGATTCATTACCACTTTTAACTCTGGAGCCAAAGGAACAAAACTAATTTTGAACAAGTACTGGCACCTGCTGAAGCGAGATCAAGATATCAGTCCACACTTATCGTCTCATGCCACAAAAACTTACAGGAAGCCTTCATCAATACAAACAAAATTGTCACCCAGCATGTTTCGGTCACCCAAAATACATACCACAAGTACCTTGTTAACAAAAAGGCCACCAGGCTTCTATACATGTGCCAAATGTAAAGCGTGTCGCTATGGGATTAACACCAAAGTATTCCTACATCCACGACCCAAAAAGGAAATCACGATTAAACAAGAACTTAGATGTTTTACACAATTTGTCATCTATGTAATCACATGCGCATGTAATCTGTGGTACATTGGTAGCACAAAATTGGAAGCCAAGTTACGAATCTTACAGCATCTACGTGCAATTAAGAAGCGCGACATGTCGTATCCACTTGCTAAACACTTTGAGGACATTCATCAGAGTGACATTGGATCATTTAAATATGTTATCATTGATTCAGTGGAAGTACACCCAAGAGGTGGGGACAGATTACAAAAATTGAGACAAATGGAATCAAGATATAAAGTAGATTTCAACACCAAGTTCCCTGGAGGTCACAATCATGACGAATAGTTATATGTATTTTTGGGATCCTGAACCCTTGAACACCATAGTCTCATTATATTTCCACAAGATAGGATCCAAAGACAAGTAATGAAATGTATTTTGAGTGATTGGTAAAACGTGATAGTATGGTGCACATTTATCTTTTACTTTCTACTTTCTATTTTCTATTTTCTATCAGGTATACATCTGTTTGACCTTGGTTTTGACCGTGAGTTTCCCAGACATTGTCACTCTTGCATTTCCTTGTAACATGTAGAGGTTTCAAACTATGTACAATATAGGCGTCTCTGCATCCAGTTGCAGCAGCTGCTCCTTTTTCTTAAAAGTTTTTCTTAGAGGTTTTTTCAATTTATTGTTTTATCACTTGTAACCTTTTTTAATAGGAGAGAATAATGTGAATTTATAGATAAACAATTTAGCAACTCTGAAGTTCGTAGAAACATCAAGCAATGTGAATAGATTTGATGTTATTTAAAACTATGACTAGTTTATAAAGCACTTTGCACTTCACACATGTGGCAATTCTAACGTTAGCTTTTGGAGATCTCCTCATTAGTATGTTCAATCCCTTTCTAAACTAGTGACTTGTTTACAAAGCACCATGCACTTTAAAAGTGGGGTATTTCTAACCATAGCAGTGAATAGGATCTCCATGTCAGTACGTATTGTCTTTTAAATAAGTGACATTTTGTGTCACTTTTCAGATTTGCACAGGAGCATGTATAACCTTTTGATATTACAGAACAAATGGTCAAATACTTTCAAGCATATAATCTACACCGTACTATATGCAAAATAGTACAATGCTTGAAACATATTGGCATATATTAAGATATTTATTAGAACTATGTTGGCTAATTGCTTTACAGGGACTCCCGCAAGGGTTACACACAGTCCCCAATTCTATTTTGCCATCTATCGAATGATATAAAACATTCTCATTGAAATCACTTAGCACTTTATTAAAAAGCAACCCATTTGGGATAATGACGGTCAACCAGTTCATAAGGGCGCCCCCAAGGGTAACACACAGTCTCTAAGTTCAACTTGGCAACCATTCAATGATTGTAAACGTTTTCTTTGCCAGCATGTTTTCATAAAGTAACATATTTGGGATAATGCCAGCCAATCGTAATATAGGGGCGCCTGCAAAGGGCAACGCACAGCCTCCAATCTAAAGTTGTTATTTATTTAAATGATTTTAAATGTTGAAATAATGTTGGTCAATCAATTTATAGGGGTGCCGTAAAGGTAACAGTCTCTAATATCAATAGGTCTTCATTCAATGATTTAAAATGTTCTTATTGAAAGCACATAGCACTTTATTATTAAATAGCCCACTTGGGAAAATAAGACATTGTGCACTTTACATCAGTTATGTATATACTATCATCAGCATATAATAATTTATAGGGGCACCCGTAAGGGTAACACACAGTCTCTAATATCAACAGGACTTTATTCAATGATTTTAAATGTTTTCATTGAAAGCACATTGCATTTTATTATCAAGTAGCCCATTTGGGAAAACAAGATACTGTGCACTTTGCATTAATTATGTATATACTAACATTAGCATATAATAACTAGCTCATGAAGGTGCCCGTTAAGGGTAACACTTAATCTCCAATTTGAACTTTCCATCTGTTCAACTAATTTAAATGTAGGTATTAGAAGCACATAGCACTTTATTACAATGTAACCCACTTGGGAAAATAAGGCATCTTGTACTTTACTAGAATATTAGTGTAAAGAAAGAACTGAAGAAATAATTGTGTTAAGATAAAGTTATCTGTAGATATTGATAATAAATCTACTTAGAACCCTTTAACTGTTTTACCTACAGACATTTACTGAACGGAATGAATGTATTGTAAAGATGCTACAAAATGGCCGCATGTTTCAACAGGGAAAAGTTAGATACTATACTGACAAGCAGGAGTCCCAAACAGCAAGGATGGACTCACACAAAAAAGTAACATGTCTATAAGAATGCCAACCTCTCTCCATTACTCATACCAGGTGAAGCCCGTGCAGGGTGAAACGCGTCGTTCTTTTCGTGTGCAATGTTGCTGCTGCCTTCTTTGTCTATATACATTTACAAATAAAGGACTTCCTGGCTGTACAGCAAACACGTCTTGTGTATGGATTTGATGAGGAGTGATGAAGTTTTTCCACAACAATTACTGCCGGAGTGCCATTGCGCCCTAGACTGGATTACAGTCTTTTTTGTGTTTAATATATATATATATATATATATATATATATATATATATATATATATATATATATATATATATATATATATATATGTATATATGTATATATATATATATATATATATTATATTATATTATATTATATTATATTATATGGCCTGCGGTAGCAGCCATGCATGTAGTTATGGTTAAGTTGCTAAACCCGTAGGAAGAGCACTTTTTGGGTGGCTTATAACATTGCTCCCCGTGGACGAATCCTCACCAAACTTTGCAAAAAGTTTATAAGTATATGGCCCGCTCTAAATTTATTGGCAAAGTTTGGTGAGATTTTATCCAGAGGGGGCAAAGTTATAGGGGGGACCCACGTTTTCTTTTTTTTCAATGGACATAATGGGAAAAAACTTTGCTCAGGGCTACAGCCCAAACCGCTGGACGGATGTTCACCAAATATGCAGCAGGAGTGGCGGCTTGGTCCTGCAAGCGTGCATTTGTCAATGCGGTGTAAATCCGTCCAGTAGTTTTTTTTTAAACAACCAAAATGTAAGCTAAAAAAATGTGTGATATCTGTGTCCGCTCTGCTGACACACTTCCCTGTCCGCTCCGTGGACAGCACACCGATTGGTTAATCGGCTTGCGTCATGTCCGCGGACACGCGACATGTTCTCTTATTGGCTGGGATGAAGTGTGAGGTGCGTCAGATTTTTGGAAATGCCTGCCATCTTGGATTCGTGGACTTCGGCCGCTCTCCACGGACATCGTGGTAAAAACATATTAAAAAACACAACATTGCACTTGCCAAACTTATCAAATTATCTCTGGGGAGGTGAGGGGTGATGAGAATGAGATGGGATATGGTTGCAAGGAGCAGAAAAACGGGTGTTTTTCCGCTATGAATGTCCGCGAACGATTTGGATGTTCGCGAATAGTCCTGCGAAGTTTGCATGACATTTCGCAATTATATTCCTGACCTGATCCCAAATGAGTTTGCAAAGTTTAGTTGGATTCTGTTAAGAGGGGGCAAAACTAGATGGGGCTCCCAAAATTATGTAAAGGCTTTTAAATGAGGTGCCATTTGACGAATCTACACTTAATTTGGCAAACCGATGATACATATAGATATAAATGTTTTTGTGAAGTTTGGTGGGATTTTGTCAAGAGGGGGCAAATTAGAGGGGGTCCCAAAATAATGTAAAGGCTTATAAATTAGGTGCCATTTGTCAAATCTACACTTAATTTGGCAAACTGATAATAGATCTAGAGATAAATGTTTTTGCAAAGTTTGGCAGGATTTTGGCAAGAGGGAGCAGAATTAGAGGGGGGTCTCAAAATATTGTAAAGGCTTATAAATGTGGTGCCATTTGACAAATCTACACAAAGGTTTGCAAACAGATTATAAATCTAGATATAAATGTTTTTGTAAAGTCTGAATGGATTTTGTCAAGGTTATGTGACGGTTGTATGTGCATACATTCGACACTTTTGAAAAAATAAAACATGGGTGAATTTCCAGCAAACATTTGTAAGGTGCATTGGCAAGGACCTGAAAGCATGGTTTTGCAAATGCGCCCGTGTTTTATTTTTTGACAAGTGTCATAATGTAGGTACAAAAAATAGTGATATATCTTTGGTGACTGAGGTGTAGTCTGTGGCCATGGGCAGTGGCCAGATTGTCCAGGTCATGGAATAAGGTCATGATCCGGATAATCTGGCTACTGGCCATGACCATGAGGGACAACACATGGGGTTAAAGTGGCCATGTCCACTTGGGACTAGCTTTGTGGTGAAGTTATTCGAAATTGGGATAGATTTGAAAGGGAAGAAAAATGTGCTCATGGTATTAAGGTCATAGAGTTCTCTTTTCACCTCCTAAAGGCTTTCATGGGAAGCGAAGAGGGGCCCTGTATGGAACCCTGCCTTCCCTTTCCACGGTGACCATCTTGGAAACAGGCTTCCATGGAAAACGAAGAAGGGTCCTGTATGGAACCCTGCCTTCCTATCCATGGTGGCCATCTTGGAAAAGGATTTTCCTTTCTAAACTGGGATGCCAGAGGCGTCCCGGTGTTGGAAGAAAAATCCTTTTTTTCAGCACCCCGGGTTCCTGCTTTGGGAACCTAGGGTGCTAATGGCCCTCATCCCCCATTACAGGGGCTGGAATGGGGGATAATTGTCCTTAGACCTCGTTATCCACCCTTGCTTCACTTGGGCTGATAAATTGGGCTGCTGGGCCAGAATGAACGCCACAATATTCCCATTAGCATGACACAAATGCAAATGGAAATGTTGGAAAATCTTATTGAGTTTCTGTACTTTACTGAGAAATATAAAGTAGATAGAGTCTATAAGTTTTATTTAATTCTATTTTTTAACTGTGAAAGGTGGTTCCTAAATGAACATTTATTTTGTTGGTTTTAGATGTATTTTTATTTTGGCACGAGAGCTAAGAACGAAATGTAGGGAGGAAATGAGGGAAGAGGCACCAAAGACTAATATGGAGGGGTAGGTGGACACGGGAAAATGTTGCGCGTGTGTTATTTCTAAGGTAGGAGGCAGTGTTTCTCATGCTCCTTCATTACAGTAGTGGTGGTGGCTCTTGGGGAGGAGGGATGGCATTAGCTGATGCCATTTTAAGATAAATTGCATTTTGTTAAAAGTATGTACTGTGTACTAGATTGTTAATGAATAATGAGTAGGAATAGGTGTTGGAGCTGTGCAAGGGAAATTTTGAAGTTGAAAGTTCCTAGATCAGTAGAAAATGCAGTTCCGAACTGTCCGTGAAGCACGGATCTTATCGTGAAGTGCAGACGGGTTCTCGGACACGTCATCATGCCGCACGCCAACATATGGTCATCTGGCACTTTCCGGAAGGTCCGGAATGAAGTCAGATGTTCGTAGGCGTCCACAGATGCAAAACTAGTTGAAACAGTTGCAAAAAGTGTATAGAAGTTTTAAAAATGATTCTAGAAGGAGGGAAATGGCAGAGTTTTAAGGTGACACTTTGTAAATTGGACACAAATATTGCTATATTGGGTAAGTATAAATTAGTAAGTTGTAGGAAAATAGCACGCACTGGTAAAAACCCATGAAATTCAATTAAAAGACTTTGTTAAAGGGACTTTATGGTTAAGTTGCACTAATAAAAAAACCTATGAAATTCAATGAAAAAACTTTGTTAAGGGGACGTTATGGTTACGTTGCACTAATAAAAACCTTTGAAATTCACTGAAAAAACTTTGTTAAGGGGACATTATGGTTAAGTTGGACTAATAAAAACCTATGAAATTCAATGAAAAAACTTTGTTAAGGGTACGTCATGGTTAGGTTGCACTAATAAAAACCTATGAAATTCAATGAAAAACCTTTGTTAAAGGGACGTTATCGTTACAAGTAAAACCGAAAAAACCCTGAAATTCGGCAGTTATGGTAAGCTAAGCAACCATAACTCACGCCACCACCGTGCACTGCTAAAACTAACACCCAGGACATCAAAGATGTCATTGATGACATCGCTGATGACATCACTTGTGAAATAAATTTTGATGAAAAGTCCCTACAAGGAGTTCTGTTTATATTGTTGGTAACAAGATGTAAGGGGTGATCGGGAGACCTATTGTGAAGTACCTAATCTATTAAAGAATGTACTCATCTAAAATCATTGTACTGGAGTGTTGCTGTTAATACAGAAAAACTAATCCTATATAAACATAGGTAATGACTGCACCATGCACCATAGATGTACACTATTTATAATATTGTAATTTTGGATAGTACAATAATGAATGCTACCTTATCAGAATGTAGAGTAATGTTAAACATGTAATAATTAGCTAACAATTCAAGACTTCCAACACTTGTGCTGGTACAAACAATACATATGAATAACCACAATGCATACAAATCAGAGGCACACACAGGGAAACTAAAGTAAGGAAGAAAGAAACAGCATCATCAGAAAATGTTAATGACATTAAAGTTTATCTTCATGTATACAAATGAATTGTGTGTTTGAGGCCTGCTCATTTCCCCATGTATGTGCACCATGAGCTGAGACCAAACCCTAAGGAAAGTACTTAAATAACATATGACAAGGTTAACGTCTAGATATAGAGCACCTTTTTTAATTTTAATATTCTGTCAGTGAACAAAACCACCTGGCATATATATGTCAGTGAACAAAAACAAGTGGGCTAGATATGTGATGTCATCAGTGATGTCATCAATGACATTTGTGATGTCATCTTTGATGTCCTGGGTGTTAGTCTTAGCAGTGCACTGTGGTGGCGCGAGTTATGGTTGCTTAGCGTACCATAACTGCTGAATTTCAGGGGTTTTTCGGTTTTACTTGTAACCATAACGTGCCTTTAAAAAAGGCTTTTCATTAAATATGTATCGAGTAATGGGTTAGCTGTACCATCGCCATGTGTACAAACAACTCTTATTACTGCATTACTCGTTATTTCAAGTGTCCGATGCAACTTCTCTAGTTGCTTATCCCAGGTAAATTTACTTTCCATTCTAATGCCCAAGTAATCAGAACTTGAGAGTCGTTCAATAGGTCTTCCCCCAATGGAAATTCAGATCTTAATTTCCTTCTCGCCAGGTGGTCCAAACGCCATGGATTTGGTTTTCTCCTAGTTCATTTCTAAGCCATTATATATACAAAAGTGGTGGAATAATTTGAATTGCTCTGTCAGACCCATGGGGGGGTCAATGAAATTAACGTAGCATCATCTGCAAAATGTAGGAGTGGGATCTTATCTTGGTCCAATGTTGGGGCATCAGTTGGTATGCTGGTAATAAAATCTATTAGAGAATTGCTAAACAGACAAAAGAGTGCCAGGCGCAAGAACGCAGACTTGGTGTGAACCCTTTTGTGCTGGAAATGGAGATGTCATTGGATCTAACAATGGTAGTGGGGTACCCATGTTCTTCAGTCTTTCCCATTGCAGCACACAAGGAACACAATAAAAAGCAGTTTTTAGGTCTACAAAAAGCACATATAAATGGACTTACCTTAATGTTGCATATTTCGCTAAAAGAAGATACGGCCTCAAACACTGATCAGTTGTGCTAAACCGGCACTGGAAGCCCACGTGGAGGTAGTGTACCATCTGATGTTCAATCCAATAATTAAGGCGACCCATGAGGACTCTAGCAAAAGTTCCCTGCTGCGTCCAGCAACGATATTGGCCTATAATTACCAACTTCGTCCCTACCTCTCCTTTTGTAAATGGCGATAATCTTGGGCTTTGCCCAATATTCAGGCACCACTGACGTAGCCACAATAGCGTATAGAGTTGAAATAGAAAAGGGGGCACAGATATTTGCATTTTCCTTATAAATACTGACTAGTATTTTATCCACCCCAGGCGCCTCTGACATTTTTGGCAAATTATTGATGTTTAAATATCTACTAATGTTCCCCTTCCCCAGCCACAGTCTCACCACCACATATACAGAGAAATAATCGCGTTTCTTCAGATAGCATCTTAAAATGATTCTACCTCTAACGGGATCATTGGCTCTGTTGTACCCTACAAAATTATTTTCAAAAATGTTGAGCTGTGTTTATCTTCGATTGTATCCATTAACAAGCGCCATTTTCCCTCTGCAAACAATTTCTTTTTACTTAAAATGGGGTACTTATATGATTGCATAAGGTAGCATATATTATCCCTACCATGTTTAACAGTAGATCGATTCAGCAGATCAATTATTTCTTGGCAATACGGCAATCCTTGTCATACCAATGTTTCAATTTAACTGTTGCCTTCTCCACGGTCTAACTAGGTTTCGTACCAAGGGGCTAATATCGGATAAATAACAGAGATAACTTTATGTGAACTCAACATTTCTGAATTGGAACGGTCGTGATTGTTAAAGACTCTTTCCAAAATAGGTAACATACTATTGTAAATTAGGGGTCTGACTATTGTGATATCTAGAAGTTCTACTATAAATTCAACTATTCCCTATTATATGAATTACTGTCTTTCTCCGAACTTTGCTATCCATTGCACCGCGGCTGTATTACATGAATATTCTGAAGCAATAGGCCGATGGTCACTTTCAGTGCGTTCTAAGATTGAGAATTTTCTAACGTACCTCGTTATTTATATTGATTACAACATAATAAATGTGTGAAGGCTGATTACCTTGCATATAGGTCGGAGCCAAAGGTCTACCTTCGCATGAACGTAATTCGAAAATAAGAAGAAAGCGTGCAAATTCTAGTGCATGCTTATTAATTCTTCTCTGCCGTTTGGTCAGTAAATCAGGGATGTCCCGTGTAGAATCCTCATCATCTATAACCTCCATTACGGGCAAAACAGGTTCAAATTGCAGATTAAAGACATGTTATCCAAGTTCCAGCTTGGCTCTCCACCCCTCAATGCAGCTTTTAGCAAAATATTGCCTTTGCCTAGCTACTGAACCTCACAGTTGACACGTTGAACAATAGCACCAACATTTGCTGGCTCTTTCTTTATCAGTTTGTCATCCTGGCAGTCTTAGGAGGCTGATCATTACTATTGCAATTCCCTGAAATACATATATTATTTGTTTATTCTGAAACATAACAGTTCAGTCCGATAACATTGTTATTATTTAATTGCATCAATTTCACAAACAACGTCAGTTGCAAGATTTATCTGGTGGCTAGAGGAGAGGAGTCCTTAGGACAGGAAACTTTTCTATTGTTTTATTTTAGCTCAACCGAAGTCAGTTTCCTACTGTATCCATGTATCCACGCCAGCAGGCCGGGACGCGCAATGCTAAGGCTACAGTGGCAATACCATGTGTTTCAGAGGAATTAAGGGTGCACCTGCCCATCACTGCTACATGTTAAAAGGCGTAACCCCAATATTGGCCAAGGCAATTGCCCATGATAGAAATATATCAAGAAAGGGGGTAAATAGCTGCAGATTATCATGGGTCGAAGAGCTAAAACCCCAAATGAGCTCTTAAAAAAGGAATGAGGTGCACTGGGCCTGTGTCATTTATAGAATTAAGGTGATTTCCTCACTGATTGAATCACCTCTGTACTGAGTGAGAAACTGATTTACTTACAGACAGCAAATTATTTAGAAACTGAACCTGCGGGAGTTTTAGTTGCCTTATGCAGACAAGACCACCTGTGACAATGCTGAGTGTCTCAAAATTCATGTTTGTAAGATGTATTGATTGTTTGGGGTAGGTGGACCTTACTGAAGCCACGGGCACCTCCTTTAGGCCACACCCAGCACAATTTGGCCACACACCCTTTCCAGAGCCGTCCCTGGATTTCGTCTTCCACTTTAAGCACTGGAAGGGGGTGTGATGGGGTACTTAGAGGCCAAGATGGTGATGAAGACGGCGATGAAGACGTGGCCGTCGGTCATTTCACCTAAGGAGGTAACATCCTTGCACTAGCCCTCCATCTGTGTGTGATTGTGTGATTGTGTGACAAAGCAAGACACTGTAGGGCTCTTCCAATGTGTGAATGACATGGTGCACAGCTAATACAGTGCATTAACGAGAAGGAACCGAAGCAGCAGAACCCATGCAGAGTCTGATACCACAGCTGCATGAGTCAGAGCAGGGCCCATAGCGCATTCGTATAATGGTGCAGCGTCCTTGCAATGTGTACCTGAGACAATGCAAGGCACGCTCCATTGTGTGTATTTTGTGCATGAGCCATCCTCTGGTGGTCACCGTCCCGGTACTGCCATCCTGTATCCTCCTCCATGCACGCTACGCCAAGTAGGCATCAACCATACCCCCCTGCAGAACACTGGTTATCAGCAACAACCCCCACTAAGGAACCCACTACCCCCATCTTGGCCAAAACTGTACCTGCTGCTGGAAAGACCACTGCCGCTGTATCCGCTAGTGCCACTTGCAATATGAAAGCAGGGCACAACATGGCCTTATGTACTGCCACCACTGAATGCAAGATGAGGTGTGGTGCATACACCAACCCACCTGTTATGTATGCCACAGCCACGGCCACTGCTGCTACAGTTACACCATCTGCTATGTGTGACCCACTTGATTTAGGTGCGCCCAGCACTGCCTCTGCTACTGCCACCGATGCTATTGTTATACCATTTGCTATGTGTGACCCACTTGATCTAGGTGCGCCCAGCACTGCCTCTGCTACTACCATCGATGCTATTGTTGTACCATTTGCTATGTGTGACCCACTTGATTTAGGTGCGCCCAGCACTGCCTCTGCTGCTGCCACCGATGCTATTGCTGTACCATTTGCTATGTGTGACCCACTTGATTTAGGTGCGCCCAGCACTGCCTCTGCTGCTGCCACCGATGCTATTGGTGTACCATTTGCTATGTGTGACCCACTTGATTTAGGTGCGCCCAGCACTGCCTCTGCTGGTGCCACCGATGCTATTGCTGTACCATTTGCTATGTGTGACCCACTTGATTTAGGTGCGCCCAGCACTGCCTCTGCTGCTGCCACTGATGCTATTGCTGTACCATTTGCTATGTGTGACCCACTTGATTTAGGTGTGCCCAGCACTGCCTCTGCTGCTGCCACTGATGCTATTGCTGTACCATTTGCTATGTGTGACCCACTTGATTTAGGTGTGCCCAGCACTGCCTCTGCTGCTGCCACTGATGCTATTGCTGTACCATTTGCTATTGTTGACCCACTTGATTTAGGTGTGCCCAGCACTGCCTCTGCTGCTGCCACTGATGCTATTGCTGTACCATTTGCTATGTGTGTGTCCCACTTGATTTAGGTGCGCCCAGCACTGCCTCTGCTGCTGCCACTGATGCTACTGCTGTACCATTTGCTATGTGTGACCCACTTGATTTAGGTGTGCCCAGCACTGCCTCTGCTGCTGCCACTGATGCTATTGCTGTACCATTTGCTATGTGTGTGTCCCACTTGATTTAGGTGCGCCCAGCACTGCCTCTGCTGCTGCCACTGATGCTACTGCTGTACCATTTGCTATGTGTGACCCACTTGATCTAGGTGCACCCAGCACTGCCTCTGCTACTGCCACTGATGCTATTGTTATACCATCTGCTATGTGTGACCCACTTGATTCAGGTGGCAGCAGCGTGCCCAGCACTGCCTCTGCTACTGCCACTGATGCTATTGTTATACCATCTGCTATGTGTGACCCACTTGATTCAGGTGCGCCCAGCATTGCCTCTGCTGCTGCCACTGGTGCTATTGTTGAACCACTTGATATGTGCGCTCCCACCACTGCCAGCGAATTGACCCCCAGCAAACCATCAACACTCAAATGTGCCCTCATCTATGTGCGCTCCCTCCCGGCACACGCCTTAGATATCCACGACCTCCTCTGCAACTCCAACCTTGATCTACTATTTATTTGCGAAACATGGCTCCATGAAGCAGCAGGCCTAGCTCTAGCCATTGCCCTGTCCGTTGGTTACACAATTTTCAGGCAAGACTGCAATACACAAAAAGGGGGGGGTGGGGTTGCATTGATAGCTAAACAGTCCATCCCCATCAGAAGGATCCAAGGAGACCCCTCGCACAGTTGTGACTACATGCTCATCAAAATCAACCCCTCACCAAGCTGCACCATAACCGCCCACCTCACATACCGCCCACCAGGACCAGCTTGAGAATTCCAGGAAGCGCTCTACACACCATCAGCAACAACCTCAAGAAAACCACCATGTCCATCCTCCTGGGTGACATGAACCTCGGCCTCATTGACCCTTCAGACAGGAATGCCGCTTCGTTCAACAACGCCCTCGCAACACTGGGATTCAAACAAAAAGTGCTAAAACCAACACACAACAAAGGCTGCATCCTGGACTGGATCTCCCAACACAACTTTCAGGTATCGACCTCCATCATCTCTCCTATTCCCTGGTCGGACCACTCCATTATCCACTTCAATATCAACTACTCCAGAACTCCACCCACCGCTCACGAAGCTCTGTTGCCCGCCCTCACCAGGAGCGCCAAGCAACTAACCAAGGAAAGACTACTTCCCCACCTCTTGGTTCCCGAACTCAAACACCCTTTCTCCAACAACCCTGACACTTTCGCAGCATCCTACAACGCCATTATTACCAAGGCCATAGACACCATTGCTCCCTTGGCACATAGGAAAGCTAAATCCACAAAAAAAACAACTCTTGGTTCACTCAGGATCTCCTGAAAATACGCTCACAAAAACGATTGGCTCTCACAGCCTGGCAAACTAACCCCAATGACACCACCAGACAAGTGTTTAAAGACATCGCCAAACTATACAAATCCGCCATCATTGCTGCCAAAGCCAACTCCTTCAATACCAGGATCGCCAACGCTAAATCAGGATCCAGAGAAATCTTCGCAATCTTCAGATAATTGGAGTCCCCAACTCCCCCCTCAAACCCCCTGAATAAAGACAAAGAATGGTGTAACGACATCCAAGAAGCCATGCTCAACAAACTGAATACCCTGCAAGAAAAAATCATCAGTCACCAAAAAGCCCTATCGCAACAATTATCCAACCTACACCAGAACACCGCCCCAGCCGGAATCCCAGCCTTCTCGTTCCAGGAGGTGACAGAGAGGAAGTCCTAACCATACTCAACTCCATCAAACCCTCCAATTGCAAAGGCGACTCATGTCCAGCCCAGCTCATCAAGGACAGCGCCCCCTCACTTGTACCATTCTTCACAGCCTTCATCAACGCCTCGTTCAAATCCAACCAAGTGCCATCATGCCTCAAAGAAGCCTGGGTCCGTCCATTATTGAAAAAACCTTCACTAGACCCCAAGGTACCAGGAAACTATAGGCCCATCACAACAGTTCCCTTCCTTCTCAAGATCCTGGAAAAAGCTGCATACATCCAAGTTCAGAACTACCTAGAAGCTCATCACCTACTTGGTCTCTGGCAATCTGGCTTCCGCCCAAACCATGGCACAGAAACAGCACTACTGGACCTTAAGAAACAAATCGATGACCTAAGAGACGTAGGCAAACCAGCTCTCCTACTTCAACTCGACCTCTCAGCGGCTTTTGACCTTGTCAATCATGACACCCTCTGCCACCACCTCTCTACAGCGGGCAACTTCTCAGCAGAAGCCACCGCCTGGATAGCATCCTTCCTTAGGGGCAGAGAAATGAAAGTCTTCTCGGACACAGCCTGCGCCCAGCCACATTTAATTGAATGCGGTGCCCCGCAGGGGTCCTGCATATCTCCCACACTGTACAACCTTTTCACAAGGTCATTATTCAAATACCACGATACAATGGGCATCACCTACACCAACTATGCGGACGACACTCAAGTCCTCATCCCTCTCACCGGAGACTACGAAGCCGACCAAAAAACCCTCATCTCCATTTACTCCACCATCCAAACCTGGATGGCTGAAAACTGGCTCTGCCTCAACAGCGAAAAAACAGAGCTACTCATCATCGGATCACCAGCCACAATCAATAAAATGGGGCCCCAATATGACTCCATCATCGACAATTGCCGCATCTTGGTCTCCAAAGCAGTCAAAACTCTTGGAGCCTACCTGGACTCAAACCTCACCATGGACAGACAGGTCAACACAATCTCTTCAGCAGCAGCCTACCACTCAAAACGTATCACTGCTGCAAGGCCCTTCCTTTCACAGGAAAACTCCCTCACCATCGCAAGAGCTATCATAGGCTCCCGCCTAGACTACTGCAATGCACTCCTACTAGGCACTTCATCCAAAAACATTAAAACACTTAAAACGGAGTACAGCAATGCCCTCAGAGCAGCCACGGGAATCTCAAAAAGAGACCACATCTCAGCCACCAGAAAATCCGTCCACTGGCTTCCGGTCAAGGAACGGATCCTTTTCAAATCACTGGCACTCACCCACAAATGTCGACACGACACAGCACCGCGTTACCTTGCTCAGAGATTCTCTGGTCCCCCCTCTAACAGACCAACCAGATCTAGCCACACTAACCGCCTAGCAATTCCAAAAAGCATCAGAACCAGAGCAGGTGGCGCTAGCTTCCCAGTCCTCGCCGCCACCAACTGGAACCTATTACCCGCCGAGATCAGAGGCATCAAATCCCACCTGGGCTTCAGGAAAGCAATAAAAACTATGCTGTTTGTATAAACCCCATTTGGGCCCGGTCAACTGTATAACCTCTGTAAAGGCAAAACTTCCTTTTTCCCAGGCTAGGGGTAGATACGATCTCACTATAACACCCTCGACCTCCCCCTCCCTGCACTGCAACTAAGTTATTTTCTTGCAACAGCGCCCCAATGCCTCTGGGCTGCGTGGCGCTTTACAAATGTAAAAATAAAAAAAATAAAATAAAATGAGACGGTGCAGGGTATGAACAATGTAGGAGAAATGGTGAAGGAGCTTGTGTACTTTAGCACGCTTTGGGTTTGTCACTGCTTTGGAGCAGGAGGTGATCTGGGAGCAGTGGCGGAGCCAGTCATTGGTTTGAGGGCTGGAGGGGTTCACATGACCCTCCACACTTATTGAGGAAGTTGCAGGCAGAGATGGACGTACACTGCGAGGATGCTCAGCACAGGGTCCCAGATAGGAAAGGGGAGCAAGAGCATGTCAAGTGTCTCACCTATAAGGACAGCAAGTGTTTAAACAATGATTAACAGGCAGCAGCAGCAACAAGAGTACAGTTGCAGAGGAAAGAAGCCTGTCCTGCCCATAATATACTCCCATGATGAAGCCAAAGACTTAAACTACTCCCCTCAGCTTTAATATGGCTCACACCTTCCAACGACTAGTATCTCTTAGTGAAACTAAATATCCTCAAAATTGACAAGAAAGACAGATGTAAGGGGTCAAATGAAGGTATAACAGACGAAGGAAGGGAAGAAAAGATGCAACTAAATATTTGATTTGCTGGTGTCAGAGGAAGGCCAGGTGTGTGCGTGTGTGTTTGTAATTTGCAGTTCTCAGGTGTGAAACCTGATGCCACCACCCAATGGGTTTGTGATGGAATGCCATCTGCAAGAGTGTGAAAGCCCTAGCTTTTATTTAATTACAAAAAATGATGCAGCTAATTCTGTTTCTGAAAGTGAGGTCTGATAATCAGACCCCCTTTCATAAATGATCCATGCCAAAATTATAGTGCACACATGAGCCTTTGCTGAAACAGCTACATGGCAACCCCTCTGCTAGACTACAAGGGTAGATCCAGAGCTCCAAGGAAGAATGCCTTCTAATAACACTTGAAAGGCCTCTTGCAGGAGGGAACAGTAGTTATCTGAATGGTAAAGAAGACCCATTTTGGCTTTAAGATCATAACTTGCCTAAAAGGACTCTCCAGTTCTTTTTAGGCACTGGCCCAAGGATTTACACTGCATCAGCAGTGTCAGGCAATACACAAGAGGTGTCGTACTAGAGACCACACATAATGTGGGACAGAACAGGAATAAGCCACAGTTTCAAAATTTCAAAACATAACAGCAGTCAGGAATGGACAAAACTATCATTCTGCAGTGCAGGCTTTTTAAGGAAAGGACCATTGCAAGAACTTCGAGGCTGGTGCCATTAAGTCCTATATCCTCCATACTGTCGCAGATGTTGTTCGTTCCCTGAGCGATGTTATATTACAGGAAATGACCTTCTAGGGTGAATACGTTCGGCACATTGGCATGCCAGCCTCTACTTAGAAAAAGGGACTTGCAAACTTGCAACTATGAGAGCGGAGCCACCACGGGGCATGGGGGCTCACGAATGCCGGCACAAGTGCCATGGTAAGTGGTGTGCTCTGGCATAAAACAGCACGCCTCCCTTTAACTCCCCCCTGTCAGCCTTATCTGGGTACTTGAAATGGAATTTTCCTAGCAGTAGGAGAGCAAGGACGGCTTTCTCCAATACCCAAGATCTATCTTCTGGACAAAATCCTTTTTGGTGGGCATGATATTGAAGGAAAACTTGAACCACAGAGTCCATGATTTTCTGGACCCCATGTTCTTCTTGAGGTCCTCCCGTTGGTGGGGGGAGTAGCTATTTGTGAGTGAAAGGTGGAGGAGGATCAGCAGGTTTGAGGGAAACATGAAAGACAGGGTGAATCTTATAGCGAAAAGGAAGATGTAATTCCATGCCTAGATGATTGATGATCTGGGATATTCAGAAGGGTCCAATATATCTCAGCTTTAATTCACGACAACAGACGGGAGATAAATGTGTCTTATGGATAATCAGTGTGAGGGGAAAAAGTAAACAGGAAACCATTGAACAGTGAGAACGAATACAAAAAGGAAGACCCATACCTCTTTTAATGATCAGTAAGAACATTGCAAGTACCCTGGCAGCAGAGTATATGAGAGATAAAAAGAGGAACAGTGAATGGAAAAGGGAAGGCCCATGCCCCTTTGTTAAAGTAATGGAAATACAGAGTGTGAAGTTGAGCATTCAAAAGAAATGTGTCCTTGACAGAGACTCAAGGAAGGATCCTTCCCCTGGAATAACCTTGAAATATATTAACATACTGAATGCTGAAAGCAAAAGGGAAATAGTTATTCTCGTGTAATCTGTGGAAGTGTGACAAGTGGAGAAACTCAAGGGAGAAAACGTCCCACTTGATACTGGGAAGTGAAACATTATATAAGGAAAGAGACGAATGGAGAGAGCCCTTTGTCCGGTACTTCAAGAAGGTATGTCAAATAATATTCCACTGTTTTGGACAGTGAAAGACCAGGAGAAGCATTGGGGAAGGGCAGAGCCTTCCTCTTGTGGAACGTTCACTCCTTTTAATTTCTGCACCTTGGAACTTTATGTTTAGAACTTTGAAAGAAAGCTACAAGTGCATAGCTTTCAGAAATCCTCTTGAACATGTTATATTGAGTTTAGAGTGTAAGGGTCAGTTTAGGATTTTCGGACCCAGGACTGAGCACACTCTTTGGGTTAATATCCTGACACAGACATTCATTCATTTTGTTGACGCAGGGCAACCCCTCATAGACCTTGGGGCAGGTAGGATTTCCCCGATGCCTCCTATTATTTTAAGAATAAAGGTCCTATTTTATACTTGAACCTTATTACTGGGTCTGAGTCAGACTCCTGTTCCCTTAAATAAAATCACTGGCCAAAGGATTAGCACTGCTTCAGCAGTGTCAAGCGATAGTCAAGAGGAATCTTACTGTAGACCAGACAGAGCATGAAACAAAACAAAGAGAACAGAAATAGTCAAAAGTTTCTAACGCCAACAAATAACAGGAGTGAGGAATGGATGAAGCCATTGTCCTGCAGCGAAGGTCTACTGAAGGAAACGACTGTTGCCAAAATGCCGAGGCCAGTGCCTTCCGGCCCCTTATCCTCCATACTGCCGCAGACATTGGTGCGTCTCTGCACTGATGTAAGATTAAAAAAAAGAACCATCTGGAGTGCCGGCACGTAGACGAGCCCATGCCTACTTATAGAAATGGACTTTGCAATCTCACAAATGTATGAGCGTAGCCTCTGCAGTGCATCGTGGATCGTGAATGCCATCCCAAACACAAGAGCAAGCGGTATGGTCCAGCATAATGTGTGGGGAGGTGCCATGAGGTCCTAACACATTTGCATTCCTGACAGCTGCTGGAACATAAAGTGACAGCTGGCAGAGATGTCTTTTTAAATTTCTGCAGCAGTTTCCAAACTTATTAATTGTATGCTTTAGTCAGTCACCTGGCTCATAAATCTGTAAATATAAGCCATTACTGTTTGTGGTATAGTGACTACTAGGAGCACACAATTATACACATACAGCAATTTAATATCACATGAATGTCAGCCTTGTGAGTAGGGCCCAGCTATGACAGGACTGATGTGTATTGGTGTTTGGTCTTACTGTCTCCACAGCCATCATGTAGAACAATGTCCAGGATGCTGCTTTTTTGATCCCCATACAGGAAGGGAAATACCTCCTCCAGGGCATAGGAACCCTCCCCAGGAGATCTCCTGGGAACTGGTGCCTCAAACCGAACACTGACATAACAATGTTGCTCTCGCGCCGGGGTGCTGGTCACTGGAGTCCCCTCAAAGTCAGCTGGTATGGGAAGGGCTGGAGTAGTCAGGAGGGAGAGGTGGGTTGAAAGAAATGTTGGAGCATCCTGGTTTCTGTTAGGGCTCTCTACCTCTTTTGTGTTTCCAGTCCCCCATCCAGGCACTCTGGGTGTGATGTCAGAAGGCAAAAGGCAATAGTTACAACAGCCGGGTTGGACCCCTTACAGCAGGCTTTCATTCATCTTTGGACTCTGCAAGAAGAATTCACCTGTAGCTCTTTTGGGAATACAGTCTATTCCAAAGTCCCCTGCCATCTAGGTGACGGCAGTAGCTTCTGAGGCAGAGGAGAAGTCTGCCCCCTATCCATCCCCAGAGACCTGCTGGACCAAGGCATTTCTGCTGGCTGTGCACTGGAACCAGGATCCTTGACACTGGAGGTAATTGACCCCCTATAGGTGCCAGTGAACATCCTGGCGTGGAAGTGCAGAACTAAGGACTCACAATGTTGCTGGAGACCCTGATTGGGCCTCCCAGCAACCCAGAAGGCAAGGAACCGCTCCAGGCCCTGATTCCAGATATGAACCACTTGTGAGCTGCACCGACCTAGACATCGCGTGCATGTTCCAAAGATCTCCTGCCAAATGCTGTTCCTGCTTGGACTGCACTGTGTGCTGGATGCAGTCAACTAGTTCACCATCCCAACACTGAATAACCATCTCAGGAAGCTCCTAGAAGCCCCACCCATCATGACTGAGCCCCCAAAGACATGAAACTAAAGGTACTGTAAAGAGGTCCTGTCCCCCTCATCTACCTTTTTGGACCATAATTAGTTTTAAGCCGTTTTCCCTACCTTTTTTTGGTTTTACAAACGACATATCCTTGAACGATTGACATTGTTGTTAAGTCTCTTGCCTGAACACCCCTGATTATCTACCCTGCTGATCAACCAAAAGTGCCCTTTCATAGCAAGTTGTATATTCTCTGTGTTTATTTTACAGAGGTGGGTTTGTAGTGTATTTTGTTAGTTGCACTGATTGTTTTATTAAAGTGCCTATATTTTTATTAAACTATGATTAGACATTCTTTTCTTTCGGAACCATTGTATTAAAGTTGTTTGGGTTGCTACGTCTATCAGCTCACACCCTCCTGAAGATACAGTCTGCCCTCAGCCTGCACTACAAATGGAAGGGAAGGAAGTATACCCGTCGGTCTGTGCCTGTTTCACCTTAATGATTGGGATAACTGCTACTTTAGTAGTAGTGTGGGGCTGAGTACGCAATTTAGTCACTATTCATCTCTGTACATCTGCAGAGCAGTAGTCATTTTGTGACAGAATTGATCCACCGACTCAGCAATCTATGTGTGACCGGCAGCCCACACATCCAGTTCCTGGTGAGATATTGATATAGGTTTGCATGCTATGATGGTACCTGCAGTCACATCACATTGGGCCTCATCGTGAGTTGGGCCTTAGCCTTTAAATACGGCAGTAACGCTATTACCACTGCATTTAATGGTTGGCCCAATCATGAGTCAGGCGGTAAGGGGGAGTTTTACCTCCAGCTTTTTTCTGGAGGTAAACATTTCTCCTTACCGTCTTTTTTCAGCAGTTTTCGGCGCTATTACTGCCAGCGCAATTACTGCTCGCGGTGTTAGGAAAGATGTATCTTTACTGCACCTTTCCTTCCATCTTTATGGAACTCCCAAAGCTTTTTGCTTTTACGTTTGAATCTGACCTGTAGTTTTTACAGTGCAGTGAAGCCTTAGGCTTCACTGCACTGGTTTTCACTGGTAGGTCATGGGGAAACTGACATGTCCTTCAGGCTGTCAGTACTGGGAAACATTGTTTCTCTTAGTCGTTTTACTGTGTTACTACTTTTGGTTACTTTTGTATCACTTGTAGTAACTTTTCATCATTGTACAATGCAGCATACACTGCAGTACAATGGGGTACATTTTTGGTTTGCCCTAAACTAACACTCAGAGGAGTTTTGGTTACTATAGGAGTGCTAAAAGGATAAGCGTGTGGCAGCAGTGACTTTTTCCCACTTTTTGGGAATTTTGTGTTAGCCTTACCGCGTTTGGCTACTAACTGGCAACTGGTCAAACATGACCGTGGCACAAGATTTTTCGCTTGTCCTTTTGCCATCTTGTTCTTTAGCAGCCTTCCTGGCCCGAGAGGCCAGGAAAATCCCTATAAGGACTTCCAGGGCCTGGGAACGCAAACGCTTTTGGCGGGCTACTGGAGTGCTGTACTGGAGTTTGCTGGCAGGATGCGGGTTGGGACTGTCTGATCCCAATCCACAAACTGGTTTTGGTGTGTCTGAGTGGTATGCATGAATGTTCTCGCCAGTGGTCCTGATTGGACCACTACTGGGGTGTGTGTGTGTGAGCTAGTCCTGATATTGGCTCATGAGGGCAGCAGCTCTTACCTGGCTTTTAGGATAAGAAGAGGACCCGTGCGCCCATTCTTCAGAGATCCTGGAGAAAACTGAAGGAGCCAAGTATCCTGTCCAGCTGTGAGACCTGCGAAGAAACCTAAGAGCTGACTGAAGGAGACTTGGCAACCAACGTCTGCTGCGCGGCTGCTGAGTCCTTTTGTGTCGCCGTGCTGCCTTACCACCGTCCAAAATAGTTTACCTGACCCGAGTGCAGTCCTGAGAGGGGTCCTGCATTGAGTTTTGCTGCATTCTTCAATCGAGAGTCCTTGCAACAGTGAAAGACACCAACCGGAAATCAGCTCAAACCTGCAACCCTTGGAAATCGAGGACTGCGACTTTCAGCGGGAAAAGCAACCTCAGACCATCTTCCTTTGTTCTACCAAGTCTGGGCAAGAATCGGAGTACAGGGGGTAAGTTACAGAGCTTCTAACCTACCCCTGTACTCCCATTATAATTCAATGGGCTTATAATAAAGCTTAATTCTAACATTATTGGCTTTGCCATTACTTGCTTGCGCAAGACATCTGACTGTTGGTGCTACTTTTGGGCATTAGTCTAACTTGAACACTAACCCCAAGAACCCTTCACTGGACCCCAGAGACCCTACCTGCATGTTTTCCTGCGTGATAACATCTTTGGAACTTTTACCTTAACTATTGGGCAAAAGGGCCCAGACAATTTAGGGCTGGACAATTTTGGCTAGGGATCATCTCTGTGGACCTGAAGTACATAATACTACTCTAACCTTTCCTTTGCAGGAGTTTCTGATGTGTATTATGCCCTATAACAAAGTGAATGTATATGTATTTAGTTGTATAGTCTTGTGTGATAACTCTACCTGCTAGTAGTCATTTTTCATAGTGTGTTTTTGGCCATTAATCATAGATCCTGTCTAAGTGTTATCTGTGATTCCCATTATGCGACCTCATTGTGGACGCTTTACAAGCTCACCACCTCTGAAGAACTTAGCCTAGACTGCCTGTCACTGCTACCTCTACTGGTTTGGCTACAGATCCCCAGAGTTGTCCCTGTCAAAATATAGGTAGGCCTTCTATACCGCCAGACTCCTGATGAGGCCCTCAATCTATAGAATGGGCATGTTTGTTCCCAACAGAAGTAACTTATCAACACTGACCCCTGCCCTTCATGTTTTTCTTCCATTTTACTCCGCTCAGCTGAGAGTAGCACTACAGTGCATGTGTGCCATGGGTTACCAAAGCCAGAGTGCACAAAGCAACGTCACAATTCATAGTGGGCAAGCAAGCAATCGGAGGGGCATTCGGTGTTAGGCGATCACTCAGGGACGTCATTTAGGGGTAACTGCGACCTCTGAGGTCTCCCTTGCGACCTCTAAAAAAAACAACAACAAAAAAAGAATTTTATTTTTTTAATTTTTGGGATTTTGTTGTAATGCAAGCTCCTGGGCTTTGGCCAGCACCATGTGGCTCTTTTAGTTCTGTAGTGGCAGGCTTTCTTGTTCAGGCCCCTTAAAAAAATAGAAGACAAATAAGAACAGGAGTTTCACAAGTCTAACACTTTCAGCACTGACTCTAAATAAGAAAGCATAGGAACACCAAATAATGTATCTTTCTGGAATTCTATACAATAATTGCTAGAATCATTAAAGGTTTATTTCAGACACACTTCAGGGGTGAGTCACTGATTTAGTTTGTTCTTCAACGCCTCAACTCAGCCTTTAATCCTTCTGAGGTCAATAAATGAGTACCAACACAGGTTGGGTGATATTGGGTGTATATTTTTTCTATATAAAGTGCATGGACGTCTGCTTGCATTCACAACAATTTGGTAATATGGGCCTATACACACTGATCTTAACGATACATATGGCGATCCATTGTTGTATGAAATGTAGATCACATTATAGTGATATCGTAACCATATTTTTGGTAGTGTACAATGCTATGTGATGCCACTTCCTGTTTTGTCAACGGGTGAAAGGTCGTTGTCCATCGCTTCCCGCGATATCACTTCGGGGTTTGGTCAAATGACATCACTTCCTGTGATGTCATCATTGGGTCAAGGGTCTTGTGATGTCACTTCCGCCACCCCTGACATTTTGGTGAAATTCACGGTCCCACTTGGGACCAGCTTCCTAAAACTTTCAACTAGACCCCCACAAATGTGAGGTTGGCTCCACCCCTGGCTGTGAGGATGGCCAGGGGCAGTGTGCAGGTGTGCTACAGGTCATACCTGATAAACTGTGTGAAAACTTCTTGGTATTTAAACACACGCATCTGGGAGGCAGCTCTGGACTACAGCACCCTCCCGGCAATGATGAGTCAAGGTCCTGTGCGTGCGAGGATATCTAGTAACGTAGACACACGTGACAGGTCTCGATCATCTGTTAGAAGAGCCGCACGTCTAAACGTCACGGCAGTCAGCGAGCAGAGCCTCACAGCACAGCTCGAAGCTCAGGCGTGAACCGAACCAGTGCAGGAAATCAAAGGAAAACACAATGGGATGGGGGAGGGGAACTAGGAGAAGAGTCATGGCATGCGAGCGAAAGGCTTGTAAAAAGTGTTTTTTTTAAAACACAGGACCAAAACAATACTTTGTTGTGTAGAGATGACTAGACCTGACAATATAGTTAAGCAAAAAGAGTGTGATTATAGCTTCATTTTCAACAACCTGAATGGAAGCCTACAATTACCAAAAAGCAAATAAATGTGAGGCTAAAATAGTGTATTCTGGAAAGAAACCGTGAAAGACTATGCAAGTCTTTGTGGTACACGGCATGCAGCTTTATGCATCCCTCCCATTCATAATCACCCACCGCTCTCACCTCTTAGGGGACAATAGCCACTGCGGCTTTTCCACTCCATGCCTTGTCTGCAGACATCCAACTTAAATCACACTTTAATGAGATGAAATGCAAAACGAAAATATGATATGGCATTTATAACGCGCCTGTACACAAGTGTTTCTAGACGTGACAAGACAGAAGCAGAACAAGACCAACAATCCTACTAGGCCTTGTGTCATTCAGATCGTGCAAGTGCGAGAACGCAAAGTGCATGGGGAAAGGGAGTGGCTGAGTGCAAGGGGAAAAATGGCAGCAATGTTCTGAGTAAGTGCAGCCAGGGCAGCGCGGCTCTGGGCAGTGTAAGGAGAACAAGGGACTGTAGCGTTACAGTTACAGCCCCTAAGTGCGTGGTAGGCCCGGAGGCAGGCAATGTTGACTGAACAAGAAAGAACCTGTTACCCAGTGAGACTCTTAGGGTATCCAAGCAACCAGTCGGTACAGCAGACAGCTAGGTCAAATAGGTCAGCAGTGAATGGAGAGAGAGAAAGCAGAGGAGAAGAGGAACGTTTTGAGCTTCTTCCGGAACTTCATGTGGCAACAGCACGTTTCAGCCCAATGCCAAAACAGTCTTAAGTGTATTCGCACATTTCGACTCATAAGAGCATTGATGATCTACTTCTTGGCATGGATTATTGATTTCTTCTCCTCAATAAGTCCTCGGTCCTTCTCTAGTTAATTCATCCTTCATGTCTTCAATAAACAGCTCTTCTCTTGGACCCAATGTGGGTTAAATAATAACATTCCCCTCTTATGCTGGAGCAGCTACTGACACGTTGCAATTGCTGCTACATGTTGACTTCTTGAGTCCAGCAACCTAGGGCAACGCTGGACCAGATGAACCAGTGACTTTAACGTGTTGATGACTGCCATGGGTCTCAAGGAAGAGAGCAGGGATCAGGAATGATGGATGCTTTAAGTCCTGCGCTAGTGCTGAAGACTCCATGTGCAAGCTTGCGGCAACACACAAGGGAGGGGTACTTCTGGCAGGGACTGCACCCGACGTGACCAAGCTAACCCTCATGAGCGAATTGGTGGAAATACATTAATTATGCAGTTGTCTGTCAAACCCCCAAAAAATGCAACTGACGTGAAGGAGGCGGAGCAGAAGAAAACAGATTCAATTGGAGGAGACCACATGTGTTCCTGACAAGGGATTCACGAACAAGGAGCTGCCTACGGTCGCTAGAGGCTGTCAGGTCAAATGTAGCTGCTGACCCTGTGCTCCTCCGATGATGGGGTGGGGGGTTGTCTGTGTCTTTGCCCTAGGAAGTAATGGAGCATGGGCACATTGCCTAATCCTATGGCTACAGGTAAATGGCTCCCCTGTTGAGTTTCTGATTGACTCTGTGTAAAGACTGGAGGGGGGTGTCTGTACTCATGCTCTCTATGTGGCAGAGGAAAGGCACAGAGGACCCCAGCCAAGATTCTCTATAAGGTAGCAATGGACGAGCAATCAAAGCCTAGCTTCTCAGGAGGTGATGCAAGCTGGTTCTTAAGTACAGTGTAGTCCCCAAGTCCCCACAAAGGAATGTCCAGACACTGTATTAGTTAAAACACAGTCTTTATATAATTAATATTCAAGGTTATGTACACTATCACAATAACTACCTTTGCGCTCAGAAAATCTACAATGGGAAATATATACAGTTCTAAATTGGTACCCCAATTATTATCAGATCTCATTAAAGTGCATCAACTATACTCTGGTCAAATGTCGCACAGATCAAGGAATAAAAGTAACAAACAATAGATATAGGAGGAATGCAGTTGGTTAGAACAATTGGCAGAATATTGATCCCTACCAACTAGGCACAATTCTGTGTGGAGATCCCCCACCTGGGCAACCTGTAAATAAAGATATATCGTACAAGCCCAGTCATATATTGTTCAACAGATTCTTACTTCCTTCTGAAATCGTTCTACAACCCCAATGTACCTGGAATAGCAGAGTTTGTCGTCGGGTCATCGACGGATCCTCCTTGAGCGGCTCCCTTTAAGGCAGGAGCCACAGATCGTCGAGATCCCATGAGGAAAAAGGGGTGATCGACGACGGCGAGGCGGCAGCTTCATTCCTAGCGGTGCTCGGCGACGACAGAGCGTTGGCGTCCTGCAAGGAAGAGGCGTGCGGGGCACCTCGATGACGATAGTTCAGGACTGCAAAGAGATTGTGAAGTGCTGAGCAAGGGCGTCAAGTCGTCCGGCATCTCTACGGTTGTCAGGTGGCGGGAAACCCACAGGCAGATGCTCCTGGGCGCGTCGGCGGCCTCGACTTTCTCCAGCAGGACAAAACAGTCGACGGTGCAGGCGAGAGCGTCCTTGGATCAAATGTTACTTAGGCAAAGGGAGCACGGCGGCTCTGGTCGGCGACGGCGGTAGTCGACGATGATGGACAACAGTGTCTGGGTGCTTCTCCTTGTGATTCCGCGGCGGTCCCCGTCTCCGGTCGGCAGCCTGTCCTAGGTCTGTCTACCAGGGAGCTTTGGCAAAGATCAGATGGTGCACAATGGTCCCTCGTAGCTCGGGAAGAGAGCACCTTACCAGCCGGTCCTCTCTGGGTCAGTCCTTGGAGACACAGCAGCTTTCAGATTGATGAAGCAGAGCAGCATCGAGGCTTCTCTTCCAGCAGGGCTTCAAGGTTAAGCTTCAGTTTCAACTCCAGTTTCTCTTCAGCTTCTGAACACGAATTCTAGCAGTGAGAGGCCCCCAGATATACTAGTTTATCTCCCATTCATTCTGCTGGGTCACACTCAGGCAACCAATCAGTCAGAAAGGCATTCATGCAGGCAGGCAGCCAATCAGCTGCATAGTGCATTCACTTCTCTCCAGACACTCACGACAAGTTATGTGTATTGGGACAAGTACCCAGCCATTTAACACTCCGCACTGCATTCATACCAGTTTCGGGCAGGGCTGTCTCAGTGATTGTGTCAAACACCAGATACTAGACATCCACAACACAGAATGCGTATTCGTCACACACTCCATTCACCCAGGTCCCACCCACAGGGTGTACCCACAACATACAGTCACTGGGAAGGCTCCAGCCAGTCTGGCCTGGACTTCACAACCACACCATATACAGAACTTCCACCCAACAGCCAATCAGGGGGAGGGACAGAGTCAGGGCTTCCCAGGACTTTGGGAAAACAAGGTAACAGGCAATAGAAAGCAAGAGGCCACAGGGGCCATCTTGTTTCCTATCAGGAATCAAGGGATTCCAATGGCAGGGCCTGGTTATCCCAAAATGGAGGATACTCAGAGCAACAGTCAAATTCAACATGGAGCTGCCACCAGCCCATACCCTGCTCTGTGGGCCACACACAGGTGCCCAAAACATACACTAGGGCAATCCAGCATCACAGTCGCCCCCCCAGACTGAGGTTAGGGTGCCTAATCTCCCACGAAATAGACACCCTCATCCAGACGGTCAACATACCTTCTGGAAAGGCCATCTGCATTATCGTGACTCTTTCCTGGTCTATGCTCTATGGTGAAGTCTAGCCCTTGCAGGCTAATGGACCACCTGAGCAGTTTCGGGTTCTCACCCTTCATCTGCATAAGCCACTTCTGGGGCTTATGATCTGTTTTGACCTTGAAGGTAGACCCTGTAAGTTAGGGCCTAAAATGCCTAAGGCTCCAAACTATGCTAAAACATTCCTTTTCAACAGTAGCCCACCTAAGTTCTCTACCCTTGAGTTTTTTACTGATGAATATGATAGGATGTTCCCTCCCTTTGTCATCTAACTGGGACAAGACAGCTCCAATTCCAGTGTCGCAGGCGTCAGTTTGAACAATAAAGGGCTTGCTGTAATCGGGCAAGGTGCCCTACACAGACATTGTTTCAAGCCATCAAATGCCCTCTGACAGTCTTCAGTCCAATTAACCTTCCTAGGCTGTTTGGGTGACGTCAGTGCTGTCAGGGGTGCAGCTATGGTTCCATAGTCTGCCATGAAATTGTGCTAATACCCAGTGAGACCCAAAAAGGCTCTCACCTGGGTTTGAGTAGTGGGAGTATCCCAGTCATGTACATCCTGTACTTTACTGGAGAGAGGTTGGATTTGACCCCCTCATAACTCATGACCAAGATATGTGACTTTATCCTGAGCTATCTGGCACTTGGTGGCCTTGATAGTGAGGTTAGCCCTTTTCAAGGACTGCAACACCTTATCCAGATGTGTCAAATGCTCTTCCCAGGTGGAACTGTAGACGGCAATGTCGTCTAAGTAAGCCACACAAAAGGCCTCCAGCCCACTGAGCGCATGATTGACCAATCTCTGGAAGGTGGCAGGGGCATTCTTCAACCCAAAAGGCATGACCCTAAACTGGTAGAGTCCCTCGGGTGTCGAGAATGCCGTCTTTTCCTTGGCATGGTCCGTCAGAGCTATTTGCCAATAGCCTGAGGTAAAGTCAAAGGTGCTCACAAATTTGGCAGCACCTATGGTGTCCACGAGCTCATCAGCTCGGGGCAATGGGTGCGTGTCAGTTTTGGTGAAGGCATTGACTCCTCTGTGGTCCACACAGAACCTCCAATCCTTGGTACCTGCCTGGGAACTAGCCTTGGGGCAAAGGACTACTGGACTGGACCAGGGACTGGTTGAGGGTTCAATAAGACCCAGATCCAAAATCCTGGTGACCTCAGCCTTGATGTGGTTCTTAACTGTATGTGTACTCCATTCACCCAGGTCCCACCCACAGGGTGTAACCACAACATACAGTCACTGGGAAGGCTCCAACCAGTCTGGCTTGGACTTCACAACAACACCATATATGGAACTTCCACCCAACAGCCAGTCAGGGGGAAGGGGGAAGGGGCAGAATCAAGGCTTCCCAGGACTTTGGGAAAACAAGGTAACAGGCAATAGAAAGCAAGAGACCATAGGGCCATGAATCAACGGATTCCAATGGCAGGGCCTGGTTATCCCAAAATGGAGGCTACTCAGAGCAACAGTCAAATTCAACATGGAGCTGCCACCAGCCCATAGCCTGCTCTGTGGGCCACACACAGGTGCCCAAAAACATACACTAGGGGTCGAGGGTTGTACCCCCACCCATGGGTGCCATAAGGGTATCCCATGGGTCTGTACGACAAACCAAAAGAGAGAGCTGCACCGCCAGGAGTCCCACATGAACTTCTGCCTGGAAAACACGACAGAACACACGATAAAAGGCAGTAAAGGAGAAGGATACGGAGGCCCTGTCCCTCTGATGCATTTCCAGAATCACACTCTGGAGCTACTTTGCATTGAATGGGAGAGGATGAAAACAAGAACATTCCAAAACATCCAAGGCTTTCCATTCCTGACGCAAACATATACTGGTTCGGACAAGCCACTCTCGTAGATGGAAGGATATCAGGCATCTATTTGCTACAAGAAACACGCACCTCAGCATCAAGCCTGCAATGCACATACAAGGCCTTCTTCGTATCATTTACAGATGAATTAATGGGAATTGGGGTAACAGACCTATACGTGTGAAAAAGCACGCCTGTCACTATTCCACAGCCTGGGCAAGTTAAAGGGTACCTTCTCACACTGTCCTTTCACGAGTCAGTAAAACCTGTGGCCTCGATGCCACATAATTCCCAAAACCGTGTGGAAACTGAGTTTCAATCACTTCTAAACCAAGACAATATCGAATCAGCCAATGAACAAAGCCCTGGGTATTGCCAATTATTCCAGTGCCAAAGATGCAGTGGGTCGAATTAGCATCTGTGTAGATTTGCACCATCCACATCATGCAATCCAACAGGAAAGAAGCTTGGCTCAAGGAATACATGCCACAATTAAGGCTATCATTCTTTGGAATTATGACCGGTATCTGGGTATATCACCACTTTCGCCATATATGTGGGTTTATCAGTTGCAAAAAATTGCATTTACTCTGCAGCTGACGTTTTTCAAAAGTACATTTGAAAGCAAGCAAGGCGCATTCCCGACTGTTTGGACGCCAGTGATGAATATTTGATGTTAATCAAGAAGCACGAGGAGAGTCTCTGCAGCTCTGGAATAAGCAGACTTGACGAGTGAACAACAAATGTAAATTCAACAAATCAGTACTAAAAATGGGTCCCTTTTTTCTAAGGACAGGTTGCAGCCCGACCCTAATTAAGTGAGCTACTTGGCATCTATGCTTGATCCTATCATGTTGCTGCACTTGTGCTCTTTCCTGAGCATGGCCGGCTATTGCACCTGTTGCATCCCTCATTTTACTTCCAGGAAGTTCCCTCTTCGACAGCTAACATATCATGACTGTGAATTAGCATGGTGTGGAGGAATGTTTGGGAATTAAAACATTCATATACTGCCCTTGCATATTAGTGTATGATAATGTTGAGAGCAGGCACTGCAAATCACCATGTTTAAACCACTGTTTCTTGCTTGTGCGGGGCGAGAATGTAGATTGTACTGTCCATGTCTTTACAATGAAAGCCCATCACCTAGTGTGTAAAAATGCTCGCCTTCGCATCTCTCGTTTCTGACGTGTTTCTCTTTTGGCATGTGTAAGTGTGTTTTAGGCTCCCGCTTTCTTAGGAAAAGCTGTTTTAGTAGATGGAAGCACATGTGACTCTTTAATGAGTATATGGATCTGGGCTAACTGTATTACGGTATGCTGTCCTCCCTGATAACACTAACATGTACGAAACAGTGCAGCTGGAATCAAAAGCTTGTATATTGAGGCTTTGTTCACTGCCAGCAACATTGTTTCAAGGTGAGACCTTGCCCTGTTGGGACCTCCGCTTTCATTGAAACGCATGTGTTCCTTTGGGTATAAGAGAACAGTGGACAGAGGAAGGGGGGCTCAGTTGCGCCGAAGTCTTGCACTGCTGTTGGTCCTGTTTTGTTACTGCTTTTTACTAATAAATTCTTCACCAATCCAGCGGAATCGTGAGTGGTCATTTATTCCAGCACAATGGTGCCCTGCATCTCAAAGTGTATTTCAAGATATCACAAACTGAATAGCTAGTACAAATGCTATGGTATGTGTCAACCCTATGTTGTGTTGTGCACAGAACTGATCCTCAATGCTAGCCCGTTGGGTGTAGGTGCCATCCCTGCTCAGCATAGGCCAGGCACAACACTCCAGTCTTATATCCAGTCATCATAGCCTGACAGATCCGATGAGGGCTGCTATGGAGTCAGGCTGGACACCTTTCCGATAAGGTTAGGGGGGCTGTGCCTCTGAGGACCAGGGATGCCCACTCGCTGCATAATGTGCTACCTGTAATAGGTAAATGGGGTACTCCCCAAAGCCTCTCCTTCTGTCACATTGGCAGGCAGAAAAGGAAAGCTCTGGCATTTGTGTTGGCCTGCAAAGCACTGTTGTAACAGACAATCAGACTCTTGGGACAGTATATGACACCTTATCAAAGATGACTCCTCAATTCAAAAGGCAGGGCCTGTGCCTCCAGGATTTTGCATTCAAGATCGTTCTCATCATCCAGGGAGGGAGCTCAACCCTGCTGACTACTTCTCCAGACACCTACCCAAGTGGGGTCACAGGGCATCAATCTCTGATGAATATATTAACTATGTTTTATGTCCAGCTCAGCGTCTGGCTGTGCCTTTGAAATACATAGTGGCCACATCCCATGCAACGCTGAGGTTGATGACCTCAGCTAATGTGATCCCAATGATGGAAATATGCAAATGTGCTGTCACGGAACTGGCAAGGTGTCACAGAAACATAGATTTTCCAGATGATACCGAGTGAGCTCTTCGGGCAGACGTCTACTAAGGAACAACCACGTTGTTATGTTATGTGTTTGCGTTTTTATAATATGCTTTTCTGTCATTTGCATGATCTGCTGGAACTCTAAAGGATCTAAAAAAGAGGTGACGGAGTGGTCTGGTTATTGGGAGAGAGGGAAAATACAAGACAGCTTTGCTGTATTGATGTGTATAGTTCTGCACTAACCGGCAATTGTGATTGTGTCCCATTGAGGGTGTTTTGTGGCAGGATATGGAGTTACATGTTGCCTGGTGTGACCTGGTGTGACCATGGTGCAAGGATTATTTAATTAATTAATCTTTTTCTAACACGCTTAATACCGGAGACCAGTCTCTAAGCACAGGACCAGAATTCGAACCTGTGTTCTCTTGCTTCCAGAGGATGCATTCACCAGCAACATGATATGTAAGTCTGTTGGAGATGTTTAATGTTTTTATGTTTCTGTGTTTCTTACTGGGTAAGCATTTTATGTGTTGGAACTTGGAAGTTCAGTACTAATGTGGATAGCATTCATTGTAGGATCCCGGTGACTGTTGAAGCATGAATGTGGTGTGGCCATCGTTAAGTCCTGGTGGTGGTGGGCTGCTATCCCCGGCAATGGAATGTGCAGCAACTTTCCCTGAAACAGAGGTAGGAAACTTGGGGGTGGGGAGGGTCATGCAGGAGCAGAAAGCATTGCTATTGATTAAACATTGGAGAGAACTTGCTCCAGCAGAAAGATCACAGTGCAGACACTCACGCAGTGTTCTGAGTCCCAGTGGGTTCAACCTTATCAGACAGTGAAGAACAAGTCATTAATTCATTAATTTTTGTCATTTGTATAGCGCTTTTCACCAAAAATATGGTTCCAAAGCGCTGGTGGTTGAACGCCCTTGGAGGGACCAAAGTCCAAAGTATGGAAACATTGGGAGATGTTATTATGCAACTGTACATTTCGGCCATTAAGTTATGAGAGGGTGGCCAAGACCCTGCTAGTCACCCATGTCTAAATGGCATGTGGATGGGTGGAAGGAGGTATACTAGGAGCGAACCAGGAGGGAAGGTGTAAGAGGATAGACAGTTATGTGAGCAGCTACAGTTCAAATTCTTTGTCGGGAAAGGGAGCTGCATTCTTATGGCAGGGGTGTTGTGGAAAGTATTTGAGTTATGTGTGAAAGCAGATTTGTGCGGGAGTGAGGCCGAGCCTTCGGCTAAGTTCTGAAGGTATGGCGTGCACAAGGGATAAAAGGGTTAGCTATACATTCAAAATTGTCTACACCGTGGATTCCACCTGGGTGCAAGAGCAGTACATGTCACATACGATCTAAGAGCCACAAAATACCCACCGTCTATGTGGATCTTAGAGTGATGCACTGCCCATCCCCAGGTCCTTCAAAATGCGATAACATTTCCCACCTTAAATGTCCAGGTGCAGCGACAATGCCCACCTCATGTTACTTTGCCAATTCCTTATCCAGCAGTACAAGTGCTAGCCTTCACAGTTCTTCACATACAATACATCTGCTGGCCTACACAAGTTCTTATAATTGCAATACATGTGCTACCCTTCACAGTTTCTTCTAAGCTAACACATCCAATTTCATTCTACGAGCAATACATGTGCTAGCCTTCACAGTTCTTCATATGAGATACATATGCTAACCTACACAATCTCTTCTAAGCGCAGCACATGTTAACCTACCCACTATCTTCTACCCCCGAATCCATCTACGAGTGACACATTTCCTGCCTCCAGAATAAATCTAAGGGCAACAACTTTCCTGCCCCTAAACTCAACTACGTGCAACACATTTCCTGCCCCCAAAATCCATCTAAGTACATTTTCCCCCCAGAATACAGCTAAATGTGATGCCTTTCCTACTCCCAAAATCCATCTATGTGCAACATCCTTCCTACTCTCAAATCCATCTAAGTGCGACACATTTCCTGCCCCCCGATTAAATCTAAGGGCAACAACTTTCCTGCCCCTAAACTCAACTACGTGCAACACATTTCCTGCCCCCAAAATCCATCTAAGTACATTTTCCCCCCAGAATACAGCTAAATGTGATGCCTTTCCTGCTCCCAAAATCCATCTATGTGCAACATCCTTCCTACTCTCAAATCCATCTAAGTGCAACACATTTCCTCCCCACCAAATACAGCTAAGAGCAATACATTTCCCCCCACAGAAATGGGGGGAAATGTATTGCATTTCTAAATGCAATGCCTTTCCCACTCCATCCATGTGCGACGCCATTCCTACTCCCAAATCCATCTAAGTGAGACATATTGCCTACCTGCAAAAAACAGCTAGGTGCAGTACATTTGCTACCCCTAAAATAAGCTTAAACATAATAAATGTCCTACTCGCACAATCCATCTACGTGCGACACATTTCCTATGCTGAAATCACAGTGACATACAGGAGCAGGATTACACTCCAACACATGGGAGCAAATCTCAGTCTGGACGCTCCTTCGGACGCTCCTCGTCTTTTCCAGCATCTGGCTGCCCCGTTTTGGCACCATTAGAGGTTGCCTAGGAAGTGCGTCTGAGCGTAAGAACGAGGCATCGGTCATGTGTCTAGTCAGCTGGTTACATGCGCTACGTAGGCACACAGGCTCTGCCCCACGTACACTGCTCGAAAGGAAGCCAGTTCTTCATAACGCTGCTTCTAATTGTAGCCTTACTCAGATCTTTGTTTTTGTGAACCTATTGACCTCAGATATTCCTATCGACCATTCTCTGTCTTCCCCTTTGTACCGCAAAGCCAGTTTGTTGCTGAACCAGACCTCTGAACGGACTTCTTTGCCTGCCGAATTGTGTTCTGGCGGACCTCCCGCTATGCGCTAGCCCTCGGCCATTTCCTCTGTGCAGCCCGCCTCGGTTACAGAACACCACTGGTCCAGAAACGTTCCGCCTGTGTTACCAGCTATGCGCAGAATCTTTCCGGTTAAGACCCGCTCTGGGAAGTTATTTGCATCTCTTTATCCTGTGAACCATACCCACGCCAGAAGCCTCCTTCCCTCAAAAAAGCCTCCTCAAAATTCTGCACGACATCCTAATAACTGTGTTTTGCTCAACTGCACCCTAACAACTGTGTATTGCTTCAAGTGCAACAGTGCACCAACCCGACTCAAGTGCGGCCCTCGTTCCGCCCGGGGAGCATTCCCATACTAACCATCCTGTTTGTGGTTTTATCCTTCCATTGTTCTGTGACTTCAGGAACCTTAAATAAACCATACCGCAGGGAGGGGGTAAGCTTGTATTTTTCCCTTTTCCTCACATTCCAAATCCAACAACAGCGGGGTTCAGATTGATACAGTGTTCTGTCTTGGGTTCTCCTATAGGTACGCCCACCAGGTCCTTAAAGCCATAGTAACAGGTATACTGATAGTTGTGCTTGTTTGTTGTTCTGTTCACTGTTCTCTCGACTGGTGTTAATCGGTGTGTGTTTCTTTGCAGCATTGGTGTGGCGGTATGAGTTTCCCTGCTCTTTTGTGTAATCAACACCTCTGCTTGTCTACTTTGAACAACATAGGGGTGTATTGCAAAGAAGAGCTCCCTCAGTTTGAGGAGGCTGGGTTCTGGGTTAGCCTTAACTGGAGGAAAGTCTACTCATTACTCTGGCTGGCAATACGGTGCAGAAGGTCGTCCATCATCCTTGTCAGTTTCCTTGAGGTCTTCTATTCAACGCCCGGCCTGATCAGCGGTGGTGAGTAACACTCTGCCAACATCACAAACTGGACCAAACCGATCAGATTCTGACATCCCTGATCCTCCCAAATAGGATCAAGCCAACACCATTCCTGCCTCCACTGAACCATCCGACCACCCATTCCAAAAACTCTAATGACCTCTTTAACAGCAGTTCAGGTGCCATCATCAATAAAACAAATATCCCACCACATCTCTGGATGACCTACCCAGTATAACTAACCACCCATGCCCCTTAGTACGCAGAAATGCCCGACTTGGCTCTAGACTAGGTAAATCTTACCCCTTACCAACCAGCCCCCCCACCTTCAAATAATCATATCCATAACCATCCTCTAAAGCATAGACCCCAAAAATCGCACACCAAACCTAACCGGGCAACAGATGTGCTGGACACCACTGTCCTAAGCAATAGCCCCACTGCTATCAAAGGTGCCCTGATCAATGGCAGATCCCTGGTGGCACATGCAGTAGACATAGCAGACCTAATTAGCACTAAAGATCTGGACTTCCTTGCAATAACAGAGACCTGGCTACACTCAGCTGCAGGCCCATCTCTTCTCATTGCCACCTCTGACAACTATACAGTCCTAAGATCTGACAGAGAGTCAGCCAGAGGTGGAGGAATCACCTTTATCATCAAGTCCTCCTTTGGTCTCAGAATAGCCCCTCCGCCTCTAACCAATTTCTGTGAATTAATGGCTGTGAAACCTCTGCTCACTAGCTACCGGACCATAACAATGCATCTGATCTACAGACCCATTGGTCCTATCGGCTCCTTCGAAGAGGATATCATGACCCTCCTTACCTCTAACACCAAACCCTCCTCACAAATTCTAATACTAGGTGACTTTAACTTGGGGCTCAATTAACCTAATAACCAACCTGCCATAACACTGGCCAACTCAATGTCTGACCTAGGCCTCACTCAAAGAGTTCTCCACTCTACTCACAATAAAGGAATAATCATAGGCTGGATAGCCGACATTAACTGTGAAACCATCATATCGTCTATCGAACCACTCCCTTGGACTGGTCACTCCCTGCTCTCATTTACTATCCAAAATTGCAAACTACCAACTAAACAGAACCTATGGCTCCTCCAATCCCAACCAGAAATAAAAGGAACATCACGATGGAAAATCTCAAGCCATTTCTCCAACCGCTACTCAAACCTCCACCTGCCACCTCCAACCCGGCAGAATTAGTGGAACTCTACAATAAGTCCATCACCTCAGCACTAGACAAAATTTCCCCCCTCAAGCTGCGCAAAGGCAAACCTACAGAACACTTGAACACCTGGTTTACACCCAAACTTTAAAGACCTTCGTAATGAAAAAAGAAAACTCGAAATGTCCTGGAAAAACAATCCCACCCCTTCCAACAAAGACAACCTACTTAAAATCACAGCAAACTACAAAAATGAAATCCTTCTAGTCAAACGTAATACCTATAACGATAGGATTAAGAAAGCCAGTTCACGCTCCAGAGAACTTTTTACGATACTTAGAGAACTGGTATCCCCCACCCCTCCAGCAGACAACTGCATTAAAGACAAAACTTGGTGCACCAAAATCTAAGACGCACTAGCTAACAAGATCACCTTACTACAAAACAAAATAATCACAAAAATGTAAACTGCCCTCTAGTGTAAACATCACTAAAACGTGTCCAGTCCAGCCCACACCTCCCCACCCTTTTAGATTCACCCAAGTATCCACCTTTGACGTGGAAAACATCATCGCCTCACTGAAACCATCTAACTGCCAAGGAGACTCATGCCCAGACTCTACCATCAAGGTAGCTGCCAGTGAACCTGCTCCCTTTATGACCATGCTTATCAACCTATCCTTCCATACATGTACCATCCCCATCAATCTAAAAAATGTATGGGTACGCCCTCTTTTAAAGAAACCATCCTTAGACCCAAACATCCCTACCAATTTCAGACCCATCACAACTGGCCCCTTTTTGCTTATGATCATCGATAAGGCAGCCTACATTGCAGATTCAATCCTACTTAGAGGCCAATAACTTACTTGGACTCCGACAATCAGGCTTCAGACCTCAACATGGCACTGAAACAGCCCTGATTGACCTGATGACCCAGATTGAGACTTGAAAGATAAAGGAAAATCTGCACTCTTGCTCCTGTTGGACTTGTCAGCCGTCTTCGACCTGGTCGATCACAAAGTACTTTGCAAACACCTCTCTTCATCGGGCCACTTTTCAACAGAAGCAACAGCATAGATTCAATCCTTCTTAAAAAATAGATAGATGTGCGTTTTCTCATCAGCTGCAGCAGCAGACCCTATCCCCATAACCTGCTGTGTCCCACAGGGTTCTTGTGTGTCACCCACCATTTATAATGTGCTCACCAAACCATTATTTGATGGCTTAGACCATCTGGTCGTCACCTACACTAATTATGCAGATGATACCCAGATCCTTATACCTCTGACAGGTGACTATGAGACCGATCTAGCTATGGTAAACAAAATCTACCTCATCATTCAGGCCTGGATGGCCACACATGGGCTGTGCCTGAAGGATGAGAAGACTGTGCTTCTACTCCTAGCCACCCCATCCAATCAGAAGAAACTGAGCAACCAATATTTCTCTTTCAACATTGATTGCAATGACATCAAGGTGGCTAAGGAGATACAAACACTGGGATTCTACTTAGACACCTCCTTGAACCTTCGCAAACAAATCAGTGTTACGGCCTCGGCAACAGCATACACTTGTAAGCTGATCCACGCCTGCAAACCTTTTCTTTCCACAGAAATTTGTTTGACTTTGGCCAGAGCTCTTATTCTGTCAAAAATTGATTACTTCAACACATTGGGCCTCATTAGGACCCAGGCGGTAAGGGGTTTACGGCGGCGTATACAGTGCCGACCGTTACCGCCTGATTCCGAGGTCCCTTAGCGCCATGGAGGATTTAACACCTGCTTTTAGCAGGTGTTAAAATCCATGGCGCTAAGGGACCATGTTGTTAATTACGCCACCGTAATTTACGGTGGCGTAATTAACGCCTTCCCCACTCCCATTATGCCCTATGGGGCAAAAATGGGAATGGGGAAGGGTAAATGGGGATTGGGGACTTACCGCCCCGCCAACCTCGGAATGGGGCGGTAAATCCGCCAACCACCATGGCGTAAACGTAGTTTACGCCATGGTGGTAAAGGTACGACCCAGGCGGTAACTTACCGCCTGGGTCGTAATGAGGCCCATTGTACCTTAGTGCCAGTAAATGCATCACCAATAAAGTCCAGATTCTCCAGAACAATACCCTGAGAACAGCACTGGGGATCTCCAGAAGACAGCACATCTCTACTACTAGACAACGACAATGGCTATCCATCATTGATAGAATTCAATTAAAAACTGTTTCCCTAACTTACAAAATCCCTAACTTACAAATACCTCAACAACACAGCCCCACAATACCTTGTCAAGAAATTCACCAAGAACACTCCTTTAAGACCTACCAGGACCACTAACTCCAGATCCCTGCGAGTACCCAGATTCAAGCTGAAAATAGCAGGGGGCAGCAGCCTCCCCGTCTTGGCAGCCCAGCTATGGAACTCTCTACTCACCACCCTAAGAGCCGACCAATCCTTCCACAAATTCAGGAAAAACACCAAACTCTGGCTCACCTCCAAAAACCTGCCACCTGTTTAGCTTGCCTCTCTCACTCCATTGTATATAAGAGTTAACTTTTGTATTATAACTATATTGTAATAACCATGTACCATAACTGTATTGTACCATATCATGTACTATAACTATATTGTAATAACCATGTACCATAACTGTATTGTACTATATCATGTACGTTCCTACCTATATTGTAACTAAGAAAATCCATATTCTTGTAAGGGCACCCAAATACCCTTGGGTGGGGTGCACCATATAAGTAAACAAACAAACAAACAAACACACACCTTGATACACTCGCCTAGTCCACTGCTACTAAACTTATATACAATCTTGTCCAAGACCAGCCCTCAGCATTTTTTCCAGCATGCCAAACTGAGGAGCCCAACTACAGGATTTAGAAAACAGAATACAGTAAGGGTACAGAAGTAAGACTCAGACATGGAGGTGTCATGGCGGTTGGCATAGACCTTTATTAAAGTGAAAAAAGGAAAAGAAATCCCTGTCTTGCCCTAACTCTAAGAGGGGTTTGTCGCAGTCATGATGTCAAAAGCAAAAGGTACCAATAACCAATGTCAGAATCCTAGCTCTGTCACTCACTGTGATGCTGGAAATGCATCGGAGGGACAGGACCTCCATATCCATGTCCTTTACTGCTTTTTATCACATGTTCTGTGTTGTTTTCCATGCAGGAGTTTATGTGGGACCCCTGGCGGTGCAGCTCTCTCTTTTGTTTTGGTTTTCAGACCCATGGGATACACTTATGGCACCCATGGGTGGGGGTCCCCTAGTGTGTGTTTTTGGGCACATATCTGTGGCCCACAGAGCGGGGTACGGGCTGGTGGCAGCTCTGTGCTGAATTGACTGGTGCCCTGAGGATCCTCCATTTTGGGATGCCCAGGTCCTGTCATTGGAATTGGTAGATTCCTGATGGAAACAAGATGGCTCCCATGGCCTCTTGCCTTCCGTCGCCTCTTACCTTGATCTTCCCGAAGTCCCGGGAAGCCCTAACTCTGTCCCTTCCCCCTGACTGGCTGTTGGGTGGAAGTTCCATACATGGTAGTGTCGACCAGACTGGCTGGAGCCTTCCCAACGACCGTGTGTTGTGGGTACACCTGTGGGTGGGACCTGGGTGTATGGAGTGTGTGATGAATATACACTTCTTGTTATGGATGTCTTGTATCTGGTGTTTGACACAATGACTGAGACAGCCTTGCCCGAAACTGGTATGAATGCAGTGTGTAGTGTTGAATGGCGTGGTACTTGTCCGAATCCACATTATGTGTTATGAGTGTCTGGATGGAGTAGAATGGCCTGAATGCACCGTGCGCCTGATTGGCTGACTGACTGCTGAATGCCCTTCTGAATGACTGGTTGCCTGAGTGTGACCCAGTGGAATGAATGGGAGATCAACCAGTATATCTGGGGGCCTTTCACTGCTAGAAATCAGTCAGAAGCTGAAGAGAAACTGGAGTTGAAACTGAAGCTTGACCTTGAAGCCTGTAACGCTCACCTGGTTCCCACGGGGGCGCTGGTCTAGTCTGGATTGCTGTGGCCTCTTCTAGCGTGATGCGCAGGACACGGAACACCGATTGGACAGGACCTCCAAATCGTGTTTGCCTGGCCCGTAGGAATATCCTTCTGCAGATGTGAAAGGGGATTAACAGTCTGCAGAATATTGTGCTAGCTCCCCCCTTTCCCCCTTCGTTCCTCTCTAACTTCCTCCAAACCCCGGTTTAAGCTCACCTTATGGTTTGGAAGGATGAACTCTCCATCCTGCTTCTGGTGCAGGGGCGCGCGTTCGTCAATGGTTTTCAGAATGGCGCTGGCAAAATCCACTTGACTTTCCTGAGCGAAGCGCTGTAAGTATGAAAGTTCAAAGTTCAATTGAGGCCCCCTTTATGTTGTCTTTCTAACCTGTGATCTGTCCTTTATTTCAGGTGCAGAATGAAGGCGATGTGTCGAGGGGTTAAACTGCCGAGGTGAGTAGTGATGTAGTGATGAGGGCGATCCCTCTAAATGTCCTTATCATTCCCCAGAAATGTCTCTTGTCCTTTCCCCATAGGGGCCGGGGTACGGTACATGCCAACGGGGCGGTGCTGACCCGAAATGTGGAAGAAAAGCCGGTAAGTATTATGGCTGTTAATCAGGCTTTCCTTCTGTGTTCCTTCTGCTCACCTTTTGTTTCTTCCTCTCTCCCCTAGGTGCATAGATGTGGCGTCCGATGCCGACAGCCGCGATGGAGCCGGGAGATGTCTCGAGGACAGGTGAGTGAAGCGTGGCGCTGCAGCGAGCAACGCAATGCTTTTAAATGGAAGTCTTTCTTCAGGGATGCTGAAGATTCCGGATGCAGGTAAGAAGTTTGAAATAGTCCTTGGTTTTCACCTTTCTCTTCTCTTCCTTCCTTGCAGGTCTTCCAGGTTCGAGGCGGGCGTGGCTGGAGTCCAGGAGCAGACACGGTGAGCGTTAAGCTGCAGGAAGCAGAACAACGCGAAGCATGAGCTGCTGTCTGGGCGTGGCTTAAATAGCCCCAAAGAAGTCCCAGGTATGTATCCTTCCCCAACTAGGTATGTATCCTTCCCTGGCCACGCCTGAGTGAAAAAATAGTCCCTATGAAAAAATAGTCCCTTTCAGGTCTCAGGGAGGCCTGAAGCGTGCAGCATGGTCTGCATCAGGTAAGTGCACAAAACACCTCCCTTTATGACACTGTTGTCCGTCATGGTCGACGACTGCCATCGCCGACTGAAGCCGCAGTGCTCCCATTGCCTAAGAACATTTGATCCAAGGATGCTCTCGTCTGCACCATTGACCACTTTGTCCCGCCAGAGAAAGGCGAGGCGTTGATGCACCGAGGAGCATCTGCCGGTGGGTTTCCCACCACCTAAAGACCACAGAGACGCCAGTTCTTCAAACTCTTTGCGGTCCTGAACTATCGACATCAAGGTGCCCCGCATGCCTCTTCCTTGAAGGACGTCTATGCTCCGTCGTCGACGAGCACCGCCAGGAACGAAGCTGCCACTTCACCGCCGTAGTTCACCCTATTCATCACCGGACGTTCGACGACCCGTGGCTCCTGCCTTAAAGGGAGTGCACTCAAGAAGGGCCATCGATTTCCCAACGAGGAACTCTACAACAGCAGGTACTTTGATTTGTTGAACTATTGGAAAGACTTGTGTGAACAATATATGGACTGGGCTTGTGATATATCTTTATTCTACAGGTTGCCCAAGTGAGGGGATCTCCACACAGAACAGTGTCTAGCGGTAGGGGCCAGTATTCTGCCAATTGTTCTAATCAACTGCTTTCCTCTTATATTGTCATGCGGCAGCCCTGGCAGTTGTGGCACACATGGAGAATGCATTGTATCACACGTCTGAAATCAGGTTTTGGGAACAGCTATCCGATAAAGGCTACGCAGTCTAGTCCTCTCCCAACATGGCCGCTGCGTTGCAGGGTTGCTATACAACCAGCCATAGCCACGGCTCGGTGTGTTGTTTCGTACTTCCTGGTTCCCGCTGCAGCTCTCATAACTGTTCTCTCCTACTCCTGAGCGTTTGTGTGTTTTTGAACTATTCCCCTGTTGTTCCTGCCTTGCCTTTGTCTTTCTCTTGCCTTACTAGTCTCCGGTCTCCAACTTCCGCCACTTGTTCGTGAGATCTTCCATTTCATGTGAGCCCCGCCTCGGCTGGTACCCACTCTACAAGGTATGCTCTCTCTCTTTACTTTCATCGGCTCTTCCGCTAACCTCTCCTTGCTGTATTTTTTCTACGTAAAGGTATTCATTTCATTGTCCGTGACTATTCTTACCTTTCTGGTGATTGTGCACTTTCTGCAGCCATTTTGGTGTTTCTTTTCAATATATCCTTAATTTCTGGTCTATTCCTTGATATTCTCCCTGCTCAGTCCACATCCCGATGATCTGCCCAAGCTCTTGAATCTGCTACCCAGTCTCCGCTGTTAGAACTCATCAGTCTGCAACTGTCAGAATCGTTCTGCTTCCACAATCGGAACAATTTGCTGTAACAAGAGGATCACCATTCGTGAATCACCGGACACTTAACAGCAGGGTTTTTTGGTGCTAAGAGCTTTTTCCCTGCTCCAGAGGCTGGCTCCCTGGGGGTCCCCTTTGGCCAGGGGTTGTCCTCCTGCCAAGGTGGCCTCTGGTGGAGCTCATCCTTATTTGCGCGAAAAGAAGGTCAAGACCCAGAAGCGAGAAGGAGAAAAGAAGTTCAGAAGAAAGGAGACAACAGAGACCCCGACCAACTCCTCGGAAGAAAGAGGTGAGGAGGGGTCACGGGAGTGTTCCCCAGTATTGGCCAGGCGTGATAGTATACAACGCCCAGAAATACCCATGGCTTTGTTGGAACAATACCAGGAGTTGGTGGCCGCCATGATTGCTCAGATGCCAAATGTACAAGCTGAAAACGTAGCACTTAGACAACAGGCTACAGCACGGAACGAAGAAAGAGGGGATTTACCCCCAGGCCTTTATCCTTTGGTAAATACGATAGTAATGCCAAATCCTGGAAAGAATTTATGGATGCCTGTCGGGTCTATTTCAAGTTCAGACCAAGAACTTTTGAGACTGATAGGGCCCGAGTGGGGTTCCTTATTTCAAACCTGGTGGGAAACGCTTTGGCCTGTGCCACTCCTCTGGTGATGAATGATCACCCGGCCTTACAGAATTTTGATCAATTTGTCCAACAGATTCAAATAACCAGAGGTACTGTTTACCTTGTATGAAGCCATGTTAGACATCTGACAGGGCAGTTCCGATGTCCAGACCTACGTGTCCAGATTCCAGAAGGTTGCCACAGTTTCAGGGTGGCTAGATACGGCTCAGCAGACAATTTTCAGAAGAGGTCTTCATGAAGACCTCAAGGATGAAATGGCTCGGGTTGCACGGCCAGGTACCATTCAAAAACTAGTTACCCTGACCTTACAGATTTAATACCGCATGATGGAAAGGCATCAGGAAAGAAGAAGACAACAGAGATAGGGGCTGCATGGAGACCCCCTACTCCAGATGAAAGGAAGAGAAGAAGAGATCTAGGTCTCTGTATGTATTGCGGATACACGAAACATCTGCTGCGCAACTGTACAGAGGTACCCTCTAGGTAACAGGGAAACGCCTACCCCTGAGTCAACACAGGGGTGATACCTGGGAATCTAGCAGAAGGCCCTGCAACCATGCACAGGCAGTAATCTCATGGAAGACTCTGGGTTGATGGTATTCCTTTTACAACTACAATTGAACCCTGGGAAGACTGTAGAGGTATTGGCTATGCTAGACAGTGGGGCAGCCGGCAATTTCTTAGACATCACCTGGGTGCAGGAGAAAGGGTTAGCAGTTTTGAACAAGCACAGATCTATTCCACTTGAAAGGGTTGATGGAACCCCCCTTTCTTCAGGTCCCATTGTGATGGAGACAGGACCCATACAAGTACAGATGGGTAGACATCAGCAAACCATCACATTTGATGTCATCAGAGCCGCCCACTTCTCAGTCATACTGGGAATTCATTGGCTAAGGAGACATAATCTCCATATAGATTGGGCCCAGAATACTTTGAGCTTTGATTCAGACTTTTGTCAGGAACACTGTCTTCAGCATCCGTCTCAAGAAGACAGGGTGGGGCACAAGGTTGTACTCTCAACACCGGTGGTGTCTAGCATCCCTGTGCAATAGCAACAGTACTCAGAAGTATTCGAGGACAAGCTACCCAGACTTCTAACCCCCATAGACCTGAAAAATGTTCCCTGGAGCTACAAGAAGGGGCCTTAGTTTCTTTTGGCAGGATGTTCCCGCTCTCCCTTCCAGAAAGAAAGGCGCTCAAAGAGTACCTAGATGCGAATGTACAGAATTAATTAATCCAAGAGTCCAAATCTTCAGTTGGGGCGTCTTTATTCTTCATGCCTAAAAAGGAGACCTCAGAATTACACCCATGTATTGATTATCGGGGACTCAATCGGGTCACTCTACATGACCGTTATCCCATGCCTTTGATCCGGGACATCCTGGAAGCTGTGCAAGGTTTTACCGTTTTTACTAAGCTAGATCTGAGGGGGGCGTATCACCTCCTCAGAGTTCAGATAGGCGACGAATGGAAGACCGCCTTCCGAACTCCTTTAGGGTAATTCGAATACAGGGTCATGCCCTTTGGCCTGGTGAATGCCCCAGCCATTTTCCAAAGGTTTATCGACAAACTTTCTTTCTAATCTCCTGTTTCTGTCTGTGGTCGTATACCTTGACGACATCTTGGTATTCTCGTCTAGTCCCTCAGAGCATCTCATCCATGTCAAGGAAGTAGTCAGTCGCCTCCAAAAGAATCAGCTCTTCGTTAAACCAGATAAATGCCAGTTCAGTGTGGAATCGATTTCATACTTGGGATATTGTCAGTTACTAACTGGAATTCTTCAGACCCACTACCCTCCTCCGACTCCTCACCTGTTGAGCTGGAATCCGTGTTGAAGAGGACTGGCTCTCGGTACTGATATAGAGATGGAGCTGAGTACCTATTGCGATAGGAAGCCACAGTGGCCACCGGTGAGCTGTAGCCCCTGTGGCCCCTCCACCGCGACGGGTGAAAATTATGGGGAAAAAGCCATAGGCTAAAAAAAAAAACAATGCCAGTTGAGTCCTCTTTGGTAGCTGGAAGTAGCACGAAGAACAGGTGATGAATGATCCGGATACAAATACAGAGATGGTAAGTATGATGGAATAGTTGTTTCCAGCGCGAACAACTCCAGGCAGGAAGGAGCCTGGTCCTGAGAGATGGAAATAAACCACTAAACTGGAAAATGACGTTCCGCGAAGGTAGGTGCAGACAGGACGTTGGCTATACTGCAAGGTTAATTAACCAGTAAGAAAAGATAGAGGAAGAAAAAATGATCAGAGCGGTAAGAAAGGGAGAAAGTAGACAGTACAAGTCAAGGTGCGCTACTGCACTAGAGGAGAGCAGAAGGCAGAGAAGTGGCAAGCGGGAAAAGCGTAGGAGTACGCGAGAGGAAGAGAGAGAGGAGGGGCTGCGGTCCGGATACCGTAGCTGAGAAAAATACAACCAGAGAGAAAAACAACACACAGGAGCGTGTGGAAGCAAAAACTCTGATGTTGCAACATGCGGTTTGCTAGGAGAACGGGAAATAAATACTTCCCAGCCAGCCGTGTGTTAGCAACAAAAAGGAATAGACCGTCACCTCACCCGAGTGAACCACGTGATGGGACATTCAATGGCCGCTCCACCTAAAACGATGCCAATGTTTCCAGGAGCCGGCATGCATGACAGTATGTCCCTGTCTAATGCTGACTCCCGCCGGTTTACCCGGATGGTACTTATGAAATCTACTCAGCAACGTGGGAGCATGAACATGGGATGAGGATTCCCACGAATCTTCCGATCTGGGGTAACCTCTCCAACCGATCAGGTATTCCAGCCTTACTTTATGATACCTGGAATCATAAATGTGGGACACCTAATATTCCTCCTCAGAGTCTGCCAACAAATGTTTGTAATTAGGGTCAGGGCATCCATGAGAATGTGCTACGAAAGGTTTGAGTAAGGAAGAATGAAAGACAGGGTGGATTTGTTTAAGATTAGGAGGCAACTTGAGTTTAAAAGCTACCGGATTAATTTTAGAAATTATAGGAAATGGTACCAAAAACCGAGCAGATAGTTTAGACGGATGAGCCCATCTAGGGAGGAATTTGGTAGAGAGCCAAACCTTAGAACCAATCCACCAGTCAGGACCTTTTTGGCGATGTGCATTTGCCTGCCTCTTGTAAGTTTGAGCGGTTGCTTCAAGGCTGGCACTGGCAGCCGGCAGCCACTTGTGCTTCCTTGATCTTATCGAGAATAGTCTCCATGGCCGGTAAGTTGGTTTGTCTTCTTGCCACTGGGTTGATGCTTCTCGGATGCAAACCATAAGTACAATAGAAAGGAGATGCATCAATGGCTGTGTGTCTTGAGTTATTGTACGCAAATTCCGCTGTGGGAAGCAAAGGCACCCAGTTGTCTTGTTGTTGGTTGCAATAGCAGCGAAGATACTGCTCCAGGGTGGCATTCACTCGCTCAGTCTGTCCATTGGATTGCAGATGAAATCCTGAAGAGAGAGCGCTTTCTATTCCTAGCTGTTGGCATATCTCCTTCGAGAATCAGGAAGTATATTGCGTTCCCCTATCTGAGATTATCTTATCCGGTAACCCGTGGAGGCAGAAAACACCTCGGAGGAAGACCCTGGCCATTTCTTCTGCTGACGGTATCTTAGGTAAATTTGAAATTTGAAATTGATTGAATATACATATAGCACAAAGCTTTGTATAACATTTGATTTAAAAAAAAAAAACACATGCTCATTACAATTAACCAATAAATAGTACAAATGATTGCTGACAGCTTGGGATACATTGCATCGTTTTACCGCTAATCTCAGTGTAAACATTTAAAAATCTCAACAATGTGCATATAAAATCTAACAATAGAATAGATCAAATTAATGTCATTGCCTTGTAGAAATTCATACCATAATCGAGGAAAATCAGATATGCTGACAGCATTGGTGTATGATTTAAAATATTGCAGACGGAGACAGTTTAAGCTTTCACATGTAATTAATAGGTGAAACAGTGATTCTTCTAGTAAATTGCCACATAATCTACAATATGTATGGTGTATTCCATTTTATTCAAGCAACTTTTAGGTGATAATGCCACAGTTGTATTGAATTTCAACAAAAGATAGACCCGAAATATATTAGGGCTTGGATATGCCAATATATATCTCAGAGTGTCTTAGGTAAAGGGGAAAAATGTGCCATCTTGGTATATGAGTCTATGGTTACCATTATACAAGTGCAGGAATTAGCTGAGGGTAACTCAACAATGAAATCTGTGGTGATAATACCCCAAGGACGAGTCGGAATAGGGGCTTGTTCCAAAAGTCCCATGGGTTTACCGGAGTGATATTTGCTTTTAGCACATGTCGGACATTCTTTGACATAGGCGTTTACTTCCTGCCTGAATGTTGGCCAAAAATAGGAACGTTGGATTAGATCCATAGTACCAGCCACTCCCCGATGGCCTGAAGCGGGATGATCATGACACCAATGTAACACCTGCTTCTGAAGTTTACCTGCAGGTATATAGAGAAGGTCGTCCTTAAACAAGAGTTTGTCTCCTTCAGTCATCCCTTTGGGCACAGATTGTTGCTCCTCTCGTTCCTAGGTTCTAGCTAATCTGACTTGCTGGAGAAAGGAGTTCACAGATGCAATAAGAAGCATGGTGGGAAACATGCGCTCTGGATTAGCTGCAGGTGCGTCTTCTGCGGCTATTTTTCAGGATAATGCGTCCGCTAGCATATTCAGACTCCCAGGATAGTAGGTAACTGAAAAATCATATTGGGCAAAAAAATGTGCCCATCTGGCCTGGCGAGAATTTATGTACTCCATTGTTTCCAGTACTTTTAAATTGCGATGGTCAGTGCGAATGACAAACGGTTGGACTCCTCCCTGAAGAAGATGTCGCCATTCTTCACATGCTTACTTCATCGCGAGCAGCTCTTTTTTCAATATGGAATAATTCCTTTGACTGGAATTCAATGTCTTGGAGAGATATGCAATTGGATGTTCAAGCCCATCTTCCTCCTGCAGGAGTACGGCTCCAATGGCCGCTGCTGAGGCGTCAGTTTCGAGAATAAACTGTTTGGATTGATTGGGTTGTTTGAGGATAGGGGCTGAGCAGAATAATGTTTTGAGATGCTGGAAACTGTTTTCGGTCTCTCTTCTGTCCATTTGAAGGACCTGAACTCTTCTTTAGGAGGGTGGTGATGGAGAGAACTTCTTCAGAAAAGTTGGGAATAAATCTGCGGTAAAAGTTCACTAGTCTGAGGAACCTTTGAATTTCTTTCACAGATTTGGGGGATGGCCAGTCTAGGATAGCGGTGGTCTTCTTCTTGTCCATGGCAATACCTTCCTTAGAGAGGACAAAACCTAGATACTGTATGGAAGTAGCTCCGAAAACAAATTTTTCCAACTTTGCTAGCAAATTATTCCTTTGAAGGTGTCTGGGTTCCTCCTGGACGTGTTGTGTATGTTCAGTTGGATCCTTTGAGAATATTAGGATATCATCAAGATATATGATGACTGTTATGAACATTAAATCGGAAAATACTCAATCCATAAACCTCTGGAAAATTGCCGGGGCATTGACCAATCCAAAGGGCATAACTCTTCATCCATAGAGGCCGAATGCAGTGCGGAACGCCGTCTTCTATTTGTCTCCTTTGCGAATGCGAAGCAAATGGTAGTCACTGCTAAAATCCAGCTTAGTGAATATTTTAGCTCCCTGCACCGCCTCCAAAATATGTGTAATGAGTGGCATTGGGTACTGCTCTCGAATGGTAACCCGGTTGAGGCCCCGGTAGTCTATGCACGGTCTCAATTCTGTAGAGTCTCGTTTGGGAATAAAGAACAGAGAAACTCCGGTGGGAGACTTGGATGGCTGGACCAGACCATTTTGTAGATTGTAGTCTAAGTAGGTACTGAGTGCTTTCTTTTCTGTTAGGGATAAAGAGAACTTTCGCCCAAAGGGCACCAAAGCATCAGGAATTATACCTATCACACTCCTCAGGTCTATGTGGAGGGAGTTCCAGAGGTTCTTGATCTGCAAAGACTTGTTCAAATTGGGCATACTCCGAGGGTAAGGCATGAATCCCCACAGTTGTGCTGGGGTCAAAGTTAGCAGCCTGTACCTTGGTGATACTGGGTTGGGATAGACAATTTTCCTTGCAATATCCAGAAACAAAGGGCAGCTGGTTCCGAGACCAGTCGATGTGAGGATTATGCTTGCGGAGCCAGGTAATAACAAGTATAATCGGGAAATGGGCAGCGCGAATAATGTCAAATGTGATAGACTCTGTATGTTGAAAAATCTTGATGTGCAAATCTTCGGTCCTATGTGTGATGGGCCCAGAGGTCAAGGGAGCTCCATCAACACCTTCCACCTTCTGATCTTCGAGCCTTTCCACCCTAGAAATGCCCTTCTGTGTGGCCCAGTGTGTATCCACAAAATTACCCGGTGCTCCACAGTCCAATAATGCCAATGCTTCGATCCAATCTAGTTTGCCTTTAACATGTACTGTGATTACCATTAGCCGGGAATCTTCTGTTTCTGTCTGATTGAGTGGTGAGATGGACATAGAGACATAGGGACTGGTGTTAGTTGTAGCCCCTCGGATGCTTGTCCCTTTTAGCTCTGAGGGCTGTCATTTCCTGACCGGCAAGACGTAAGATCTTCACAGTTTTGAATAGAATGTTTATCTGAGGCACAATAGGCGCACAAACCCCTTTCTCTGCAGCGGCGTCTTTCCTCAGCAGAGAGCAGTCCTCTAGCTGTTCCGATCTGCATCGGTTCTTCCCTCTGCCCCTGTGAGGAGGATGTTGGAGAGTAGGGTATGGGTCCACCCAGGGAAGATCTGCCTCTGAATCTTCTGCGTTCGATTCTTCCCTCTGCTATGCAGTGTTCGATTTGGAGTACCGAAGACAATAAATCCGCAAAAGAGGATGGTCTAGAGGTTCTTACCAATTCTTCTTTGATTTCTTCTTTCAGACCTTGCCGACAAATGGCATATTGGGCTTGTTCCGGCCACCGCGCATGAGCGGCCAAGGTCTTAAAGGTTGAAATATAGGACAACACATCCATTGCTCCCTGATGTGCGTCTAACAAATCCTCACAAGCAGAGAACGAGATCTCTGATCTTTCAAAAGTTTGACGAATGAGAGCTCGGAACCCCTTATAGTCTTGTAAAACGGGATCTTCACCAGTGACCACGGGAGTCGCACAGGCTAAGGCATTCCCCGTCATATTGGAGATGAGAAAACCCACTTTGGCTTGGTTGAAGGCATACAAGTGGGCCTGTAAGTAAAGTATACCGTACAAGCGTCCAGGAATTCTCTCACTTTCTTAGAGATTCCATCAAATGTACCCGATGATAGAGGCATCGGGGGTAATTCAGGTGCAGACTGAGCCTCTCGAAGAGTGATCATTTGTTTAAGTACTAGATTTTCTGCCTTGATGGTTTGAACTTCTTGTGACATCTACTGGAGGGCCTGATTTTCAGTCTTAAAAGTCTGTACCTCCTGAGAAAGCGTATGTACTGCTCCCAGAAGTTCTTGTACCTGTTCTGGGGTCGCCATGTATTGTGGGAATTGCAATCTGTCAGTTGCTAACTGGAATTCTTCAGCCCACTACCCTCCTCCGACTCCTCACCTGTTGAGCTGGAATCCGTGTTGAAGAGGACTGGCTTTCGGTACTGATGTGGAGATGGAGCTGAGTACCTATCGCGATAGGAAGCCACAGTGGCCACCGGTGAGCTGTAGCCCCTGTGGCCCCTCCACCATGACAGGTGAAAATTATGGGGAAGAAGCTGTAGGCGAAAAAAAAAACAATGCCAGTTGAGTACGCCTTGGTAGCTGGAAGTAGCACGAAGAACAGGTGATGAATGTTCCGGATACAAATACAGAGATGGTAAGTATGATGGAATCGTCGTTTCCGGAGCGAACAACTCCAGGCAGGAAGGAGCCTGGTCCAGAGAGATGGAAGTAAACCACTAAACTGGAAAATGACGTTCTGCAAAGGTAGGTGCAGACAGGACGTTGGCTATACTGGAAGGTTAATTAACCAGTAAGAAAAGAGAGAGGAAGGAAAAATGATCCGAGCGGTAAGAAAGGGAGAAAGTAGATAATACAAGTCAAGGTGCGCTACTGCGCTAGAGGAGAGCAGAAGGCAGAGAAGTGGCAAGTGGGAAAAGCATAGGCGTACACGAGAGGAAGAGAGAGAGGAGGGGCTGCGGTCCGGAGACCATAGCAGAGAAAAATACAACCGGAGAGAAAAACGAGCACTGGAACAAAACACAGGAGCGTGCGGAAGCAAAAACTCTGACGTTGCAACGCGTGGTTTACTGGGAGAACTGGAAATAAATACCTCCCAGCCAGCCGCACGTTAGCAACAGAAAGGAAAAAAGACTAGACCGTCACCTCACCCGAGTGAACCACGTGATGGGACATTCAATGGCCGCTCCACCTAAAACGATGCAAATGTTTCCAGGAGCCGGCACGCATGACAGATATATACTTTCCAAGGACGGAATCAGAATGGACCCAAGCAAGGTGGAAGTGATATTAAGGTGGCCAGGACCAAAGAACGTGAAGGATGTCCAGAGATTTCTGGGGTTGGCCAATTTTTATCGCTGCTTTATTCCCCATTTCTCGAACATGGTTCTCCCCATCACCGCCTTGTTAAAGAAGGGGGTCAAGTTCGACATGGACCCTACGGCATTACAAGCTTTTCAGCGATTAAGGGAGTTGTTCACTACAGCCCAAGTCCTTGTGGAACCAGACCAGACCTGTCAGTTCATACTAGAAACCGACACCTCAGATGGAGCCAGCAGGGCTGCTCTCCTTCAAAGGTCTGTTGATGAACTCGAGCACCCGGTGGCCTATTATTCCAGGACTCTCACTATTAGTGAAAAAAACTACTCCGTACTGGAGAAGGAGCTGTTGGCCATCAAACAGGCTTGTGAAGAATGGAAGCACCTGCTACAAGGTTCCTTACAACCATTCATAGTGAGGACTGATCATAGCAACCTTAGGGTCCTCCAACAAACGGAATGCTCCAATTCTCGCCATGCCAGATGGGCGTATTACTTTTCTCAATACGACTTCCTTCTTACTTATCTTCTGCGCTCTCAGAACATGTTGGCCAACGCTCTTTCTAGAAGTTGGGACATAGATCCAAGCTCTCTCCAAGGAAGAGAACTGCTCTTATCAGATAAGAGTTTCATTTCCACAGTAACAGAATTTCTACAGGCGATCCAAGAAGGGATTCAATCGGAAGACAAGAGTAATTCTGACTTTCTCCTGAAAGATGGACTGTTGTATCATGACACAGCACTTTACATACCTACAACGACCTAAGGGTCCTAGTGCTAGCCTGGTGTCATGATGTTCCACTGGCAAGACACAAGGGTCTGAAGAACACTTTAGAGCTGGTAAGAAGACTGTTTTGGTGGCCCACTTTACACAAGGATTTGCAGACCTATGTGTCTGCTTGCCCGGTCTGGGCCACCAGCAAGTCCATGACTGGTAGACCGCTAGGACTATTGCAACAACCTCTGTTACCAACACAACCCTGGGAACACGTCTCAACAGACTTCATTGTAGACCTTCCGTTATCCGAAGGCTGTCGTGCCATGTTTGGCTCATTTTTCAGCCCTCTCAGGTCACCCCACTGCTCAGAGATGGCATCAGTTTTTCTCAAGGATATAGTTCGGCTTCATGGACTACCAATAACCACACTCTCGGGATCGAGGATCGCAGTTCACCTCCAGATTCTGGTCCACACTTTGTTTACAGCTAGGAATCCAGAGGGCTCTTTCATCGGGATTCCACGCCCAGAGTAATGGGCACACCGAGCGGTTAAATGCCACAATAGAGCAATACCTCAGATGCTTCTGTAATCGTGAACAGGACAACTGGTCCTCATTGCTGCCTTTAGCTGAATTCTCCTATAAAAACTCTCACCACACAACGATTAATATGAGCCCTTTCCATTGTACCTATGGCAATCACACTCAACATTTGCCTTGGATTGGACATTCCAGCTCCAATTCACCCACAGTAGACAGTCTTCTGGACACTCTGAAGGGAACCCATAAGGATGCTTTGAGATTTTTGGAAACAAGCAGACAACGGTATAAGGATGGGGCCGACCGCAAGAGACAAGCTAATCCAGAGTGGTCTCCTGGATCTCAAGTTTGGCTGGCTACCAAGTACCTTCCCCGATGGATACACCTGGGGAAGTTTGCCCCTAAATTCATTGCTCCCTACCCCATTCTGGAACGCATAAATCATGTGGCATATCGACTCCCAAAAAAGATGAAGAGAGTACACCCAGTCTTCCAGTCTTCGCTCTTAAAACCTTTTGTGTCTGACCCATTTTTAAGGAAGAAACAACAGCATAAGATCATAGCTGACTCTGAACCCGAAGAGTACAAAGTTTCGCACATTGTGGACTCGAGATACAGAAGGGGCACTTTACAATATTTGGTACACTGGAAGGGATACTCTGGGCCTCATCAAGACTTTGGCGGTAATGCGGCGGATTATCCACCAGACGTAATTAGCGCTAATGCCAAGGCCCCCGGCGGATAATCCACCAGATCACGAGTTATCGTGCACGCGCCCCGGTCCATGGCGTTAGCGCGAATAGCGCAAACCTTTAAATCCGGCGCACCGTGCGCTACTGCCATGTCGCGCTCATAGCGTGTGCTTTTAGCGCGCGGGAAACACGTCACCGCAGGAACGGGAAATAAAGCGGCGGCCGTCTTGGAAATCACAATCCGTCAGATATCACAGCCCCTGTAAGCCACCCATGCGATCCAAGCCCAAAACATTCCTCAGGAGCGCACTAGAGGCAAGTCCGCCCTGGACAGGGTGAGAAAGCCCAAATTCAGTGACCAGGAGCTAGCAGTACTGGTCGAGGAGGCTGAGACACACCACGAGGAGCTGCAGCAGCGCAAAACAAGTGGTCAGCGCAGAGCCCAAATATGGCGAACCATCACCAAAGGGTCAGTGCTGTGGGGCGCGTGCCCCGGGATGGGGAGGATTGACGCAAGTGCCTGAACGACTTGCGCGTGCGAGTCATGGCATCCTGTCACAGCACAGGAGTGCAAGCAGGGCCACTGGAGGAGGCCCACCCCCACCCAAACTCACACCTTGGGAGGAGAAAATGACAGCCCTGATAGATGTTGGCACCATCGAGGGCATTGGTGGAGCAGAGGCAGGCACTGGCATCGACCCAACGGCAGGTGAGTCCCATCCCCAAATACATGCAGCTGAAAGTACCACACATTCAGACCCTGAGTGAATGAATGTGAAGACATGTGTCTGAGGTACTGTATACATCCATAAGTGAGGCCTACATCCATAGAACGGTAGTGCTGCCTAGACGACCCTGTACTTGCAGTGCATGAATGACAGGGGCAGGTGATAGACTTCCATAGCCATAGGACAGCTACGTAGAGTTGGAGTGTGCATGAATACACCCCCAAAACCCAGAGTGCACCCCAACCACGCATGCAATCTTGTCACTCCGACATTCCCATGCAGTGTACCTCCATACACATTCACAACAAGCACCACATGGCGACTGAACAGAATGCAAGTAGAATGCGTGATTCTTACTGTCTTCAATCACACTTGTTGGCATGACCTGCAACACACAAATATATGTAGCATTGAACTCAAACCACACCCTATGTACCCCACAGGCACACGTCGATCCCAACGGGACAAAGATGATGGGGATGAGGCCACACCAACACAGCGCCCACGGCAGAGTGCCTCCACCAGCACCAGCACCCCACAAAGAGGCCGCACCGAAGGGAGACAACCCAGGCCAACACCCACTTCACCCAAACGCAGCCCCACCAGACAGCAGCAGCAGCCACATGGCCACAGGGAGGCGACCGCCAGCTCGCCACAAGCCACCAGTCACAGCCTCGATGCTGAGGGAGAGAGGTCTGCATCGGAGCCCGACGTGGGAGCAACACCTCCACGTGGCCATCATGCCGTAGGACAACACTCTCCCGGAAGCAGTGAGGCTGAAGGGATGATCACACCCCAGGGAAGCCCAAGCCCAGGCACACAGCATGCAGGAAGTCGACATGTGCCTGTGCGTCGTGTCCGCACACCGCAGCCGGACGTGGACACACCATCATATGGGAGCCCAGAAGACCAGCACTTTGAACCAGGCAGCCCAGTCCAGGCTGGTGCCATGTCACCATACAGCGCCCCCCCCAACAGCACACAAGTCGCAGGCCACCACGTGACACACGAGGGGAGCCCTTCGTCACTGGGGCAGCAGTGATGGGCCGACTCGCCATCATTGAGGCCAAACAGGCCAGGGTGGAATCGATGGCCAAGGTGCAGATCCGGCACATCAAGGCTGTCAGTGCATCAATAAGGCATGGGTGCAAGTACATAACACAGGACAATGCGTGTACACGCCGAGTCGTCGAACAATGTACCGCTGCCCTGACAGGCTTCGGCCAACGAGTGAGGGAGTTGACGGAGCAAGTCTCAGCACTTGCTGAACAGACACAGGAGGGAAACAACCTCATGCGACAGCACATGAGGGCCAACGCTTCAGTCCCTTCGACATCGACCACACCCACGGAGGGTTCCCTAGAGCTATCTCCTAGGCGCCGGCCTATGCGCCACCTAAGGGCACGCACACCAGAGGAGCCCGGAAAAGGTAAGCGCCGCGACCATCCTAGTGGTGCATGGCATCGTTGTTGGTGCCCTGATGAGACACATGTGCCTATCTGCACAGTTGGGGGTAGTTTACTGGGGGGAGGGGGGTTAGTGTGCTGGGTGTTTACTGGGGGGAGGGGGTTAGTGTGCTGGGTGTTTACTGGGGGAGGGGGGTTAGTGTGCTGGGTGTTTACTTTGGGGAGGGGGGTTAGTGTGCTGGGTGTTTACTGGGGTGGAGGGGGGTTAATGTGCTGGGTGTTCACTGGTGGGAGGGGGGTTTGTTGGATGGTAAATAAATCACGTTAAAAAATTCACAATGCATGGACAGTAGTGATTGTTACTGATGCAATTCAATGTGGAAGTGACATATTTCAAATGTACCCATTACCCATTTCTAAAAGAATCCATCAATCAATCCCTGTCTGGCCAACCTCCCCTCCCTCAGCCCAATCCTCTGTGCATGTGCAACACCTTCTGGCACTTCATTGCCCTCATTCCCATCCTCAGGTGGCTGCACATGAGCATCAGGGGGCAGTGTCACATTTCTGCGACAGCAGATGTTGTGCAGCATGGCACATGTCAGTACAATTTTGCCAACTTTTTCTGGTGCATACATCAATGCCCCTCCCGTGCAGTCGAGGCACCGGAAGCGTGCCTTCAGCAGTCCAAATGCCCTCTCCACACAGATCCGAGTGCGGGCATGGGCAAGGTTGTATGCCCACTCCGCCGCCATGTGTGGGTGACACACAGGGGTCATGAGCCATGTGTACTGGGGATATCCAGAATCACCTGCAGATGACAGAAAGCCGGTATGAGGACAAGGTAAGTCCAGTGGGTGTACAGAGCTCTGTAATCAGTGTCATTTTGCCATTTTTAGCATTTGGCCTATAACATTGTGGAGTGTGTTGTCCTACAGGCACGATTGAATGAACGGGGTACTCTCCACTTGGTACGCCTATGTTTCTGTATGTAACAGTACTCATTCACTTGTCGCAGGATAAGGGGGCCCTTCCATCTACTTCTGCATGACAGAAGTGGCTGCCTCATGTGTCATTGCAAATCCATTTGGCTAATGTTGCATTTGCTGGTCGCCACTATTCTGTACTGTTCTCCATGCATTTCCCTGGCCATTTGGGGGACAGTGTTTGTGGGATGTACATTGTCATTACTCGGCCTACTTATGTGTGGTGCATTTGTGGATGTGCCAGCTTATGGTTTGGAATTCCATTACTGTAGGGTGGGCAGGGTGGGATTTCTGTACTGTGTCAGTGTTGGGAGCCATGGTGCCACTCACACAGGAGGCTTAATTGTGGTGGGGCTTCCATATGCCACGGTGCTGCCACATGTCTTACATCCTGCATGGGTGTGTTCTGCTGTGTTGGACATGTCCAAGGTTTATCGTGCAAGGTGCTTGGATGTGAATGCTGCAGTAATGCTGCTGCCTATTGGGAATAATGGATTCTGTGACAGGCACCATCTGTTGTGGATTGACATGCTTTATGGTATACATTTGTACTCACCCAGTAGCCATGTGTTTTAGCCTTGATGCCTTTCCATGTACGCCGGCAGGGTACTGTTGCGCAGGACCATGGAGTTGTGGGTGGACCCTGGGTAGCGGGCACAGCAGTGGCTGAAGGTGAGGTCAGGGCCACATGTCATCTGCATGTTGAGGGGATGGTACTGTTTCCGGTTTCTGTAGGCAGCCTCATGTGCCTGGGGTGGTACGAGTGCCACATGAGTGCAGTCCAGGGCTGATATTACATTCAGGACTTGGGCAATGGCATATAATTGACCCTTCAGCTGGTGCACCTGTGCCTGTGTGGCTGCCAATGCAATGTGTTCGTTCACATGATTCAACAGTGCATCAAGCACCTGTCCCAGCATGGCACTGAATGTGGACTGGGCCATTCCATGCATCATGGCAACGGTATGTTGGTAGCTGCCAGTCCCCAGAAATTGAAGCAAAGACACAAGCTTCACTAGGGGAGGTACTGCCGTGCTGGTGGCTATGCGGCTGCCAATGTCACCCTGGATTGTGTCCAGCAACTGGGTGATGGTTGCCCTGTCCAGCCGATATTCTGTCACCAACTGACCATCAGTCAGGGTCCAGGGTGTTGGCCTGACCCTGGGGATGGCTGGCCGCCTTGCTGGTGCTGCTCTCCTCCTCCTTCTCCTCATCCCCAGTGCCCCCTGCACTCCCAGGGCCCTGGCCTGGTTAGCTGGCCTCTGTAGCTCCAGGCGCAGCAGGTGGAAGTCAACATCAAGGCTCCCGGCTCCAAATGGCAGCATGGTGTTGGGGAGGGTGTGTTGTGCATGGGTGGCTCCTTTCTAGTCCTCTGATTTGCAGTGGTTCCACCTGGGCCCTTGTTGCTGTCTCCTCCCTGCTCCTGCTGGTTTAATGGTGTTGGGGAGGGTGTGTTGTGCATGGGTGGCTCCTTTGTAGGCCTCTGATTTGCAGTGGTTCCACCTGGGCCCTTATTGCTGTCTCCTCCCTGCTCCTGCTGGTGTAATGGTGTTGGGGAGGGTGTGTTGTGCATGGGTGGCTCCTTTGTAGGCCTCTGATTTGCAGTGGTTCCACCTGGGCCCTTATTGCTGTCCCCTCCCTGCTCCTGCTGGTGTAATGGTGTTGGGGATAGTGTGTTGTGCATGGGTGGCTCCTTTGTAGGCCTCTGATTTGCAGTGGTTCCACCTGGGCCCTTGTTGCTGTCTCCTCCCTGCTCCTGCTGGTGTAATGGTGTTGGGGAGGGTGTGTTGTGCATGGGTGGCTCCTTTGTAGGCCTCTAATTTGCAGCGGTTCCACCTGGGCCCTTATTGCTGTGGCCTGTGTTCTGTTAGCTTTTTGCTGGAGGTATTTCCGGCGGATTGTCTGCCGCTTTTCTGGCGCTAATAGCGCCTTCGCCGGACTCGTGATTGCTGATGTTTTAGCGCGAATGGTTCCTGCCGCTGTTATGGCCGGTGCTTGTACAGATGGCTGTACTTGCGCTGGCTGTAATGGCGCCGGCGGTATTTGGACTCGTGATCCGACGGACCCTTAAAATCGGCGCTAATAGCGTTACCGCTGAATTTAAGGGTTACCGCCGAAGTCGTGATGAGGCCCTTTGTGTCTGAACGTACATGGGAGCCTAAGAGTCACATTCAAGCACCCCTACTCTTGCAACGGTTTCATAGAAGTCATCCGAGCAAACTTGGAGGTACCCAGAAGGGAAGGAGGCATACTGTCATGCGGCAGCCCTGGAAGATGTGGCACACATGGAGAATGCATTGTATCACACATTCCAAATCAGGTTTTGGGAACAGCTATCCGATAAACACTGTACGCAGTCTACTCCTCTCCCAACACGGCTGCCGCGTTGCAGGGTTGCTATAGCAAAACGCTGCAGCCACGGCTCAGTACTTTATATCGTACTTCCGGGTACCCGCTACAGCTCTCATAGCTGTTCTCTCCTGCTCCTGAGCGTCTGTGTGTTTTCAAACTATTCCCCTGTTGTTCCTGCCTTTCCTTTGTGTTACTAGTCTTGGGTCTCCACCTTCAGCCACTTGTTCGTGAGACTTCCATTTCACCCGAATCCCGCGTTGGCTGGTACCCGCTCTACAAGGTATGCTCTCTCTCTTTACTTTCATCGGCTCTTCCGCTAACCTCTCCTTGCTGTATTTTCTCTACAGAAAGGTGTTCTTTTCATCATCCGTGACTGTTCTTACCTTTCTGGTGTTTCTGCACTTTCTGCAGCCGTTCTGGCATTTCTTTTCAATATATCCTTAATTTCCAGTCTATTACCTGATATTCTCCTTGCTCAGTCTGCATCCCTACGGTCTGCCCAAGCCCTTGAATCTGCTGCCCAGCCTCCACTGTTAGAACTCATCTGTCTCAAACTGTCAGAATCGTCCTGCCTCCACAATCAGAACAATTTGCTGTACCAAGAGGATCAACATTCGTGAATCACCGGACACTTAACAGCAGGGTTTTTTGGGGCTAAGAGCTTTTTCCCTGCTCCGGAGGCTGGCTCCCTGGGGGACCCCTTTGGCCAGGAGTTGTCCCCCTGGCAAGGTGACCTCCGGTGGATCTCATGCTTATTTGCGCGAAAAGAAGGTCAAGACACAGAAGCGCCAAGGAGAAAAGAAGTTCAGAAGAGAGGAGATAACGGAGACCACGACCAAATCGTCGGAAGAAAGTGGTGAGGAGGCGTCACACAAGAGTTCCCCAGTATTGGCCAGGTGTGATATATATCTATTGTTGGCTTCCTTTACGAACTGATTTGTGTGACATTTAACCATACAGTTGATGCACTTTAAAGAGATTGAATAGTGATTGTGGTACCACGTAGAACTGTATATTTGCCATTATAGATTATCCGAGTACAAAGTGAGTTATTGTGATATTGTATATAATCGTGAACCTTAGTTATATAAAGACTGTGTCTTAAATAATACAGTGTGCGGACATTCCTTTGTGGGTGCTTGGGGACTACACTGTACTTAAGAACCAGCCCGCATCACCTCCTGAGAAGCTAGGCCCTGATTGCTCATCCATTGCTACCAACAATAGAGAATCTTGGCTGGGGTCCTCTGTGCCTCTCCTCTACCATATAGAGAGCAGGAGTACAGACTGCTCCCTCCTCCCCCCTCCAGTCTTTGCACTGGTGGCATGGTGGGATGCTTATGGTTTTAAGAATCAGTGTATAAACGTGACACTTACAAAATATCTGCACTTTGTTAAATTGAGGTTTTGTTGTGTACGCGATAACTGCATTACAAGCAATGGAATCTATTGCGAATGGTAAATTGACTCGGATGAGCTTAGAGGCTCTCCAGAGTGCTTGTGAAGCCAGGGAGTTAGACTTTGTGGATAAGTCTAAGGCTGAGCTCATAGCTGCCCTGGTGGACTACCAGACAGATTGTGAATCTCTTGAAGGGGGGGATGCAACCAATAAGGACTCTGCCCCTGGGTTTGTTACTAAATCTGTTTCTGGGAATGCCACCATTCCTGCTGCCTCTGTTCCGACCTCCAGCAATTCCTTGGAACTTGAGTTATTAAGGATGAAATTGGCCTTTGAATGCCGCAAGTTTGAAATAGATGTTGAGCTTAAGGAAGAGGAGTTGGCACAAGTGGAACTCAAGAAAGGGATCTTTAACTCCAAGACAAGGGGCCTCATTATGAGTTTGGAGGGAGCCATGCCGCTTTTAGCGGCATGGGTACCCCCAAACCGGGTACCGGGTCCGGGTTCCAGGAATAGGGAATTACCGGGCCATTCCGACCTTGAAGGGCTCAGTAATTCCCTTTCCCGGGACCCGGTACATCCCCATTCCCATTTCAGCCCCCATAGGGCTCAATGGGAATGGGGAGGATGGTAACACGGGGCCCGTTAATGACGGCCCTGTTGTTAGCATCCTGGTCTGCTAGGTCTGACCAGACTTCCTCAGCGGGAGCCGCTGCAGACCTCGTAATAGGGTGGCCCGGAATGAACGGTGCCGGTCCCTTACCGCACTGTTCATTCCGTGGCCGCCTTCCTCGTAATGAATCCCAAGGACACTGAATGTCAGCAAATCCAGTTAGAGAAAGCTCCAGTGGAGACTTCAGCGAAACCAGTTAAGAGTATCAGGTCCCCAGCCACCATGTTTATGAAAGATTTGGTTGGTATGTATGTGGAGGGTTCTGATATCCTCCAATGGATTGAAGTGTTTGAAATGGCTTGGGCAATTCATGATGTTGATAAGAGAAATTTAGTTAAGTGTTTGTTAAGCAGAGTGCCTCAGACTGGATATGACTGTATTCTGAAACTGAGTGTGGAAGAAAGGGGTCAGTATGAGTGCATGAAGTCTGCTTTAATTGCCAAGTTTGGCAAGACACCTACCCAATACCTTAAAAGGTTCAGGGATTTTAAGAAAAGAGAGAATGTGTCTTAGGTTGACTGGGTGAGTGCTGCGCACATGAACATGATGGGGTGGATTGACGGATACAAGGTGAAACCTTTTGTTGAATTGTCCCAAATTTAGTTTTTGAGCATTTTTCTGAAGCCTGTTCACCAGAGCTGCGTCAGTATATTGCTGACCAGAACATTTTGGATCCCTTTAAGCTGGCTAGGTTGGTTAATAAGTGGGTCTCCCACCGGGTGTCCCCTAAGGACTCCAGTTGGAATGACAAGGATAAAGAAAAGGGAACCTCTCAGAAAGCTGAGGAGTCCCAAAAGCAATTACAGTCGGGTAAACCAAAACCTTCCTCTCCTAAGACCCAAAAACCCAGTGCGGATAAGTCTGTTGTGGGTGGTAGTAGTGATCCGCAAAGCAGGTTCCCAGTGGTTCCAGTCCCGTACCCCGCACTCCTGGCACTTGTTGGGATTGTGGGGCTCTGGATCACAGAAGGGGTGACCCCAAGTGTAAGGGTAAGGCACTTGGAGTCCAGGCTGTCAGCCTGACCTACCCCTACTGCGTAGCACTAAATGGATGGGTGTCCCCTACTACACTGGCAAGAAGGGGAAGCAATTCACAATAGAAAACAGTGGTCAAGCCAGCGGATATGAAACTTAGTTCACTTAAAAGGACATGGAGTCATCAATAGCATGAGAACAGGAACCCTCAGTCATCGCCGCAGATCACCCCATACAGACCACAGTAAAGACTTTACAAAGAAAGAAGAATACATTTTATTTATTTCAATCAAATTACATTAAAAAGTTATTAAATCATTTGAAATTCACACGAGGAATTAACATACTGAAATATAAAGTGCAGTGTGTAATAAAAAATGCTAGTCACAAAAGGAGGTTATGGACAATTCAATGCCTCGTGGCCAAACAGGGGAGGAATGACAATAATCCCTCAGGTGGATATTCAGTTGCCAAAATCAGCACTATCCATTGGGGAAAAAATGCAATCTCACCAACGGAAAGAGCCAAGACAACTGGGCCAAAGTGGATATAGCAATTGAATTCAGTTAATAAATGGATAAGCTCAACCCATCACATGGGCGAAAGAAAAAATGGAACAGTAATTTAGTCCTAAATAAAGCAGTCCAATAGTGTGAAAACACTACAAAAAACTCACAATCATAAAACCATGCACATAAAGTCTACCATAGGATGCTGTACGTCAACTACTGTAGTGGCATGCACAAATTCACATACAAACATATAGAAAAAATGTAATGAGCATGACACCAAAGCAAAGTAGTTTCGATGGAAGAAACATCTAACTGGATTGCAGATGATGTCCATCTTCATTAGGACGTAGCATTCTCATATGCATATTCTTGAAAGTTCGTCTATGATTTGATTTAAAGACGAATGTACAAATTGGTAAATGTTAAAAACATTAAAGATGGTGTCACATAAATAGTGATTCTACCTGAAAATAGAAGGAGAAAAGAAAACAAACATATAAACAATACTGATCGTCTGTACATGTAAAAGCGAGTGATCAGAGGTGCAACCCAAGGCAACCCCTCCCATGCCAGTCAGATCAAACATGTCAAGTAACTGAGGGGGGAGAAAATCTAATTACCATGATCTCAACCGCTGAAAAGGCAAAGGATCCGGAGGCCTGTCTAAAAAAGTCCAGGAGGATACAATCCGGCCATGCCAGCAAAAAGATCACAAGTAAATTTGGATCTGAAAATTAAAACATAATGGATTTACAAAAAACTGAAAGCTAAAAAATGGCCACATATTGGTCATTAAAATAATCTGAATTCAAAAAAGACCTAGTGAAAGAATAGGGGAACCATATACACCGAGTGAAAGAAAGGTTCAGTGGAAAACAAGTCATAATGAATAAGAAAAATGAAATGAGATTGAAGACAAAAAAGCCTAAAAATGTTAAAGGAAAAGGTAGAAAAGGAGTTTAAGAAAAACACATAATTATATAATAAGGGTATTATAAGGTCCAAAGAAAAGAATCACAGTAAAGCTAGACACAACTCCCGACCAAAAATGCCCTGTCAAGTTGTTAATGTGCCACCTTCAAGTGGCATGCCAACTAAAGTAAATGTAACTAACAATTGCTCACCTTAAAGCTAAATAGAATCCGATTTAGCCAGATTTAGCCAGCGCACAAGCACCTGTCCTTGTTTTTCAGTAACGCCTAGGAGTTAGAATTGAGTTTCTAAATCTCCATGGACTTCCAATAGGGTAATTCACAGGATGTCAACCAGTGTGAGTCATTATCTAATGAATAATAAAATAAGACAAAATGTATAAGCAAAGTGTCCAGAGTAGACATAAAGTCTACAGACAAGGTAATAACTTCACGAGATTTGGTAAGAATCACATAGGACGCAACTGGAAATTGCTACAGCAGCATCACTAATGCACCAACCCACAGGAAAAACACATGTCATCTCACAGTTAAACATATGCATGATCAGTGTGGAGACTCGCACAAAAAGGACTTGTTCCGCCCGCGAGAAAGGCTTGTGTCATTTTGCAATGGAACTGAGTCAAATCAACATGAAACCCAGCACGAGAAAGTCTCGTGAATTGCCTAGTTTTAAATCTAAACTCCAGCAGTAAAGAGGCCACCCATGCTCAGCGTCTTCTAACTCTGACAGCCTACCTGAAACAGACGTCTACAAGCGAGTGGCAAAGCAAAACTGGTCAAGTTAGTCAGGCTACCACCGTACAAATGTGGCTCTATTTAAATTAAAATGGGGGCGTGGCTAATAGGACGTAACGTGCGATCCAAAAAACGGAAACAGCACAGACGTATCAAGTCTAAACTCTAGTCTCAAGCAGTAAAGAGACCGCCCATGCTCAGCGTGTTCTGACTCTAACAGCTTACCTGAATCGGACGTCTACCAGCGTACGACAAAGCAGAGCTGGTCAGGTTAATCAGGCTGCCGCCATACGAGTGTGGCCCTATTTAAATCAAAAATGGGGGCGTGGCTAATAGGACGTAACGTGCGATCCAAAAAATTGAAACAGCACCGACGTATCAAGTCTAAAGTCACGTGCCTCAATAACGGCTAGAGGAGTAGATAACGACTAAAGACAAAAGGGCGTGGCTATGGAAACTCGCTGGATCAGCGATAGTGGCCCAAGGTATACAGCAGAAATAAAGTCACGTGTAAAAAAACACAAGTAATCCCTAAAAGGTAAGAAAAATGAATAAAATAAACAGAAAAAAAATAAGATGAAAACCAAGAATGAGACTGCTGTACCCCTTGAGTGCACCGGGCACCAAGCAAACCCAGCATATTCTATTTAGAGTAAACGGAAACATCACATAGCTAAACATCTCGCATATCCACACATATGTATATGTACACTCATATGTGTATATATGATACATATATACACATGTGTGTACCAGTGAATCACTGGTCACCGAACTATGGAAAAAGGCGAGGGTAGCAGAATCACTGGTCACCAAACGATGAAGAAAGACGAAGGTGGCAGAAAACGGTGGGAACAACGGGTGGAAATGATGGTACCTACAAATGGCCATATAGTTAAAAGGGCTGTTTATTGAATAGCGTATGCCACTCTTCTTGGGCATTCAAGCCCACTATATGGCTCAGTGTATTATATATCCACCATTGTTCTCGTATGGATAATTTGGTGGCTACGGCATAATGGTCTGGCCCCATAACCCGTTCAATGCACCACCAGCGTAAATCATCACACCCATGTTGGCATTCAATAAAATGGGCAACTAGGGGGGATGAAAGATTGTGAGTCCTTATTCTTGATTTATGCTCCGAGATCCTCAATTTAATAGGTCTAGATGTTTTCCCAATATATGTCTTATTGCATGGGCACATTACAGCATAGACCACATTTTTAGAATTGCACGTAGTGTGGTCCCTGAGCTTCCAGTCTCTGTGGTTGATGGTAATAATTTTTGTAGCTGTGGTAGAGACACTCTGACAGCAATTGCCACACGGATAATTGCCAGTAACTTTTTCCATGCCCCATATTTCAGTGATGGTTTTGGGTGCTTGAGTAGCTTGCAATCTATCAGCCTGCAATAACCAACTTTTCAAGTTCTTACCTTTTTTGAAAGTATACATAGGTTGTTCCAAATTAGGCATGTTCATTTGTAGTAAATGCCAATGTTTGGCAATTGCTTTCTTAATTTTAGCATGGTGGGTACTGTACGTAATGGCACATACCATACGTGACTGATTTTGATTCTCATGGGTGTTTTTGGTTAACAATACTTCACGGTGTTGGTAACTCGCTCTTTTGTGAGACTGTCGTAAAATGTGCGCTGGATAACCTCGCTGAGATAGTCTAGTCTCTATAATGTTCGGCTGGGACACAAAATCTTTTTTATCAGTACAATTTCTTCTGGCTCTTAAGAATTGTCCATAGGGGATACTTTCCCGTAAAGATTGCGGATGGAAACTGTCGAAATGTAAAATAGTGTTGCGATCTGTTGTTTTACGAAACAGATCAACCGTTATAACACCATCCTTAGTTTTCAGTTCAAGGTCTAGAAACGCAAAGTATGTGCTGTTGGCAGACATAGTGAACTTAAGATGATCATTCAGCGAATTAATCCAAGCAAAGAATAATTCAGAATCGCCCTTTGTTTTGTCCCACACAATAATGATGTCATCTATGTATCCTTTATAAAAAAGGATCAATGGCAAAAAAGGATTGGAGCTGTCAAAAATCGAGGCCTTCTCAAAAGCCCACATAAATAGAGTCGCATAATTGGGGGCAAACGCTGCACCCATATCAGTGCCTTTGATTTGTAGATAAAAGTTCTCTTTAAACCTAAAATAGTTCTTAGTTAAGGCAATTTCTAAGCGGTCCACAATAAATTCACTTGGAACCAATTGTGGATCATCTCTAAGGTCCAAAAAGCATTTCATGATTGGCAAAGACTCAGATTGTGGGATGTTAGAATATAGGGATTCAACATCAAGGGTAATAAACAGATGATGTTCAGAATCGAAAGGCAAACCTTCCAAACATGCAATGGCGTTGGTGGTATCGGCCAAGTAAGTTGGTGTACTTGCTGCCAAGGGTTTAAGAAAGTAATCAATGTATTTCCCTAAAGGTTCTAAGATAGAACCACAAAGGGACACTATCGGTCTACCAGGAGGATTAAAAGTACTCTTATGAATTTTCAACAAAATATAGACTAGAGGAGCACGTCTGCCTTCACTGGTAAGAAATAGAAATTCTTTAACACTCAGAAACTCTGCATCTTTCGCCCGACAGGCCAAAGCTAGAATTTCTTTGCGTATCGTTTCTGTAGGGTCCCCTCTCAATTTACAATAGAAGTTGATGTTGTCTAACTGTCTCAATACTTCAGAATCGTAGAATGAGGCATCGCAGACTACCACCCCTCCGCCTTTGTTGGCCTGCTTGATGATAATCGAAGTGCCTTTTTTGAGATCTTGGAGACATTCCCATTCTTTTTTAGAGAAATTGTAACATCGGTTCATATTCGAGTCAACTTGAGATGTAAAAATGGAATGAAAATCATGTAGGACCGCGCGTTCAAAGGTCACCGTTTCATTCGAGACCATCTGCGAAGAAGGCATGAAGGTTGATTTAGGCCTAAACGGAGTATTGTTGTTATCAAGATTAACGTTACTGGCTCCAAAATGATCTCTTAGCCGAATCTTTCTGAAAAAACTGCAGAGTTCTAGTTCAAGATCCATTTTACTAGGATTGCGCATAGGGATGAAGGAGAAACCTTTTTCAAGGACTGTAATTTTGAGATGTTAAATACGGCCGAAGTCTTGGCTAACGTCGGTATGACCTCCTCCTTGTTTCGAACATGTTCTCTATACCCCTACTGCGTACCTGAGGTGGAGGCCACTGTCCTCCCCTCCTCTACCGCGATCACATTCGGTGCCCCCATAGAGATTTCCCTAGTGTCCCTTGGGGCCTGGGACCAGTACGCAAAAGTACTGGCATCTATCCCACAGAACACCCGTAGGTTTTTGAGAAGTGTACTCTTGAATGGCCAGCCTTCTACTGGTTTGAGAGACACTGGGGCAAGCATGACAGTGGTGGATACGATCCTGCTCAAGCCAGAGGACTATGTAGGTGCTCCTCTGAGAACTACCAGGTTAGCTGGTGGGCCTCCCAAAGTATCGCCTGTAGCCTTAGTCCACATCACGATTGGAGACAAGACAGCAACGCTTCCAGTCTTGGTTCAGGACAATGTGCCTGCGAACATTTTGTTAGGCAAGGATTTGGTCAAGTTGGGGATGGTCTAACCATGGCTGCTGTGGCGGTCACCCGATCGCAGGTCGCACAGGGTCTTGCTGCAAGCCCAGTACCCTCGCAGACAGGGGAAACCCAAAGCACAAAGGAAACGGAAGGGTAAGAAGGCCACCTCTGTGGAGGGGACTCCCTCTCTTCCTCCTGCTGCTGCAGCATCCGCTGGGACTCATGCTCCGGACGGGCTGAGTCCAGTGGTGAACTCAGTCTCAACTCCTGTGGGAGAAGAGCCAGAAGACTTTCCTGTTGGGGAGGTACTCAACCCGGAGGACCACCCCGACCTTCAATGCTTGTTAGCTAAAGGGGGACCCTCCCGGGCGGACTTCTGTAAGGGTCAGAGAGAGTGCCACACTCTCGAGGGTCTTAGAAAACAGGCCCTGTCCCAGGCACAAGCAGAAGTGCCTAGGACATTCCAGATCTATTGGGAGGGTGAGCTCCTTGTTAGTGAGCCCTCTAAGCCTGAACCTGATGCCCTCAAGGGGTTGGTGGTACCCCAGGTTTACTGGCCCTTCCTGCTGCAGTTGGCGCATGAGGTGCCCTTAGCTGGTCATCTTGGTACCAAGAAGACTAAACAGAGGCTCTCTGCCCATTTCTACTTGTCACGGATGGGAGTAGAAGTGGAGTCCCACTGCACGACCTGCCCAACTTGTCAGTTATCTCGCAAGACTGGAGGCAGTGTCATTGCCCCACTGCAACCATTGCCAGTGGTTGGCACAGCGTTTGAGAGGGTGGGCATCAACATTGTCGGTCCCCTTGACCCTCCCACTTCAGGTGGACATCGGTTCATCCTGGTCTTGGTAGATCATGCCACCAGGTACCCTGAGGCTATACCCCTTCGGACTGTAACTGCCAAGGTGGTTGCAAGGGCTCTACTGGGCCTTTTCACCCGTGTTGGATTCCCTAAGGAGGTTGCCTCTGACAGAGGATCCAACTTAATGTCTAGTTCATGAAAACCATGTGGAAAGAGTGCGCAGTAACCTACAATTTCTCCACCTCTTACCATCCCCAGACCAATGGTCTGGGTGAGAGATTTAATAAAACTCTCAAAGGCATGCTAGGCGCTTTGGAAGATCCCCTAAGGAAGAAGTTGGATCTTCTCCTGCCATGCCTGCTGTTTGCTTACAGAGAGGTACCATAAGAGGGTGTTAGTTTCCCGTGAGGGGGCCCCTTGCCTTGATCAGAGAAGGTCTGGAAGCCACCCCTGCAGGTCCCGCCAAGCAAGTAGGGGACTATGTGTTAGGCCTCAGACGGAGGATGACACAGATGATGGGTCAGGCAACAGCGAATCTCAAGGCCAACCAGGAATTGAATAAGTACTGGCATGGCCTCAAAGCCTCGCAAGTGGATTGGACTCCAGGACAGGAGATCCTTGTGATGGAGCCTACCAAGCCTCGAGCTTTGGCAGACAAATGGACGTGACCCTTCAGGACAATCTCCATTATGGTCGAAGTCAATTATCTGGTTCACATGGGAGTCTCTGGGGTAGCCCCTCAAGTATTCCACGTCAACAGGCTCAAGCCTTTCCATAGGCGAGCGGAAGTCTCATGTCTCTTGCTAGCTTCAGAGCACGAAGAGGATGAGAGTGAGACCCCTCCTGATTTGCTGCATAGCAACCCTCAGGATGGCTCAGTGTAGGGAGTACATCTCTCTCCCGATCTGACGACAGAGCAGCAGAGGGCCTGCAGGGCTTTGCTCCGGCAGTGTGCCTCTCTGTTTTCACTGACACCAGGCCTTACACAGTGGTGTAGGTATGAAATTGACACTGGTGACAGTGTGCCTGTCAAAAGCAAGTGCTACTGTATGTCAGATACCGTTAAGAACCACATCCAGGCTGATGTTGGATCTGGGTGTTATTGAACCCTTAACCAGTCCCGTGGTCCTTGTCCCCAAGGCAAGTTCCCAGGCAGGTACCAAGGATTGGAGGTTCTGTGTGGACTACCGAGGAGTCAATGCCATCACCAAAACTGACGCGCACCCATTGCCCAGGGCTGATGAGCTTGTGGACATCATAGGTGCTGCCAAATTTGTGAACACCTTTGACCTTACCTCAAGCTATTGGCAAATAGCTCTGACGGACCATGCCAAGGAAAAGACAGCGTTCTCAACATCTGAGGGACTCTACAAGTTTAGGGTCATGCCTTTTGGGTTAAAGAATGCCCCTTTCACCTTCCAGAGATTGGTCAATCATGCGCTCAGTGGGCTGGAGGCCTATTGTGTGGCTTACTTAGACGACATTGCCGTCTATAGTTCCACCTGGGAAGAGCATTTGACACATCTGGATAAGGTGTTGCAGGCCTTTTAAAGGGCTAACCTCACTATCAGGGCCCCCAAGTGCCAGACCCAAGTGCCAGATAGCTCAGGGGAAAGTCACGTATCTTGGTCATGAGGTAGGAGGAGGTCAAATCCAACCTCTCCCCAGTGAAGTACAGTATGTTCATGACTGGGAGACTCCCACTACTCAAACCCAGGTGAGAGCCTTTTTGGGCATCACTGGGTATTATCGCAATTTCATGGAGGACTATGTAACCATAGCTGCACTTCTGACAGCTCTGACTTCACTCAAACAACCTAGGGAGATTAATTGGACCGAAGACTGTCAGAGGGCCTTTGATGGCTTGAAAGAAAGTCTGTGTAGGGCACCTGTGTTGTGTGCGCCCGATTACAACAAGCCCTTTATTGTTCAAACTGACGCCTGCGACACTGGAATTGGAGCTGTCTTGTCCCAGTTAGATGACAAAGGGAGGGAACATCCTATCATATTCATCAGGAGACAACTCAAGGGTAGAGAATTTAGGTGGGCTACTGTTGAAAAGGAATGTTTTAGTATAGTTTGGAGCCTTAGGCGTTTTAGACCCTACCTTACGGGGTCTACCTTCAATGTCCAAACAGATCATAAGCCCCTGAAGTGGCTTATGCAGATGAAGGGTGAGAACCCGAAACTGCTCAGTTGGTCCATTATCCTGCCAGGGCTAGACTTCACCATAGAGCATAGACCAGGGAAGAGTCACGATAATGCAGATGGCCTTTCCAGAAGGTATGTTGACCGTCTGGATGAGGGTTTCTCTCTCGTGGGAGATTAGGCATCCTAACCTCAGACTGGGAGGGGGCGACTATGACGCTGGAAATGCATTGGAGGGACAGGGCCTCCGTATCCTTGTCCTTTACTGCTTTTTATTGTGTGCTGTTGTGTTTTCCACACAGGAGTTCATGTGGGACTCCTAGCGGTGCAGCTCTCTCTTTTGGTTTGGTGTATAGACCCATGGGATACTCTTATGGCACCCATGGGTCGGGGTGCAACCCTGTGCCCCTAGTGTGTGTTCTTTGGGCACCTATGTGTGGCCCACAAAGCAGGGTACGGGCTGGTGGCAGCTCCGTGCTGAATTGACTGGTGCCCTGAGCATCCTCCATTTTGGGGTGCCCAGTTCCTGTCATTGGAATCGGTAGATTCCTGATCGAAACAAGATGGCTCCCGTGGCCTCTTGCCTTCCATCGCCTGTTACCTTGATCTTCCTGAAGTCCCGGGAAGCCCTGACTCTGTCCCTTCCCCTTGACTGGCTGTTGGGTGGAGGTTCCATATATGGTAGTTTGGGGAAGTACCGACCAGACTGGCTGGAGCCTTCCCAACGACTGTATGTTGTGTGTACATTTGTGGGTTGGACCTGGATGAATGGAGTGTGTGACGAATATACACTTCTTGTTGTAGATGTCTGGTATCTGGTATTTGAAACAATGACTGAGACAGCCCTCCCCGAAACTGGTATGAATACAGTGTGTAGTGTTGAATGGCGTGGTACTTGTCCGAATCCACATTCTGTGTGATGAGTGTCTGGATGGAGAGGAATGGCCTGAATGCACCATGCGCCTGATTGACTGACTGCTGAATGCCCTTCTGAATAATTGGTTGCCTGAGTGTGACCCAGCGAATGAATGGGAGATCAACTAGTATATCTGGGGGCCTCTCACTGCTAGAAATCGTTCACAAGCTGAAGAGAAACTGGGGTTGAAACTGAAGCTTCACCTTGGAGCCCTGCTGGAAGAGAAGAATTGCTGTTGCTCTACTTCGCCGATCTGATCTGATCCAAGAGAGGACCTGGTAAGGAGACTCTACCGAGCTACGAGGGACCATCTTGCACCAGCTGATCTTTGCCAAAGCTCCCTGGTAGGCAGACCTACGAAAGGCTGCCGACCGGAGACGGGGACTGCCGTGGAATCCCAAGGAGAAGCGCCCGGACTGCTGTCCATCACCATCAACGACTGCCGTCGCCGACCGGAGCTGCAGTGCTCCTGTTGCTAAAGAACATTTGATCCAAGGATGCTCTCGCCTGCACAGTCGACCACTTTGTCCCGCCGGAGTAGGTCGAGGCCATCGATGCGCCGAGGAGCATCTGCCGGTGGATTTCCCGCCACCTAAAGACCACAGAGACGCCGGACGACTCGACGCCCTCGCAGGGCCACAGTTCTTCAAACTCTTTGTGGTCCTGAACTATCCACATCGAGGTGCCCCGCACGCCTCTTCCTTGCAGGACGTCTACGCTCTGTCGTCGACGAGCACCGCTAGGAACAAAGCTGCTACTTCACCGCCATAGTTCACCCTGTTCATCGCCGGATGTTCGACGACCCGTGGCTTTTGCCTTAAAGGGAGTGCACTCAAGAAGGGCTGACGATTTCCCGAAGAGGAACTCTACAACACCAAGTACTTTGGGGTTGCTGAACTATCGGAAAGACTCGTGTTTAACTAATACAGTGTGCGGACATTCCTTTGTGGTTGCTTGGGGACTGCACTGTACTTAAGAACCAGCCTGCATCACATCCTGAGAAGCAAGGCCCTGATTGGTCATCCATTGCTATCAACAATAGAGAATCTTGGCTGGGGTCCTCTGTGCGTTCTCCTCTACCAGCTGGAGTACAGACCCCCCCCTCCAGTCTTTACACTCACACTATAAGTTAAACTAAGTAAAAATAAGGGTTTCCTTGCCCAAAGGAGTGACTCCCTCCCGAGGGCAAAAATGGAAGATCTGGAAAGTTAGTTCCTCAAGTATTGGGGGAATGTTTCCCTTTGCCAGCCTTCCTCATGCTTCTCGTGCAGTTCATGAACTGCTGGGAGATGTCGCCCTGCCTCAGCCCTCTTCAGGCTAGTAACAAAATTCAACAATGGCTGGGGAAATATCACTGTTCCCCAATTCGCCCTTCTCGGGCTTCTGCTCTGTCTCAGGGTCCCCGACCCCAATCGGCAGACCTTGTTCCTTTCTACCAGAAACTGTGGCAAAGAAAAGGGGTTTGGATGCATCTCCAAACTGTAGTGGCTCCCTGACCGTGATTGTCAGACCTGAATTCCTCCTACCAGGCACTGCGACGAAGAGGAGTGGCTTGGACACTCCTCCAAGCTGTGTTGGATCCCTACCTCTGGTTGGCAGACCTAGTTTCTTTCTACCAGGCACTGCGACTAAGACGAGTGGCTTGGATGCTCCTCCAAGCTGTGGTAGGTGCCTATCCCTGGTTGCCAGACCTGGTTTCTTTCTACCAGGCACTGCAACTAAGAAGAGTGGCTTGGATGCTCCTGCAAGCCGTGGTGGGTCCATGACCCTGGTTAACAAATATGGTTTCCTCCTAACAGGCAATGCGATAAAGAAGAATGGCTTGGATGCTCCTCCAAGCTGTGGTGGGTCCCTAACCCTGGTTGGCAGACCTGGGTTCCTCCTACCAGGCACTGCACCGAAGAAGAGGAGGTGGATGCTTCTCCAAACTCTGATGGGTACTTTACCCTGATTGGCACACCTGGTTTCCTTCTCTATCAGGTCTCTTAGTCCCAAACACAGACTTTACTCACCTGCCAAGCTTTGTGTTCCTCTGTATTATTCTCACTGTTCTCTGTATGACCTCTTGATGTCACATACATACTTGGTTTACTTCCCTGCCAAGCACCAGACTTCTAAAGCCCCTGAGAGGGATATTTCCCCACAGTAATCGGGAGAAGGTAATATACCCATAGGATTGCATTGGCGATATCGTTTTTTTAGACGGGAGACAGTAAAAAATAGCACTATTTTTTGTTGCAAAATCGGGAGTCTCCTGCATAAATCGCAGGGTTGGCATGTATGAAGTACTGTCTTCATATGTATATCTCTTCGAGTTCTCCTTATGGTTTCTTGATTTCACATACAGACTTGGCTATCTTCCCTGCCAAGTACTGTCTTCATGTGTATCTCTCCCACAGCTTTCTACTTGGTATGGCCTTTTCTTGTAAGGGTCCAAGAGCCTGTTCCCCTCGTTACCATATGTTGGTAGCGTTTCATTCACTATGCTTCTCAGGTTTCCTGCGCCCTCTGGGGACCCCCAACCATAGGCTCAGCCACCCAAGACTTTAGAGTCTTGGCTGCAGCCCTCTGATCGGTTGTGGGCTTCCCAGAATCCTTCTCTGCTTCACCAGTGCTCTGGGGCTCTCCTTAGCTTGCTTCAGTGGCTCAGCTGCTTCAGACCCAATTCAGCGTCTCCCTTCTCTCCAGAACGTGTGTCCCTTTAGTGCTTTAAGGCTGGAGCTTCTCGCAGCCATCATCCCTGTTCTTCCTCATCTCAGTCCTGATCTGGTTATGATTTTGTGGCTCACTAGAGGTCTTCCTTGTCTCAGTACTGGCTGAGGAATAGTGACAATAACACATGGAGGTATTTGAATAGGGGTTGATGTTAGAGATGTAGAAAGGGGGGCTAGGGTCAGGTGAGTGGCGTAGATACCGTGTTCTCTCCAGCTCGTCACTAATCCCATAGGGGGTTTCCCTCTGCATGAGAACCACCCGCTGAGTACCATCCCCAGGAGGACTCTTGGGTAGCGGCCTCACCTCCCTGGCCTCATGGAAAGGTGCTCCCCATAGGGGAGAAGTGACGGCATCTGGAGATTTGTCACAATACCCAGATAGTTATATGGCTCCATGACTTCAATGTTCACATTGTTGGTAGGCCACTCATGTTTTGATAGATCCTTCCCACTATTTTGTTTTCGTCAAATTGAGCTCAAAGCCATGCTCCTGAAAATATCTAGCCGCATACTTCAGCCAAGGTCTTTGGTCAAATCTAAGAAATCTGCATATACATGTGTCTGTCAAATTACCACATATTTCTCTAAAATTACATTAAGAACAAATAAGTGATCAATTGTCCCAAAGCCCTTCCTGAAATCTGCCTGGCAGATTTGCAAGATATAATTCTTCCTAGCCTATAGTATCTGTTTGAGGCTGTCATGTGGTAGATCATGCACAAACTGTGACGTATGTGGGTGCAGTAAAACACAGTAGCACCTATTTCATTCCCTTCCAAGAAGTTCATGATACAAACACGTGTTGCTTGAGGTAAACGGATGCCTCCCGAGAAGGTACGTGGGGAGTCTGTGTTGATAAACAAAAGGGGTGCGTGTAGATAGTAGCAATCTGTTGCGAGTGGAGGCATTGTGGACTTCTCGCAAGCAGAAGAACATATGCACAAGATGAAGTGAAAGGAAATACAGCTTTCCTTAGGGATGGGTGCGCTGTAAGATTCTGCTCCATGATATTCAGCCAATCTGTCTTCTAGGCACACAAATGTGATTTTTCTAGCATTCTACACTTCATGATAATGATGTGTTATTCATATAGCGCCTTAATCCAAAGTGCTTTACAGAGCACATATTTACATACAATATCACCCAATCGAAATTGGTACTCATTTGCCGACTTCGGAAGGATGGAACGATCAGATCGCAGCAATGAGCGCGCAACCCGCTGAACTATCTTACCAGCACTTAACTTATAGGCTTGCAGGGAGTGAAGGCAAAGACTGGCGTTTCCAGTCCTTTGCTGTTCCCCACATAGTCATGTCACCGGACATTAGCCATGCAGCATTTTAGACTTTCAAGTCATCCGAGGGATGAGGAACGAGCTGTTGTAACCTTTTCGGACAGTCGGTATACAAATGCTGTATAACTTGTGTAAGTGCTACACCTGATGTAAGTGCACACTGTAGTTTTGAGAGTTACTGTGAGACTGTGGGCCTACCTCTGCATCACATAAACATAGCAAGAATGCCCCTAAGGTTTTGTTTGAATTGTTTCTGCTATTTCCTGCCTGTGTGTCACTGCTGCTGCTTGTAAGCCTGAGAGGGGTTCATGCTTCGCTAAGCTGCTGCACTACATTTCCCTATGCTTTGGTCCTGAAGAGAGTGCTGGTGATTATCACAGACTCCTTTCCTATACATTTTTTATGCTGTATTAGACATGGGAATACATTTAGGGCACTCACAACAGAAAAACCGCTATACTCTCTAATGATGAGCCATGAGTACTCACTGTTTTTTTGACCCTAGCTGCTAAGCGATTGGGGAGCCAGACTCCCACTATTAACTTGAACCCCATTCTATCTGTGACACTAGATGCTAGATATCAGCAGCTGGCGTAATGGGAAACTGCAATTTCTTTGGAACGGCTTGGCGCCTTTGAGAAACCTGAGGGTGTCCTCACATCTACGCCCCTTGGGTCCTCTGCAAAGATGGCCAGGGAAAGGCCATCACCTTTGAGCCTTTCCCTTCCAGGAAAAGTTCTCTATTCCAGAGGCAGTCATGGGATATTCTTAGCCCTGTCCCGTGGGCCTAGAAAATGATAGAGGATATCATCAGTCCAGACACACCCGAAAGAGGGTGAAAAGGATTAAGGGCAGGATTGGTTAGACATGGTTTCCCATGTTTCTATTAACAATCAAGCTAACCCTCCCCCGACCTTTTGGGTTATTGTGAGTCTGCTGCCTTCATTTGCCCTCTCTTGACACTTGACAGTACTGAGACGAGGAAGAGGCAACTGAGAGTAATGAACACTATACCATTTCCCCACTTTGGTACTGGGCGAAGAAGATGCCTGCAATGTGCTGTGAAGGCCAGGCATGCCCCCTTAGTCATGGTCATGCAAAAATAATTGAGAAAGCACACCTGCAACCTGTTTGAGGGCTGCAGGTGTATAAAAGGAAGAGGGAAAAGCAACACAGGGAGGAGCAGCATGAAGGCTTGTGTGATCAGCAGCAAACATTGCTGGAAGAAAAGAGAGCCGCTGGAGAGAACTGGTGTGAGAAAGTCTGTGGTGTTCAACACGCCAAGACGCTGGGGACTATAAAGAGAAGTGGTCTGAGAAAGCATGGCTTGGGAGCGGGGGCTCCATGATGTAGACTGAAGGCAGAGAAGGCAGAGAAGGGAGCCATGCGGAGAGGCTGTCACTTTCCCTTTCCTCAGAAGTGCTTGTTCCCCTGTGTCAATGAGCCGGCACAGGAGTGCCTAAGGGCCAGGAGTTGGACCCCTGACAACAGAAGCAGGAGTTTGTGTCCTTTGCGCTGCTGGCAGAACGATTGCAGAGACCTGTGAGTTTCTACCTGATGAGAAACCGGGTGCGTGAATGATTGAATGTTACCATTGTTACAGAATGCATTGTATCGGACTGGTCATATGTCCATGCACGGATTTGATAATTTCACTATGGGCTGTTGCCAAATCACCACGGCATTAGGCACTCCGAGCTTGACTCCTTTGTGCAGGAACTCGCACTCCTAGGCACTGCTACTACTATACGCGCCCCCAGCATCCAGCACCATTACGCTTAGGCAGCTTGCGAACCAGAATGTTTAATAGTCACCTTTTTTCACAGCTTGGACCACTTGACAATACCCTCAGGGTACACCAGGCACCTGGCACAGGCCTCCAGCACCGCTGAACGTCTCCCATGAACGCTGCACATTGTAAGTGACGACGCACCGGGATACAACGCCACACCTGGAGCCACTAAGTCTTTCCAAATGGACACCTCACGGACCTGGTCACTATGATCATTGACTTCCTCACCCCACGAGCCAGCTTGGACCACCACCACGGCATTAGTGGGTTTCTAGAAATCCCATCACCAATCCTCGGATCTACCATCCACAGACCAGCCCAAGGATCATTAACCATGATTCTTCTTGTTCTCACCCTCGCAGATTTGGGACCAACCATGGCCCTTTGCAGTCTACGGGACCCTGAGGAACATTGGCCGTAAAATAATTCGGCCCACCTCTAAAGTGCAACCTCGCACTAACAATCCAGCAACTACTTGAGGATTGTGAACAGCACCCTACTGCTTTTTTTAACAGCAGGTAAGCTGTTCCAGATACACCACGTTTATGTATCACCACGGCACTATGTGCCAGTATTAAATACCACTATGAATTAATATATTACCCCTTGAGATCCTCACAGCTTTTTTTCAATTCCACAGATTGCATGGACAACACCACATATGGTGTCCCTCCTGACGAAGGCCAGCACATAGACCGGCTTCAATCAAGCCCTATTTTGGCCGAAACACACCTGTGTCAATCCCCGTGACACAACTGCACCATCCCCCCTTGTGTATGTTTTGTAAAAAGACTGTTGTGTACACTTTGTGTGAACAAAACCTGGGACCACCCTCAGTCTCAGGGGCACTTCCCTTGCACGGTAGGCCCTCTCCTACCCCATCTGTTCTGGGAATGTGCTACCCTTTGGAGTTTTGACCTCAGTACTTCTGAGGCCGACACTAACCCGTGTTACTACCGTTCACAATCACTATTTGTCCGTTTGATGTCAATAACTTTCGTGCTTATCGGAAGCTCTGTAAAAGTAAATTGTTGAACCTACTAAACCACTCTGTGTCATTGTTGAAGAAATATACACGCACAGAACAACCCTTTCGCTGTGTATGATCTCCTTCATCCTGATTATTTTCTTTCTGTACTTACACCCCCCTGGGTAAATTAGGACTCTGCCAGGCGCCCTATTTTTGTATTTGGTCTTGAGAACAGAGCCTGAAGACCATTTTGTGTTTGAATTGTGTTGCCTAAAACTTGGGGAGGAGCACCCGAGTATTGTTTAGAACTATTTAACCTTGAACGTAAGAAAGGGAACTTTGAGACTTTTTCTGGGACTGGTTTATACTTGGCAAAGGGATGCCGAAAGAAAGCTGTGAGCTGGAAGAGGCTCAGAACGTTCTTTTTTAACACTGTTTCTTTGGTTGCTGACATCCCTAGACATTGTTTAGCTTTAGTTGTGAGGGCAAGGATAGGTTTTGGACACATCAGATTCTAAAGTTGAACTCTTGCACTCAGACGTACCTTAGCTGTGTTCACCTGTAGCTGTAAATCAACCTTAGCATAGTGCAGGTTTTAACATCCTGAAATTTCTTTTAATAAAACAGTTTATTTTGAACTTTGAATCTGTTGTCTGTGTCTTGCTTCATGATGACTTCACAAACCGTGGTAATGATTGCTTCCATGGGACACAACAGCAGAGGCCACTGGCGGCTCTCAGCAATTTGAAAAGGTGCAACACCAAAGGGGGTGGAGTCATGGATTTGGGAGCATGGCCTCCAACTCATAACTGCGGGGTTAAAGACACCAATTTTAAACGCTTATATTTTAAAACATGCCCAAAACAAATTTAGTAATAATGTGAGATAATGGACATGCTAGAAGTTTCTAAATCTCCATATTTACAGTGTGTTTACTTCTGGTCATTAGAACAACCTGTATCGTTTAGTAGTCTCAATGCTCTAGAAAGCTGTCAAGTGTGGAGGTTTCCTTACCGATATAGGCCAGCACTGCCTCTTTTAAGTTAGGTGTATCCAAAGTCATGTTCAAATTATACATGCAGGCATTGGCACTGTAAGACATGTTCATGTTGCCTGTGTAAAAGAAGACCATCCTCAGGATATATGACAGCGCAGAACATCTTTTCAGCTAGGTGTGCTCAAAGGGGTGCTCAAAGAAAATTCAGTGTCCCGATCACATAATAAATAGCAGCACTGCCACTGTAAAACATTTTCATGCAGCTTGTGCACAAGATCATTATGGGTTTTGCCTTAACAATATGTGCCATTGTAAAACATTGTCATGTTACTTGGACCCGAAGACTGCCATGAGTCTTGCCTCAACAATATATGCCATTGTAAATCATTTTTATGCTGTTTGTGCCCAGAGAGCATCATAATGCTTGCCTGACCAATGTATGCTACTATTAAACGTGTTCATATTGCTGAATGTTAGTCAAGGACAAGCACAAGTGATAAAGGGATGGATAGTGAGTGAGTGGTGGAGTGATTTCACATGCTAGATTTACTAAATCTGGAGAACTGACAATACTTCCTTAACATGGAGATCATTTGTAAAGCTGAATCCCTTACCATTTCCTGCATTCCAGTAGACATTCTTTCAATATTTTTGAGGTTCGTTCTGAGGTTCCTTTTGAAGAGATACATAGCTGTCAAGTGGCCCCGTAACATGTATGTTACTTTCAAACAGTCCTCGCTTTACACGTTGCATGCTGGGACTTGTATTATTAAAGGATTGTTTTTTCCACGACAAGGTAAGCCCAGTTTAGCTTTTTGGACCACAACTCGCTCTCCCCCTGCAGCGTTACGTTTCGGAGCACAATTTCGCCACCCATTGTGCCACCCATTGTGCTCCCTGAATGGGGTCACTATGGGAATATGCGTCAGCGTGTCCATCGACTCGTCATTGCAATCTGTGCCGTCTGGCTGCTGGACTTTGTAACATTAATGTCATTCTTGATTAACAATCCTTCTTGACCTATCCACCGCCTTCGACACAATCAATAACTCAATCCTCCTTGACCGCCTCCACTCCCTGGGAATCCGTGGAAATGCTCTCAAATGGATAGTATCCTTCCTTGACAATAGGAACCAAAAAACCCTACTCTCCACCTATGCTTCCCACGCCTGACCAGTCAACACTGGAGTCCCACAAGGAGCATGCCTATCAGCCCTCCTGTTTAACCTATATATGTCCACCCTCCCACGAATAATCCGCTCGCACAATATCCTGTGCTACAACTATGCCGATGACACACAACTAATCCTAAAACTCCTGAATTCAAAACCCAACTGCCAACCCAACCTCGCTTCATGCCTCCTCGACATAGAGCACTGGATGACCACAAACCACCTCTTGCTAAACCCCTCCAAAACTGAAATCATGGTTTTTGGCAACACCAAACTTCTTCCGCACACACTACCGTGGCCATCTGCCATGGGCAACTCCCCGACACCCTCAAATTCAGTAAAAAACCTTGGATGCACCCTAGACTCAGACCTAACCCTCTCACTCCAAGTCAACAACGTCTCCAAGTCCTGCCACTACCACCTTAAAACTCTTAGGTGCATTTTTCCATACCTCTCCTTTCCCAACAGACTCTCCATGGTCCAATCAATTGTTATGTCACGACTGGACTACGCTAACCCCCTCTACCTCGGAGTCCACGCATACCGACTGACTAAACTACAAACAGTGCAAAACGCTGCAGCCAAACTGCTACTAGCACTTGGCCCAAGAGATCACATCTCTCCATCCCTCAAAACTCTGCACTGGCTTCCGGTTGCCCGAAGGGTGACCTTCAAAACCTTATGCATCACTCACTGAGCAATGCATAAAACCAGACCTCAATATCTTCAAGACAAACTAAAACCCTACCATCCTCCACGCACTCTAAGATCAAGCTCTGCCAGCCTCATACCAAAAACCAACTCAGTCAGGTTAGGTGGATCATCATTCTCAGACCTGGCCCCCACTCTGTAAAACGCACTTCCACTCCACATTCGACTCACCGAGGACCTCATGTCTTTCCACAAATTACTGAAAACATGGCTCTTCCCCTAAAATTGACTCTTAAGTCAAACTAGATAACAGCAATCAATAACCTTAGCCCAAAGCTGTTCTATCATAAATAACAATCCAGCATCACGATCCGAGCGAGAAATAGAAAACTAATAACCCCTAATGTAAATTAAAACAGATAAACTGAATAGAACAAGTAAAGTTGATGAAAACAGTGAAGTAGATGAAAGGAATAAACTGGATGCAAGTGGTGAAGTGGTTGAAATTAAGGAAATGGATGAAATAAATTAAATGGACGAGAAGAACGAAGTGGATGAGAGGAATAAAGTGGACGAGAGGATAGAAAGGATGAATTCATGACATGGATGGAGTGCACGGAATTCATCGAACGGATAGATAGCATGGTATGACAGAGTGCATGGAATGCACGGAACAAATGGAATAGATGAATCAAGCGCATGGGACGGATGGAGTGCATCGGACGGATGTAGTGCATGGGACGGATGGAGTGCTTGGGACAGATGGAGTGCATGGGACGGATGGAGTGCGTGGGATGGATGTAGTGTGTGGGACGGATGGAGTGTATGGGATGGATGGAGTGTGTGGAATGGATGGAGTGAGTGGGACAGATGGAGTGCGTGGGACGGATGGAGTGCGTGGGACAGCTGAAGAGCGTGGAGCAGATGAAGAGCATGGAGCGGATGAAGAGTGTGGAGCGGATGTGAGGCATGGATCGGAAGGAATGCATGGAACTGATTGAACAGATGGAGTGCATGGAATGGACATTGTGTAAGAATGTTTGGAGTGCATGGAATGGTTGGAGTGCATAGAATGGACATTGTGCAAGAATGTTTGGAGTGCATGGAACGTTTGGAGTGCATGGAACGTTTGGAATGCAGGGAACAGTTGGAGAGCACGGAACGGTTGGAGTGCATGGAATGGTTAAAGGGCACTGAACGTTTGGAGTGCCTGGAATGATTGGCGTGCATGGAACGCATGGATCATCAAGGCACTCGATCTCAAGCACCTACTGAAGACCACTATATCACATCACCATGCTTACTCTCTTCTATACACCACCACCCAACTAGAACACAGCGAAACTATGACACATTCGGTATAGCTGTTCTCATACCAACACCTGCCACATACTCCCCATCATCCTAACTAAACACAGCTGGTTGCACACCCGCCAGCCTAAGCGTTCTCCCCAGGCCTAACGCAGCCAGAATCAGTCTGGTATCACCCTGCCAGAACGAACACATACTCCTGATCTCCCAACCACCACACCTACCGCTAAGAAGCAGCTATCATACGAGTGTCACACCTGCTGCACACATATCTGGTGTACACACGCACCTTATGACTCTCTCTCTCTCTACTGACTTGAACTACGGTTCCCAAGGGCTTTCAACCTACCAGCGCCTTCAGATCATACCAATGGTACATAAGGCGCTATATAAAAGCAAAGTAACATGACATAACATAACATAACATAACATATATCGGCCCCCTGGTCCATTTGCAACTTTTCTGAACCCATTCTTAGACCTAGTGACGGCTCTACAGACCAAATATGTAAATGTGGTTGTGCTGGGAGATTTTAATTTGAGACTGAATCACCCTCCCCCCACCAGCTCTATCCCAGTTCGGCGAAGCACTTCTGGATTTAGGACTACACCAACACATTTCTGAGCCCGCTAATGCCCAGGGGGGGATAATGGATCAGATTTATTCAGCGGCTGATAGCATCACTGCTTCTTTGGTTAAGCAAGTAATATGGTCGGACCATTGCTTTATCTCATTCATGGTAAAGCGCTTTACAGCACCGACTAAAGCACACACAGCTCCTTCCCAGAGGCGCGATTGCCGCTCGGTCGATCCCCATAATCTACTGGCCCTCATATTGGCTCAATTTAGAAGCCCGGTAGCAATGATTTGTCATCCCTCTCTCAGATCTTTAAAGAAGTGGCAGATGAAGTAGCCCCTCTGAAACTGACGCAAGCTTGGAGAGCTCCTTCTGAAACCATGGTTAGTGCTTTTGAGACAGGCTCAGCGAAAATGGTGCCATTCCTATGGTCTGGCTGAGAAAGCCAGGCGGTGATCGATCACCAAATGTTACCATCAAGAGATTTTGGTGGCCAAACAGACGTTCTTTACTCAGAAGGTAGAGAGTGCCCTGAACCAATCCAGGGAACTTTTTTGGTGTTGAGATCATTTTCATCCCCCGCTCACCTCTCTTCTGGGGTCCGTCCATCGCAGGCTTGGTGTGACTATCTGCCAGATTTTTTTATCTCTAAGATTAAAAAAAATTGGAAAAACATCGCCTTAAGGAGGATATGCTCCGTGACTGTCCCATCTTTTATGCCCACCAAGACTACCATGCAGATATGGGCGGAATTCCCTATTTTTTCGGCAGAGGAGTTTAATCGAGCCTTCTGCCAACTCAAATCGACTGCACCCTCATATGCAATCCATGTGGGCACACTTAAGGCAATTATGCCGTGCTTGCTGCCCGTAGTTACTGATGCAGTGAACCATGCCTGTCAGGCAGGTCTGATTCCTACAGAACTGAAGCAAGCAACAGTCATCCCTCTACTTAAGAAGCCCTCTCTGGACATTACAGTACTATCTATTCTTCGGCCTATTTCCCTGCTCCCTATTTCCATGAAACGACTGGAATAACTAGTTTCACCTCTTATTTCCCCCTTCTTGGAATCATCCTTGTTTTTTGACCCTTTTCAATCTGGCTTCTGCCCGGGGTGCGGCACAGAGAGTGTCCTGGTGTCTGTGGTTGATGATTTGACCATGCTGGTAGACCAGGGTGGTGTGAGGTCCCTGATGCTGTTAGATCCGTCAGCGGCCTTCAACACTGACGACCAATCCACCCAGATCTCCTGGTTAGCCATGGCAGGCCTCTCTGGGACCGTCCTGGCATGGTTCCCTTCCTTTCTGTGAGAGAGGAGCCAGGCATTGCTACTCTCACCTTTTATTTCCTAGTTACATGGTCTCACTTGTGGTGTTCCTCAGGACTCTGCTCGGTCCCCTATGCTTTTTAATGTTTACGTCCAACCGCTAGTTCGGCTCATCCACTGGATTCCGCTGTTGTTCCTATGCCGACGATACCCAGATTCTGGTCCGTCTTGACCGGGCTGGGAAATTGCCTGGCCTTTGTGAATGTCTGTCAGCAATGGGAGATTGGATGTGTGCGAACTGGCTCAAACTAAATGGGGGCAAAACAGAAGTCTTGGTGGTGGGTTCTCTATCTGAGTCTATGCTATGGACCTCCTCACTGTGGCCTACCACCCGGGTGATCTTCCTGTTCCTGCATTGACTGTCAAGAACCTGGGGTTGGTTCTTTCAGCCTCGCTCTCTATGTCCCCTCAGGTGAGCGCGGTGTGTAAGACAGGTCATTTCATGCTGCGAGTTCTCAGGAAGGTGCTTCCTTGTCTTCCCGATTTCATCAGGCTGCTGGTAGTAGCCTCAATGTTTACTAGTCGGATAGACTATTGCAATGCACTGTACCTGGCCCAACCTTTGTGCTGAATCTATTGGCGTCAGCTAATGCAAATTTGCCAGCTCGTGTAGCTACAAATGCTCCCTATGGAGCTTATACCAGCCCTGTGTTACTGACTCCACACTGGCTTCCAATTGCCCAAATAATAAAATGTAACTCTCTCTTCCTGGTTCACCGGGCCTTGTCTGGACGATGGGCTGAATATTTGAGGGAAAAATGTCATTGCTACGTCCCGCCCGATCACTCCGCTCTAGTGAGGCCAATCTCCTTGTCATTCCAAAAATGTGGTTGTCTGTTGTGGGAGGCCGAGCCTTGTCTTTAGCGCCTGCTAAACTGTGCAATAGCCTACCTGTGGTGTGAGGGGATGGAAAACCTTCTCCTCTTTAGGCGGGCCCAGAAAACCTTTTGGTTCAAGCTGCTGGTCCTGACTTTGTATTCCCCGCGCCAAGATACCCTCGGGTGAACGTGCGTGCTACAAATGTCCATAACATAACATAGTACTTTGGTGCCAACATGCCACGGACAGTCTGCTCGCCTCCTTGCTCCAGCCGGAATCAAAGTACAGGGACTGGGGATTGGGAAAGGCTCCACTGACCTTGCTTCCATGCTTGGGTTGCATGCATTGTAGTTGCAAACAGTGGCGTTGCTAGGGGAGACTTGGGGGGGCAGGGCCCCCCCTGTGAAACCCTGTGCCCCCCCTATCTAAGACGAGCAGTGACCATGTTCTCCCCCTACTTTTGTCTGTGCCCCCCTACTTTTGTCTTTGGCCCCCTCTGTGCCCCTCCTAAATTTGATTCCTGGCGACGCCACTGGTTGCAAAACATATAGGATCTTCCCGATCGTAACTGCAAACTGAAATGCTAATGCAAGTCAGGGGCTAAGCAAGCAATGAGGGGTTGCACTGCAACACATGGAAGGGACCTAAGGGAGCAACTGCTGCCTTCCACCAGTGTCCCTCCGGGAGGCATTACATATCCCCTTTAAGAAGAATAAAATCACCCCTCCCCCAAATGTTGACAATGCTAAAGTCTTCCAGTTGTTATTTCATGGTGTATGCCAAGATGGGCTGTACCATAACCCCATGTAAACCTGATACCATGGTTGAGGTGTCTTTGAGGTGTCAGTGGGACATCAGAAGGATCGTCCCGCAACCTTCTACCAGTTATGGGCCCTGAATTTGTGCCCTGGCATACCATAACCTGAATTAGCATGACTGAACATAATATTGCATAATACAGCAGCATACCAAGGCATAAAAGCTGTGGAAAGATTTTTTTTTTATATGGCCGTAAACCACTAAATGCAACCGCCTTTGATTTTTCCAGGGTCTAAAAAGTGTTTCTGTAGTTATTGGGTGGACTGCTGGGCAAAATATGGCATCAACAATCACCTCTTAATCATTCTTCCACTCTCCCTCACTGACAACACAGCTTAACACATTACTCCAACACCGAAACAACAGATGTTATGTTAAGCATATGTTATGCCACTGCAATCACCAGAGCAATGGCCTTATGGCAGGCACCTGGACCATGCCCCATAGATAGTGGCAGAGTGACCCCGTCAGAGATACCTAAACCATGGTCTGTAAGTTAGAGTAGTAAGGTGACACAAAACAATAGAAACAGAAATAAAAAGGTGAAGAGATACATTCAGGCACAAAGGAATTAGCGCGTTGAGGATAGGGCAAGAGGTGGAGTCATTATGTGTATATGAATATGTATTGGGTGATGTTGGGAAAATGTACCTAATGAAATAAAAATAAAACTTGATTACTCACGAAAACTAGCATTTTCCAACAAAGGCAGTTTCCCAAAAACGTCACAGAGAAGTGTTAAGGCAATAAGTGAAGCATGGATGAGTGATGGAGCAATGTAGTGCTTGACAGTTCTATATTGTTGATAGCACAATGGAACGTACACCAACCCAAAAAACATGTCTACACTAAATGTCCCTATTTGATCAAGGATAGGCATCCCCTACCACGTAAACCCTGGGGAGTAACTAGAGCCAATAAACAAGAAGATGTGGGTAACGCGGGACAAATTGCTGAGACACTCAAGCAAAATAAGTAACCATCGTATGGGAGCCCAAATGAGGGGGTAGGCCAGGTCAAGGATAATAAAATCAATTAATCTTTATTGTTTACACATCAAATCACATAACATATGGTACTGAATCCATCATAAAACAGCATAAAAACAGACAATCAATATAGAATATGTACAGATAAAGTGCATGGCAACCACCTAAGCTCCCTGCAGTGCAGGATGAATACCAAGTGCAAAGTGCAATAGCCCCCCAGGGAGAAAGGAAAGGGAAAACCAATCTACCGGGGAGGATCAGAGCAAATTGAAAAGGGCCAGTCCTAATACTAACCCAATCTCGAAATGCATGCACAGTCCAAAAATTAATTCTGAATCTAGCTGAAACTATTCCAGCAATTAAGAATAGAAAATAAGAAACATTTGAGAAATGCAAAAATTACAAAATTACGACACCTCTCCAGTATCATATTCTAAAGTGACAGAAATTATTTATACAACTTAATGGACAAGCTTGCAGTGCAAGATATGTAAAAGGTGCCACCTGCAACGCTTGTCACCATTTCGACCTAAACAGTCAACCACCGGCACCTAGTGTGACTTTCACCATTTTCATGTGTCACATTGGTGTCACGATTGGGTAGTTTCGACGACCTCAAAAATTGTCTAAGGCATCCATCTCTTTTCAAAAAAAGAGAGGGATGGCTTAACAGTCGTCTTCCTCAGGACAGGACGAAAATGGTTGTAAAATATAGGAACAGCAATGGATTTATATGGTCAACGGAAAGGCATCTTGAAATTAGTCCTTGTGTCCTTCCATGACCAGATTCTTCTTTTATGTATGTATATAGTCCTTGTGTTCCTTCTTTATCCAGTTCTTCACTTTTGGAAATGGAAAAAAAAAACAACTCCTCCTGGGTACAAACACAGGAAAGAGTGGACCCCTCAGTGATGGGGTATTGTGGTGTCTTCATGGAGTGAAATTCACTTCATAGAAGAGAAGAATTCAATCTTGCTTCCACCAGCTAGATAGCTGCCGGCATGTTCACGGTAGAACAATACATCTGTTCCGCGGGGCACTCGCTTGCTCAGTCGCAAGCACCGGAATAAGGGACCATGTACGAGTCTGCGTGTGGTTTGTTCCGGCGGCCCTCACGTGTATCCCGAATGTTTGGAAGCCCAAATGTCCCTAAGCACCACACCAACCCACCACATATACACCAACACAACCCTCGACCATTTCCTTACACACCCCTGCGCCAGGCACCACAGACAATCGCATGCAATTTACATTACCATCCTGAAGCACACACGTTAACCACTGCTCCAGATAAATGTCAAAATACATAAAACACGCACACCACAGAGAGCCCTACCTTTTCAGACATGCACACATCAACGCTGCAATAAAAGCTGCCAAGTTTCGTCTACGTCTAGAGTAGTGCACTACCCCACCTCTTGGGCGTGCAGACACTGAAGTGCCAAAAGACCATGAAATGGCTAAAGATGTGCTTATACAAGACAGAAAAACATAATTACATAGCAAATAGTGGCCACTTCATGGAGTCAAATGCTTTGCCTGTATGGAGTTGCATTAATACCGCTGGTGTCTTTAAGAATGGGCTACATTGATTAGACTGATCACATTCCAGACATTATCTGTTCTGTGATTCCTTTTAATAAATGCTATTTGGTCTTTACATATTATTTTAGGCAGCATATGCTCCAGCTTCATGGCCAAGATCTTTGCATATATCTTCGCATCAATGTTGAAAAGTGCTATCGGGGTACAGGAGGAGCATACTGATCGATCCCTGCCAAGCTATGGAACAACAACTATCATGGTCTCCCTGAAAATGAGCACTACCTCTCCTGATCCTCCAAGAGGATTAAAAAGCTCTACCATGGCCCACAGAAGCTGTCTCTGACATTTCATTTAAAATAGGCCTGAGAACATCCTGCCTGTGTGACTTATTGGATTCCATCACACATAAATTCTTCTTTGGTAATGGACTCTCGAACACTTCTTTATCCCGGGGTGTTATCACCGGCATAGGTCTCTTATCAGTGAAACCTTAACTGATTGGTCCCATTCGCTCTTGGATGTGGCGAGCGCATTGTACAAGTACCAGAGGAGGCTCACTCTTTGCGTTGACATCTGAAATATGGTCTGTGTTAATCCTAACTCCCACCTTAAAAGCAAGGAGGTGGTCCTATTCACCTTTCATCTTAAAGTAGGTTTGTTTCACTATAAGAAAATTCATACTCTGCTTTGTTCACGAGGATTGCATTAAGATGGTTCCTTTCCTGGCAGTTTGAGGATATCTAAGCAATTTCTTAATCCCCTCTCGCTTTCTTCTTTGTCCAAATCTTTAATCTCATAAAATAGCTTCTCTACTTCCTCTATCTCGAGTCCTGCAAGAGTGGTAGCCTTGCCTATAAAGGAGACCCTTAAAATGGCTTTAAGGGTATCCTACGTAGTGCACAAATCTGTGATACAAGATTTGCTCTAGTCATGTTTTTAAGTGTATCAATTAAGTGGAATGACCCATCTTAGGGCTCCTTCTCTCTACCTCTCCCCTGCTAGCCTCTTTACTTTTCTCTCCAGCCTCCTTCCTCCTTCTGTTCCCTAACTCTGTTCAGTTTTTGCTGACTCATCGCCTGGTTCACCTCCAGAGCTTCACAGGTCCCAGGCTTCCCCGCAAGTCCTTGCACTTGCCTCTGGACTTTGCACTATGTTCAGCATTACTGAACTTCCAGTTCATGCTCCATGAGTGGGGCAACCTCTCTGCACTTATCCCAGGGCCATGCTGGACTGTGCACACTGACCGCCCCCTCCTCTCACCTCTGTCTGTTCACATACATGAGCTGAATGTTCTAGGACTAATATGTTAATTTGTCCTGTTTCCCCCCACCTTTGCGTCTGCCCTCCCCTGCCTGGTCACGACTGTAACACTTCATGCACTTGCACTAGGAGAAATGCCCTCAAGCCTAGAATGCTAGTTATTGTTGTTATTTCTGTTATTTCTGTTATTTTTGTTATATAATTCGGAAACGTCAGGGCCTAAGAATGATTACTGTATTCCCTTGCTCCCTTCCCGTCTCGAAGCATTTTGAAGTACTCCACTTGTGTATAAGCGCTGTGTTAATAAACAATTACAATAGGGACCGAGAAGGGAACATTGCAACTCATGTCTTGAACAGGAGTATGTTTGAATTCTCTCTCTTTTTGATTTCGTAAAGGTTAAAAGCGTATGATAAAGTTATTGCACCTTTTTAATAAATACATTTTTTTTAAAAAAGATACAGGATTTATTGAGTGTAAGAAATGTTTCTAGGTCTTTCCAAAAGAATCACAGGTCTTTCAGTAAGGACAGGCTTATACTAATATAATGTTATGGGGTCTATTGAAATGTCTCTCGTGGATTGCAAAAGTCTTACCTCCACCATAATGTGGTCAATATGTGAGTAGGTTTGGTAAATGAGTAGTAGGAGTAATCTGTATCTGTTGACTATGCTTCACACTGTGCTTTACACCATGATGTAACTTTCCCTATTGCCTCTTCACTAGTCCAGCTCTGCTTTGAAGTTAAGGTCCATGTCCAGTCCACTGTGTGAAAAACCTAAGGGGTTTTCCATTCCCACTCCCGGGGTATCTTCCAAACAGGTGGCCAGGGGAGGGCCATCGCTCTTGGATCCCGACTCTGGGGGCGGACTAGCGAGGGAGGATTACCTGGCTGCAGTGTCCCTTGGGATTGGGGAGGATTTACCCGAGGGTGAGACATGGTATCCCCCCCTTTCAAATAACCCCCTACCCGACATCCACTCAGTTTACTGTCATATCTATGGTTTGCCCATAGCCCTCAATGCTTCTCCCATCTTAATAACATTACAACATAACACCTACTTCTCTTTCTATGAATGTTCCTCTAATGAGGACAGGAGAAGTCAGGCACTTACCTACGATCATAAACAACTGAATCCAACTGAGAACCAAACTAAGTATAAAAGGTGGAACCTAGATTCACAAAGGGTACACGAAAAGCCAGGAAGGCATAGGCGAGTTCGAAAAGTAGAGCAGGAGAGATGGCGAGCAAAAGCTATTGAGAACCAGGCTTGAGATAACGGGATGCCGAGACACTACAAGACTGCAGGTTGACGCAGGCGAAAGCGTGGCAAGGGAGCTGTGTCTCCAAGAAGCCAAAAAGGTTTGTCAAAGTAAGCCGTGAAGCCAGTTAATCTCTCCGAACATTGTGCCAAGAGATTTCTCGTTTCCCAGGGACAGTGGAGCTGCCTAGGAAACTCTGAGGGGCAGGAGGGACGAGACTGTGACCTCGGATAAAAGAATTTATAAAGGAGGTGTTGTTAAAGTACAGCCGGTGAGTTCAAAGTGATGAGAGAGCCTGGTTCGTAACGAAGGAAATGATTAAATGATTACCAAGTAGCAAGCAAGGATACGCCTAAGAAGCGAGAAGCGTTGAAAGAAAGCTTTGATTATTTTGAACTGTAATGAAACAAAGTAACAGAGTGGTCCTGTGGAATACTACATTGTCGAAAATCTCTGTGAACTGCGAAAGTTAAACCAAGTATTGCTGAGGTGAAAAGCAAGTTGAATCAAGTTAATGGAAGCGAAAGCCGACGGGAAAGGCTGCGGAAGAGAATAGTGAGCAAAGCAAGATCCTGATGGGGATCGGATGAAACAGAACTGAGTGATTAAATGAATTGAGAAGAAAGTGGAACTTGTTGGGGTCCAAAGGAGCACATTTGAGATGGAGACAAGGAAGTAGAACTTGTCGTGGTGCTAGAAAAAGGAAGAAAAGACTCACAGAGTATAAGAAATACAATAACCAGAATGCAACAGTGTCAGAGTGATCAGGCATGGGTATAAGTAAAGCTCTGCCTTTTTTGAAAGTCTTCAACATAAACTGCATGAGTAAAGCAGAAAGATTGGGGAAGGGAACCATGTGTATCAAGATGATGAAATATTGTAATGTAAGATACTAAAGAGTTGAAAATAATGAGTAAAGAGGGTCTAAGCCCGGTGAGGAAAGCCAGAAAGATCCACCCAGGAACATTGTTAAAGTAGAACTGTGTTATGCTAGAAAGCATTGACTCATCAAGGGAAGCCTGAGGAAGAGAACATTGTTAAAACAGAACTGTGTTATAGTAGAGAGCATTGAATCAGGCCAAGGAAGCCTGAGAGGTACATCAAATGTGCCGAACAATAAAACTATTGAACTGCCTTTTTGTGAACTGATTGGAACAAACTGAAGTTATGGAGATCCCGGCTGACTTAAGCTTGGGGAGGGGAGTTGAGAAGAAACTCCATGACCATCCTGTTATTCTTTTGAGACACTTATATGCTTTATCCAATATAAATAAAGGTTTTCGAAACTTGTATCCTTGTGTCTGTGTCCACCTCTGAGAACCAGGCCTTTCTCGCAAATGTGAAGATTATATCCTTCCTGTGAAAGCTGTGAGTTTGACATGGCAGACACTGAAAAATATGTTTTTCCATTCATTAGGTGCAGACACTCCCGTTATTGAGGTTTCTCTTTACCGCTTACAACGAGGTAACAGCCCTCCTGGTCTGATTCTTCCTCGGGTACTAGGAAGTATACCTACACCTCTGTTCAGGTCTCATTCTGATGCAAACATTTGCAGTGGTAAAGGTTTGGATTGTGGTATTTTTAGTGTGATATCACAGTGTCACATAGAAGGATCCCTCCCCTTGGTGCAAATAGAGGGTACCAGGTCCCCTTCTCAAATTCTCCATGGTCCTATAAACATCCATCCTCAACTGTTGAAATGAAACCCCCATTCAGAGTTTCAGGGTGCAGAGGGTGATCCTGTGGCCACAGTTTGGAGCTGTGGCCACACTCTATGCCACTTTGGTCACTGTAAGTCGCTTTATTAAAGCTGCAACCAAAATCTATGCCAGTTTCGTGTGAGTGTAGTTACTGCAAATCCATTTAATGTAGCTGCAGCCACAATCTATGCCAGTGTGGTCATATTAAATGACTTTCATGAAGGTTTAGACACATTTTATACCAGATTTCCCAATATAGCACTTTGATGAGGTTGAAACAAACAATATAAGCCATCATTGTAACTTTAAATTACTTTTGATGATGCAGCCCCTTAACTCCCCAAACGCCTGGAAACATCATATATGCTGTGCACACACACATACACAGTCACACCCAAACCCACTCACATGTATACATGTGCGCACACATACACATTGAAAATCTTGTACACATACTGCAATACATTCACACTTGCATGCAAACATACACTTTTGTATTATTTACCCTCAAGTTCAATAACTCATGACACGCTGCAGCTTTCAATTCTTCATTTGATCCTAACATCTTTATAGCACCCCGCTTCACTTGCAACTTCATTGTGGGCTTGCACATGCTTCATGTCTCCTACTTAGGGAATTCGGGCTTGCTTCCTATTTTTCATGCAAGCAGGCCCAACTCACCTTAGAAAGAGGCCCAATTGTAAGTAAACAATAAAGATGGTTGAACAGCACACATCTTGGTGCTACTTGTGTATAGGCGCGTTATACATGCCATTCATATCATATCATATCATACTGGTGTCTCCCCATGTGACTGGACAGCATAAGGGAGCCCCCCTTGCTCTGATGGCTGCAAATCCAGATCTGCAGCAGTCCCTGCTATGCTAGTGGCCTTACTCATGAAACGAAGAGGTGAGCCCAGGATTTCAGGTCCAGTTTGGGCAGGGAGAACCAGGAAGACATAGTGCACCTAACCAGAGAGTGTGTTAGCCCAATCACTTTATTACCTACAGTGTAAAAGAGGCACAGTTTCTTCGATCATGGTGAGGAAAGTTTGGAGAGGGTTGGAGGTTGTGGACCAGAGCAGTGAAGAGCAAGGGGCTAGATTGGGAAGGATAGAGTAGGAAGGGAAGCTTGTGACTGAGGGGTGGCTGTCACGGTTTTCTCTCTTCACTCTCGTTCCCGCCACTTGGGGGCTTGATTTGGGGTTTATTTCCTGTTGGACTTTCCTTCTGAACCTTAGGAGACAGTGCTGTGGTGATTTGGGAGTGTTGAATCCTTATTTTCATTTTCACTTCCCTTCCAGATCCATTCCAGGCTTTTGGCAGACTGTATGCTGCTTTAATTAAAAGACTATACTTCCCAGGATGCCTGGCCCACTGCTTCATCTCCACCCTTTCCGGACAAGGTTTGGTGGCGGATAAGCAGCACCTGTGGTTGTCAGGTGTTAGCAAGCAGCCCACCTGAGGGGTGTGCTCGTTAGCCAGCTTTAAAAGCCTTGTATTGCTTCAGTCCAGCTCCAGTCATTGATGAAGTGTTTCTGTTTGTGACAGATCCCTTGTTCTTAGTTCTTTGCTTAGTGACTCGTTCCTAGTTTCTTATTGCGTGTTCCCTGGATTCCAAATTTAGTGTGCTTATTAGTATTTTCTGCTTCCTGGATTCCCTTTCTGTATTCCACTGTTTTGCCGTCAGCACTTTCCAGTGCCTTCCTTTTCATGTGCAGCCCAGTTTGTCTGCGTTCTTTCATCCTTTGACTTTGCCATATTCTGCAGTGTAACCTTGATACTGTAGGGACCCCTCATTTATAGATTTACTATTTTGTCCCTTTTTCCTTTCCTTTCCTGGGTGGGGAGGGAAATGTTTTGCCCTTGTAATTGTGTTTTCCCTGCTTCTGTTCCTTTACTTTCTCTTGGACTCTGTTCCTGGTTTTCCTTTGCACTTCTCCCTTTGTTTCGTATTCTTAGGTGTAGTGTGCTGTTGTAGCCAGCTCATGTGAATGCCTATGTTTTCCTCACTATTCTGTAATCACTATTCCTATTTGTTCCTTGTCACAAGTCTTATGTATTCAGTCCTCCTCCTTTTGCTGTTATAGCTTTGCTGGGTCCCTGTTTGATCAACAGGGTTTGTGGGCTTTGCTGACATTTCAGGTGTTTTTTCTCGTCCTCGTGAGTATTGTCTTTAAGTTACCTTATACAATACTATCAGGGGTGTTACCTCACAGATCCTGTTGTTGCTTGACCTGTATCTGGGCTTAGTGCTGACAACAGCAATTGTGGGTGAAGAGCTTGCCGACTTTCTTTGTATTCATAAGGAGCTTCTAAGTGCTTACTCCACATCCCCTTTCATATATTTGTATTCTTATAAAGTACTACTTGCACATCCTGGGTTTTAGTGTACATGTATTCTGGTTCCTGTGTGCATGTTGTTTGACACAAAGCTGTTCACTGTGTGATCGTGTGCACATCTCCCTTTCCATATTCACTGCCATTGCCCTCTCATGACAGTGGCAGGAAAAGGAGAACACAGTAAGCAAAAGAGTGAAAGAGCAGGACGCAGCAGGGATATCTTGGTTTAGTAGGAGAGAGTAAATTGGCAGCAAGAGATGGAGAGAAGAAGGAAATAAATACTAACAGCAAGTTGCTTATTTAGGAGGAGCAGAGGAGGTTGGAGGAGAGAATGGGGGGAGGAAAGAAGGGAGGGTGCAGGGGAGAGTGGCGTTGTAGGAGAGACTGAGGAGGACAAAGAAGGAAGAAGGGTTATATCAGAGTCGTTGGAGAGGGAAAAGTGGACAGGGAGGAAGAGAAGCTGAGGAAAAGGCCAATATCACCAGTGTCAAAGCGAGTTTTCAGACAACAGAAGGTTTTGAAAAGTGAAGGCCAGGAATAAGACCCAGCAGTGGGCGAAACAAGGCTGCCATGAAGCAGAGGGAGATCTAGGGGAAATGGTGGAGCCATTGGGGACCAACCAGTGGAGAAGCCAAGGCTCTAGGGCTGACACATTAGAAAACCTTGTGGACCTGGGGCAACCTTACAGACCCTGGGAAATCAGAGTGAGGCTAGCCAGAAGCCTACAGAGGCTGAATCTCGTAGAAGCAGAAAGACCATTGAGGACAATAAAGTACCTCGCCAACCCAACAAATGAGACATTAAATGATAACCAAGTGTAGCTGGCTGGTAACACCCAAATCCGGTGGGAATAGAAAGTCCATCAACAAAAATAAACAAACTTTCCCAAAGATCACTGATCCAGGAGGACTGCATCAACTGGTCCAAGAAGGTAGCTAAAGCCCAGGAGATCCACCACTCATGAACAATGGTCACATGAACAATGGTCAACGGACACCAACATGTAAAGTGCTTCATCATTGAAAGATCTCGCAAAAAGGCACACCAACACAAACACTGGGTGACTGTGTTATGGACCTTGCCATTTAATATAAATATTTGATAAACATTTAATTTAAACTCTAACTCAAGGTGATGACCCTATCAGAGCCTAACCTAGAGCTTGTGAACCCCCACGATCAAATCTGATTACAAGGCTCATTCTGTTTTAGGATATTTATCCACGATCAGTTATCCTTTCTCCAACCCTGTTTGTGTTTTTTTAAGGAATCAACCTTTATTACTTGAAACCTAAAGCGAATAAACAATTTTCAGAGTTTCCCTCACTGCATCACACTGACCTCAAAAGATGCGTCTCCCGGAGGGATACTGGGTCTGTCTTTTATTTCTTCATCATATGTTTAAGTCACAGTTTTTATTGGATGAGTTGAAGTCTCTCATGTAAATTAGGCAATTTTCATAATCTAGCATGCTGAGTACTTGTTTATGATGCTGTAGCACTTTTGATTGACCTGCTGCTCATGTCTCTTGTAGAAAAACAAGTGAAACATCTCCCGAATAACTCCCTTTTGACCCATACTCTGCAATGCCGAGTTGTCAGAAGAGAAGACCTCCCATCACCAGAACGCATAAACGCACCAGTAAAGCACAATGAGCAGTTATGTAGGCCTTGACACAATAAAAAACGTCAAATACATTTGTGGAACAGAAAAGACACGCAGGAGAAAAACAGCAATTGCTAACAACTCTAATTGTGATCAAAAGCATATAAATTGGGGTTGGCAGGTACATATTCAGACATCTAAATTGAATGTAACACTGCTCAAGGATAGTATCTTGAACTGGGGCTGGTACCTGATTACACAGGTGGCCCACTCATAGAAGTTATTTTGCACTAAAACCACCCTCCTTCTCCCCCCCATTGGGCTACAGATCTGAAACTGTTCCCCAATGAACCAAGTGGAAATCAAATTCACCACGTCCTTTTTTTGGCTGCTCCTTAAGTCTTCCTTGTATGAATCTAGTCTCCTCCTTCTTTCTTGGGGCATTTGTCCAACCACAGTAATCCGTGTGATGTGTCTTAGAGCTTTCATTGTGCTGACATGCTCTAACTTCTGCAGGATCTGCGATATGCCTCATCTATTTGCGACTATTTCCTTTTTACATAAACAGCAATCCAAACAGGACGGTCCATCTATATTTCAACTCCTTATTCTCTGTGATCGTCCAAAAGTCTATTCTCTTCCGTAATGTGGTGGGCAGTATGTCTTTGAAGATTGATATAGTCTTTCCTTGAAAGGCTATTATGCCTAGATCTATTGCCATGCACTGTATCTGTCCCTGTGTGTATGTTGTGACAGACAGCTCAATAATCACTCTGTGTTACAGCCACAGACCAAAGGTTTTTATTTTTCTCTTTGCAGGCCCTAGGGCTGTCCCTCTCTCATCTGTTATGACCCTCTGCCCTAACCCAGGTGTCTGTTAGCCCCGGTTAGTGTTACTGAATGTTGACTCCTACTGTCTAAATATTGGCTTGTGCTAGGGATGATTACATAAATGCTGCCTATCTAAATTCCCTCAGGGACTTCCTAACTGTCCATTCTCTATGCAGTTGTTAATGATCTAATGGACTTTGGGATCGTGCCTTACAAATACTTTGTTCGATTCAGGCTTTGTCTAACACACTCACACTCATGTCACCCTTTACTACTCTTTCCTCTGGTCCACACTGACACATTCCTCCCACTGCCACTTCTGTCCCTTCGATGTTCTCACACCTCCTAGGTCTTACCTCCCCCCCTTTGATGTTAGATCTCCTTCCACTTCTACTGCTGCCTCTTTCTCTGCTGGTCGCTTGCTCCATCTCCACCTCTGACCTCACCCAAAAAAAACACTTCCTGCTACCTTTCCACTGCTTAAATCCACATCCCTCTCCTGAGATTGGATAATTCTCCCTGGCCAATCTGGCCCTGTCTTCCCCACCCAGGGTGTGCATTTTTACTGAAAAGTGATAACGAGGGGGCTAAGACCTGCCCACTTTAACCACACGGGCATACCACATATCAAAGATGGCAGCATTAACTGAAATAGAGGAATGTTTCCAACTTAATGAGGGATCAGTGAATAGCCAGGCTACGTTATGGGAAACGTTTAAGGTATGGGTTCGGGGGGCCATCATGGCCAAATCCACTGGGCTGTTGAGATCTGTCAGGAGAGAGTTAGACACAGCGGAAGCAAAACTTGAACTATTGGAATTAGAATACTGCACCACATACAGTATAGAAACCCTCGCAGATATACATATAACACTGGGAGAATTCAATAGATTAGCTGATCGTGAAATCCAGTATATGGCCGCCCCAGCACGTGATCGAAGATATGGGGAAAGCAACAAGGCTGGGAGATTTCTGGCTCAGATGCTCAGAGCTGAAAACCATCACTGCCCCATTACCAGTGTACGGACACCCCAAGGGACGATGGTAAACCGAGATCAAGATATTAATGACACCTTTGCTGAATTCTATAAAACCCTATATTCCAATCGTGACACTAAGTCAAAGGATGAGATTGCCAACTACTTACACACATTAGATCTCCCAACGCTCACCCTGGAAACAAGAATGATACTGGACACTCCCATTACAGTAGATGAAATCACTGAGGCAATCAAAGCTTTAACTTCAGGCAGAGCCCCGGGATCAGACAGTCTAGGACCCGAATTGTACAAGGAATTCCGAGATAAACTGGCCCCAATTCTACTGAAAGTTTGGGAAGAAGCCATGGAGCGGGGAACACTACCAGAATCCATGTGCGCAGCAGTAATAACAGTGCTCCTTAAACCCCGCCGACCAGCGCAGGACATGGGCTCATATAGGCCACTATCGCTCATTAATACAGACACGCAAAGGTCTTTGCAAAAATTCTCGCAACTAGAATGCTGCCCTACATGCCCATATTAGTCCACCCGGACCAAGCCGGCTTCATACCAAGTAGATCTACAGCCCTAAATCTGCGGTGACTCTTTGGAGTCATGGCACAATTAAACCCGAAAGCAAACGTGGCCACCCTTCATACCAACCAGATCTACAGCCCTAAATCTGCGGTGACTCTTTGGAGTCATGGCACAATTAAACCCGAAAGCAAACGTGGCCATTGCGGCGCTGGACGCCGAAAAGGCCTTCGACTCCGTCTTCTGGACTTACCTGTTTTTGGTCCTCCAGAGGTTCAGTCTAGGCCAATATTTTGTTAAATGCATCTGTTTACTCTATACGTACCCAAGTGCGAGGGTGCTAACTAATAGTATTTTGTCACCTTCCTTCTTACTGAACAGAGGCACCAGGCAGGGATGCCCCTTCACCCCCATTCTATTTGCTTTAACAATAGAACCCATGGCTGGATTCGTTGCGGCAAAACCAAGCACACAGAGCACTCAGAATGACCGGAACCCCGCAAATAATATCCCTTTACGCAGACAATACCCTATTATATATCAGAGGTCCGGCAGAAAACCTGGGGCCCATCATGGCGGATATAGAGGTGTTTTCCAATTACTCGGGATACAAAATGAATGTCTCTAAATCCGAACTGCTCCTTCTCGAACCCCAACACCAAAGATGTGTCCAACAGAAATGGGTTCAAATGGTCCCCCGTACATGTCCGCTATCTGGGAATAATGATATCTAGGGATAAAAATACACTGTACTCTGAGAACTATGGGGAATTACTACAATCTCTTTCCATCAAGCTACAATTATGGACTAAATTACCTATCTCGTTATACGGACGAATAGCACTCCTTAAAATGATAGTTCTCCCCAAATTATTGTACTACTTTTGTAATATCCTGATTTGGCCGGGTAGAGACTTCTTCATAAAACTTAAGACATTAACCACCTCTTTCGTATGGGGTGGCAAAACATCCAGGCTTGAGTGGGCCAAAATGACGGAGCCATTTTTAAAGGTGGTATATCGGCGCCGGACGTTGAGCTATATTATTTAGCATCACAGGCACACTTCGCAAGGCACTGGTTCGACCCAGGTGATACAGCAGCACACACCCCCCCTGGAAAAATATGCCACCTCCCCGATGGATTTACGGTCCATCATGTTTGACCCCAAGCTCAGGGACTCCTGCGAGTATGACCCCGTTAGCACTACCACACATGCTTGGTTTAGGATATATAAAAGAATCGGTCTCACGACCCCATATGATCCAGAGATATCGCTATGGATCTTCCCTGGCATAGCACGCACATTCGATAAAGCAATACAAAGGGCATGGGACCCAAACAAACATTTAAAAATGCGTAATATGTTCCCGGATAGCATGTTTTGTGAGCTGGGAGATTTTGTTGAGGCAGTGGGTGGGAGACATCTCATGCGTTTCCAGTTCTACCGAATGAAAACTGAGTTTGCCGCCAAATTCCCGGCGGAACCCCCTACTCACGAATGTGTCAGTGTAATGACAGCAACGGATGGTCATGGGAAAGGTATCTCTCTACTGTACAACTTGGTCCAGACCCACTCCAAATCATGCAATAGCATCAAAGAGGCTTTGGAACGGGACCTGGGAGTAGAACTGGGCGAAACTAGCTGGCTGCGCTGTTGTCAACTCACAAAAGGTGTCTCCATGAATTCGGGCCTGAGACTAATCCAATTTAAGGTACTCAATCAACTCCATTACACACCCGCCAAGCTAGCTAAGTTTGTAGTTGGCCACACAGGCAAATGTCCCAAATGCGACGCACATGGGGAAGATGCATTTCATATGTACTGGGCATGCCCCTTGGTAACCCAATTCTGGGGGAAGTGGCGGAGATCCTAGAAGATATCACCGAGATCCCAGCCACACTTTCCCCACTGAAATATCTGTTTGGAGATATTGGCAAGGTGCCCGAGACCACCAGGCGGTTGTTTAATATTGCATGTGTCGTAGCTAAGTGAAACATTCTGAAATGCTGGAAATCCGCAGAAGCTCCCAAAAGAGAAAACTTTCTGAAAGACGTGTCAATGATAAATGAATGTGAGGAACAATTTGTTGTAACTGTACCATCGACTTGTCGACCCAAGGACATATGGACTCTCTTCCGCCTTTACCTGTGTAACATGCTCCCTGAAGAAGACAATACTGCATTGTCGCCCACCTAATTGATTTTGAATTTGTAATGTAACAATGCATAGATCAATACTAACTGCCATGATGCTACCCTACCAACTACTTTGAAATATGTGTTTGGTGTAACTCTCTTTGAAAAATAAAATAAAAACATTAATAAATAAAGATGGCAGCATTAGAAGGTCAATGTTTATGTTTTGGGAACTGGTTTCCTCAGGTCTTTGGGTAAGTCTGTTAAAAGGATAGTGTCTCCCCTCTTTGTCCCTGGTGGTCTAGGGGAGCGGCAAGATAATGTTTGCTGTCTGGGAGCTCTGCAGAGTTGCCACTCATTAAGGCAGGTGGCCTGGGAAGGCCAATATACAGGTCCATTTTCCGGGACCCAGCTCTGTAACGTCTCCCGTTAAGTCTTTTACAGGAGGGTGTGTCCTCCTCCCCTCTGGATCCCTGTTCTTCTAGGGGATCGTGGAGCTGCTGTGCGAGCTTGCCTGTGCATTCCGGCAGCTCTGCAAGTTCTGCTGTGATGCTGCATATGGAAGAGGCCTTTCTCTCTTCTGGCTTGACAGTACCAACATCTCAGGTGTATGTGGGCAGCAGTGCCTCGGTTTCTAGTTCCCCGTACCACTCTCTCTCTCTCTGTGCAGCCAATCTCTGCCCCGGCTAGGCGATGTCACTATATATGACACGGGAGCTCTGTAAACAGAAAGACACTGACTGGCAAGTATTTTTTCTGAGAGTAAAGCCTGGAGATGATGGTCTACATACAAACACTTGAACATCTTGTCCCAACCAGCTACAGACCCATCTTAAACAACCGCTTTATAGCTAAATTAGCTGACTCAGCAACATACTCCCAACTAATCCTCTTCTCAGAATCTGGCTTCTTTTTTTTGTTCCTTTTTTTGTGTGTAATTGTGACATTCGACAATTTTGATAAAATTAGTGTATCGTTGGCTAGATGTTCCTATGGGTTAGGAGTTCGCCATTGGTGTCGGTTGTCGTTCAATCTATTAATAAGATCTGCCTTTTTCTTTTGTTTTTTGCACCAAAATCTGGCTAGTTTTCTGGTTGTGGCCTGTTGTCTATTGAGTTTTTTGCTTTGCCCTCAAGGTCAAGACTCTGTAGGATATTTGTTGTTGCAATGATTAGGCTTGTGTTCTCACCACACATCATCCTGTTCCTGTTCGAATATGTTTGACTCTTGCCAGTGATGTTTAAGGTAAGTACTTCTTGAATTGGCTTTTCCTGGGCACGACAGTAAGAGATGTCGCACATTCTTGACTTGGTTTACGTCCTTGCAGTAGCAACACTTGTTTCTAGAGGATTGCCTTCTGATGGCTAGCACCTCATTGGTTTTCAGGATGTTCAATCTCGCTCTTAGAAATATTATGCGCAGTACTTTGTCAGGAAACTTCTTCAGATATTTTGGGACCTTGTCCACTTTGTGCATAATCATGGTCAAGTGAGTGGTCAAGTGAGTGGTCAATTTGTATTTGTTCAATTTTTCCAATGTCTCGACCCAATCCCAGATTCCTGTGAGCTTCAGATGGTCATGAGTTGGTCCGTGTTTTTGTTGAACCATGATGTCAACATCTGGTTTTTCCCACTCACCATTTCATTATGGATAATCTCCAGAATTTTTGGATGAGGTTTTCTTTGGATTTTCCAGAGGAATAGGAGACTGTTTCTGTCTAGCACGGATTTCAGTGAAGACAGGCTAAGTTCCGTTCTGATTACGGCCACAGGAGTTGAAGTTGGTAATTTTATGACCTTGCGCCAGAAAAGGCCCTCCAGTTTGTTCCAGAGTGTGACAGGGAGTTGTGGCATCACTTCTGCACCATAGGTGATTGCCAGTATAACGTTGGCTTTATAGAAGTTAATCACTGTCAGAAGAGAGAATTTGCCGAATTTCCTGTCGAGGAATGACGCTTGCGTTGCTAATGTGATGATTCTCGCGTGGAGAGATTCCTGCATTGACATTTCAACTCTGCTTTGATTGATTGATTTTGACTCCCATATAGGTGAAGTTGGTTACTGTTTCCATCCTTTTGGAGTCAATGTGCCAGTGTAGGTTTTCCATCTTTTTTGATGTCTTCTCTATAATCATGACCTTAGTTTTCTTTGTGTTTATGTCCAGATCATTTACTTTTAAATATGACAGGAGGCTATTTAACTGACACTGTAATCCAATTGCTGTCTGGTATTAGAGAATGTTGTTGTCCACGTAGAGAATCCTTGTGATCTGTGACTCTCCTATGGTCACCGGGAAGGAGCGAGTGTCATTTTCGATATCTTCTAAGCTGGCGCCAGGGGGAACCCCTGTTTTACCCCTCTGTTGGTCTCTATGGGGTTGGACAGGTGGCCTGCTGCATTAAAGGTGTTCTGATAAATGCCTAACTTTCCCTAACCTAACAGAGAGGTTCCTGCCTAGCAAACTAAAACTAAATAAAAAGGACCTAGTGTCAAAAAATACCTCTGGCCCTCACACTAATATATATGACCAAATTATACAAGGAAATATGGCTGACTTTTAGTTAAAAAAACAATCTTGTAATTCAAATTCAAATGTTCATGAAAGTAGTCCTTGTGACCATGGTTGTATTCCCTTCCCCTAGATCAATTCAGGAATACTAGATTATAGTTCTGTTTCAACAAAGTTCTGTTCAAAGAAATAGAAAAGTATTTTTCTACCACAAAGTCTTTCTTGAAGAAACAACAGATATCCTTTTTACCACAGCTGGTTGATAGTTCCAACAACACAATATCCTTTACAATGTCCCTCTTGCAAGGATGATTGACTTTCTCCCAAAACACAGGTTCCAAAACCAAAGATAAGTATCATGTTTTCATAAAATACTTTCTTCAAAAGAAACTTCATGTCAAGAGAGCATGTCACTCTTTCTCAATACTTCTTCTTATCAAGATAACATGTTGCTCTTTTGTCAGGATAGCAACAAAACAACGTACCCTAGCAATATACTTCTTCTCAACAAATGATCAAGCAGACAGGTTCTCTCATTCAACAAAGATTCTGTGCACAATTCTTTCTGCTAAAAAGATATCAAAAAGCCATCTTTCTCCTTGTCCACTCACCTGCCAAGACTAACTACTAAAAGCCCTTTTCTGGTATACTTGCCTGCCAGGAAGAAAACTCCTACCACTAACTTCAAACGTGTTGGTTTGATTCCAGTATTCTCCACACTAGTCTTTTGATGTGGTTTCACAATTTCTTGACTGTTGGCAATGTGAGTTATACAAGACATAAAATAAGCAGTGTTGCATAGCAATTTGCTATGCAATTCTGTAGGTTTGCTAATCAAATGGACACTTGCGTAGCAAAGTTAGCTATTTAAGTTGCTCTCTTCAATGAAAGCACAGCTCGCCCTGCATTCCTCGCTTGCCCTCAGTGCTCTCTTCACCCTCTTTTCTCTGTTCACTTTAAGTGCTAATGGAGAGAAAGTACAGCAGCATTAATTTCCTCCACTCGTGCCAAAGGCATGTGTGGGCGTGCTAGGCAAGAATTATTTTCTTTTTCAAATAATTGCAAACCAGAAGTAATCATGATAATACTTTCATTAAGCTTTCTATATACTGTCTGGCAAAGACCAGTATGTACCAACTTTATATTTTTTTAAAAAAGACAGTCATGCAATTCTATTCCTTGAAATGTAAGTTGTTACATAATGCATAATTACAGTATTTATACTGTAAAACACTGCATAATCTCCATGCTTTACAGTGATGTTTAGGTTAGTGTATCTAAATTTCATAGTGTCAACTATAATTCTTTTTCTGGGGAAGATGCATCATTGATGAATGAACACTTTTGAAAATGTACATGATCAAATGCCTTTGATGGCAAACCTAGTTCTGTAGCCTGCAGGTTGCACACATCTTATAGTGCTCAACCCATACTCCATGAAATTCTATATTATTTTTACCCTGTTGCTTTATACCAGGTACCCTGAAAGTGAGATGACCACCAACTACAACATTCTAAATAGTTTGCCCAGTTCCCTGCCTGCTACGCAATGCACTGTTAGTCTCTTTCTTTCCTCTTACATAATGAAAACGCAAAGCATACTAGATGCTTCTGCAAAGTAGTGATCAATAGTTCCATCCAGTCTGTACATCTACAGATATAATGCAATACCAAACACTGTAAGCCTGCAGAGCTCGCTTTGCTTTGGATTATGATTGTATTATATATTACCCCCTGCAGGAGACAGCTGACCAAATTGTTTTCAGAGCCTTTTTATGATATCTATTAATTTGTGTCCATTCATGTAGCTATCCTTTTACATTTTACAGAAACTCATATGTCTCGCAAAGTCTTTTCGACCGCTCGCATAGCGAGTAGATTTTATAAAGGGCGAGTAGTATTTGCAAGAGTCGTTTGAAACTTATTTAAGCATCTACTTTGTAGTAAATGTCAAATACAATTTTCACTGTGCATGGCTTGCCTCTGGGTGGCAGCAGTTTGCCAAACATAAAGTGGGTTTGTAGTGACATGCAACATTTTACAGAAATCGCATTTTAAATGTGTTGTCCTCTGTTGCTATGGGTCGAGTGCATTTCTCTTAGGTTGAATAGGTAAACTAAGTTACCTGACTTGCAGTGCTAGCTGAAGTTGAAAGAATTTGCAAGGCCTGACACCTCTCACTAATGTCTTATTTCAGCATTGGTACACAAAACTGCTGTATTGTTGCTCATTTCATGTCTTGGGTATAAATAACTTCTGGTGACATTAACAATTTTAGTACAAACTTGCTAATCAAATGGGTACGTTTGCTAATCAAAAACCTTTTAATTAGCAAACTCTGCTAATCAATTTTTGAAAACTAATTTATGCCTTGGATATACGCTTTTCCAAAACTATATCTCCTAAAAGGGAATTTAAGCATTGGTTGTTTTATTAAGGGTCTCTCACAACCTCTTGGCTGTTGGTAATGCTGGTTATGAACGTTTCCCAGGGGTTGTCCTGATCATTATGCCTGTAGCCTCTTGGTTATAGGCAATGTTGGTTGTAGGTTTTCCCTCCTGGTTATTTGCCCAAAGTCTTTTGATAGTCTCTTGGTTGCAGCTAATGCTGGTTGCAACCTTTCCCTTTTTGCAGTTTGCCCAAAGTCTTTTGACAGCCTCTCTAATTGGAAATGACTAGACCGCAACTTTGAATATTCACACTTCTGAGACCCCATTGCCTCTGAGTTCCTCCTCTTCGTCGCAGTACCTTTGGCATTATCAGAATCGAAGTCCATAGGAGAATGAGTGATATTAAGTTGTTCTCTTTTATTTTCAATTAAATTAGATTTTTCTATAGACTGAGAGTTAACAGAGTATGGGGAGCCTGGGTAAAGAGTCTGCAATGTCACATTACAGTGAGAGATTCTATTTAGGATAGAATCACAACAACTCAAGGTTTTCCTCTTTAACTTCTGAACCTCTAAAGTACCAACTAGGATATGTTTAACTGGTTCTTTCAAACAGGTTCCTTGGCGGCTCTGTTGAGCAGCCGAAGAAAATGGCCGCCTTAATGTGTAGCTCCGATCCCACCTGAAATCCTTGAACTCATTAATCCTTCACAGTACCCAACCCAATGCTAAAACTACTGGCGAGCAGAGATGACAACTTTGTGCACAGTTGGTCACATTGTAAGACTCTGAATCCATTTCTAGACTGTGCTACAACTGATTGAAAACTGACCCCGGAAAGCGCGAGTAGAGACTGCTGCTGCAATGCATGAGAAGGAGGAGCCGAGGCTTACAACTGCAGCTGGAGCCGTGCACGGAGATAACGGTGCGCGCAGTCAATGCGGATACTTTGTGCCCCGATAACCTTGTGGGCTGTGGAGGGTGCATGAGGAATTATGTGGCGGGCTGTAACCCCTCGGGCGGCAACGACTACTTCCTCAGCCGAGACATTCAGCATGGCAGTGTGAGCGGAGTAAGGCGCTGTGGTACGGGCCGTGCCCGCCTGCAGTCAGGGACGGATGTCATCCCTGGGGAGACCCATTGCAGAGGTGATATGTTTTTGCAGTGAGCCAAGAAGGTGAATGTGGCAAGCTGGGCTGTCCCAGAGGGGAGAGAGCGCAGTTGCAGCCGGCGACTGACTCTCAAGCCCTGGGGAGTAGACGGCGAGGCCGCCCTCCTCTGCACCATCGTAAGTACTGTAATAATATATCTGCCCTCTGTGACGTGGAAGGTGTCGAGCGTGGGGTCCCAGGCAGACCATAACCACAAGCGTTTGTACACACCAGATGAATGTACACGCCCTGTTGTACCATGCTGACTCTGTTCTGTGTGAGAGTGAGCCGCTCCGGATATTGAAAGCTCCACAATTCCATCGGAGCGTTAACACAAATACATATACTGGATCCCTGCATCATTAATCCTGCGAACGCCCTGCACCCGAGGGGGCACATATAGCGATTGACGTTGGTGGTACTTACAGGTGATAAGCACACCAGGCACCATAGTAATTGGTGCGTGAACTGGGGAAAACAGTTGTGGCATACGCTCACTATAAGGAACCCTATCTGCTCTCTGAACAGCTGACAAGTCCGGACCTAGCGAGGATAGCCACATTTGAGTCGGGCAGATTGCCGATGTTGGTGTGACCTTGCAAGAAAGACTGTTGACAAAGCATAACAGCAGCCTGGCGGACTAGCACTGATCCGTGCTTGACTCACGTAGTAACAAAGGGGGAGAGGTGGACTGATACTATTGGGGGAGGAAGATTGCCTGAGAGGATGGTGTAATCAAGTGGGTAGTCGGACCACTTCAACAGATCGGATGGTTAATGAGGGAGTTCCAAATGGTAGGTGCTTGGACTGAGAGGGAGGAACCTCCCATGCAGGGTGATTTTTGTCACTGGAATGACTATAAGAAGTGCTCAGCCAGATCTGAGGTTTCTGTTAAGCCTGCAGCATGCAAATGTATGCTGCAGGTATTCCAGTCCTATGTTGTAGTAGGCTCGATGGGGGATGCACATCGCCTTGAAAAAGGATTGCCATCCAATCGGAAGCCAGTGAAGGACATGGAGGACGGGGGAGATGTGTTCTCCTGGGCCTAGGGCTCGCAGGAGCCTTGTGGCAGTGTTTTGTACTCGTCTGAGCTTTCTTAGCTGTGATGCTGCGACCCCTAGGTAAAGGGTGTTTGCATATTCTAGGCATGAAAGGATGATAGCTACGATTGAAATGACACTGTGGGATGGTCAGGTAAGGAAAGAGGTGGCGCAGGATGCGTATGTGTAGGTAACAGGACTTTACCACAGAATTGATGTGATGTGATAGCATCAAGTCCGTGTCCATCAAGAATATTTTACTGTGTTGGTAGTGGGGTGGAGGGGGGCCTAGGGAGAGTGGCCAGGGGGTGGGTTGAGGGAAGAGTGTGGTGTTCCCACAAAGCAAGACTTTAGTTTTGCATGGGTTGAGTAGGAGGTGGTTGGCCATCATCCAGTGTTCGATCTCTGAGAGGCAGGCTGTGAGATCGGGGGACATAGATGCAGGGTTGTTTGGAATTCTGAAGATGATTTGGGTGTCATCTGTGCAATTGTTGCATAATAGATCATGGGATTGAATGAGTGCAAGTAGTAGGCTCAGGCAGATGCTAAAGAAGAACAGAGCAGGAGAGGCGCCCTGCGGCGCTCCATCTGCGAGGGGACAGGGAGCCGAGGATAACGGGTGCATGTGTACTATTTGCGATCTGTTGGAGAAGAAGGAGCATATCAAATTCAGAGCAGTATCCTTGATGCTGAGGATGTTGTGATGAATTCTGTGGAGTCATCACTAAATCCCAGCCTAAAGTCTCCTCCCATATGGCCAGGGAAAGGCTGACGCTACCTGATCCTAACCCTGGGGTGGTATCAGGGGGAAGGATCACATGGGAGGAGACGGCTATCAAGGGGAAGTGGTGACTCCACTAGGAGAGTCGCGGAATTCATCTTCTGAAGATGAGGAGGAAATCCTTCCCATATAGTTAATAGCATGCTATCAATGTTCCAATGCCTCTAATAGCAGGGTTCAAGGAACCTGTTTTTAAAAAATAACTTTATTTAGTTTGATTGCATTTGGGTTACAGTTAGACAGTTAGATCCAACATTTACATTTATCCAGTACATTAGCAATGTATTGCACCCCTCAGTCATTTCAGACCCTCTCCGTATCTGTACCTTCCAACTGGACAGACATCACATTGCATCATATGTTTCTTGATACAGCATTTCAATGGATTCGATGTAACTTTATTCCTTATTTATATATTCCCGGTATGGCCCCCAAATATCCTTTGTTCTGCACATTGTTGGAACAGAGCACACATATCCCTCCTCCCTTTCATTTGCAAAGGTCAGTTCTCTAAACCAATCTTGTATTGCCGGTGCAAGGTTTGTTTTCCATTTTAATAAAATACATTTTTTAGCCATGATGCACCCCATATTAAAGAATCGTCGGGTTGTGACCTTCATTTTCCCAATGTCTCCGAATAGATACCTAAACAGAGAGCAGAGTTGGGGAGATTGGTACACTTCAGTCACTTTTTTGCCAGAATTCTGATATTTGTGGACACCCCCAGAACATATGTATGGTATCTGCCTCTTCCCTCCCATATTTTATTCCTCTTAGTATCAGTGTTGGGGAGAATCTACCAATTTTCTCTGGCGTATAGTGTAGTCTATTCTGCACCTTAAATTGTATGAGACGGTACCGTGAATTCATTGAGACTTCTTTTGTGAGAAGAAGTATTTCTGCCATTTAGTTTTTTGTATGGTAGTTTCAGTGTCTCTTTCCCACTTCAACATAAACGTGTTGTGCTTTTTGCATTCGTTTTGCACTTTAGCGTATATTCTGGACAGTAGTCCTCTACAACTTTCTCCTTGCATAATCATCTGAATACATTCTTTAGTTTCCGGTTTCCTGTGGGAATGATGGCCACTTACTGGGTTACCCCCCAATTTTGTTTTGACTTCCATGTTGACAAACCTGCCCTCTGGGTAGAGATCTCCTAGTTTCATTTCTTTACCTGGGTCCCATTCTGTCTGGATGTCTGGATAAAATGTAGGAGGGAGCCCCAGGCAGTTCTATAATGGAATACTGTTACAGTATGGGGAGGTCACACCCAATCTTCTGTATATACGGTTCCATGCAGCCACTGTGGTGCACACAGGGTCATATGTGGTGCGCACAGGGTCACTGTGGTGCGCACAGGGTCATAGCCGGTCCGATAGCACAGCGAGTAGAGCGCTGGCTTTGACATCTGTGCAGAGCCACTGACGCAGGTTCGAATCCCGGCAGGGCCAAACTCAGGCTTTCATCCTTCCAAGGTCGATAAATGAGCACCACACACTGTGGGTAATAATAAGCAGCGCTCAGATGCCTGAGAGTTTGTAGCGTTCTATAAATGCTAAATTATTATTATTATTATGAGCGCGAGTCGGTGTAGTAGTCCATTATTATTGCTGATCTAAGATCTGACGGGTACGCTCCATAACCTTCCAGTTTCTTATGTGATGTATCAGAGTCTGTCATATACCAATACCCACCGGTGTATCCCACCTGATTTTAATAGCATGCTATCAATGTTCCAATGCCTCTAATATCAAGGTTCAAGGAACCTGTTTTTTTAAAAAAAAGTTTATTTAGTTTGATTGCATTTGGGTTACAGTTAGTGAGATCCAACATTTACATTTATCCAGAACACTAGCAATGTATTCCACGCCTCAGTCATTTCAGACCCTATCCGTATTTGTACCTTCCAACTGGGCAGACATCACATTGCATCATATGTTTCTTGATGCATTTCAATGGATTCGATGTAACTTTATTCCTTATTTATATATTCCCGGTATGGCCCCCAAATATCCTTGGGTCTGCACATTGTTGGAACAGAGCACACATATCTCTCCTCCCTTTCATTTGCAAAGGTCTATCTTTTATTGTCGGTGCAAAGTTTGTTTTCCATTTTAATAAAATACATTTTTTAGCCAAGATGCACCCCATATTAAAGAATTATCGGGTTGTGACCTTCGTTTTCCCAATGTCTCCGAATACATACCTGAGAGAGAGCATAGTTGGGGGGGGGGGGTGTCGGTTATATTGTGTAACACGTCAGTCACTTTTGTTCAAACCTTGAGGCGATGCTGCTGTGAGCGGTACCCTTCTTGCTTGCAGAAAGGGGACCATGATATACTGCCACTATTTTTGTAAAATTGAATCTCCTAAGTACTCCTCTTAATGCACGTGACCCGTGCAGAGGTCTTCCTGGGATACAACTCCTCTGTCAACCAGCACTCACGGTCTACACTGGAAATCGTCGCAGTTTATTGACTATGCTGAATGCAATCACTTTCATAAGACGCTGGGCTGCTGTTGACCCCCGAGCATCGAGCGTACATAGCTTACTGTGTGGCAAAGTGGTCACACTGGGTTGAACACAAAACGATATTACAAAGCAATTTTTAAACTTGAGCACTGACAACCGGCGCAGGCTGGGCGCTGGAACTCCGTTATCTGGAACAGAAACTTGCAACGGACCAGTACTGATAAATCATACTGCAATGCGCCCGACGTCATGACAAAAGGCGCTAACATGAAAAAAGGCCCAATGGACTCCTTCGCCGGCCCCCGGCCCTTAGCTCCTGAGGTGGCCACTCACTCCAATGCCTGCCAGAACGTGATGGCCTAGGGGACCACACGGGATGACCACCTCCTCCAAACAATGCAGAGCGGATTCATCGCAATAAGTGTGAAATTAGATGACGTTGTCACCACAATGGGTTCCCTTAAAGCCAAATTATACAAAGAAAGTGGCTGAATCAACGAGGTTGAAACATAAGTCAGCACGGCTGAAGATACGCTTCAACAACATGACTGGGATATTTTGACCCTCAAAACGGAGCTAACCAAGCTAAGAAACAAATGCGTTCTAGGCGCAACAACATACAGATCATTGGTGTGCCCGAAGCAGCAAGTAGGGGCCCGATGGAACCCTTTGTCGAGGCTCTCCTAAAATCACTGTTAGATGTCTTCACACTATACTTGCAGACTCTAGTCGAAAGGTCGCACTGCACCCTCACCCCACCGCCACGTCCTGGTGCAGCCCTGCGTACAATTATACCCAGACAGCTAAACTACAGGGATCGAGATACTATCCTGAAGCTCTCCAGAGAATTTGGTACACTGCAATACGAATCGAGTAATATACACATTTGCCCGGACTTCGCCACAGGCGTGCAAGCCCAGAGGAAAACATATGACCCTGTAAAGAGGCTCCTGAGAGCACGTAAGGTACCATACTCCCTGATCTTCCATGCAAAATTAAGGATGCAACACAGGGGCAGGGCACACTTTTTCGAGTCTCCAGCAGATGCACTCAGTTATGCTGAGGCCTCCATACCTGACCCACCGCTACTCCCACACAGGGAACCGAATAACCTGCTAGGAGAAGGAGAAGATGGGGGGATGTGAACAACTGAACCAGTACTGTGTGAGGTACAACTACTTAATGAGTAGATACAGCAATAGGCATGCAAAGTGTTGTAATTAAAATCAGGTGGGATACACCAGTGGGTATTGACATAGACAGACTCTGATTCACCACATAAGAAACTGGAAGGTTACAGAACGTAACCATCAGATCTTAGATCAGAAATACTAATGGACTACTACACCGACTCGTGCTCATATGACCCTGTGCGCACCACAGTGCCTGCATGGAACCCTATATACAGTTGTAGAGGGCTACCATCCAGAATATACGTTAAAGTGCAAAACGAATGTGAAAAGCACAACACGGTTATGTTGAAGTGGGAAAGAGACACTGAAACTAACATACAAGAAACTAAATGGCAGAAATACTGCTTCTCACAAAAAGATGTCTCGATGAATTCACAGTACCGCCTCATACAATTTAAGGTGTTGAATAGACTACACTATACGCCGGAGAAAATTGGTAGATTCCCCTCCAACACTGCGACTAAAAGGAATAAAATGTGGGAGGGAAGAGGCAGATACCATAATATGTTCAGGGGGTATCCACAAATATCACAATTCTGGCGAAAAGTGACTGAAGTGTTACACCAAATAACCAACATCCCCCCAACTATGCTCTTTCTCAGGTATGTATTCGGAGACATTGGGAAAATGAAGGCCACAACCCGACGATTCTTTAATATGGGGTGCATCATGGCTAAAAAATTTATTTTATTAAAATGGAAAACAAAACTTGCACCGGCAATACAAGATTGGTTTAGAGAACTGACCTTTGCAAATGAAAGGGAGGAGGGATATGTGTGCTCTGTTCCAACAATGTGCAGACCCAAGGATATTTGGGGGCCATACCGGGAATATATAAATAAGGAATAAAGTTACATTGAATCCATTGAAATGCTGTATCAGGAAACATATGATGCAATGTGATGTCTGTCCAGTTGGAAGGCACAAATACGGATAGGGTCTGAAATGACTGAGGGGTGCAATACATTGCTAATGTACTGGATAAATATAAATGTTGGATCTCACTGTCTAAATGTAACCCAAATGCAATCAAACTAAATAAAGTTATTTTTTAAAAACAGGTTCCTTGAACCCTGCTATTAGAGGCATTGGAACATTGATAGCCTGCTATTAACTATATGGGAAGGATTTCCTCCTCATCTTCGGAAGATGAATTCCGCGACTCTCCTAGAGGAGTCACCAGTTCCCCTTGATAGCCGTCTCCTGCCATGTGATCCTTCCCCCTGATAACACCCCAGGGTTAGGATCAGGTACCGTCAGCCTTTCCCTGGCCACATGGTAGGAGACTTTAGGCTCGGATTTGGTGATGACTCCACAGAATTCATCACAACATCCTCAGCATCAAGGATACTGCTCTGAATTTGATATGCTCCTTCTTCTGCAACAGATCGCAAATAGTACACATGCATCAGTTTTCCTCGGCTCCCTGGCCCCTCGCAGATGGAGAGCCGCAGGGCGCCTCTCTCACTCTGTTCTTCTTTAGCATCTGCCTGAGCCTGCTACTTGCACTCATTCGATCCCATGGTCTATTATGCTATTATTACACAGACGACACCCAAATCATCTTCAAAATTCCAAACAACCCTGCATCTATGTCCCCCGGTCTCGCAGCCTGCCTCTCAGAGATCGAACACTGGATGATGGCCAACCACCTCCTACTCAACCCAGGCGAATCTTGCTTTGTGGGAACACCACAATCTTCCCTCAACCCACCCCCTGGCCACTCTCCCTAGGCCCCCCTCCACCCCACCACTAACGCAGTAAATAATTCTTGATGGACACGGACTTGACGCTATCACATCACATCAATTCTGTGGTAAAGTGCTGTTACCTACACATACTGCGCCACCTCTTTCCTTACCTGACCATCCCACACAGTGTCATTGCAATCGTAGCTATCATCCATTCATGGCTATAATATGCAAACGCCCTTTACCTAGGGGTCGCAGCATCACAGCTAAGAAAGCTCAGACGAGTACAAAACACTGCCACAAGTTTCCTGCTAGCCCTAGGCCCAGGAGAACACATCTCCCCCGTCCTCCATGTCCTTCACTGGCTTCCGATTGGATGGCAATCCTTTTTCAAGGCGATGTGCATCCCCCATCGAGCCTACTACAACATAGGACTGGAATACCTGCAGCATACATTTGCATGCTGCAGGCTTAACAGAAACCTCAGATCTGGCTGAGCACTTCTTATAGTCATTCCAGTGACAAAAATCACCCTGCATGGGAGGTTCCTCCCTCTCAGTCCAAGCACCTACCATTTGGAACTCCCTCATTAACCATCTGATCTGTTGAAGTGGTCCGACTACCCACTTGTTTACACCATCCTCTCAGGCAATCTTCCTCCCCCAATAGTATCAATCCACCTCTCCCCCTTTGTTACTACGTGAGTCAAGCACGGATCAGTGCTAGTCCGCCAGGCTGCTGTTATGCTTTGTCAACAGTCTTTCTTGCAAGGTCACACCAACATCGGCAATCTGCCCGACTCAAATGTGGCTATCCTCGCTAGGTCCGGACTTGTCAGCTGTTCAGAGAGCAGATAGGGTTCCTTATAGTGAGCGTATGCCACAACTGTTTTCCCCAGTTCACGCACCAATTACTATGGTGCCTGGTGTGCTTATCACCTGTAAGTACCACCAACGTCAATCGCTATATGTGCCCCCTCGGGTGCAGGGCGTTCGCAGGATTAATGATGCAGGGATCCAGTATATGTATTTGTGTTAACGCTCCGATGGAATTGTGGAGCTTTCAATATCCGGAGCGGCTCGCTCTCACACAGAACAGAGTCAGCATGGTACAACAGGGCGTGTACATTCATCTGGCGTGTACAAACGCTTGTGGTTATGGTCTGCCTGGGACCCCACGCTCGACACCTTCCACGTCACAGAGGGCAGATATATTATTACAGTACTTACGATGACGATGGTGCAGAGGAGGGCGGCCTCGCCGTCTACTCCCCAGGGCTTGAGAGTCAGTCGCCGGCTGCAACTGCGCTCTCTCCCCTCTGGGACAGCCCAGCTTGCCACATTCACCTTCTTGGCTCACTGCAGAAACATATCACCTCTGCAATGGGTCTCCCCAGGGATGACATCCTTCCCTGACTGCAGGCGGGCACGGCTCGTACCACAGCGCCTTACTCCGCTCACACTGCCAGGCTGAATGTCTCGGCTGAGGAAGTAGTCATTGCCGCCCGAGGGGTTACAGCCCGCCACATAATTCCTCATGCACCCTCCACAGCCCACAAGGTTATCGGGGCACAAAGTATCCGCATTCACTGCGCGCACCGTTATCTCCGTGCACGGCTCCAGCTGCAGTTGTAAGCCTCGGCTCCTCCTTCTCATGCATTGCAGCAGCAGTCTCTACTCGCGCTTTCCGGGGTCAGTTTTCAATCAGTTGTAGCACAGTCTAGAAATGGATCCAGAGTCTTACAATGAGACCAACTGTGCACAAAGTTGTCATCTCTGCTCGCCAGTAGTTTTAGCATTGGGTTAGGTACTGTGAAGGATTAATGAGTTCAAGGATTTCAGGTGGGATCGGAGCTACACATTAAGGTGGCCATTTTCTTCGGCTGCTCAACAGAGCCGCCAAGGAACCTGTTTGAAAGAACCAGTTAAACATATCCTAGTTGGTACCTTAGAGGTTCAGAAGTTAAAGAGGAAAACCTTGAGTTGTTGTGATTCTATTCTAAATAGAATCTCTCACTGTAATGTGACATTGCAGACTCTTTACCCAGGCTCCCCATACTCTGGTAACTCTCAGTCTATAGAAAAATCTAATTTAATTGAAAATAAAAGAGAACAACTTAATATCACTCATTCTCCTATGGACTTCGATTCTGATAATGCCAAAGGTACTGCGACGAAGAGGAGGAACTCAGAGGCAATGGGGTCTCAGAAGTGTGAATATTCAAAGTTGCGGTCTAGTCATTTCCAATTAGAGAGGCTGTCAAAAGACTTTGGGCAAACTGCAAAAAGGGAAAGGTTGCAACTAGCATTAGCTGCAACCAAGAGACTATCAAAAGACTTTGGGCAAATAACCAGGAGGGAAAACCTACAACCAACATTGCCTATAACCAAGAGGCTACAGGCATAATGATCAAGACAACCCCTGGGAAACGTTCATAACCAGCATTACCAACAACCAAGAGGTTGTGAGAGACCCTTAATAAAACAACCAATGCTTAAATTCCCTTTTAGGAGATATAGTTTTGGAAAAGCGTATATCCAACGCATAAATTAGTTTTCAAAAATTGATTAGCAGAGTTTGCTAATTAAAAGGTTTTTGATTAGCAAACGTACCCATTTGATTAGCAAGTTTGTACTAAAATTGTTAATGTCACCAGAAGTTATTTATACCCAAGACATGAAACGAGCAACATTACAGCAGTTTTGTGTACCAATGCTGAAATAAGACATTAGTGAGAGGTGTCAGGCCTTGCAAATTCTTTCAACTTCAGCTAGCACTGCAAGTCAGGTAACTTAGTTTACCTATTCAACCTAAGAGAAATGCACTCGACCCATAGCAACAGAGGAGAACACATTTAAAATGTGATTTCTGTAAAATGGTGCATGTCACTACAAACCCACTTTATGTTTGGCAAACTGCTGCCACCCAGAGGCAAGCCATGCACAGTGAAAATTGTATTTGACATTTACTACAAAGTAGATGCTTAAATAAGTTTCAAACGACTCTTACAAATACTACTCGCCCTTTATAAAATCTACTCGCTATGCGAGCGGTCGAAAATACTTTGCGAGACATATGAGTCTCTGTAAAATGTAAAAGGATAGCTACATGAATGGACACAAATTAATAGATATCATAAAAAGGCTCTGAAAACAATTTGGTCAGCTGTCTCCTGCAGGGGGTAATATATAATACAATCATAATCCAAAGCAAAGCGAGCTCTGCAGGCTTACAGTGTTTGGTATTGCATTATATCTGTAGATGTACAGACTGGATGGAACTATTGATCACTACTTTGCAGTAGCATCTAGTATGCTTTGTGTTTTCATTATGTAAGAGGAAAGAAAGAGACTAACAGTGCATTGCGTAGCAGGCAGGGAACTGGGCAAACTATTTAGAATGTTGTAGTTGGTGGTCATCTCACTTTCAGGGTACCTGGTATAAAGCAACAGGGTAAAAATAATATAGACTTTCATGGAGTATGGGTTGAGCACTATAAGATGTGTGCAACCTGCAGGCTACAGAACTAGGTTTGCCATCAAAGGCATTTGATCATGTACATTTTCAAAAGTGTTCACTCATCAATGATGCATCTTCCCCAGAAAAAGAATTATAGTTGACACTATGAAATTTAGATACACTAACCTAAACATCACTGTAAAGCATGGAGATTATGCAGTGTTTTACAGTATAAATACTGTAATTATGCATTATGTAACAACTTACATTTCAAGGAATGGAATTGCATGACTGTCTTTTTAAAAAAAATATAAAGTTGGTACATACTGGTCTTTGCCAGACAGTATATAGAAAGCTTAATGAAAGTATCATCATGATTACTTCTGGTTTGCAATTATTTGAAAAAGAAAATAATTCTTGCCTAGCACGCCCACACATGCCTTTGGCACGAGTGGAGGAAATTAATGCTGCTGTACTTTCTCTCCATTAGCACTTAAAGTGAACAGAGAAAAGAGGGTGATGAGAGCACTGAGGGCAAGCGAGGAATGCAGGGCGAGCTGGGCTTTCATTGAAGAGAGCAACTTAAATAGCTAACTTTGCTACGCAAGTGTCCATTTGATTAGCAAACCTACAGAATTGCATAGCAAATTGCTATGCAACACTGCTTATTTTATGTCTTGTATAACTCACATTGCCAACAGTCAAGAAAATGTGAAACCACATCAAAAGACTAGTGTGGAGAATACTGGAATCAAACCAACAAGTTTGAAGTTAGTGGTAGGAGTTTTCTTCCTGGCAGGCAAGCATACCAGAAAAGGGCTTTTACTAGTTAGTCTTGGCAGGTGAGTGGACAAGGAGAAAGATGGCTTTTTGATATCTTTTTAGCAGAAAGAATTGTGCTGCAGGCCTAACAGAAACCTCAGATCTCGCTCAGCACTTCTTATAGTCATTCCAGTGACAAAAATCACCCTGCATGGGAGGTTCCTCCCTCTCAGATCAAGCACCTACCATTTGGAACTCCCTCATTAACCAACCACTGCATACAAGACCACCTTGCCTTCAGGAAGGCACTCAAAACCTGGCTCTTCACTTCACGTCCCCGTTCACTTAGTCCTGATCTCATGGCCAACTCTTGTGCTACCCTCTGCCCACCCTCCGTAACGCAATTTCGGGTGGCCAAGAGGAGTCAGTTAGGGGGATCATAGCACTCCTTACCACGCCTATATGGCTCGCACCAGATGATTAAAACTATTATGCTTCAGTCACACCTTTGAGTTACACACTATTTATCTGTACCTTGCCCTAAACATGCATCACCCTCGACCACTCAGCACTACGACCCTTAGAATACAGCTGAGTCCCACACCAAATGTTATCAGCTGTTCGCATAACTTGACTCTGACAATTTTACACAGCACCTTTCCTCACGCCTTTGTAATATGGGATGCTGCTAGAGGCATAGCCACTCTGTACCCACCTTCCTTCAGGCTCTATATGCACAAACGCGTCTTACCACTCCATTACTTTCAACAAAGACTACGATCTCCCAAAGGGCATTCAACCTCACAGCGCTTCTAGGCCTTACCAATGACAGCAGGCGCTATACAAATACTACCTAACATAACATAAGCAGGCTGGCACAAGGGGGGGCAGGAATTTGGGCCTTTTCTGCTGCTACCTTCCACCTCCAGGATAGGACTGGCTCTGGTAGGCCTCCCACCCACATCTGAGAGGGTTTCCTGTCCCTGCTTTTAAAGGTCAGATTACTGGTCGTATTACAGTGTGAAGTTAAACGTCATTTGTAGCATCTCCTGCAATCCACATGCCGACCTTATCAATTCTTCCCAGCTTAATACCATTTGCATACATCTTTGGGAAAACATTAAGAAAGAACTGGTGGATCCATGATCCAAGTTCTGTGCCAAGTTTTCCCTATGGTAGACATGTGTGCAGTGGTGGACTGGCCTACAGAGAGATCTGGAGATGTCCAGGTCCGCTTTGCATCATGTGCCTCTTTTGTGGTTTTCTGCTCCTCTTACCCTCTGTCCCAGTCACCACACGCCATCCTTCCATCTCTCATCATCTCCCACATCGCTTTGAAGGACTCTTAACCAATGTTTTATTGTTGATTTAAAATACTTCTGAATCCACTTTTTAAACACATTTGTCAAAATGTTCTTGGGTGGAGAAACCCTGAAACACTTTTTAGAGGGGGGTCGGCTTTCTCAATACATTCTCTTGCAAGCTGTAACATGGGGCCAGTTTTAAAAAACGTTTCCAGGGCCACTTATGGTTCCTAGTCCACCCCAGCCTTTATGACACAAGTTCTCCCAGCAGTGGCGCTTCTTCAAATGATCCACTCTGCTTGCAATCAACTCGCCAATCCCGAAGAAAGTTACCAGGCGCTGCTTTTGTTTGCTCCATTTCTCCCTTGAGATCCTGGACCGTGTGTTACTTTTCTTCTACTCAGCCACCCAGGTCTTCTAGTTCTTGGCTGATCTTTTCCGTAGACTGCCAACGTTTTGTCACTATCCTTTACATTTCCTCCTTAACTTTCTGGCCTATGTCCAGCAGGGGGTGGAGGGGGATTGGGAGGGGGGGGGGGGGGCGAGGGGACTGGCCTATAGAGAACTCTGGAGATTTCTTTGACTCACCCACCCAGGTCTTCTAGTTCTTGGCTGATCTTTTCCGTAGACTGCCAACGTTTTGTTACTGTCCTTTACATTTCCTCCTTAACTTTCTGGCCTATGTCGGTGGGGGACTGGCCTATAGAGAACTCTGGAGATTTCTTCAACTCAGCCACCCAGGTCTTCTAGTTCTTGGCTGATCTTTTCCGTACACTGGCAATATTTTGTCACTGTCCTTTACATTTCTTCCTTAACTTTCTGGCCTATGTCCTGGGGGACTGGCCTATAGACAACTCTGAAGATTTCTTTGACTCAGCCACCCAGGTCTTCTAGTTCTTGGCTGATGTTTTCCGTACACTGCCAATGTTTTGTCACTGTCCTTTACATTTCCTCCTTAACTTTCTGGCCTATGTCCAGGGGGGGGGGGGGCTGGCCTATAGAGAACTCTGGAGATTTCCTAGTAGGCCTCTGATCCCTGGGACGCTTTTGGGTGGAACCCAATGTTATTTCTAAATGTTCTCATATGAAAAGGGTTGAGCTGAACATGTTTAATATGGGGCCACTTTGAACATTATTTCATGGGCCTCTTCTGGTTCCCAGTCCTCCCTAAGAGAGACGAGGCAATCCAGGAGTATAGGCCTTGTCGGTCACTGGATGGCTGCAGGCGCTGCCTTCATAGCTTTTCTGTCATTCCCAGAGAAGTTAGTGGCTTCGTTTTTCCTCTTTTTGTCCATGGTTTGGTGCACAGGGGGCAGGTGGGAGTGGGTGGGCCGTGTTTCCAATGTTCTTGTTCTCACGGCATTTGTGCTCCGAAAAGTAACAGCTTGGGAGGCGTTTTTCCTCAGATTGCATTTAGGCACAACTGGTCTTGATGGGAGACTTTTTACCTTTCTTGCAGTACGTATCATAGCTCTCAACCATTTGTGTCACAAAGGCGGGTGTAAACACCCGATTTTATTTTTGGCGGGTGAGAGGCCCATTGAAATGAATGGGCGTGCAGGAGGCTTGGCGGGTGAGTCAGCTGTTTAGTGTTGGGGGTCTGTCCTTGGCCCCCAGGCGTGCCTGTGAGCCCCCAACCCAACAGAGCTCAGACTCACACGTCCGTTAGGTTCGGGCTCCCCGGTCGCTCCGCGATTCCGGGAACGCCACGTTTATTTAAACCGCACGCGGCGACGTGCAACGTCACACCGCCGCGTGCGCAGCCCTTACGGGGCAACGCCACATTTAGAAGGCGGGTGACACCCGCCAAAAGCGTGTGAGTTGGGAGCTATGACGTATTATTTGCATCTTTTGGGCCAACTTAACTCCCCTTCTACACATGGCGTGTTGACTTCCCTGTGTGGGACACGTGACTGAGAGCAGTTCCCCCACCTTCTTCCAGGGTTACGGACAATCAAGGCTGCAGATAAAACTACAATCAGCCAATACATTTATTAGACATAAAAACCTTAAATGTTGCACAACATAACAGTGCCAGACAATAAAGCACCATTTATCGATCAAAAAGAGCAACACAATTTACGTTCTCAAAATGCAATCAAATAAACTATCTAGGGGGGCGCTGTTGAGCAGCCAAAGGAAATGGCTGCCTAGCCCTTAAGCTCCGTCTCTGCCCACTACAATCCATCGGACATCGGCGCAATACTGCTAAGCACACCCACGAGACTTGCACGATTCTTGCCCCCCTGTCTCCCTACACACCTGGCCGAAGTTTGGGGTGAAATCGTTGCTGTTGGACGAAGATACGGACCCTTGCCCTTGGGGGGCGTCATGGCCTCCTTCCCAGCCCCGGAGGCGGCGGCCCACGGCCTCCTGACGTCTCTCCCCCGCTGGCCCGGAGGCCTCCCTGCTCTACCCGTGTCCGAGCGGACCCCCCCTGGATGCGCCCGCTGCCCGATCCCTCGCGCTGCGAGATCCGCGGCTCGCTGCCGCTCCGGCCGCGCCTGCGGCCTCTGATCACCCGCTTGGAGCGGGCCCTGCGTGGTGGGCGCCCGGCTCCCGGGGGGCCTCCTCTCCATCGATCCCCCCTGCCGACTGATCCGTGGACTGCGCCGCGGACACCGCGAGCATCCCTGGCCCGGGCGGTGCGGCGCAGCCCTTGCACTGATCCCAACGGCGTGGGGCCGTGCCCCCCTGCTTCGCCTTCCCCCGGAGGCGGCGGAGCCTCGCCGGGGCCTACATCCGGACCGCCTCTGGGCGGCGGCGCCGGATCGCCTGTGCGGCTGTCTGGGTGCGGCCTGGCCTCTGCGGCCGCCTGGGGCCGTGGCCTCCTGGGGCCGTGCTGGTGCCCAACGACTGCTCCTGCTCCCATCGCTTGAGGATACGGGCGGACTGCGGCCCCGACGTGCTGGAGGTGGGTGTTCGCGGCGGATCAGCGCCGTCTGGTCCCCCGGCGCTGCATATAAACGGTCTGGGTCGGCTGGCTGGGTAATTACATATGGTGCCATAGGTGTGTACCCCTCCTCCACTTGACAACTCTATGAGCCGCCTCTGCATCTGGGCTACATCTTGACCTCCTGGGGCCCCACGGCGGTGGGTGGACTTTTGCGAGGATCCACTATGCAGGTGCCACCATACCCGGGCCGAATTTATTAACGCCACGGCCCACTAGAGCATCCGGGGTATGCATTGACCGTTGCGGGAGCCACTACTGGGGGTTGGCTACTGTGAGGACCCATCCTGCAAACGCCACTATACCTGAGCGGACACCCCTCCCGACGCTGTGATGCCCAGTAAATCAAAACCCAATGGTAAACCTGGCGCCATGGACAAATTCACCAAGTCAGCGCCTAGGGCGGACCATGCTTCGACTTCGGCGCTGCACGAGGAGGATGAGGGTGTGTCGGAGTCCAATCGAGCTGACCTTACTATAATGATGGAATCCATGGCCAAGAACTTTGCAGCGGTTCACGAAAAACTGGACGATATTAACGCAAATGTGGCCTCAATGAGAGTGAAGATTGATCAACATGGGTCTAGAATTGCTGAGACTGAGCAGAGAATCGGGTCTGCTGAGGACAATGTCCATACCTTGCAAAACACGGTCTCGGAACTGGTCAGGGACATGAAGCAGGTAAAAGCTAAGTGTGACGACTTAGAATCACGGTCCCGGAGGAACAATCTCCGCATAGTTGGTGTTCCCGAATCGGCATTGAGGGGCCGCATGGAAACGGCGGTCGAACAACTGCTTAAAGACCTCCTCGGTGACCCGCCATTATCTCCCTTCTTCACTGTGGAAAGGGCACATCGCTCCCTGGCACCTCGCCCTAAACCCGGTGATTTCCCGAGACCGATCATAGCAAAACTTTTGAGCTATAAGGACAGAGACCTTGTCCTCCGTTTGGCCAGAGAAAAGGGGGAACTTAGGATGGACTCTCAAATCATCAGAATCTTCCCGGATTTTTCAATGGCGGTCCAGGCGGAGAGGCGACAATTCAATGGCGTAAAGAAACTGCTAAGGGAGCGAAAGATAGAATATGCAATGCTCTTCCCGGCCCGCCTAAAATTCACCCACCACAATAAACACTACTTTTTCACTGTCCCAGATGAGGCGGTCAAATTTATTGAAGCACAGATCCCGCCGGCTCCTCCTCCAGAGGAGCGCATCGAAGACGACCAACCGCCAAACCTGTGATCTACCACACTGCACAATGTATTTATGGTGGCAAAGACACTATAAGCCACACTGGCGGGCCGGGGGTCTTCCCGCTCTTTATATGGCGGGGGTCAACTTGTGGCCCTGCAGCACTGCACTGCGACCATACTTGCCATGCGAAATACGAATGAGGTCCGTTCATACATAAGTGCACGCACCGTTCTAGTGCCCTGCAATTTGGTGCGGGGATGTGTGGCACTGCCATTGAGGGTGGGGGTCACACTTCTGCGGCTCTCCTCCGCTGGGGTGCTGCATATAGAAGCTATAATGCTCCAGTATCCGCTCCCTGAAATTGTTTAAATTGTTTATCTTGTTAGCTGATGTCCAGTCATATATGATCCAAATGTAACAGTAGCCAGTACAAGTGGGCAGAACGGCAGCGGCTGCCCCCACTGCGATTGCAATTCTTATTCTTCTTGATCTTAAATGTTTGTGTTTTGGCCCCTGTTGGGCTACTTCTCCTGTGTCTCCAAGTTGGGGATGGAGCACAGGCGAGATATGTACGGGTGGGGTTTCATGCACTGCTGGTTGGAGTAGGGCGGTGAGGGTGGGGCTTGCTGAAGTTGGGGTACGTTATACACAAAATGGCGGAAGAGTGGAGACGGGCTCGGGAGGTTGGCACCCGCATGTTACAGCGGCACACAGGTGGGACACGTATGACGAAGGCTTCCACCGGAATGTTCCCTAGTGTGGGACATGGCGGTTAGAATGATGTCCTGGAATATCCGGGGGCTGACAAATTTTACGAAATCTCGCAGGATTACAGCCTATGCACAGAGACACGGGGTTAAGATCCTTCTACTACAGGAGACGCATGCTCTAAAACATCTATCGTCAAACATAGCGCACAATTGGGGCTCTAATAGGCACTACACTCAATACTCAACCCAGGCTAGGGGGGTCCTGACCCTTATCCATAAATCCTTACAGTTCACACTCCACGCGTCCCACATTGATACTGAGGGAAGATACGTCATTTTACACTGTAGCTTGAACCATGAAGATTGTATACTGGTCAATGTATATGCACCCAATACTGATTCCCCCGAGTTCTTTGACAAAGTGACCTCCATCCTCATGAGATATCCGGACGTCCCCACCGTATGGGCGGGAGACTTCAATCTGATACTCAACAATTCCCTAGATAGAACCACAACCACCCGCAGAACCACCTCGCGCGCAGCTGAACGGCTACGTGCACATATGGAATTCCTAAACCTGCATAATATATGGAGAACTCTCCACCCCCAAGAGAGGGACTATACGTTTTACTCCTCGGTGCACGATAGTTCCTCTCGAATAGACTTGTTTTTGCTCTCTGGCGGGTTAGTGGGCAGAACCCTGGACATTAAGATCCTGCCGCGCACGCTATCTGATCACTCCCCGGTGCTACTACAGATACAGACTGGTAATGTGGGCCCGTCGCGTCCTGCGTGGCGTTTCAAATCCTCCGCCCTCTCAGATATTGTATTCAAGGCTGAGATATTAGCGGACATTACCTCATTCTTTGAGAACAACCGGGTTGCTGACACCTTGGAGGCGGTCAGGTGGGAGGCATTTAAGGTGTACATCCGGGGGATGTGCATCTCTAAAGAAGCAGGTGTCCTGAAGGCCATCAGGCAGGCCCTGAATGCTTCAGAAACTAAACTAAAAACCCTCGAGCAGAGATACCTGACCACTCCTTCCCCGGGGATACTGGCAGAAATCAGGGCGGAGCTGGAGCAATTCGAATCACAGGCCTCTAGGGAGGTGCAATATCATACCCGTCCCATAGCCGCCCGTCGTTATGGAGAGGGGGACAGACCGGGCAGAACACTGGCTAGACTGGTTCGAACGGAGGGTGGCAGGTCTCGGATTGATTGCATTATGGATGAACAAGGACTAAAACACTGGTCCGACCAATCCATACTTGACATATTTGCCGCCTTTTATGCCTATCTGTATGGGCCCCGCCTTGGCCACTCTGACCAAGATCTAGACGACCTCCTAGAGAGCATCCCTATGACGATAATCTCCCATGACACCAGAGAGTGTCTTGAGGCACCGTTCACCCTAGAAGAGATAGTCCAAGTAATATCGGATCTTCCCAAAAATAAGGCACCTGGTCCGGATGGACTCACCGCTGAGTTCTATCAGGAACATGTGGCTGCTCTGGCTCCAGTACTACTCGGGGTCTGGTCCGAGGCGCTCCGGCTGCGCACCCTCCCGCCCTCCTTAAGGGAAGCCTTAATAACGGTCCTCCCCAAACCGGGTAAGCCTCCTGAAGAATGCGGGTCCTACAGACCCCTATCCCTAATTAACACTGACATGAAAGTTTTCGCTAAAATAATAGCAAATAGGTTTCTCCCCTTTATGACCCATATGGTGCATCCTGACCAGAGCGGGTTCATACCTGGAAGATCCACGTCCCTCAACATCCGTCGCCTATTCAATGTGATGGCCAGAATCGACCCGGGTGCAGAGGCGGTTGCTGTGACCATAGATGCCCAAAAGGCCTTCGACATGGTCTCCTGGCAATACCTGTGGGCGGTGCTGAAGAAGATGGGTGTGGGCCCGAACATGCTCTCTTATATTAAGCTTTTATACACAGACCCGGTAGCCAGGGTCCTGGTAAACTCTATCCCTTCCCGCCTCTTTAAGCTTCATCGCGGAACCCGCCAGGGCTGCCCTTTCTCACCCTTACTCTTCGCCCTTGCCATTGAACCCATGGCGGACCATGTCAGAGGGCGGCATTCCAACAAAGGTATCCGGTTGACGGGGGCCCCAGAGTTAATCTCACTCTACGCGGACGACGTCCTTCTGTATGTCAGAAACCCCTCCACTAATCTGAACCCGATCATTCGAGACATCACGAAAATAGGCACATTTTCCGGGTTCACGATTAACTACTCCAAATCTGAAATTTTCCCCCTCACCAAAACAACACAGCAACCGGCATGCGAATACCCCCTGCGCTGGTCTCCTGAGGGAGTCGGGTACCTTGGGGTTCACTTGTCGTTATCCAAATGTGCCCTCCTGAAGGATAACTATGAGGCCATGGCTCAGCTTATCGTCACCAAATTCTCCAAGTGGCGGCATTTACCCCTGTCCTTGGCAGCCAAACTCTCCCTGATAAAGATGACATTGGTTCCCAAGCTCCTGTATGTGTTTGCCAACGTCCCTGTCTGGCCCGGAAGGCAATACTTTGCGAGGCTCCACGCCGAATGTGCTCAATTTCTCTGGCATCCGGGGTCGGTCCGTACGAAGTGGCACCACATGACAGCACCATACGACAGGGGTGGATTCGCGGCTCCTGACCTGCGACTGTACTGGCACGCGGCCCAGGCCCAACACGCCTCCCATTGGTATACATTCCAAAATCCGCCTCCGCATGTGAAACTTGAAAAAATGGCTGGAGGTGGAATCAACATTATGACCCTACTGTTACACCGCTCGCTCCGCACAGATTCCCACGCAGACCCAGTAACCACCACGATTAGAGCATGGAACGCTATTCTATATACTGAGCAGATTGATCTCCCATATTACAAGTGGCTCCCCCTGTGGCAATTCCCTGGTCTCTCCCCCACACACGACCAACACCTTGCTACACACTGGGAGGGCCTGGGATATCGGTGCCTGGCAGACCTCTTCCCAGAAGGTAAATTTGTCACCCCTCAAACGTGGCGTCCAGGTCACACTGATTCTCCCCTTGAGATGCTACAGTACTACAGGCTCCGAGCCGCGGTACGATCCGCATGGCCTTCATATTCGGATGAGCCCCCGGAATCGCCCGAACTCCAGTATATAGCAAACTCAGCGGGCTCCAAAGGGGTGTTATCCAACCTGTACAAGCGCCAACTGGGTGGGAGAATGTCTGGGGCCCTCAGACCACGTATGGCTTGGGCTAGTGAGCTCGAAATGGAGATATCCGACGGACTCTGGACCAAGATGTGCGCAAGTACACGCGGGGTGTCCCTATGTGCCAGATTCCGATGCATCCAGTTTAAATTTCTTAACAGGCTCTATTATACACCAACGAGGGTAGCAAGATTTGCTGGTGCAGGGTCCGTTACATGCCCAAAGTGTAAATCTTCTGATGCTGACCATATCCATATGTTCTGGGCGTGCCCTGCGATCAGCGCCTTCTGGTTGGAGGTAGCAGAGGCGCTCTCAGAAATAGTGGAATCTCCAGTTGACCTGGACCCGCTTGCCCTGCTGTTCGGGGTCTGGAAAGGCGAGAATGTACGGAAAATGTCTAAATTTTTGAATGTCGGAGCTATTGTGGCTAAAAAATGCATATTACTAAACTGGAAACGGCACAGCCCCCCCACCCTCGCGATGTGGCTCACAGCCCTTACTTGGACACAAATACGAGAAGAGGACTACATTGGTTCCCTGCCACCCACATCGCGACCCAAAAATGTGTGGTCGGCATTCCGTACCTATTTGAACAATAGAGACGATGCGGAGGAGGTAGCATCCCCTGCCCACTCACCCCCCGTAACTACTTGATACTGTAATGTCTCTGTCTTGGCTGACACACACGAGGATACTGTCCGACTGTATCATACTGTGTTGTATTGATGTGCATGTTGCAGATCCGCTTGTTCAACGCTGTGGGCCTTGTCCTGTGCCTGTCTTAACTTTCTGCCAATAAACAAAGTTTATAAAAAAAAAAAAATAAACTATCTATGGGTACTAACTCAATTCATTAATGATTCATGTTATAAATTCCTTTAAGAAAACACCGAATGTCCACGTCAATGTTGGGTCTATGGCTGACAGCATAAAAATAAAAGCCACGCCCAAATTAAACAAGAGGAATGTACCTAAAACACGTAATTGTAGAGTCTGTTAAGACGATGGCACAGTAACACAAAGGTAAACTGCTACTACCCCTTTTAAACAGCAATAATAGTGCTTTTTGACCATGTTCCCAGTAATTTCATTGTTATAAGGATCACCATAAACAGATGTGCCAAAAAGAGGGCGAACTGACTCATCTGCTCCTTAAATAACTCCACGGGAATCCAGTCTGGCACTGGGCCTTTCTGGAACTTTCCGATCTAGTCATCTTTACTGAAGCAGCAAGTGCCAAACCGTGAAGTGGAAACCTACTGATATAATGAAATCAAGATGGCTTTCTCTCACATAGTAAACCCACTGGGTTTTAGGTATGACTAAAATAGGACTCCCATTCCTCATGAGAAAGAAATGAAGGCCATAATGTGGCCAAATGTATCATCAATTGTTGTCCACCAGAGCCCAAAAGGAATGCACATCTTTATTTATTTATTTAATTTGCATTTGTAAGGCGCTTATACAGCAAGTAAATTGTGTTTCAAAGCATCCACAGGGCAATAGGGAGGGAACATGGAAATGAAAAAACAGATGTAACAATGAAAGATAGAGGCGGACCTACTAGGCCTTGTGAGCATTCTGAATGTGCAAGTGCAGAGAGAGAGAAAAGGGATGAGGGGTTGGTGGATAAGTGCAATGTGTACCAGAAGGGAAGTGCTAGGGTGTGAGCAGCTGCCTATAAAGAAATAAATGTAAGCCTATGGTGGCATAGGCCAGAGGGCGCCAAGGCATGTGCTGGGAGCGGGCGGAGGCTGAAGGCGATTGGGTGTGGGAAGCCAGGGCCCAAGTGGACACATAAGGGCTCTGGTCACCAATCTCGCAACTGTGGGGTTTAGCAGAGGAGGAATGAAGGGAAGGAAGAGGTGAAAGGGAAAGTCTTGAGAAGCTTCCAGAATTTGAGGAGATCCGGCTCAAGAGGAAGGCGGAAGCTGTTCCATAGGAGGGAGCCTGTCGACGAAAGAGATCGCCACCTGCTGGCTGTTTAGCGAAGCGCTTAACACTCATAGAGTTGGTCCGGGAGGAACGTAAAGATCTGGAGGGAGAGTATTTAGTGAGAGCAAGTTGTAGATAGTGAGGTCCAGGCAGCCTTATGGATGATGCAGAGGAATTTTAATTTGATCCTTACAGCAACGGGGAGGCAGTGGAGAGTTTTTTGGGCTGGAGGCCAAGGATAAGTCTTGCAGCCCTATTCTGGATTCGCTGGAGGGGTCATAGAGACGAAGCGGGTAGATTAAGGAAAATGCTATTGCAGTAGTCTAGCGTAGAGAGAACCAGAGCTCTAGAGACATTGAGCTTCTGAGGGAAAGTGAGGAAAGGAAGAATTCTTTTGAGGGGGTGGAATTAAAAGTGGCCCTTCATGGCAAGGTCCAAAATGTGAGAGAGGAAGGTAAGAGAGTAGTCGAAGACAGTGGCCGAAGTCTACATAAAGAAGTAGTGGAACTATGTTCCATGCTGGCCTGCACCCACTCCCCACAAACCCCATCACCACGCCCCTCCCACACACAATACCAATCCCCAAACACATGCAGCTGCTGTTTAAAGGAACTTTCAGTGTAGTGCACTGAAAGTGCAAGTTTCAACTTCTTCCTACATGTTTATTTTCAAATGAAACCATTCTAGAACAGTTTCTTTTTTAAATAAAAGTATAGGAAAAGTAAAACTTAATTAAAAAAAGTAGAGGAGCACCGCTCCCAACTGCTCCCGCTGACTTTGACCACTGGTCGAAGAGGACTCCTAGGTTTCTGCCTTCAGATGAAGGACAAGAGGGAGAGCCCATAGAAGATGGCCAGAGTGAGGGGAAGAAATAGGGAGCAGGAGTCCCAATAGTTAGGATCTCAGTCTTGCTGGTGTTGAGGCAGAGATCATTGGAAGTGCACCAGGACTGGATGGCAGATAGGCAGTCAGGAATGATGGAGGAAGTGAGGAGAGGGTCAGAAGGAAGTTTGAAAAAGAGATGTGTTTCGTCTGTGTAACAATGGAAGGTAGGGCAGAAGGTGGAGATGAGGTGTGCGACCAGGCCAAAGTAGGTGTTAAAGAGCCAGGGAGAGAGGTTAGAGCCCTGGGGGACGCCACAGGTGGAGCTAGAGGTGTGGGAGGAGAAAGAGCCCAGAATAATCGGGGATGGACGGTCATTAAGGAAGGAGGTCAGCCAGTCCAGTGCCCGCTCCAAGATACCTAGGGTCTCATGGAGCCGTTTCATGAGGATGGAGTGGCTGACCGTATCAAATGCAGAGGAGAGATCAAGTAGAATGAGAACAGCTGGAGAGTTGGAGTCAAGAGATGCAAGCAGTTCCCCACAGGTTTTCAATAGATCAGTTTCCGTGCCTCTGGATGCTCAGAATCCAGATTGATGGTCATGGAGGCAACCAACAAGTTCAGTGTGCTCGGTCAGTTGGGGGAAGACCAGCTTCTCCAAGAGTTTCCCAAGGAAGGGGGTGATAGATATGGGGCGGTAGTTAGCTGGACAAGAGGGGTCTGCAGAAGGTTTTTTCAGGAGTGGGCACGCCAGGGAGTGCTTGAGGGAGAAGGGGAAGGATCCTGTAACAAAAGAGTGGTTGCAGAAATCAGCAAGTGCAGGACAGGAGATCCAATGTTGTCCTTAATGATTCTGGAAGAGCAGGGGGAAACTTGTTTGGAGGAAACCTTCATGGAGCGGACAACTCTGGCGACCTCATCAGGTGTGATAGGAGAGAAGGAAGTGAGAAAGACAAAGGGAGGATGGGAGGCCATAGGAGGTAGCAGGATGGGGCAAGGGGAGGGGGAGAGGGATGCAAGGGTGCTCAGGGTGTCCAGATTGTTTGCAGTGAAGTGAGTGGCCAATGCGTTGCAGAGGGCCTTTGAGGGAAGAGGTGAAGAGGAGACTGCGGAAGGGTTGGCTAGTTCGATGCAGATTTTAAAGAATTCAGCCGTGTTGTTGGATGTAACAGAAACGCAAGCCTGGATGTGGGCCCTTATTTTGGTGCGGGTGGAGAGTCTGTATTGTCTTTGGAGCAAGTGACAGCCCAGTTCGTCAGAGGATGAGCATGAGGTCTGCCACTTCCGTTCCGCAGCTCTGCACTTGCATTTCAAGGCTGCATGTTTGGAGTCGTACAAGGTATTCTACTTGGAGGCATGTTTTAGGAGGATCCTCATGACTGGGGCAAGATTGTCTAGGGTATTAGTAATGGCAAGAGGAAGCTTGCTGAGAGCTGAGTCAGAGGTACAGTCTGTAGTATGGGAGAGGGGGGATGAAGGTAGATGCAAGGCAGCAACTGACACTCATTTCATCAGACGGATCTTCGTGAACGAGGTTGGCAGGGCTGGGGGAGGTGTTGTCAGAGGGCTAAGAGGACCGATGTGAGAAGAGGGGAGGGAGTGGTCTGACCAGGAGAGAGGGGGGAGTAGGAAAAGATCAGTGTGGATGAAGGTGTCAAGAGTGTGTACTGTCGTGTGGGTGGGACCTGAGGGGAGAATGGAGAGGGAGAGCGAGGAGCAGAGGTCATGGAAGAGAGTGGAGGCCGAGATTGAAGAGTCAAGTTGGATGTTGCAATCACCATGAAAAGGAGTTTAGAGGTGGTTGTGATGAGAGGAGGAACAATCGGCCCTTTCAGAGAGGAACAGGGTGGTGGAGCCGTGAACAACGTCTCGGTAAGAGCAAGGGTATTGAGGTCTTCAAGGAGGAGGCAGATGTCGGCTAAGTGTTTGATGGCAGAGAGGGTATTAAGTGTGGCTAGATTCAGGTCTCCATCTTTGATGATTTTCTGAGGAGGGTTACAGGGGTGTGGTACACCAGTCAGAGGAGGAGAGGAGACAGAGAGAGTGGAAGAAGGAGTAGCAGCTATAGGAAGGAAGTTAATGAGGGCCAGCAGACGCTGGTCAATGAGGAGGTCAGGTTAAGGACCCTAAACCAAGATGGTGCCAGTGTGGTCGGCATTAATGATACACCAGGATGATGCAAAGCCCAGGAAGAGGACTTCCTATTTAGTGTCACTGTTGATGGGTGAAGACGTGAGAGGAGAGAGAGGAGAGATGAGATGAGGAGTCCATAGATCAGGAGATGGGACAGAAAAGAGGATATAAGTGAAGATTTGTCTGCAAGATGCGCTGACATTTGTGTCTGCGATAGGTAGGCCAGGGTTAGTTGTCAGGATATCTTTTTTAAGCTTTTTTCTTCCAGACTTTGTGAGTGAGGGAGGATAGGTGATAGTATAGCAGTTAGAAAAGTTAGGGGAGATGGTAAGTGCCATAAGGGTGTGCACGGGAGTGTTCCTGTAAAGTTACTTCCAGAGTTTCAGAAGAGTTGGTTGGGTGTGAGTATTAGATTAGTTCTTGCTGTGTCTATGTGTAGTGTGGCTAGCCCATAGATGTGTATAGTGCCGTTGGTTATGTTGGAGGAGCAGGGAGGGGAAATTAGTTAGTACATCGGTTAATTTGACAGTGCCTCTGAAGTGTGTCTTTGGTTGCCGCTCGATGGTACCTTCCCACGTTCTTGGTTGCGGTACGTCTGCCAGCCCTGCCTGCCCTCCAAGCATGGAGGCTGACTTCCCCTATGTGTTTGAGGCAGGGGTTGGATGTACCTAGTGTGTTCCTAGTTCTTCTGCAGGACTGATCGCGGTAGTTACATTTTGCCCCGTTGTGCTGTTGGCTGCTAAATTGTTGCACATCTGGTATTATAAATTTGAGGAGGTGGTGATATACCAGGTGACCCTAGTTATGTGGGTGAGCAAATGTTAGGGTAATGCTTCTATTTAATGCGTTACCTGTCTGGGCTTTCCTGGGTGCATGAATTGTGCGTGGGGTCTTTCTTTGGGTTTGTTTGTTGATTGGGCAGGCTACGCTTCACTGATCTCTCTAGTTGTCGGGCATGACTGGGGGTGGGGACAAGAGCATTGGGGCATTCTGGTCTTCCTTGGTTTCGCTGTTGTCATCTGTGACTGCCTCCCCTAGGGTGCTTCCTTCGATCCGCTATGATTTTTTGTTTTGACTTTGTTGTCCTTTAGCGCTTGTCACTGTCTGCTGAATAACCAGGTTTTTAGTTGTTTCCTGAAGGTGATGTTGTCTTCTGTGGTTCGGATTTTTTGGGCATTGTGTACGATAGGGTATCAATTAGGCGTGAGAATGCTGTTCCTCCTAGAATGCTGGTAAATTAAATGTACAACTAAATCATAATCCACTTTTGGGGAATATCGAAAGGCACTCCTCTCGTCTACTGGCCTCAGGGCCTTTTGTGCTACAATTTTGCATGTGACAAGAAGTCACTGTTCATCAGCCTAAACACGCATAATGCATAAACGTACTAAGGTTAACCCACATGGTCACTTTGCAAATGTCTCTGATTGATCCTCCTTCGTAGCACAAAGTGCACTATCCCTCCGAGAGCGTGTCCTGGATGGAACCTTGAAGAGGCGTTTTTTCTGATTTGTGTCTCTTGGTGACTGATCACTGAATCCATCAACTCAATGTATGTTGACAAAGTCGTCTCTTTCTCTTTTGTGGCACTTCTCGACAAAACTAACAGTGATTCCTATCAGCGGAAACCAGACATTGGGGGTCATTCCGAGTCGGGCGGTAGGGGGTACCGGGCACCAGTAAGGGGACTGGTGCCGGTAATCCCCTACCGCCCGATTCCGAGGTCCCCTAACGGGAACCGTAAGGGACGTGTGGTCGGACCACACGTCCCTTACGGGTCCCGTTAGGGGACCAGGCCGCTAATTACGGGCCTGCCATTAGCAGGCCCGTAAATAGCGCCTTCCCAATTCCCATTGAGCCCTATGGGGGCTCAATGGGAATGGGGAATGGTTGGTGCAATAGGGACTTACTGGTCCCTCCAGGTTCGGACTAGACACACCGGACTCGGTCCCGTTATTGGGGAAATAGCGCCATGACTACCTCCAATCTCGGAATGACCCCCATTGTCTGTTATTATATGCGCAGAGCCCTGGCCACATCCAGTGAGTGAAGGCAATGTTAACCTGAAGGCAAAGGGTTAGGTTAAAATTAATAAGGACCAGTTATTGCTGAGAGGAAGGGTTAGGTTGAAAATTTGAAGACCCACTTACTTGGTAACACAAAATTCAGAACAATCCAATCTTTGGGTAGGAAATCCAGGCCTGTCCACAGGATAACCTTCTCTGGAGCAAATCAAAATAAGGGGTCAGAAATAAGGAAGTGCTTAATTCACCATCTCATCTGGCTGAAGTGATTGCCACCAAGAAAAGGCATTTTCCTTATAGAAGGTGTAACTCAACTTCCTTGAGAGGTTCAAATGTAGAGGATTGGAGAGGAAACAGAGGCCTCCTAGGACTTGGATTCTGAAGCTGCAAACCATTGAGCAGATGAAGTAAAAACGTTTCAATAACTCTCACTGCCGCTCCAGGATTTTGGAAGGCGTCGATTCCAGCCTAGTGCAAGGGGATAGAGAGACCTAAGAGCTCTCCAGTCATGTGCAAAATTATGAAGTACCACTAGTAGAACAACGAGTATCCCAAATACCAAAGTGTCAAGGTCACAATGTATACAGACTGTAATAAGATTGGAACAATCCTAAAATATAAATAACAAACAGTTAATTTAATAAACATCACTGAAAACTAAATTAAGGAAAGTACCGGCAATACATGTTTCAACCACCCGGGTCTTTCTAAAGGCTAAATATGAAGTCATTCGCAAATCATTTGGACACAATTCACAAAACACTATTGTGACCTACTTCACATTAGTTTAAATTCCAGGTAATTAAGAAGGGCAAAGTTTGTGACTATCAATTAAATGTTACTTTCAACCGAACAGGTCCAACCGCTTGTCACGATTAAAGTATGGTCAATTTTGGAAGTACATTGCGACAAGCTAATACGTTATATAATCCGTATGTGGGCGTTTCCATGCACATATCTGGTCTCAATAACTAATTCCGTCATGTGCGTACCTACAGCGTGTATCTTATGCTTGGTCTAATCTTATTACAGTCTATATACATTGTGACCTCAGCGCTTTGGCATTTGGGATATGTTTTGCTCTATTTAAGTCTTGGTAGAATAGGGAAAACATCCACCCCCCTTTGCATACACCAAGCAGCCAGTTCTCACAAGCACACTAATATAGATATGCACAGTAGGCAGTTGTTGTTTCTTGTATATCAAATGGGGACTGCACTCCTATTATATAGATTTACAATAAAGTAAGAAAATGTTTTCAAGCGGTTTATTACATTTAACAGAGGTGCTAGTTGGTACCAGGGGTTTGCTCCGGTGCCCCATTTACTACAATATACTACAATATGCTAAATGTCTGAGCTTGAACTGCCCAGAACACAGCCTGCACACTCACAATTGGTGAACCAAAGGATCTACATTATATCACTAACTTGCACAGACATATATAAACACAACAAAGTGCAGGGATGTCATTTGGGGTTTGCAGGGGTCGCAAATGTGACCCCTGATGTCTCCCTTGCTACCCCTGTGGTCTCCCTTGCTACCCCTAAAAAGGAAAAGTAAAGTTTATTTATTTTTTCGGTCTAAGCTCCTGGGCTGTGGCCAGCACTATGTGGCTATTTGTTTCTGGAGTGGCTGGTTTTCTTGTTCAGGCCTCTTTAAAAAAGAAATTTAAAAAAGAGGGCTTTCCACAAGTGTAACACTTTGAGCAGTGACCCTAAATAAGAAAGAATAGGAGTAACGAATATTTTGTCTTTCTGGAATTCTATACGATAATTGCTAGAATCATTAAAGGTTTATTTCAGGCACACTTAAGGGGGAGAGTCTGTTCTTAAACACCTCAACTCAGCCTTTAATCCTTCTGAGGTTGATAAATGAGTACCAACACAGGTTGCGTGATATTGCATGTATATTTGTTATATATAAAGCACTTAAGCATAAGTGCTATATAATAACACATAATTATCATTTGGCCTTGGACATCTGCTTGCATTCACAGTAATTTGATAATATGGGCCTATACACACTGATATTAATGATACAAATGGTGATCCATTCTTGTATGAAATGTATGTCACATTATAGTGATATCGTAATCATATGTTTGTTCTGTACTTAGGAACAATGCTATGTGATGCCACTTTCTATTTTGTCAAGGGGTGAACGGTTGTGTTTCATCGCTTCCCAGGATGTCACTTTGGGCCATGATGTCACTTTGGGCCGGGTGCAAATTACATCACCTCCTGTGATGTCATCAGAGGTCAATGGTCGTGTGATGTCACTTTCGCTACCCAAGGCATTTTGGTGAAATCCCTAACAAAGTGTAGTTTAATATATGAATACTCAGGCACTGTTGAGCTTTATAGCAAAGTAAATCATGAAAGAAGATTGTCCCTAAAAATGTTTTACAATTGAAACTGAGTTTTTTCGCAATAAAATCAAAACATCTGCAGACTTCTGCATCTAAAGTGCTCAAAATGTAAACACCAAAAGTAACAATAGTAAATACATTCAATAGATATAAAGTTCAACATCTATGAGGGTTTAATTATACTAATTCTATGTGTTTTGGGACAACATGTCCCCTCCTCAAGGATAAACCCTAATTCTTCCTAAAAAAAACAATCATAAGAATACAGTATTATTCCCACAAGAACAAAATTAAGACAATTCAAAATAAATTATAGAAAAGTTAGATAGTTCAATACAGAAGCCCCTCAAATCTTTCATCAAATTGCAGTTGAAGTGAGCCTCATACGAGGGCATTGATTGTGCAACGGCGGGAGCACAGTAGACCCGGCGGCAGAGCCTGTTCTACCACTAATAGAGGATGTCAGCATGACTAAAGTTGAAGGAGGAAGAAGGACCCATTGCTTGAAGTCACACTTTGCAAAGTATTTCAAGGCTTTGGCTATGCCATCTGCACTTTGGTGCCTGAGGACTGGGCCACTCCGCTTGTGCAGGAGCATAGTGGCCCACATCAGTGTGCCCTCCCCCTGCCAGCATTTCCTTGAAGGGCTTGTCGATGGATGCCAGGCAACCACAAGCAACAACGTGAGGCCACGCCCACTTCCTCATTCTCACTTGCTCGCCACGGCTTGGAATACCCGCCTTCAGGTGTAGCCGCAGCAAAGTGAGGCAAAGTGAGAAGTAGCTGTCTGCAGCTGTCCGCGGCGGTTCCGTGGCTCATGACCTTATAGGCATGCCGTGCCCCGCCTGCTCGCTCCTCCCAGCACCTTTCCGGAAACCATTTTCTATTGTCAGGATTATCACAGAGGTACTGTTTATCTTCTTCATGACCATTTCAATACCTACCAGTTCACCTCCAGGTATCTCGCAACCAAACTGTCGCACTCCAGTCTCATGTAGAAATCCTATTCTTATTTAGCCACAACTTGTCCATACTTCCACTGCTATCGACCTTGGCTTATGGAATGCAAGGTTGCTCTGCAACAAGACCACAGCAGTACTGGACTTTTTTCTACGCTTGCCCCTCCATTTTCTATGTATGACTGAAACATGGATTTTCTCACACAATTCAACTATAGCTGCTTCTCTTTCTTCCTCACTATCGTCCTTCGCCCACGTTCCTCGAGCCAACGGACGTGGTGGCGGTGTTGGTCTCTTGTATCATCCTAACTGTTTATCTATTCCTTCACCTGCCTCCTTACTGGAATACTCTTCATTTGAATGTACGTACAAGACTTTCACTACTCCTCATGCCATTTCATTTCTCATTGTTTACCGCTCTCCTGGTCTACTTGGGTCATTCTGTGAGGACAATGACCACCTTCTTGGATACATTCTACCCAGTCCTACTCCACTTGTTCTACTTGGAGACTTCAATCTCCCTCTTTCCTCTACTCACTCAGCTTCTCCTTTTCTATCAATACTTGACTCACATCTACTCTCGCTATTCCCCTCTCCTCCCACTCATATGTTTGACTCCAACCTCAACCTGATTTTTACTTCTTCATTTACTGTTTCCTGTATATATATCACACCACTTCTATGCTGATGAAACTCAACTCTTTCTATCCTTTTCATCATTTACGCCTGATATTCATTCTAGTCTCTCAACTTGTCTTTCTACTTTTAAATCCTGGATGACCTCCGATTTCCTTACTTTAAATGCCAGAAAGATTGAAGTCTTATTCTTTCCAGCTAACACTCTCTTGCCCCAGTCTCCTCCCTCTTTTATTTCCTTTCCTACATCCAGCCTATCTATCTCTACTACTGCCCGCAACCTTGGTCTTTACTTCAATTCTAATCTCTCCTTTGCCCACTATATTTCCCTTACATCTCATGCCTATCGATTTCATCTCTACAATATTCGTAGAGTTGGCCCTTTTCTCACTTTCCATGCCACCAAACTTCTTATCTCTTTGCTATTTTTTTCTCATTTATTCTATTGTTCTGTCACATTCTTTGGTCTTCCTTGTTCACGTCTTGCTCCTCTTAAATCAATCTATCACTTGTCTATTCGTTCACTCTGCCTGCTTGCCTAACGAGACTCAATCTCCTCTTCTCCTGCCTCACTTGACTGGCTCTCTTTCCATTCCCAGCTTAAATGTAACTTTTTTTGCCTAGTTTTCAAATCTCTGTACGGACTTCCCCCGACTATCTTGCAGCTCTCCTACCATTCTATTCTCACTCCCGCTCTCTCCGTTCTTCAGCTCTTTTTACACTGAATGTTCCCCGTCCTCCCTGTGCTCAAACCAACTTTCGTTCTTTTCAACCCCTTGCTCCTCTTCATTGGAACAAGCGCCCCCTTTCTCTTCGTTCCATCACTTCTTATTCTTTGTTCCATTCTTCTTTAAAAACTCATTTGCTACAGTCCTCTGATTGATTGTCACTGGCAGTTTCTGAACGTTGATTTGCATTACTGATTTTAGGCACTGTTGACCTTTTCTTATGTAAAGCGCTTTGGACAAAGATGCTACATAAAGTAAAGTAAAAATACAAAAATAAAAATATACAGAACATTGAGACTTTGATCTTAGCACCTGTAGAACAAGAGCCAATAAACAATATAGAAAAATTGTAAACAAACCACTCTAAAGCCAATCTTAATCCGCGTCATCAATGCAGTGCTCAGTGACATGGACACCTGTAGAATCAGTAAAAGAGAGATCTAATATTTCCAAGGTTTGTAATATTCAAAGTAACACTAGTGGCATGCATACTAAAAGGAAAGTACTTGCGTATAAACGTTCTTGTTCCCATAAATCCCTACTCAAACATCACTGTGTCTGGTCACACAAACAAGAAAAGCTACCTTACCACTTTCTGTGTCTTACAAACAAAGTAACTGTGTATCATTCCTGGTACTCCCTAAAATAAAGTGCATGAAAGTCAAGACCATGCCTCAAGAAGAGCCAAAGGTTTGTCCAAGGAGCGCTACAGGAAATGTCACCATTGAGTACTTACTTTTAGCCAAATCCTCCTCTGCGTGAAAATCATCTCACAGTGAAAGCACCCATGTTGAGTCTCACCCAGAAATGTAAAGGTATTTCCACCTTAACCTTAACCTAGAGTGATAGGTAGATCCCGATCCTAGTCCCAGAATAGTTAAACTGTCAACAGAGTCGCCCTCTTCCAGTGGATAAATATACTGTGTACTGTCAATTCAAACCCTTTAAAACTAAGATGTGTCCCTACGCTGAGTAGCTGACGGTGGGAGAACTTGGGTGCCTGGGCCCCGTAAGGGATACCAGGCGACCAATGTACCCCAGCCATGCCATTGCTATTGCAGACATTTGGTGAATTTGAAAATAAAGATAAAAAGCCCAAAAAGCAACTAGAAATCTCCAAAGTCTTACAAAATTTGTGCTACCTTGTGAAAGACAAATAATAGATGTGCCATTAAACTCAGCACCTCAGAAGTCAAATAAAATAAAGTAAAATACCACCTTTCCTATTGATTGCCTAAATCCTATCAGGTGCAAAATAATAATCTTCAAGACCCGCCACCTTATAACTAGTCTATAACAGAAACCTATCAAATATAATACAATGATACCTTCCGAAGAGGTTTTTTTCTCTACAGGCGTGAGTGTCGATCATCTCCAACGGTCAGGTATGTTAAACATAACAATTGAGATCAAAATCCATAATCATGCCTCTCGGATGCAGGCAAGACAGATTTTTATTTATTTATATTTATATAGCGCGCAGACAGCCCAGGGGCATTGTGGCGCTGTTACTTGCAGGAACTTAGTTAAAGGGGGTACAGGATTGGTAGCAGTCGTTGGCACATTATGATTGCTACAAACATATTAGTCATTACAGCTCATGCATCTTTGGTTATTACATTATAGACAGTTGATTGACACACATGGTGCTGCAAAGACCTTATGTGAAGAGGGTGGTTTTCTTAGCTTTCCGAAAGGCAGTGAGGGAGGGCTCGCCTCGGGTTGTGGGAGGTAAGGCATTCCAGTGTGATGGTACGAGATAAGGGAAGCTGGAACCTCCAGCTCTGGCTCTTTTTAATAGTGGTACACAGAGCATGTTGGTATATGGTGACCTGGTTGGCCTTGCGGAGGATACAGAGTTTCAATTCACCAGATTTCATGCTGGTGGAGGTGTATTTGTATTTACTTGGTATTTATATAGCATTATAATCCAATCGCTTTGCATAGCACATTTATAAAAACAGTACAAAATTGAACAAATGAAAACTGACATTAGATGCATGAAATCAGCCCTATGGGTCATATGTAATTTCAATGCTTTGCGAAATAAAGAGCAAGAGGTGATAGAACGTGTAGAAAGAGGAAGAAGATTCCAGTGCAAGGGAGCAAGGTGTGCAAGTGTATGAAAACATGATTGTGCACAGCGAGGTGCTGGAACTGCCATCAAAACTGAATATTAGAATGAAGAGAGCTTTAAGCTGTGCGTGAAAAGGACGCCAGCCTAGAGTATGGAGAGCATATGATATTGATTCACGTGGGATCAGACAAAAGAGTACCCGAATATCAGCATTGAAAACAGATTTTAGAGGAACAAGTCGAGATGCAGGGAGACTGAAGAGTGCAGTAGAGCAATCAAAAAGATGTGAAAAGATTAGAGAGGATATGAGTAGTTTAGTTGCGTCAAAAGTTAGGAAGGAACAAACTTTTTTAATGTTAAATAGATGATAGCGGCAAGCTCGAGAGGAAATGGAGATATGGGCCCTCATTACAAGGTGGGCGCAAAGGGATACCGGGCACCGGTAATGACACCGGTGCTGGTAATCCCTTTGCGCCCTACTACGAGGTCCCTTTGCGGGTTCCGTTAAGGTCGCCTGGTTTTACCAGGCGGCCTTAGCGGGAGCCGCAAAGGGACCAGGGAGCAAATAACGGTACCGCAAATTGCGGTACCGTTATTTGCACCTTCCCCATTCCCATTGAGCCCTACGGGGGCTCAATGGGAATGGGGAACGGCTCTGGTGAATGGGGAATTACCGGTCCCGCCGACTTCGGACTGGACCAGTAATTACTCCCTTCACCAGCCCGGAGTCGGACCGATTTTGGAGGCAGCCTTGGCGCTAATAGCGCCATGGCTACCTCCAAACTCGGAATGAGGCCCATGATGTTTAAATGATAGAACAGTATCAAAATAGAGTCCCAGAATGCGGGCAGTACGTCCAAAGAAAAGTTGAGAAGGAGGAAATGAAACAAAAGGAGGAGGACTAGGAGAGGGGATAGTAGTAGAGGGAAAAAGAGTAATTCAGGTTTTGTGGTATTAAGTGTACTGTAATGAGCAGCCATCCATGATTTGTTGGCCATTAAACATGAAGAAAGCCGAGTGTGAATATCAGAAGAGAAGGAGGAAAAAGACAGTATCACCTCTTCTTGAGCCTTTAACTTGTTCCAAGATGACAAATTGTAGTTGTACAATTGTGTGCTTCTTCTTCAAAAGGTGTACTGCCACTGGGGACAGCTGGTTCTGTGTTCCGGATCTGAGACTTGTGCTCAGTCCACCTTTGTTTTACCTTTCTTGTGGGGAGCCCAACATAGTAAACCCCACAGGGAACTTTCCACCCATAAACCATGTTAATTGAATCACAAGTGCTAGCTGATTTGATTTACATGTTCTTGCCTGAGTAAGAATGGTTAATCATTTTTCCTTGTATCACATTATGGCAATGCTGAAATGCATGACATGGTAGTGTTCCCAGTTTTATGAATCTCGACTAGACAACAACCTCACATTCTGCATGGACCAATGTGTGTCTTAAAGAAGTTTCGTTTTTTATAGGCAAAAATTGGTGGGGCAGGAAAAAGCTCAGACGTTACACTGTCATGCTGTAAATTTTGCCAGTGCCTTCAGATCACTTTTTTCACTCTATTACTTTTTCTAGAATGTGTATACACGTAGACTAACTGTCTTTGATCAGAAGATGTACGTTACAGTAGGAGATTACTCCTTTCCAAATTCGCAGCTTGAGTTTTAGCTGTTTGTAAGGTAACTGTATCGTAGTCTATAACTCTAAATCGTTTGAGCATCAAAGTGCATTGTCTTGTATATTCTATTGGATCAGAAATAATCTGGCGTAGTCTCACCAACTGACTATTGAGTAGACCTTTAGTGGTACTTGCTGGGTGAAAACCTTTATCTTGTAAAGTGCTATTTCTGTCAGTTGGGTTTGAGTACAAAGTGGTGACAAAGCTCCCATTTGAGAAATGGATCTGTGTGTCAAGAAAATGTATATCATTCTGATCAGTATAGAAAGTACATTTGATCCGTTCATGTAGTGAGTTAAGGTTCTCTAAGAAGTCTTTCAATTCAAAATATATCCCTTGCCATCCACCAAAGATGTCATCAATGTAGCGCTTGTAAAACACTAGATGTGATTGCGCACACTCTGTGGATAGTATCATCTGTTCTTCAAAGTGATACATAAAATAGTTGCCATAGCACAGGGCCATGGTGGCCATCATTGAGGTCCCTGTAATTTGGAGATAAAAATCATCCCTAAATCTGAAAAAATTGTTCTGCAACACCAATTTCAGTAATGTTAATATGAAGGCTTTGTCTGATACAATTTCCTTTGTGTGACCCGACACAGTGGTGTTTCAGTAGGGGTTATGGGAACAAGAACGTTTATACTGAAGTATTTTCCTTTTTGTATGTTTGACTCTAGTGTTACTTTGAGTATTACAAAAGTTGGAAACATTAGAACTCTGTTTTACTGATTCTACAGGTTACAGGTATGCATGTCACTGAGCACTGCATGGGTGACAGGTTACAATTGACTTTAGAATGGTTTATTTACACTTTTTCTTTATTGCATATTGGTTCTTGCTCTACAGGTGTTGAGATCAAAGTCTAAATGGGCCGTGGTATCCATTACTGCTCTGTGTACCCTTGTGTGAGGCTCACATCAACTGGAATTTGATGAAAGGTTCGAAGGGCATCTGTATTGAACTATCTAACGTTTCTATGATTTATTTTGAATTGTCTTAATTTTCTTCTTGTGGGAAAAATACTTTATTTTTATAATTGTTTTCTAAGGAGAATGAGGGGTTGTCCCTGAGGGTGGGACATGTTGTCCCGAAACACATAGGATTAGTAAAACTAAACCCTCATGGATGTTGAACTTTATATCTATTTATTTAATTTATTGGGTATTTATAATACACCTACACACAATGTGTTTCGAGGCACACAATATACATCTATTAGATGTATATACTTTTGTTACTTTTGGTGTTTACATTTTGAATACTTTAGATGCAGAAGTCTGCAGAAGTTTTGATCGTATTGCAAAAAAAGTTTCAGTGGTAAAAAATGTTTTAGAGACAATTTTCCTTAATGATTTACTTTGCTACAATGCTCAACAGAGCTTGAGTATTCACATATTTAATGACACTTTGTTGTGTTTATACATGTATGTATAAGTTAATATAATGTAGAACCTTTGGTTCGCCAGTTGTTGTTTCTTGCCCATCCCCTTTTTGGATTTACATCTGGTAGAATACCACGTTCAAAAAGATGCTCAGTACTGTCTGTAGGCCTCTAGCGTCAATGGACAGCAACACATATGCATTTCCTTTGCCATTTCCTCAGAAATACAGAGGCTAAATGTTTCAATTCAGTCTCCAAGCTGTATACTGAAGCCGAAAGAGCATTTATTGGGCCTTGGGTATTGATGGCAAATTTCTTAAATTGGATGAGTTTCTGGTCTTGCTGCTTGCCAATAGAGCCTTGAAGGGGCATCTCATGCAATATGGCACCACACCCTATCGGGCTGGTAACTTTTGTAAGAACAACTGGACCGTCTGCATGTAGACACCCTTCAGCATATTCTGCTGATTGGACCACTAAGTCAATTCGATGACACCGAAATCATCTCGTCATAGTCTCTGTACGGTGGGGAGCATTGACCCCGATGATGGAGTAAAACAGGCTTAAGATGACTCTTGATGGTGAACTGAATAACTTCAGCCCTTTAAGATGAGTAGCAATCGCCCTGGAGATGGATGTGGATGCAGATTTTCTTCATACATCAATAATCAAAACGACTCAGTTAGTTGGCAAAAAGGATAACTGTTTTATTTTCAATTGTCTAAAACAGGGAGCACAACGAACATCAACAAATTCGCTTGATCCTCTTACTCAACGACTTTCATAAAAAAACGAGCTTTTATATCCAAAACTCGTCATCGTTGACATTGACCTAGGTCACTACCAACGTCATCCTACGTGGCAAACTACAAAAACCTATTGGCAACTGTGATAGGCTCTAAGTGAACATCTAAGTATATGTTACGCTCACCTGGTGTCTGCGGAGGTGTTGGGGCATGGTTGCAGCCCTCCCAGGGGTGAGGTCGCTCGAGTCCGACTTTGCCTTGTACGCTTATGTGGTGACTTGTGGTAATAGGTGATGCTGCTCGGGACTGCTTCTGTTGATTAGCTATGGCGAGCACTCCATCCTGCTGCTTCTGGCAGGGGCGCTTTTATGATCTGGACCAAGTTCCTTCACTGGTCCCTTGCACGTGGTAGTCCTGTCCAGCTGTGACTGAGCCACTATACTTCAGGTATGTGTATCTGTTTGCCTTTGTCTTTCCTCATCTGTTTTTGTTGAATTGTAAAGTTTGTTGTCTTGTATTGACGTCTGTTCCACTTTTGATGTTTGCTCTTTTGCTTTCTTCCCTTGCAGGTGATGTTGCAGGTCCAGCAGAAGCTGCGGAGCTCGAGGCGGAAGCTGGAGGGAACGAGGAACGAAGCTGCAGCGGTACAGTAGCTGGTAAGTTATTAACTTGGGGGCACGCGGGTTCAAATGCGGCCCAGCCCTAGGAGGGATGTTCTAACCTTGTCTTTCTTCTTCTTCACAGGGTCCGAGTTTGTGGATGCGGAGTGCGGTGCTGCGGCATCGGTATCAAGATCATTAGATGTCAGGAGATGAGTCTGCAGATGAAGCGATGAAGCACCGGTTTCCTGGAGGTGAGTATGCTGGAAAATGCCTGGTTTCAAAGGTAAGTAAACTAGTCCAAGCGGTGGTGAGCGTCACGTTGCATGATAGTGCACAGTAACGCGAAGCAACGGCCTTAAGGATGGAGCAGCTTATATAGCTAAGCTTCTGAAGCCACGCCCACCAGGTTCAGCCTGCCTGCCACACCCGATGAGTCAGCACCTGAAGAACAGGCCTAGGGAGCCATGCCCGATGAGTCAGCGCATGGGGATGTTCTCTGGAATAAAGGCTTTCAGCACCTGGAAAGTTCTTGTAAAATAAAAGCACTCCTGCACTGAAACAACGTGTTCCTGCTCACATCTCTATATGAGCCTGGCGACCAAAGGCGCCAGGACTGAGTCCAGCCAGGGCCCCTGTGTTAATGAGTCCCAAAGGGAATAAGTGAGTCAAGTGACCCATTGCCCCCATCACTAGATGGTGGGGTTTTTGTGTTCTGGGGCCTGTGGCCATGACAGTATATGATCTATACTAGTATGGGACAGTGAGTGAAGGTAATTGGTTTCATAACATCAGGTGAGGCAACTAAGCCCTCCCCTCAAAATGGCCACTATGAACGTTACTAAATACACAACGTCCCATTGACTACACAAACTATAGGACCCTTAATTACGCGGTCCCGTACAATTGTTTGGCACTCTAACCTTTGTCAGTACCTTTCCACCTACGTTAGCAGCACACAGGCCGGCCTTCCATGTGCTGGTAAACTCGTCTTAACCCTAGCTTCCCACCAATTAGCATATCCATCTATCATCACGTCAGTGGTCTGCTTAGTCAATTAGGCTTTGAAGCTCGGCCTTGAGTTTGTTCTGTACTGTGGAGAATCAGTGGAGTGAAGGCACGCTCTGCCCTCATGTGTAGGTGTGAGCATCTTGCTCGTCCAACTTCATCCTTCCACGTGACTGAAGACCATGATTTTGAACTTTCACTGTCTTTAAAATACCATTTTTTAATAGACCTCTGACGTCTTCCTTGTTTTGTCCATGTCTTCTGAACTAGAGCTGTTCTTTACCATGGTTTGTATCCAATGTTGGTTAACTTTATCCTGATAAGACCGTAGCTTCTTGGCTTGGCTTCATGGCTCATCCAACCTCGCCTTTCCGAGATTCACTTGGTATTTAATTTGTTTTCTTACTACGACATGCTAGAAACGAGGCCTTCTTTCTAAAGTTCAGCTATGCTATAACACGTAGTGGAAACATCCATTCTTTACTCTTTACGCATATATGTATATATATATTTGTGCATGCCGCAATCTATTCACTATAAAGCTAGCCTCAGGATTACTTCATCTGCTTGTGTTTCTTTTGCATCTGTACACGTGTAAACTGACTTGACATCTTTACCAATTCTGTGGTATAGGTTTCTACACATTGATCCCAAGATGTAACTTATCCTTGATACTTTCTTGAGGCCTTATAGACTATCTGCATTGTCCAATCTCTGCATCCTTTCCATGTACTTTAGCTCAGCTCTGTGTGACGTCACCATTCGTCTTTGCCATTCATTTGCTCTGCTTCTTCCGGGATTTCCTTAAAACTGCCATCATATTTTCTTGTATGCAAGTACAGTTTTCTCAATGGGAACCTTGCCTCCAAGATTCTCCTAGGTATCGGTATTTCTACTGGTACCGCACGGTTTTCACATCCGGGCTCCCAACATATAGGCAATATGGGTGAGGTGGTTGAGGTGGGGGTACTTGGCTCCTCCTCTACACTACTCCCCCCGCTGGGTGATTTATTGACCACTCTCTCATCATCCTTCACATCCAGACATCTTGGGATGAAGAAGAACTTCTTTGGGATCCATATCTTTACTACTCCCTTCCGGCATCCTAATGACTTCACATGCTCATCTTTGTTCCATGTCATGAGGCTGCATTGTACATTTAGACTACAATACATCCATCTTCCCACTTACTTCTTATGGTTCTTTGGATACAGGAACTTCGTCCCCTCAGGTGCATGGATACTAGCCTTCACAAAGTCTCTGATTTATTCATCTGTCAAATCTTTGGCCATCCATCCTGGTTGAACATTGATCATAATCTTCATCCCTATGTGGCTTTCTTGGCTGTTTTCTTGTATTGGGAAATGATTATCTTGATCACACAAAATCCAAGCAATATCATCAGTATCGGAGCTCCAAGAAATTTAGAAAATGTCTGCCATCCATTGTGGAACCCAAGAGAAAAGTGATCCAAATCAGCTGTCATCAGTAATGTCTTCTACTTCGTCGATCATCTGGCTGTGGAGTTTTGTAAGCATACCTATGGCCTCCGTCAAGGTTCCATTCTCGTCACCATGAGAAGCTATGAATGTGTAACAAGATTCTCCGATTTTTGCACAAACACTTCCATCCATAGCTGTGATCATATCCAGGAAGTATCTATTCTGAAGAGTCATTAGTCGTATGGCTCTGAGCACTTCTCTGATAGCATTGAACCCCTTTATGGTAGAGTTAATTGTCTGTAGTAATTCCCATCTTGTTATCTGTAGCCATTTGGTATTTGCTCCAACCTGGACACTTGGCATGAAGATCAATGAAAACACTGAAGCAGTCTGGCTAAATAGTCTGTGCTCATAGGGAGTAGCATCGAAATCCTCTATAGATTTAGCTGAAAAATAGTTCACTCCATTCTTTTTATCAGCTCCACAGATCTCTTCTTTCTCAGGTGAGCATCTGCCTTTGGAAAACTGTCAAGGTTTAAGTCACCTTTTCGGACTCACCAATGATAGAACATGAACATTCACCAGTGAACTTCGTCCTCCCCAATCCTTGGGTAACCTCATATATGCTTTGGATCCACAAGCCCAATAGCGATCCATGATTACTGCTGATCCAAGTATCATTCCTGGTACATCAAAGATTTGACTACAGTTCTGATTCTCTCCAACTTGTCAGGAATCTGTCAAGTAAGGACAAAGGCAGTGAATATGGCAAGGGAAATGTGCACACTATCGCACAGTGAATGGTTTGAGTGAAACAACATACATACAGGAACCAAGACTTATGTATACTAAAACCCAGGAGTGCAAACAAAGTGTGACAACAATACAAATATATAAAAAGGGATGTGGGCTAAGCACTTAGAATACTCCTTATGACTGTAAGGAAAGTCGGCAAGCTCCTTACCCACAATTGCTATTACAGGTACTGACAGCGCTAAACCCACGTAGAGGGCAAGCAACGACAGGATCTGTGATCTAACACTCTTGATGGTATTAAATAAGGAAACTTAAAAACAGTACTCACGAGGACGAGAAATACCACTTGAATGTCAGCAAGCCCACGAACCCTGTTGATCAAACAGGGCTGTAAAAGCAATGGGAGGATAACTAAATACATAAGACTCAAGACAAGGGGCAAGTAGGAATAGTGATTACAGAATAGTGAGAAAAGCATAGGCATTCACACAGGAGCTAGCTACAACCGCACACCACACCTAATGATCAATGGAAAGTAAATGCAGAGGTGTAAGGGAAAACATGGAATGGATTCCAAGAAAAGTAAAGGAACAGGAACAGGGAAAACGAAATTACAAGGGCAAACTTTCCCCACCCATCCAAGGAAAAAAGGCAGAAAGCTAATCTAAAAAGGAGGAAAGACTAAGGCATCAAGGTATACAGCAGCAAAGGGCAAGTCAGAGAAACGAACACAGGCAAACTGGGCTGCACCAAAAGGGAAAGCACTGAGAAATGCTGCCTGTAAACAGTGGAAGACAGAAGGGAAGTCTGGGAAGCAGAAATCAATTAAGCAGATAAATTCAAAATCCAAGGATAAGGAACAAGCAATTGAAATTTGGAACTAGGCACAAGGCTAAGAACCAGGAACAAGGGGCCAGTCACAACAGGAACATTGCAAAAATGACCAGCGCTGGACTGAAGCAAACTGAGGCTTTTAAACCTGCTTAACGAGCACATGGTGCAGGTGTGCTGCTTTCTACACCTGCAACCACAGGTGTTGCCTATCCTCCACCCAGCCTTGTCCTGCAAGGGTGGAGGTGAAGCAGTGGGCCAGGCATTCTGGGAAGCATAGTCATTTGATTAAAGCAGCATACTGGCTGGCAAAAACCTGGAATGGATCCGGAAGGGAAGTAGTTTGGCAAATAAGGATTTAGCGCTCCCAATTCATCACAGCACTGTAGCATAAGTTTCGGAAGGAAAGTCCAGTAGGGAATAAACCCCAAATCATGCCCCCAAGTGATGGGAATGGGAGCGAAGGAAGCGGATCGTGACACAACTTTTCTTGTGCCATTATTTCTAAAGCACAGCTTTGCACTCTCCATCGGTACTATCTGCAAGGGTTCCCCTCTGTCTTCGATCCAGATCAATAGTTTAGCAAGTCTTGGCCATAGTGGTTTGCAACCATTCTGCACCAAATGGTTGGTTTGTAGAAACCAATGACCAGACAGGCTCTGCAGATCACCACTCCTTCTTCCCGTCCATCTGGTGATAGTACTGATCCTCAGATCTGCATTTGGCCTCTGTTCTTCCATATATTAATTTCTTCTGCAGATTTTCCTGGACTCTCCAGTCTTTTGTTTACTTCCCATCTGATTCCAGCTCCTTTCACTCAAGGCTTCTCTTATCTGATCACATGATTGTCAGTGTGAGCTCTGTTTCTTGTCTTTGTGTCTTGCACATAATCATCTTCATCTGGATCTGTCCATTCAGTTGCCCATTTAAGATAGGCATCTCGGCCCATAAATTGGCCTCTTGTTTGGCAAAGTGCTATGTGAGAAAGACAATGTGCTGCCTGGACATCGATTTCCACAGCTATGAAAATCTTAGACTTCCCAATACTATAAGGCAGGAGTGCACATACAAAGCATTCCTCCTTCGAGGTTCATCTTCCCACTTCCCTCATATGTTGATACCATATGTTGTTTGCCAAATGTGCTGTACTATCCAGGTAAACATTTATCTCAAAGTAATCCTCCCGAGTATCTCTCTTAGGTCTTATTCTTCTCTTATGATCTGCTATGATTAGCTCATACAACATGTCAGCATAACTCCTTCTAACTGGACCAATCATAGATACATCTGTCAGTGGACTGGGTGTAGTTAAATGACTTTCTGTGTAGGTTCACCTTTCAACACCCATTTCTTTTGTCTCCCTTGTAAAGCCTGTCTCTGGTTTCCAGAAATAATCTCCAAGACACTTTTAGCATGTGACTGACTATTGGTGACATTTACCTCAGACTTCGGTAACTCTTCATCATTCTTTGGATATGGGATAACTACATAGGGTCTTGTCTGCCTAGAAGTTGCCACGTTTACACCTTCCTTCTGCTTAGGAACATTCTCAGGAGTTTTTGCTCCATTCACATCTATGTAATAGGCTGTTCACACAGTGAATGAAAGCAGTATTATTATTAACAGAATGCAAGCATAGATAACACAGAGATACGAAAGTCTACAGCATCTATTTTTTACACAACATGGACGTCTCTCTGGATCTCGCATGGCTATATTGCTACTAATGCTGCCCATTTTTATTGCCTAAGGAAGGAAAAATAAGACTTTAATATGGCACCATTATGCCCTGCTTCTGAAAACTGCTGATCTCACTTGAAAAACCTCTTTGATCCACTGAATGTTTTAGACAATGAACACGAATTCCCAGTGGACCCCATGAATTGGCCGTTCACTAGACGACATGATGATTTTCTTTCAGCCTGAAACAAGTATTCTTTTTAGCCAGCAATCCCTTGATCTGTCCCTCAAAGGAAAGCCTCACTCAGATCTCAGACTTCTCTCGGAATAAGCATTTACTTGTACTATAATGTCTCTCGAAATCTCATTCAATGATGCATTGTTTGTCGAGTCTCTTAGAAAGGTGCGGACATCTGTGTGTCAATTAACAAGCTGTGGGCATTCTTCAATCAGGTAGTAAAAGACTAAACTGACCAGTCTGTGCGTGTTATCAGCCGATAGGGGCATTTGCACTTTCCCCACTGTATTCATGAAGCTGCAGAACTTGCTCAATAATCACTGTGAGCAACCTCCTTATGATCGCACCATTCTTAGGATCTTGCAGGAAAACGTGTACGCTAGTAGTTCTCCCCACAATTGCAGGATTTGTGCGTAACACAAAAAGAAAACCTTCAAATATGATCCGTGCAATGTTGTCATTGGGTACCACCATGAGCAAATTCAAACAGGAACTCAGTGAGAAATTAATCAAGGTACTGTACCCTCTTCCAGTTGCCAAAAACGAAATCAAGATCTGGCATATTTTTCTTCTTATCAAGGCTTAAGCATGCCTCAGTCCAATGTCACAAACTCCTGTGGCTCAAGAACAGATATCTTCCCTTAACTCTTCTCCAAATTACTGAAAAGAGTGTTAGAAACTTAGCCATAGTCCAACAAACTCTTTGTCTTTACTCAACAGCTTCTGCATGCATCTTCCTTGTTATAGACCTAGTCTGCACATGCTGAGGTTCTTCCACGATGTGCTACCAAATGGTGCGGGGGTGAAGGGGTCTTTCCAGCATCAATCTTTATGTCCCCTAGAAAAGTCCAAGCACGTCTGCCCTGCACTCTGACTGCAGACGGTGTGGTGTCTTCTATGATAAAAGGACCGTTGAAGTGGGGCTCGTCCCACTTTTTTCTCGTATGGTTGCAGATTAGGATCGCATCTGCGGGGAGCACTTTAGGAATACATAGTTCTTGAAATCCACTTATTGAAGCATCGCCTTCTGTGTTCTGTACTCCCCATACCCTTTTGGCTGTAGCTGATCTGAAATGACAGGGATACTTGAGGTCATACAGGTAAGATAGTCACGTAGCTCCATTCCTAACTGTTCTGACATTGGCTGGGCATCACTTCTAACTCTGGATGGCGGTATAAGGGGTGTCCTTATTCGCCTCCTTGTCACTCTTTCATGGGGGGTAAAATGCTGGTCTGAACCTGGTTGTTTCCTCAATGCATATAATGCCAGTTTTAGGCAATGCAACCACCCTCTTTCTTCAAGGTAAGCTTCAACTTGTCTATTCTTTCTTTAAGAAAGCCGTTGAGCATCTCACAGATCCCATTTCCTTGTGGATGATAAGCTGAAGAAAACTTGTGCTTTATACCAAGCAACAAACTTATTTGCTCAAAGACTGTGTTAACAAAATGAGGGCCATTATCTGATCTTAATATGTCACATATCCCCCATCTAAGAAACACTTCTCGCACTAAGAAGTTTGCTGCACAGGTGGAATCTGGGTGCGTACACGGACCAGCCTCAATCCATCGTGAAAAGGGACAAACTACTACAATCATGTACCTTTACCCCTTATATACTTGCTTTGTCGATATGCAAGTGCTGAAAGGGGCCATTAGGTCTCGGGATAACTTCTCTAACTGTGTGCAGTGTGTGCCCAGCAATGAACTTTTGACAAACAATGCAATTTACTACACAAAATGCAACGTGTTCTAACAAATTTGGTACAAACCAATCCTCTCAATAGTTGCAGTGACGTTTTCTCTAGTTGTGTGCGCAGGGTAGTGTAGCTGTTCCAGCGCCACCCTTAATAAGGCTACAGGCATTACTCGTTTACCAGTGCTGTCTTGTCGCCACAATGCTTAAGAGGCCTTTAAAGAACACCCTTGCTGCATCCCTAGATCCTTCTCATCTTAAGGTGCTTCTCCCTGAACCTCTATTAATTGTGTCTTCGAAAGATTACTATAGGATTCAGACACACTCATCATCACCACCATTTTTTCATTTACATTAGGCTTATCAAATGACATGATATCTTCTGAACATGAAGCGTATTTGGCTTCATCATCTGCTGCTTGATTTCCACGTGAGATAAAATCAGCCTTTTTAGTGTGAGCTGCGCACTTAAGGACTGCAATGGCTACTGGGAGTTGTAGTGCCGTAATAAGCCTGTCCAATAAGGCGACATGTTGTACTGGAGTGCCATGCGCTCGGAGGTAGCCCTGCCTTTTCCAACATCCTAATCCTGCATGTATCATCAACGTCACATAGGCAGAGTCACTGTACACCGTTACTTCCTGGTCTGCATGATTCTCAAACGTGACTATTAGCGCCACTAACTCTGCAGCCTGTGTTGAATAGTGAGACGGTAGCCGTGCACTTACCAATGTTTGAAACTCCCCATTGGCCATATATTTTATCACAGGGGCACCTGTATATCTCTGCCCATCGTTTTGATCAATTCTTGAAGAACCGTCAACAAAAACAATTTCTCCCCGTGCCAAAGAATTTTCTTTTATCTTAGGGATTTCATCATAGAACTCTTCACAGTTCGAACAGTCATGCGCATGCTCATCCTCTGCCAGTGGTTCAGCTACCAACATGGCAAGATTCACTAATTTACATCAAACTATTTCAATCGCTGGATTTGATATGACTACTTTGTAGGCAGAAGCCCTTTGAGAAGTCAACGTCCCTTTCGGTTTCTCCAAGATAGCAAATAATGCATGCTCAATAAACGTCATAGAGCATCCCTTCACTATGCTTGCAGCCTTCTCAATGGCAAACGCGGCAGCTGCCAAAGATTGTTTACACGGAAAATGACCCCTCATCACTGGATCTAAAATCCCACTGTAATACGCAGGGTGCTTGTCCCCCAATGTGGTTCTCTGTGTAAGGACTGCTGTCATAATGGTACCATCCGTATGCGAGAATAAAAATAATTCCTCAGCATAATTAGGAATCCCTAAAACTGGAGCTGTACAAATTGCCTTTTTCAATTCCTCAAATCCGTCTTCCATCTCATTAATCCAAACAATTTTCTCTTGCGTTGCTTGTGCTTTCTTTAGAGCTTGTAATAAAGGCCTTGTATATGAGCTATAGTCAAAGACTCATGCTCTGACATAGCTCCATAATCCCAGACATCTCTGCATGTGCTTTATCGTGTGTGGCTTTGTGGTTTTCATAATAGCTTCAGCTCTTTCAGGAGTAATCTTTTTCACTTCATGTGAAATCAACTGGCCTATGTACAACACTTGTTGTTGACAATACTGTAAGAATAAGAATAAGAATATGATATGTAACTTCCCCTTGTCAACTTTATATCCTTTATCAGAAAGCATAATCATCAACTGAATACAGTCACGTCTGCACTCTTTCTCTGAAGTGCTGCAAAGTAAAATATCATCTACGTATTGCAACACAACACTTTCCAGATCAATATTGCTTAAATTCATCTGGAGAACCCTATTGAAAATCGATGCAGACTCACAATACCCTTGAGGTAATCTTGTGCTTTTTTTTTTTTAATTTCAGTTTTATTAGTTTTCAAAAGGTAGCAGTTTGATAATCCTATACAAGCCCTTTCCACCAACAAGACAGCGAAGGATTATTGCAAAAAACAGCAACCATGTATAGAACGTATAAAGTCTTTGCTGAACACATACATTTCCAATAACAATATAGAAACCAATTGCTTACACCCCGCCCCCTCTCCCCCCAATTTTCATGACGCCGACTGACGGACTAGAAGACACCAGATGTTACCTTAGAACCATTTTCATCTACACAACATGGGACACATGAGCACAAAATGTCCTGTGAAATCTACATAGAAGACAACATGAACCATCGCATAGATTATCTATGGGTATAGTAACGCTCTGCACACATTCTGTTTATGTGACATACTTAGCACGAAATTCAGACCATGCATTCTCAACTGTAGTGCGGTCCCCCTGCAGGGCTGCAGTCAGATTGTCCATTCTGTATATGTTCAGTGCGACCCCCAACCACTCTATTTTGCTAGGGAGCTTGGGTCTCTTCCAAGCCATGGTGAGACAGACTCTCGCGGCCATGAGAAGGCCTTGTATCATTTTGGGTGCTTTCAAGGTCGTGTCGTCCGTTTCAACCAGGCCGAACAGAATCAGGAGTGGTTGTTTCTCCCATACATCTTTGTCCAATTCCTTGATCCAGCTGAGAACTTCTGACCAATAAGCTTGGACCACCTCACATCCCCACCACGTATGCCAATAGTCTGCTCGCTTCCCACAGCCCCTCCAGCGTTGTGGGCTTACCCCTTGGTACATTTTGGCCAGACGTGTCGGATCATACTGCCATCTATACATCAACTTGACGGCATGCAATTTGTATTGGCATGATATAGATGATTTTGACGTTCGTCTACAAATTTGTAACGATATGTTTTGTGAAATCTGCCTGCCCATATCTGATTCCCATCTGTTCTTGAGTGTGAGGGATGGTGTAATATCAACCTTGATCAGCGCCGAGTACATTACACTAATTAAACCTCTAGAGGTCGTACAGGTGTCGAGAATTCTCTCAAACGGGGTGAGGTCCCTTTGTAGCTGATCTTTCCATATCGCCCTTGTCATGACCCCTTGAGTCTAAGGTAGAGGAAAACTGAAAGCAAGCCTATGTCAAGTGCCTCCTGAAGCTCCTGAATAGTAATGAAGGTGCGATTCCTCCAGAGTTGACCAGCCCTTTCCAGTCCCGCGTCATACCAGGTGTCATAGCTCCCTGGGTCCGGGATTGCATCCCGGATCCCTGGCGACCAGAGGTGTCCCAACGGAGAGGGCCATGTTGTAACTCCCACCATTTTCTTGCCTGGCTTCCATATTGCCTATATCGTTCCAAGAATGGGGTGATTTTTGACAATATTGCGTAGCTGGGAACCCGGAACCCACAGCCATTCACCCAGAATGAAAGGGCGGAGATGGTAATTGTCTAAGGCTATCCATTGCGGCTCTGACTGCTGCCTGACATGCGGGACAAGGCCACGCAGTTGGGCTGCCCTATAGTATGTTTCTAAGTCCGGGAGGCCCACCCCTGCATTGTCTTTTCGAAGCTGGAGCAAAGATCTGGGGACTCTTGGCTTTTGATTTTGCCACAGGAAGGTTAGGAGGGTCTTTCTAGTATCCGTAAAGTATTCCTGGGGCATTTTAATGGGGAGCATTTGGAACAGATAAAGTATTTTGGGAAGAATCACCATTTTAATTGCGTTTAGACGGCCCAGCCAGGAGATGGTAAGTCTGGACCACCTTTGGATGTCGTTTTGAAGGACAAGTGACAAAGGGGGGAAGTTAGCCTAATATAGGGAATCCAAGTCGCGTGTAACATTGATACCTAGATATCAGAGTGTGGAGAAGCTGACTTTTACACCTAGAGGGGCAAAGCGCTCCGACTCAGAGTCTCTACTTTTATCAATTGGGAGAGGATTGACTTTCCAGTATTAATTTTCAGGCCAGCCAGTTCGCCATATTCCTCGATTATATCGATCGCAGCTGGGACAAAATTCAGGAGGTCAGTTAGATGTAGTAATATGTCGTCAGCGTAGAGGCCTAGTTTATACTCTCAATCACCCACTATGATTCCCTTAACCATACCATCGTTCCTTAACCTCTGCGCCAGCGGCTCAAGGGACAATACAAATAGTATTTCCGACAGTGGGCCGCCTTGCCTTGTTCCCCTTTCCAAGGGAAACCAGCGTGAGTAGCCCCCGTTCACTGCTACTGACATTGTGGGGGATGTGTACAGTGCTTTGATGGCGCGGCGAAGCTTCGGCCCGAGCCCGTTCCAGACCAAAACCCTTTCTAAAAAGTCCCATGACACCCTATCAAAGGCCTTCTCGACGTCCATTGACAGAAGAGACGGATCCCCACCCATTCCCTGTGCTTCATGAATTAGGTTAAGTGTTTTCCTCATGGTATCCGCTCCCTGTCTCCCAATAATGAAGCCAACTTGATCTGAGTGTATTAGCCGAGGTAAGTGTGATTCAAGCCGGGCCGCAATGACTCTAGCATATACCTTAGCATCAATATTGAGAAGAGAGACAGGGCGATAGGAGCTACAATATTTGGGGTCCCTACCCTCCTTTGGAATGACAGCAAGCAGGGCCTGAGAGAAGGACGGGGGGCTTGGCCTGTATTGAAGATGTGATTGAACAAGGATGCAAGAAAGGGGGCAATGAGTGCGGAGAATGTCTTATAAAACCCAGGCGTGAAACCATCATCCCCAGGGGCCTTTCCCGTCTTCAGGTGTTTTATGGCGTCCAAGACTTCCTCCTCTGTGACTGGTGTGTCTAAGGATTCGGCCTCCACGGATGTGAGCGTGGGGATCTGCACTTCTCCGAGGTATGTGCCGATACTCTCGGGAGGAGGGGGAGGGTCACATGTATATAAGTCTTCATAAAAGAAGGCAAATGCTTCTTGTATGCCTTGGGGGGATATTGCTGTCGTGTCTGTGAGGGTGCCATCAGTCCTCTCGATGAGATCGACCCACCTCTCTGCCTTCTGTATAAGGAGACAAGCCGCCAGGAGGGTGTCTGCCTTGTCGCCTTTTTCATAATATTTTTGTTTGAGGTATTGTAGGGTTTGAGCTGTCTTGCCCACGATAAGTATTTTCAACTCCTCCCTGAGCTTCTTAGCTTCGGCAAGATGCTTGGGACTCTCACATGGGGAGGACTGTGCTAACTTTTGGGCTGTGGAGAGCTTCTCCCTAATGTTCTTTTCTATCAGTGCACATTCTTTTTTTTTTCGGGCCCCCTCCCTAATGAGCACCCCCTCCAAGTGGCCTTGGCTGCTTCCCATACGGACGTCTTCCCAACCTCTCCCGTGTCATTTGTGGCAAAGAATTGATTGATCTCAGTTTCAAGAGTTTCTTTGAAAACCGAGTCTGCCCATAGAGAGTCATTACATCTCCATTTAGTATTCCGAGGGGCCAGATCGTTCCAGCATACGTCGACCGTAACCATGTCGTGGTGCGACCATGCAGTGGGGTGTATATTTGCGGTGCGAAGTATTCGCAGGAGGTCGTCGGAAAGGAAAATGTAATCAATGCGTGTGAGTGTGTCATGAGGGAGGGAGTGAAAGGTGAAGCCCCTATCCGCTGGATGCAAATGGCGCCAGCTGTCAGTGAGGCCATATAGGTCCAGGGTTAATTTGATTTCAGCCTCATCTCGGGAGGTGGGTGGATCGTGTGCGTCAGACCTAGTCTGACTATCCACAGAGCTGTCCATCCATGTATTAAAGTCTCCACCTAGCACTATGTGTCCCTTGGCCATGCTAAAAACCTTTTCGGTGATTTTGTGGAGGAACCTATTCTGCCCTTAGTTAGGTGCGTAGAGCGTGGCTAGGGTGACAATTGTGCCTCGAATGTTTCCCACAACCACGAGCGCCCTTCCTTCCCTGTCTGACCAAGTCTCAAGGGTCGGCATCCTAAGGCCCCTGCGAATTTAAATCCCCACTCCCGCTTTTCCAGAACTCCAGTAGGAAGGACCCACTTCATGCGATGGAATCACCCTCTCCTCCCCCCTTTGGTATCGTGTCTCCTGCAGAAAAAGGACATCTAAGTTTGACCTCCTGAATTCTCTGGCCACCATGGATCGTTTCATGGGGGAATTTAATCCCTTCATATTGAGTGTGCATATTCGTAGTGTGTCGTTCGAGAGTGTAGGCGCCATCTTGAGCGGCATGTGAGTACTTAAGCGACCATGTCGTCTGCATCATGGTCCGTGTCGTGCTTGGTAATGCTCTGCATGGCTCATTACTCGTGCGTCTGGTCTCCGCGAGTCCTGAAGAGGCCAATGAGAGACCCTTCCAATTCACGCCCTGACCCTTCATGGTCCCACTTTGTGTACTTCCGGCGCCCAGGTCTGTCTTCTCATGGATCATGTGTCTTGTTCCCAGCCCACCCTTTCCTCCCACCCCTCCCCCCAACATTCAGCGTCCGACCCGTCCAGGTTGACATCACCCGGTCGGCCTCGGACCACCAATGGAAACCACGAAACAAGCGGTCCTATCCTAACATAAACATATTTAACATTGAGCCCCCAACCGTGCAATCTAAACACCGCAAAAGCAACATACAAGTGTCAATTCTGACCCCCTTCTTAGGCATCTTTCCAGTGTCCATTTTACCCCACATTTCCACCCAGGCACCCTAAACGTGCAGGCCCCCGTTTGTCAAACGCGTAACAGAAATTAAACAGTCAAATCTAAAGTCTGACCCTGGGGTCGGGTGCAGCTCTGGCGCATGCTGCGCGTGAGCTCCCCGCACCAACATACCGAAAACCCTCTGCTTTCTCGCGGGCAGCGCCCGAGCGCTCAGCTTCAACCATACCAATCACCCCATTGTACCTTTGCCACGTGCTGCTTAACGTGACAGCCGGGAATCCGGGTCAGTGTTCCATGTCTTGTGAATTGTTCATTCTCCGGAATTTTCTGGATCCCTGAATCCTCTTGCGCCGCGGGCCCTTAATACGCCACTCACCCTCACCTCCTTTCGATTCAGCAAGGGAGGGCCCTTCTCCCTGGGGATCCAAAAGGTCTGCTATACAGTCTGCAATGTCCTTTTCCAAAACTAATTTCGTTGTCGAGGCCTCCCAGTCAAAGGTGAGTGAGAACGGATAACCCCACCGGTACCTGATACCGTTGTCCTTCAGCATCCGTGTAATTGGGGAGCATTTCTTCCTCATTGCCACATGAGCGATCATAGACCTTGGTAGATGGAGATGTTCGCTTCGCCCAGTGAAAGCTGTGGTGCGTGTCTGGCCTTTTCTAGGATCCCAGCTCTGTCTGCGTAATTGTGAAAACGAGCCAGTATTGATCTCGGGCCTCCTCGTCTGCCTCCAGCCCTATGGATGCGGTCAATTTTTGGTTCATCCACTAATTCATCCCTAAATATGAGCTTAAGAATGTTGTGTAGGGTCTGTTTTAGGTCAAGATCGGTTTCGCCTTCCTTTTGGAGCACGCCGAACACACAAATGTTGTTACGGCGCTCCCTATTTTCGAGATCATCAATCTTTAGGCATATTTGTTCTTCCCTGTGTTCTATTTCTGCGATGCGGTGATCCATTTGAGCCTCCAACGTGTTCAGAGAGGTTTGGTTGTATTCGACTTGTTCCAGCCTGCCGTCCATTTTGTCCATTCTTTGTGTGATTTTGTCATTTTTGCTGCCTATATCTGCTCTCATGCTTCTCATCTCGGAAAGCAGGTCAGCAACATCTGCCTTAGTGGCAGCGGCGTCAGATCCTACAGTCGACATCTTGGACTCGGCGGGTGGCCTCAGGGAGTCGTGGGTTGGTGTAAACCTATATTTCGCCAATTTGCCCTTATGGTCCATGGGTGGCGGGACCCCAATGGCGAGGTGCGTGGGTCACAGCCATACACAGAGAGCCCCTCCAGAATGAGGTATACGCTTGTGTATGCGGGCTTCGTCCTCCATTGGCTAAGCGTGATGGGGGGATGATATTAAAAGTTCCAAAAACAGTTAGCCCCTCTTATGTAACTAATTGCCCTTCAGATCTTCTTGCTTTATCCAACTGGGGAGCTCTCCGTGGTGTAGGACAGCACGAGGATCTGGGGCAGTACCTAAGAAAGAGAGATTTCAGTTTGAGGCCTGCGCAGCGCGCCCCCGGCGGGGTGCCGGCTACCGTCCCCAGATCTTGCAGGTTCAGGAGTATGCGTGGGTTCCAAGGAGGGCACACGCCCTGACTGTAAGGGACCCAACCCTCTCTCGTGACTGTAACATCCGCCCTGCGTCCCACTACGCGGTGACGCAGGGCGCGCTAATAAAAGGCCCGGCTCCGAGTACGGGAGGCAGTTCCGGGCCAACCTGAATGCGGTGTGCTGTGTGTTTCATTGCGCTCTCATTGGAGCTGCGCCACCAGGCCGCGCGGCCTAGCTTCCACATTGATCCGGACTCCCCGCGTGCAGGGACGCGGAGCTCGGATCCAACAGTGACCTGTTCAAAATCTTCTAGCGCCCTTGATAGGACCCGGCTTGCTTATTCTCTCTGGGGTCCAGGTGCCCTGCGCAGCCCCCCAGCCAAGTTGCGACTCGGGAGAGGGCCCGCCACCTTCCTTGTTCGTAGTGCAGGAGGAGAGTCCACTTTGAGCAGATGGAGCCGGTCCTCTCCCTCTAGTGTGACCTGGGCGCACGCTCGTACATGAAGCGACAGCGGTGACCGCATAAACTGGGCCTGCTCCTCGGCAGTCCTCCCGGTCCCCGGCACACGGGGGTAAGAGGGTGCTTACCCGTTCGCCTGTACTTGTCGGTGGGCCCAGGGAGCGGTGTGCGTCGCTGAATTCTCCCTGGTTCCGTGTGTATCACGGCACTGCTGGCGCTGGAGGGCGCAGCGGGATCTCGCAGACCTGCCCTTCCTTCGCGCGCCCAATCTTGCAAAGGGGGTTTCTCCATGAAAAAAAACTCAGTTTCAGTCCGGGTTTTCTCCCAGTATGTCCTGAACACTTCCAACGCCTATTTCTGTCGAAGTTGTGGCCAGGGGGGGTCTCGTGGTGGGGGCTCAATCCACTTTTCAGGACCCTTGCACAGAGCCTACACGGAAAGTATTCCCATCCGTGCGCCTCCTGGTGGCCGATCCCAATCTCGTGCTTTTTAACTTAGTCTGTCTGAACGTAAATGATGTCAAATCCTGCGAGTCTTTGTGTAAGGGCAATGATAAAACCAAATTTTTCAAATCAATCACAGTAAAATATCGTGCTTCAACAGGTATTTTACATAAGATTGTAGCAGGATTAGGAACTAGAGGGAACTCAGCATCTACAATCTGGTTAATTGGTCTTAAATCTTGAATTAGCCTTCATGACCCCCCCTTAGATTTATTGATAGGGTACACTGACATATTACATGGTGACTCTGACGTCACCAAGATGTCCTGATCCATCCTGGCAGAAATCGTTTTAAAAATTCCTTCGTCTGCCTCTTGAGACATAGGATACAGCCGTGCTCGAGGTAAAATTGCTCCTGGCTTTAATTTAATCTTTATTTCTCCAACCCCCTTCAATAAGCCTATGTCATAAGGACCGGTAGTCCATAATGAGACTGGCACATTTGCCATGTCTTCATCAAAACAATTGGGACGCTTTTATTCTATCATCATTTTTTGAGGAACCTCTCGTTTGATGGCCCGTACCCAATAAGTAATGCTCATTTCAAACAGTACTTCGTCATCGGATGGGTGATCTCCAAACAGATCTCCATCAGTGACGTCAGTTAATCTGCATCCCTCCCCGATGGCGATTACTGTGCACCATTATCTTCCTTCATAATCATTTCCATTAAGCAAAGCCATTTCTCCTCGCACTATGGCTGCTTGTAGTTCTAAGGAAAAGATTTGCCCTTCTTCTTCATCCATGGGTATTTTTGGCCTGAATAGAAACTCATCAAGTATTCTAATAGTTCTGCCTACTAGGCCTGGTAGCCATGTCAACAAAATGCATACCCCATAATGAAACACTTCAGGTTCCAACAGGACTGCTCTCATGGTCACTTGTCCTGCAAACGCCATAATAAATTCACTCACGTTTAAATAGTGCGTTCTTGGTGTTGAACACACTATACCTTCATCAGTAAACAAAATTGTCAAATTCAACTTGGTCGTTAGATCTCAACCTAATATATTGACAGGTGTCTGCCTTGAATACAGCAGTGGCACCGACATGTCACATTCTCCTATAGAGGCTTATAAGTCTTCAGTAAAAGGAACTCTGCTTGTAGCTCCTGTGAAACCTTGAGTATTCATGGCATTGCCAGACATTGAAAATGTTCCCTCTTTTATACACGAGCGTGTTGCACCCGTGTCTACTAAAAATGAAAAACGTTTGCCTCCTATACTGAAGTCTACCCTTGGTTCCTCATGAGGATTTGGCGTCACAGATAGTATTGAACACATCAAGTCTCCCAGTGAGCTGTCCTATTGTGGATGCAGCCTCATTCCTGTACCTGTCAAAGAATTCCCTCCCTCTACAGTAACGCCCCCTATCCTAGGAGTCATTAACTGCCCGTGCTCGTACTTTGCTGTATCGGCATAGGTGAATGCTGCGACTGCCCTTGCAGCGGATTCACTGCTCTGCGGTTTGCTGCGTTTGCAAATCTTGCTGCATTCTCTGCCCTTGTGCCTGTTGCACTGTCTGATTCTGAGCAAACCCATCTCCACTCTGCTGCGAATATGCAGCTGGGTTCAAGGTCCCCCCTCTTGAAAATTGACCATTCTGCACAAACCCTTGCCTTCAACACATACGAGCTAAATGTCCTTTCATTCCACATGCCAAACTACAGGAGGTGGAAATCTCCTGTTCTGCCCGTCCTGCACATCTTGATTGTCACTCTGCATATTTTGAAACCTTCCTTGATTGTTCTGAAAAGTCCCCTGATTATATTGAAAATGTCTACCTCAAAATCCTACCCATCCCCGTGGAGCAAATCCATTATTGCCCTGATCAAACTGCCGTTGATTATTCCCCTACGGCATGTTTGTTGCCTGCTGTGAATTCGATCCATCTCCACTAGTTATCATTGCCCCTTCAATAGCATACTCAGATAACTTTTTTTGCACTAACTTTGCCTCTTCGCCTTTCCTGATATCATCTTTTTTGCGATTCTTTTCTTGCAAAAATCTGCAATAATGTGCAATGGTCAGCTGAATTTCTGACCATGGTTTTGCCTCCATACCCACTAATTTCTTGAGCTGCTTCTGTACCGGGTCTGGCAGCTCTTGGCATAATATGTGATAGAACACAGGGTTAGATTTAAGCTTTGCGTGACTCCAAGGCCCACTGCTCTTGGAAATTCTGAATGTAAACAAGTGGCTCTTCCCCTTCCTGCATCTTTTTCGTCATTATAGCTCCCATATCGGACATGTCTGGATACAGTACTCGAAGTGCTTTCCAAAATGCTGCTCTGCAGTTATTAAACAGTGCTCCATCATGAGCAGTGTTAACTGTAGTAACACCAGCATACCCTGCTCTGGACCAAACGTCATCAGCTCTCTCTCCAAGGATAGTAATCAGGAGACCCTTAATGTCCCCTAGAGCCAATGTATTTCCTCCTGTCCTTTTTTCTAGTTCATGTATCCATTTCCCAGCGCCAGAAGTTAAACTCAGACGTTTGCATCTTAAATTATCCTTGTCCATCTGAGGCCAAGGTATATACTGTGGTCTAACTCCCCCTTTCTCTATCAAGGGAAACTCTAAAACCCCAAACTCACTCTCATCTCCCATTGTCTGTCTATTTAGGCAGGGAGACTATTTCCACACCGCCTTCGTCCTGGCAGCGACCTTAATCTGCTCACATAAATTGCCTACTGCCCCCTCTCACCATGGCATGGGGTTGCCTTTAGGTTGGTCTGACTGCGTCAATGATTTTGACGCCCAAGGTATAGGCACATTTAATCTGACCATCTCACTTCCTTATCCATTGTAAAACAACCCTCGGGACCACATATATCACCTCTCTTTTCTCCACGGAAGGTGTCTCTGTCTTTATCTGACATTTCCTCTGCCCAACTCGTATAACTTCTCTCCTCCTCATCTCTGTGTAGAGTCAGTCTATCTAAAGACAACTCATTGGGCCTCGTACTACATGAGGGTACCTCTATGTCGTACAACTATGTACTCTCAAGTCAATATTTTTCCCCTTCCCTTTCAATTCTTTCTGGGCCCTCATGTCATGATAAATGTTATCACTCGCTTCCCCAATGCTTCTAGAGTCAAATTCGTCCTCTAGATTTACTCTAGATGAGCCTGGTAATGACTCATATTCCGGGAAGAACTCCTTTATGTCCTCCCATGGTACTTCCGGATCGGGATTCCTCACCTCCTTCTCCAGGCGATCGAGATTGCATGCTTTTTGCCTTCTTTTTCATTCTATGTCATCATCAAATTCTCTACGCTTTCTTGCTTCCTCCCTCACCATGTCTTCCTCTTTTTTCTTCATATCCCTTCTTTCGTTTGCCCTTTGTATCTACTCATCTTTTTGTCTTTGCATTCTCTTATCTCTTAACTTCTGTTCCTCATCTTCTGTTCTTCTTCTTTCTAACCTTTCCCGCTCATCGATTGCCCTGCGTCTGTTATCTCGTTTTCTTTGTTCCTCTGCTCATTCCTTTTGCTTCAGTTGTTCATCTTGATATAACTGCTCTCGTATTTGTCTATCTTTTCTTTTCGTCTCTCCTTCTTTTGATCGTTCCCCCTTTATCTATCCTTTTTATCTTGCCCATCTTGATCTTCTCTTTATCTTGCATCCTCGATGCCTTTACCATCGAGTTTGAGCAAAATCTGTCCACCCGTCCATTCGTTCTGTAGAAATGCTAACTCATCAACTTTATCTCTTTCTCCCTTCCATATCTTTATTTCTCTTCCTATATCTTAAGATGTGCTTGCTTGGTCACTTCTCTCCTTGTCGTGTCTCTCAGGACCTTAGGGATTACATCTTTCTCAGTATCTTTCTGAGGGCCCTCGTCACTGCTTTGCGCAGGTGACTCATACGCCGGGTTACTATACCCTGTTGCTGTCTTAAACTCCCTCAATGGGTATAGCCCATCGTCTTTCCTGTTTTCGCCGTCTATTTCTGGCGGGGCGGGGGGAGCAGAAGGCACCTCACCTGCCTCTGTGCATACATTAAGGATCCAATCTATAGGAGGTGTCTCTTTTCTTGCATCCTGGTAGTACATTTTCCAAAGTTCTAAGCTCGCTAGTCGCTTATCTAGCTTTTTACCCGTATACGCTGCATGCAAATATGACATCATATGCTGCAGGACTGCCTTCGATAGTGACCCTCCTTGCGGCCCCGGCATAAACATTTTATCTGCTGTTCCCTTAACCCATTCTGCACTATACTGTCTAAGCTTGGGTGCATGTTTCGGCAATTGCTTGCAGAGGTGCACAAGTGGAGTAACATCCTCATTTTTGACTCGTCACTCTTGACTATCAATACTCGTTTGCCTTTGTCACAGATTTGAAAAACAGTAAGTTTCAGAAAAACAATATAATGCGAGTGTGCACCAATCGTCGCAGACTCCAATCTCTTTAAATCATGTGTTATACTTTAATCTTGCTAAAAAAACAGCATCAACTTAAATTCAAACAACCAATTAAATTTTCCAACCTTGTGTTTTTCCTTTTTTCAGCAATCACTTTTAACTATTACGTCATCACCAACACATGGTTACATAAAACGAACAGACAAACAGACATACTCGGCCGGTCATATATATCTCTTATCTCTTACAATCTTTTCTCTAAGACTCGTCTTGCCCTCTAAATCAATACTCCTACGAGTTTAAATCAACCTCTTTAAGTTATGTCTTTAACCGAACCCATCTTCTACGTCATCCGCTATGGGATTTTAGGTTAAGATTCTTCTGTTACGTTCTTTAAAACGCAGGCACAGGCTGTATTCTATTATCGTGGCACTCTTCTCACGATACCTCTTAATTGCTTTGCCTCACACAAGCCAATTTCTCTTTAATATTTAACACTCTTATTCTCAAGTTACTTTTATCCCACCTCTCTCCATTACACTTCTTTCCCTTATCACTTGTTGTCACTCATTACTCATACACAGTTTTGCCATCTTGCCCAGTTTTTACTCACCATTCGCATGTTCGTCTTCCCAGTCTCAGGATTGTACGCCTCTTTTACTGCCTCTCCGACTTCGCATTCGTTCAGCTTCTCGTACACCGTGGAAGGGGATTCCGTCTGAAACCGGAGGGATCCGTCACACCCTACTTGCAAGATTTTTAGCAATTTAAACTAAACCACTATCTACGGGAAGCTTCACGACCTGTTACCCGAATGGCAGAGGTCGTGCGATATTGCTGGGACTCCAAAGTTTACTTATGTCGATGGATTTTTTAAACCATCCTCTCTGCTACCAAGTGAACTGAATAACCTCAGCCCTTTACAATGAGTAGCAATTACCCTGGAGATGGATGGGGATGCAGATTTTATTCATACATCAATCATCAAAACGACTCAGTTAGTTAGCAAAAAGGATAACTGATTTATTTTCAATTGTGTAAAACAGGGAGCATAACAAACATCAATGAATTTGCTCGATCCTCTTACTCAACGACTTTCATTAAAAAATGAGCTTTTATATCCAAAACTCATCATCATTGATATTGACCTACGTCACTACCAATGTCATCCTACGTGGCAAACTACAAAAACCTAGTGGCAACTGTGATAGGCTCTAAGTGAACATCTAAGTATATGATCCATACTAGTATGGGACAGTGAGTGAAGGTAATTGGATACTTAACATCAGGTGAGGCAACTAAGCCCTCCCCTCAAAATGGCCACTATGAATGTCACTAAATACACAACGTCCCATTGGCTACACAAACTATTGTAGCCTTAATTATGCAATCCCCTACAATTGGTTGGCACTCTAACCTTCGTCAGTACTTTTCCACCTACGTTAGCAGCACGCAGGCCAGCCCTCCAGGTGCTGGTGAACTCGTCTTAACCCCAACTTCCCACCAATTAGTAAATCCATCTATCATCACCTCAGTGGTCTGCTTAGTCAATTAGGCTTTGAAGCTCGGCCTTGAGTTTTTTTCTGTACTGTGGAGAATCAGGGGAGTGAAGGCACGCTCTGCTCTCATGCGTAGGTGTGAGCATCTTGCTCGTCCAACTTCATCCTTCCACGTGACTGAAGACCATGATTTTGAGCTTTCACTGTCTTTAAAATACTGTTTTTTAATAGACCTCTGACGTCTTCCTTGTTTTGTCCATGTCTTCTGAACAGGAGCTGTTCTTTCCCATGGTTTGTATCCAATGTTAGTTAACTTTATCCTGGTAAAACCTTAGCTTCTTGGCTTGGCTTCATGGCTCATCCAACCTCGCCTTTCGGAGATTCACTTGATATTTCATAATTTTTCTTACTGCGACACACTAGAAACTAGGCCTTCTTTCTAAAGTCTAGCACTGCTACAACACCTAGTGGAAACACCCATCCTTTACTCTTTATGCATATATGTATATATATATATATTGGCGCATGCTGCAATCTATTCACTATAAACCTAGCCTCAGGATTACTTCATCTGTTTGCGTTTTTTTGCATCTGTACACGTGTAAACTGACTTGATATCTTTACCAATTCTGTGGCATAATTTTCTATACCTTGACCCCAAGATGTCACTTATCCTTGATACTTTCTTGAGGCCTTATAGAATATCTGCATTGTCCAGTCTCTGCATCCTTTCCATGTACGTCAGCTCAGCTCTGTGTGACGTCACCATTCGTCTTTGCCATTCATTTGCTCTGCTTCTTCCGGGATTTCATTCAAACGGCCATCATATTTTCTTGTATGCAAGTACGGTTTTGTCAATGGGAACCTTGCCTCCAGGATTCTCGTAGGTGTCAGTATTTTCACTGGTACCGCACGGTTTTCACATTCAGGCTCCCGGCATATGGGCAATATGGGTGAGGTGGTTGAGGTGGGGGTACTTGGCTGCTCCTTTACAATGGAATCAGATAATCCTTCATTTGAAATTGTATTAGCTACCAATATTCCTGTTTGGGTTGGCTTCCAGTGTAGATATCCTTCATGAGGAGGGTTTAAGGATTTACCCATAACTAGGTGGCTGGCTGAAACAAGCAGAATCAAAGGAGGGTTACCAGTATCTTACCAGAAGGTTCTGCAAAGTCTTGCAAAATCATAGATTTCAGATCATTCTCAAGAAGTCATTGTAGGCCCTATCTCAAAAACTTCAACGTATACGGGTGATGTTGAATATGGTTCAGAGAAACGGCAATCTTGCACCACCAGGCGCCCATGCCTCACAACAGCACCAGGACACATACTGACCAAAGAAGAAGCTCCTTTGTGAGATTTATTTATGGCTGCAGGAGGGGAATCTATGTGATTCCTTTGAGTTTATTTTGCCAAAAATGGCAGCTTGCGCAGGAACGATTCCATGGCTGTACTAGCATGTGATGCCTTAACCGTCATTTCAGGGGCATTTTGGTGGCAATGGACTCTGCCCTCACTATTTTATGCCAACGTTGTTCATGTGGCAAATGAGGCACTAACTGGCATTTCTAGGGAATTTCTGGGGAATTTGACTCCACCCTTAGTATACCATGGCAGCAGCTGATCAGGTGAGAATTTACATAACATACAATGACTGTACTGTGCATATGGGCACATGCTGACATAGATGGCATTACTGGTTCATTAGAAGATATACTTGGCATACGATGGTTGATACTGGATATGTGAGGCTGCATCTCATATGTGGTAACTATGCCATCCATATGGGGCATTACCAGAGATTTTGGGAGCATTTAAGGCTGCCTCTGACGGCAGCTATTGATCATTTGAGGCTGTACATTACATATAGTGACAATGTCATGCATAGGAATCAGTAGCTGGCCTTGGATGGCATTTCCAGGGCATAGAAGCAATACATAGCATGTAATGGCAGTGATTGGACATGTGAGCCTTCAGATTGTATGTGGTTACTATGCCATGCACATGAGACATTACATAGTATTGAATGGTATATTCAACACATGTGAGCCTGCACCTAGCATAAGATACAGCCACAGTGCATTTTAAGCTGTACCTTACATATGGTGACTATCCCATGCATATGATGCATAACGTGGTAGCACTGTGCAATTCTATGCTGCGCTTGGCATCGGATAACAGCATCTGCGCATATGAGGAGGTACATTTTATGGCTATACATAGTATTTGAGGATATAAGAATGGGATTCAGTGGCAATAAAGGAGACTACCCTTTGTATATTATGGCATCATCTGGGACCATGGGTCTTTATTTAGCCTATAATGACTATACCTAGTCCCAGAGGCATTCCTGCCATATGATGTCAGCAATTCCTAGAATATGAAGGCAGTTTCCTGACATATATTAGCTTTTATGGGTGTGCCCCTGCCATATCATGAATCTACCGGCAACATATAATGGCAGTAGTTTATTTATTTATTTTAGTCCGCGAGCATCAGGGCACACAATTACACGCAGGGAACGACCATCAAAGACAGGACAAACGAGAGCAGTTATTCAGAAGATCGGGTGAGGGTGGGAGCTACTTGAACAGGAAGGTTTTCAAGGATTTCCTGAACAGTCCTAAATTTACTTCTAGCCGAAGGGCGAGGGACAAGGAGCTCCAGGATCTTGCTACTCAGACCAGGAACGATCTCCCTCCGCCCCTTGAGCGCTTGAAAGTTGGACAGTCAAGCAGAGACTGGGCTGAGGAACGCAACGTTCTACTTGGGATGTGCAAAGACACCCAAGTTTTTAAATACTTAGGAACAGTTCCAAAAATACACTGGTGAACAATGGTAAGGCTCTTAACGAGGATGCGCTCATTCACTGGAAGCCAGTGCAGAGCCCTTCTATGCTCTGTGATACTGCATCTTCTTGAGATCTTTTTTGTGAAACGAACAACGTTAATCCTGCAATGTTTGACATTTTTTCAGATTACTCGAGGTGGCTCCAATCATAAAGGAGTTGCAATAGTCTAGTCTAGACAGCACAGTTGCTCGGGCAACAGTGGCACAGTTCTTCTCAGAGATAAAAGGGCACAGGGTCTTAAGTAAACACAGGTGATAATTACAGGTGCGAGACAGCTGGCTGACATGGGCAATCGGCACTGAGGGAAGATTAAATCTGCACACCTAAAGTTTTAAACTGTTTCTGAACCATGATGGAGTTTTGGCCTATTCAAAGGCTTTGTAACAGGGATTCAATTTGGTGAAGGCCTGCTGAGAGCCCCCCAGCAGGAGCTCTGTCTTGTTTCCATTTAGACAGAGCCAATTTGCAACCATCCAAGATTCTGTGTGATTATACACTCTTGTCAGAGTGTCCCGATCTCGATTGTAATCCCCCGTTAACTTAATGACCACCTGGGTGTCGGTGTAGTTTGTAACACCACACTCAGGCCTTCCAGGAGCATACAGAGAGATCTGATGTATAGGTTAAACAGGAGGGGTGAGAGACAGGACCCTGTGGTACTCCACACAAGATGGGAGAGGGGGGCAGGTTTGGCCCCACTTTACCGTTGACTCTCTGTCAGTGAGGAAGGAGTGTATCCATCCAATTACTTCATCTGTGCATTGATCCAGATCACAGAGAGTGCTAAGGAGGAGATAGTGGTCCACTAAGTCGAACGCTGCCGACAAGTCGAGCAGCATCAGCAGACCGGGTTTTCCCTTAACGATAATTTGCAGCAGATTTGTCTGCAAATCCACCAAAGCAGTCTCAGTGCTAAAAGGTCTGAAGTTCTACAGTGGCAACCTTACAAGGATTTTCAAAAGGAAGTTACAATTAGTAATTGGCATGAGATTACGGGGTTCCTAGGTTTTTTCAGAACAGGGGTAACCGTCAAAGTGTTTATGGAGACAGGAACCTGACTGTCCCCGAAAGAAGAGTGTGCAAACCTGGTTAAGAAAGAGGCAAAAAGATCTTTGTCTCTAAAATAATATGAGGTGGAAGAAGATTTTCAGCACAAGAGGTAGGAGGCATGGATGAAAGCATTTTTATCATTTCTGTGGTGGTAATGGATAGCTTAAACGTTGCTTGTGCAGAGGGCCCCCGAGGGGGTACTTCCACCAGATCCCATTTGACTGTCTGGGCTTGCATGTTTTTTATTATGTGTCTGGCAGTATTATCTTTGGCTTCGAAAGCCTCCTGAACTCTCAAACAGTCTTGGCTGAAATGGGACTTGCACCGCCATAGGTTTTCCCAATGCCTTGAGGATCTCAAAGAGTTTGCCCATATGGTTCGCTGAATGGTCTATCTGGGAATTAAAGAAGTCTTTTTTTGAGTCTTTAATCAAAGTCTGTAGATTTGATCAACCTTTTTCCAGGCGGTTTTGTTTTCCTCCGTAGGGTGCTTCAGGCAGCGAGATTCAAGATTACGTTTTTGCTTTTTCAGCGTTGTGAGTTGTGGAGTAAACCATTTATGGTGACCCGGGTTCTCTCTTACCAACTTTGATTTCAGTTCAAATATGGTTAAGAACTAAAATGTTATTTTGGATGATATTTTAACTATTGTTAGTTTATTAATCTTAAGCATGAACCAGGGTGTTGTTCATCTACACCCTTTGATGTCTTCGGGGTAAAATGCTATGTGACAGCAATTCCCGAAATCTCACGGGACGTGGATGTCACTGTTCCTACCCCTGACAGTTTGGTGAATTGACGTACCTGCTATTTTCCTGAGAAAACTGCTTCTCTGTCACCCTCACTTATTTCTCTTCTGGAGTGCTATGTCTTCCCCATCTTCCTGAAAGACCTTACCTAGTTAGAAAAGCATGTCAGGCCGCAGAAGATGGAAACACTCTAGCCAGTTTGGGTGCTGAAAGAGTCTGGTTTTCTCTGAAGGCTTCACAATGTTGGCTACTGTCATGTGTCCCAGAGCTCTGAGTTGCCTCTTGCGTGTAAAATGGCAAAACATTTCAATGGATCTTTTAGGAGAGGGAGGCCTGGAGGAGGGCGGTAGGCTATGTCTGCTCTTCTCTGCTGCCATTTTGGGATTTACTCATCGTATTCAAACATAAATGTCAGAAAGATTGTAAAAACTCCCTTAAACCGAAATTGCATTTTGGTTAATAGGTACAAAAAGGAGAAAACGTATCGATAGGTAGTAGGGGCGAGTATAGATGGGGTTTTAGTAGAGGCTACTTGGGGGTTATGGGTGTTCCTGTGGTAGATGGGGACTTTATTTAGAGCTGTAGCCATAGGCAACAGCTGAGAAGAGGTATTACATGATAGATCCAAGAGGGGCATGCGCACTGGGGGCAGAGGGGAAAGGGTGTGTGGAGTGAACAGGGTCCATGGCGTTGCTGCATGCCACGAAATGGGCAGGCTGGATGAGCCCATGCATTCTTACCATAAATAACAATTTAGTCATGCTTACATACAATAGGCACAATGTTAAAACAAAGACAGAGCTGCACACTGAGTGAAAGGTCTGGTTGGGACATGTTCCAGTTAGATGGCACATGCTGCAGAGTAAAGTATATGCCTCTAAAACACGTGTTCCCATGCCAGTACGGAAGCTCAGTGGGCTGTGTGCCTATGGCAGAGATCTGCATGTAACCTGCAATATACTGGCCAATGAGATAGCTCAGTGGGTTGATCAGCTGATAGTGAGATGCGTAGTAGGCTACCCACAGGTTACATGTTTAGGTACACTTAAGAAACGTCACCGTGTTGTGTGCCACCTGTTACAGAAATGTTTGTTACCTGATACAGTCGGACTGTTAATAGTTTGTGGGACTCATTGGTACTTCCAATTGTGTCCTTCAGTGGCCAAAAAGAGTAACTGCTGCCATGAGAGAACCCCTCTGCCCCCCAGGACTACTGTAAAGCCGTGTTCCAGCGCATGTGACAAGGACGCTGAATGGATCGCAATGATTGGTGAGTGAGAACTAAGCGCTTGAAGACGGAACTCCTGTGGGAGTGGCCCTGCTGGAGACTGCCAATGTAAACTGCCAATGTAAACTCCACACGTCCTTGTTCATCTGCCCTGACATCATCTCCTGGTTGGCAGTAGCAGACCATTTGTGCCAGAAGGATTTCCAATCGCAGACAAACTTGGAGGAACCAAAAAGAAATACAAAACGGTGACAAAGGTAGGCAACCGCTCGCCCTTTTGCACTCCCCAAAGGCAGGGGAAGGCACATAGACGTATTGTAAGCACGTGTGGGTCCAGGGCTCGGATGAGTCCATAGAATTGAATGTTCTTTTTATTAAACTGTTTAAAGTAAACCTTTCCTTTACTTCAATCAAGTAATGTCGGTCTTTCGGTAGGTCATGGCCCATCGGAAACAGTTAGACTGGGGATCCTGAAATGCTGTTAACCTTCAAGCAGCAAGGTGCAGAATATATCCTATTACTAAGGACCGGACGCTGCTACCCCTGGCACCACCCTTGCCACCCCTAGTTCAGCATTAATCAAAAGTCAAGATGGCTCACTGTGCTTTCAGCAGCGCCCCATGTTCGCCCCTCGTGAACTCCCTTATACATTCCTAATACCTGCTGAGGGGCTAGGAGAGGGGCGTGAGGAATGCTCTTCCATTGAACCTTCGACTTCTTGAATCCCTAACCATTTTTAGGAAACAACTGGAAACGTATGTGTTTGCCTAGCGTAGATCTATATTGGCAGCTCAATTCCTTGTGACGCTGCGATGAATTATATGAGAACATCTCTGAGCCTAGATGCATTTGCGTATGCGTGTTATAAATTCACAAATCGAATCAAATCATCCTTCCACCCTCGCAGCGTCAGTCTGGAAGAACAGCACAGGGCACAAACTGGACGGGTGTGGCTGCACATTACATGTGTGACTATAGCATACAAGCTGTGATGGGAATATGATGGCAGCTCCTGGACATGTGAGAGGGAACCTTAACTGTGGTGTCTACACATGAGGTTATAACTGGCACTGCATGGCATTACTGGGCGTGTGAGGCTTTGCTTGCCATATGATGTCAGTAAGGTACATTATATTATATTACTATGCATTGGAGTATGATGGCAACAACTGGACATCTGAGGCCACACATTACATGTGGTTTCTATACCAATCGTATGAGAGATTAACTGGTGTTGGATGGCATTACTGGGACATTTAAGGGGGAACTTGGCTTATGATGGCACTACTTGGACACTCCCAGGCGGTCCCTTACGTGTTGAGACTACCATGCATTTGATTAATTAACTGGCATTTGAGGGCATTACCGGGGATTCGAGTCTGTGTGTGTCATATGATACAAGCACGTAGACATGTAAGGCTGCACAAAACACATTGCGTTTATGCCATGCTCACAAGACACTCTCTGGCAAACAATGGCATTGCTGGGGCATTTTAGGCGGATGGTGGCGATTGCATCAGAGATAGCATTACTGGGACATTTGAGCCTGCACTTGGCATGTGATGGCTGTAACTGGACCTGCGAGGCCGGCTATTACATGTGCTTTCTATATCATGCATATGAGATATTTGCTGGCATTGGGTAACATCACCGGGACATATGAGCCTGCACTTGGCATATGGAAGCAGCAACTGGACATGTTAGAGTCAATGTTTCATGTGGTTACATGCACATTTGATATATTACTTTGCAGCATGTAAAACTGCACTTGGCGCATGATGGTGACACTTGCACATATGAGGCAGGGCCTTGCATATGAAGATTATACCAGGGATATGAGCTATTAACTGTTATTAGATTGAATTTCTGACGAAATGAAGGCTGTTCTTGCCATATGAACGCAGCACCCCGATATTTCAGGCTTTAATGGCCATAAAATAGTAGGATCAGCATATAGGAGTCTACAGTTTGCCTATTATGGCAGCACCTGGAAATGTGGTGCTGTACTTAGCATGTCATGTAATGTCATTTGTATAGCACCTTTTCCCACTGGTATGGCCTCAAAGCCCTGTAGGGGAACGCCCGGGGGGACGAAGTCCAGGGTATGGGAGACTCATCAGAGGCGTTTAGCTTGTGGGTGTGCATTTTAGCCCATACAAAAGTAGGTAGGGGTGGCCAAGTCCCTACTAGCAACTTATGTCAAGCTGGCTTGTGGATAGGTGCTGTGAGGTTGTTGGGAGAGTATGCAGTGGGACGTAGTTGCATTCTGATGACAGAGGTATGTGTGCGATATGTCTTCAAGTAGTGTATGATGGCAGATGCATGCGGGTGAGTGGCCATGCCTGTGGCTATCCTCCATTGACATGGAGTGCGATACATACCCATGTGTCCTGGCAGGTTTCTTGGTTTCATAGACGTTGCACAGATTCTGTCGTTAGGTCTGCTGGAGTTTACTCTCTCGGTCAGTGCGTTCTGTGATAGGTTCAGGTGCTGCCTTGGCCTATCTGAAAGGGGCCTTAGGAAGCCGAGGGTGCGGAATAGGTGTATTAGGGTGCGGGTGGGAAAAGCCAGGTCTAGAGGGCCTTCTGAAAGGGCAGGTGATATCCTAAGCAGAGGATGCTGTGGGGAATTGCGTTCCAGATTGTGGGAGCTTGGAAAGAAGAGGAACCCCTATTCTTGTTCTTTTGAAGAGGGGAAGACAACGAGCAGCACGGTGCCTGATTGCAGGTTTCTATTGGGTTGGTATGGGGTGAGCTTGTCTTGAAGAAATTCTGGGCCTGTCTTGTGCAGGGCATGGTGGGCTATGTACATAGCTTTGAAAGTGGACCATTGCCCAACAGGGAGCCAGAGGGGGACACTGAGGGCGGGTGTGATGTGCTCTCTGGGGCCAAGCACTAGGAGAAGCTTAGCTGCAGTGTTTTGGACCAGTTGGAGCTTTCTGAGTTGACATGCTGGGGCACCCAGGTAAAGGAAGTTGAGGGTAGGAGAGGTAAGGGAAGATGCATCTGAGAATGGCGAGGTGTAGATAGCAGGATTTAGACATGGGGCCTCATTACAGGTCAGCCGGTCCAGAATTAACAGTGGCGGTAAACCAGTCGCCACTGTTAATTCCGGACCGCCCGATCCCGAGTCCTGCAGGCAGACGTGGAAACACCAGCACCATCACGAGATGGTGCCGGTGTTTCCACTTCCCCATTCCCATTGAGTCCTATGGGACTCAATGGGAATGAGGATTTACCAAATTCTGCCTCCGGAATTCCCGGGACACCAGGGCTGTAATGCCCTGGTAATTCCGGGAGTCACGGAGGCGGAATGGTAATACGAGTCTGGCGGTAACCAGGCGGTTTTACCGCCGCGGTTACCGCCAGACTCGTCATGAGGCCCATAGAGTTCATGTGGTGTGAAAGTGTCAGATCTGCTTCCATGGTAAATCCCAGGTTCTTTACTGAGATGGATGAGGTGGGAGGAAGGCCAAGGGAGGCGAACCAGAGTGTCAGCAGCACACAGGGCAATAGATATATGTTGGAGTCCACGCTGTAGTTTTGGGGTGGCTCTGGAGGTAATACTTGGCATATAACAGAACCAGGGTACATACCAGGCCGATCTTTATGGAGACAGGTAGTCACAGGAACTGTAGGAGCCGGAGCGGGCTGAAAACATAGTGACGCAGAGACAAAGGGAGGCAGGGAAATATACTGAGCAACACGAATTGATCAGAATAAAGTGTGTACTGGAGTATGATGAGGGGTCTCCAGGGAGATTAGGAAAAGCCCTTGGGATTGGCACCAGTAGATTACTATTAACAACAATCATGCAGCAATGTCATGGGTAGGACGTGCTGATGAGATCGTTGAGTGGTAAAGCTAGAGACCACATACTGAGAAAGGTAAGACTCCAGTGAACTAGACTAAGGCAACAGAAGCCTTTCCCTTATCTCATCTTAACAGAGACCCAACCAGGGGTCACACTGTATACGGACACAGAGTTCAGACAAGACAGTGGACTGCTATAGTATTAGAAAGGTAGAAAAATCCCTACACAGCAACAACGACTACCTCCAAGTCAAAATTATCCTCTCCCCCAACTGTACCATTACCGCTCATATTGTCTATCGCCCTCCTGGCCCAATAGAAGACTTCCAAGCCTCCCTCATCCATCTTCTATCTGACAACCTCAAAAAACATTCGAAAGCCATTCTCCTTGGGGACGTCAACCTAGGCCTCCAGGATAAAAAGGACCCAGCAGCCAAATCCTTTGACTCAGCCCTAACAACACTAGGCTATAAGAACACTATCTTTAGCCCAACGCACACTCAGGGCAGAACACTCGACTGGATTGCTCAGCACAACTGCCCACTCATCATCACTGGAAACACTCCTACCCCATGGTCTGACCACCATATCATCACATTTAGCATCCTCACCACCAGCTCCTCTACCCCGCCACCCCAACCCCTACCACCTTGCCTCACAAGAAGCTCCCGCCAGCTCACTAAGGAAAGACTACTGCCCTTCCTCCAAGGCCCAGCCTTCAGACCACCTTTTTCCACAGACCCAGAAACTCTTGCATCAACCTACGATGCTGCCATTAAAGCAGCTATCAACTCCATTGCCCCACTAAAACCCCGTAAATACAAACCCACCACCCACTCCTGGTTCACCCCAGACTTGCTCGCACTCCGAAACGAGAAAAAGGCAGCACTTACTCAGTGGCAAACGTCCCACACTGACAAAGACAAGCTGATCTTTAAAGCCTGCTCTACGGAGTACAAAAAAGCTATCACCCGGGCAAAATCCAAATCTTTTGAATCCAGAATTTTGGAAGCCCAATCCAGCACAAAAGAAATCTTTGCAATTTTTAGGGAGCTGGAGACTCCTACTCCCACCCCCCAGAACTTCACCAAAGACAAAGCCTGGTGCGACGAAATTCAAACGGCAATGCTAACAAAACTGAGCCGCCTCCAAAGCAAAATACTAGCTACCAAACAAGCCCTGCCCAATACTCATATCCCTGTCCCACCACCAGCCCAAGACCCTCCCCAACCCTTCTCCTTCAAATCCATACAGGAAAAGGACATCATTAACATAATGAAGAACATCAAAGCATCCAACTGTAAAGGTGATGCCTGCCCAGCCACTCTTATCAAGGACTGCACTGAAGCGCTTGCTCCCTTCCTGACAGCATTTGTTAATGCCTCCTTCGCAACAGGGAAAGTCCCCACCTCCCTCAAGGAAGCATGGGTCCGCCCCCTCTTAAAAAAAACAACTCTCGATCCCACCTCCCCCAACAACTATAGATCCATCACCACTGTCCCTTTCCTCCTCAAAATACTGGACAAAGCAGCCTATCTGCAGGTTCAGCACTTCATCGAAGAAAACAAACTCCTGGGACTCCGCCAATCTGGCTTCCGCCCTAGACATGGGACTGAAACCGCCCTACTTGACCTGAAAAACCAAATGGACGATGCCAGAGACATGGGCAAACCAGCTCTTCTCCTACTCCTTGACTTATCTGCAGCGTTCGATCTCGTAGATCATGACGTCCTTTGCCATAATCTCTCCTCCACTGCCAAGTTCTCCCCTGACGCCACAGCATGGATCACATCCTTCCTACAAGACAGAACCATGCAAGTATTCTCCGACCTAGCCTCTGCCTCACCCACTATCATACTCTTTGGCGTGCCCCAAGGCTCATGCCTCTCCCCCACACTCTACAACATCTTCACACGACCCCTCTTCCTCATCCTCGACGCTATGGGTATATCCTACACTAACTACGCGGACGATACCCAGATCCTCCTTACCCTCACAGGCAACTACGACACTGACTCCATGACCCTTAACAACCTCTACAACACCATCCAAGCCTGGATGGCAGATAATGGACTATGCCTCAACTCTGACAAGACAGAACTCCTACTGGTAGGTTCCCCCGAAACGCTAAAAAAACTTGTCTCCCAATTCAGTCACTTCATCATCGACACCATCAAAATACCTGTTTCAGACTCAGTCAAAACTCTTGGAGTCTATCTAGACTCTAACCTTTCCATGGACAGACAAGTCAACGCCATTGCCTCTTCAGCCGCATATCATGCTAAACTGATCAACGCAGTCAGGCCTTTCCTCTCCAAAGAGAACTGCACAAACATAGCCAGAGCCATCACCGGCTCCAGGCTAGACTACTGCAACATACTCTTCCTAGGAACCTCAAAAAGAAACTTGGAGAGGCTACAAGTCATCCAGAATAGTGCTCTCCGAGCAGCCCAAGGTATTGCCAAAAGGGACCACATCTCGGAAGCCAGAAAACTAGCCCACTGGCTCCCAATAAAGGAGAGAATAATTTTCAAAGCGCTCACACTGACACACAAATGCATCTATCTCACTGCCCCCGACTACCTCTCACAAAGAATCCACTCCGTCGCCTCTACAAGACCAACAAGATCACCCTACACCAACATGCTCTCTGTGCCACTAGTAAAAAGATCCAGAGCAGGTGGATCCAGCTTCCCTTATCTCGCACCCACTCACTGGAATGCCCTACCTCCCACCATCCGTAGTGAGCCCTCCCTCCTAGCCTTCGGCAAAGCATTGAAAACCACCCTCTTCTCATAAGATCCCTCGCAGCAGCATGAACACCAACCATAGGACCCACTGCTTAAGTTGTATTGACCAACCGCATAAGCTGTAATGATAACCTTGCTTGTTCCTATCTGTAATATGCCTCTTACTGATACCGTGCCTGTAACTAAGCTCATGCAAGTAACAGCGCCTCAATGCCCCTGGGCTGCTTGCGCGCTATACAAATTTAAATAAATAAATAAAATAATTTGTAATCAAGACAGAAAAGCAGAGTGAATAGAAATAACCAAGTACAGGATAGGCAGAGAAAAGAAGTAAAGAGCAGAAGCTGTAGACTGTCTGTAGACAGAAGCTACACAAGCACTATTTAGAAGGCACACGCAAATGTTGGCATAGAGGAAATCATGGACCAAGAATCAGAACAGGTATCAGGGACTTAGGCAATGACATTTACCACACAGAAGCTTGAAACCTAGCACTCTAGGAATATCATTAAGCATGAAGCTTTAGTCATAGGAAAGGGAGTCGGTCACTGCCAACTCAGTGAATACATGGGTAAAGAATCTCAGTGCACTACTCACAGACGAGACAAGAAGTCGCTGCAAACTTAGCAAATACAGGGTTCAGAAAACGAAATACACTAAAGAGCAGGTACTTCAACTATGGACAGAAGTTTCAGCAAGTAAAGCATGAAACTTGGATTTCAAAGTGACATGGGGAGGGAGCAGTGTTGCCAGAAACAAGGTGAGCCTGTGAGCCTGGGGTATGTTGCTTACAGAAAAACACGGTTTTGAAGAAAGGCAGAAAGGCAGCACAAATACCTTCAGAAAAAGGATTAGCTTTATCAGCAAACAAGACAGAAGCTGAAAAGCAACTATAACAGGTGGGATTCAGTATGAAAAAGCAAGGTAGCATGGAAAGGTTAAGAAAAACAAACTGCATTAAGCAGCAATTCCAGGTAAAGGCAGCTGATAAAACACTTGATAATCCTCAGAGTGAACTTATGAAGCCCTCCCAGCCCACAGCCCAACAGGGCAAAGCGGATTGCAGCCTGAGGCAACTATGTTGAATTCATCCCAGTCCAGGCTTCAGTAGCTTGCAGCAGTGGATTGTAATTAAGGCCTCTCCCTCTCTTGATAGCCTAGCCTGCAGGAGCTATGCCTCCCTCAGCCCATTGTCTCTTGGACAAGATACATCTACCAGAATACATCAGCTGGTTTAACCTAAAACCCGGAATGGAACATGAAAGTAGTTTGTTCCAAAACTTCAGCAGTAAAACAGGTAATTGAATGCCACGGGCATTAGTGGCTTTTAACATGGTAGCTATGCTATGAACAAAGTCTTTGAATGTGTCCATAAAGTGGTACTGGGTAGCAGGCAGGTAGACGCCCAAAACATAGAGCCTTCTTCCCACAGATCATGATTTCAGATTTTCCGGGGTTGAAAAGGAGGTTGGTAGCCATCATCCAGTGGTCGATTTCTGTGAGGCATGGGGCAAGGTCGGGAAGGGGGATGAAGGAGGTCTTGGGGATCTTGACGACGATCTGACGATCTGGGTGTCGTCTGCGTAGTTTTAGCAGGTTAGGTTATGACTATATCTGATGTGTGCAACTATAATTGCCTTGAGACATCAGTAAATGACAATACAAGGCAGTGCTGACATGTGAAGTTAGTGTCCCTGCGTTATGCTGATACCCCTGTCACAGACCTGCCAAGTGTCACACATCTGGTGTGACACTCACTCATTTTTATGCACTCTGCCTCATTCCAGCAAGCCAAGCTAAATGTCACACATAAGCGCACATGCCAACATTGTGCCACATCTGGGAGGGAGATTTCATAACAGAAAGCAGGATAATTAAATTTCCCCGTTGGAACGCTTTGGGGGTAGAATTATTTTAGGGGGGGAGAAAGTAAAAAATAGTAAAATGTTTGATTAAAAAACACTGGGAGTCTCCCGCCTAAACCTGGGGTGTTGGCATGTATGCATAAGAGAGGTGCCAGAGCAGCGGCAATAATATACATAGATGTGTAGCTCATGCACAAAATATCTTCTGTTCATCAGTAATCTGTCCTTCTGCACGATGTCATTCCCTAGCCCTTACCTTCAATCTTGCGGTCTCGCTGCTCATTTCTCATTTCTCCTGCCGCTACACTAAGACAAAAACAGCTGCTCTCCACTGTCCACCACATTAGGCTAAGCTGTAGGATCAGCCTTCTTTCGGCACAAGCTCCCTCATGTGTCACTCAATGTTTCATACAGAAAACATGAATATGCCTCTTTGCACCCATTGCATGCATGTAATTGTCAAACAAACACAAACTGAAAACCTGCCAGCTCTGCCATACTTTTCCATTGTTGCCAGTTACTCCCCACTGCTCCGGCTTCATAGTTTTGCCAATTACCTGCATGGGTGAATGCCAAAGTGAGGGCTTTTTTATTTAATGAGGTGCCCAGGTACCCCCAAGAGCCAATTTCTGCAGGTCCTATACCCAATGATCGGTCACCTGACAGAGGATGGGCCCTTCCTGGGTAGTCCTTTTCAGGATGAATTACTCATTTGATGAGGTCCAAAGAATGGTCTCTTTCTGCCACTTTAGAGAGGATTTGGCTAATCATGAGCTGATTGAGGGTCCCAAGGCAAAAAGGCAAGGTGCTCATCACCCTAGCTCAGAACTGCCTGTTGCCGCACATCTTGTGGGACACTCATGCATTTGAATGCCCTGAGCCTCATTCCAGCAGACCAAGGGAAATGGAAGAGATGTGAGAGCCTGGGTGCCATGAGTTAATGTAATGCTTATGCGCAAGCCAGCTGCTGTTCATCAGTAACCTTTTTTTCTCAAAGATGTCCTTCATAGTCCATATCCACATCCCGGGGATCCCACTTCTCGTGTCTACTGCCACAACCCCATCAAATCATACGCTCCCTCTCTGCCACATTCTGTTCAAGATGCTGACATCAGGGTGCTACTGGCAAGGCCCCTTCTAGTGTCACTTAAAATGTCACACACCAAAAATTGAAATGTCACACATAATCCTATTTCATGCATGTATCTGTCACACATACACAAACTGAAAACTTGGCAGCTCTGCTGTCATATTTACCCATGGCATATCAAGGGAGTACACCATTTAAAATACGGCTGTCAACTCACATCCTCTTTTGTCTGCTTCAGTAAATATGTGTTGATTTTATTGATCTATACCGTTTTTGCGTCTGGGATATCATCAGGGTCAAAAGTCATGTGACACCGATTCCTGTGATGTCGTCCGGTTTGTGATGTATTTGCCCACTACCCCTGGTCTTTTGGTGATGTCCATGGCTTTAAAAGGCATATTTATTTATTTATGCAGGCATTTATATGAGTGCACCACGCCCACAGGCATCTAGGCGCTGGTTACAGTCACAGGAGTAAATGGGGAACAGAAACAACGGGGGTAGAGGAAACGTGTCTTAGTTGAAGAGGTAGGTTTTGAGCTTCTTTCTGAAGATGACATAGGAGGGTTCGTCTTGGAGGTGGCCGGGGAGCTCATTCCAGAGTGCGGGGGCATTCATAGGAATGATGGACCCCCCCCCTGCTCTTTTGCGGTTCAATCTGGGGGTGGTGAGGCAGTGTTTGTAGGTCGAACGTTGCGGCCTGGCCAGTGAGTGTCTTGAGAATTTTTTTTCCAGGCAGGAGGGGACGTTGTTCGAGAGGCAGCAGTGTGATAGACAAGATCTTGAAGTTGATCCTAGGCTTTGCTGGGAGCCATCGAGCAGATCTCCTGGCTTCCGATATGTGATCACGCTTTCTGATATCAAGTGCTGCTCTCAGTGCATTGTTTTGGATTGTTTGTAGTTTGCACAGGTCTTTGGTGGAGCTGCCGTAAAATAGAGAATTACAGTAGTCGTGTTTTGAACAAATAGGGGCACGAGCAACTTCGAGCCTGTTTTTCATGGGTAAAAAAGGTCTACTGGCAGTGATAGTGATGAGTTTTGTGGCGTATCCCGAGGTTGAGGCAATGTGGTTGGTTTTGCGTGTCATGCTGATGGAGGAGTCCAGGTAGACGCCAAGGGTTTTTACAGCTGTAGCGACAGGGATGATGTGGCCATTGAAAGAGAACAATGTTTAGTCCTGATGAAGCTTTTCTAGCCTCATCGGGGGGCCACGAGAAAAAGCTCAGTCTTCTCCTCATTGAGACAGAGCCTCTGTGTGGCCATCCAGGTTTGGAGCGTCTCATAGAGGGAGTTAACCCTGAGTTGGCCTGCGTATAATTGCCTGAGAGGGGAATGAGGATCTTGGTATTGTCTGCATACTTAGTGTATGAGATACCTAACGAATAGAGGAGGTCAGGTTTGGTGTATATGTTAAATAAGGTTGGGGAGATGCAGGAGCCTTGTGGTATGCCACTTGCTCTGGGGTTCGGGTGCGCCGAGGCTTCACCGGCAAAGACCCGGGAAGTCCTGTCAGTGAGGAACGCAGTGACCCATTTGGCTGCATCAGGCGAGGAGTGTGCTGAGGATGTCAGTTGGTGGCAGAGTGTGCTGTGGTTGACCAGATCAAACGCAGCAGATAGGTCCAAGAGAAGGAGTAGAGAGAGGTTGACTTGGTCGTTGGCATCATCAAGCTGATTTTTTTAGGTCTAGTAGTGCTGTCTCAGTTCCATGTTTGGGCCAGAACCTGCACTGTTGGGAGCCTAGAATGTGGCGAGACTCTAGGAAGTCCTGGATTTGTTGGTATGCAACCCTGGCAAAGTGGTGATGGGTCAGTAGTTGGTGGGGATGATTGGGTCAAGGGAGGGTTTCTTGAGGAGAGGGGTACGCAGGATTCTTTGAGGGCCAGAGGGATGGTGCATGAAATGAAGGAGGAGTTGATGATGGTAGAGATAAGCGGGAGAAGGGGTTCAGCGCAATCCTTCACGATGGGAGTTGGCCAGGTGGAGAAGGTTTGAGGCCTTTGATGATGTTTCCAAAGGTGTTATCGCTGATGGGTTGGAACCCAAACGGAGGAAAGTCCATAGGTTCTGCAAGTGGTGTGGTGGGGGGTGGAGTTGCCCGGGGTGTTAAGTCGTTTGGCTGCAATATTTTGTTGTAGGAGAGCCATTTTGTTGGTGAGAGTGTCTTGGACGACGTGGCACCAAGCGTAATCTTTCTGGATGGTGGTGGGAGAGAGAGAGGGGGTCTCCTGCTCAGGGAGGATGGCAAAAAGTTCACAAGAGCTGGAGGGCACTTTGGATATTCTTTCATTGTAGGCAAATGCCTTGGCCTCATGAATGGATTGTTTGCAATGGCGGGAAGTATTTGCGAAAAGAGCTCTGTTTGCTGTGCTAGGTTCTTTCTGCTGGGTGGTTTTGGCTACTCTTTTATTTGCTTGTAGGGCATTAAGCTCTGGTGTGAACCAGGGGTTGTGGTATTGGATGTTCTTTTGCTTCCGGGTTTTGAGGGAGGCCAGAAGATCAAGGCTGTTAGTAAGAAAGTTGTTGTAGTGTTGCACCAGGGAGGTGGTGTCCTTGGAGTGAAGTAGGGGGTGCCTAACGAGAGGGATGATGCGGTTGCAAGTAAGGGTGCGGAAGCTGCGGGCCAGGATGATGGCTGGTCTGGGGGTGGTTTAGGGGGCTGGGGAGCCGTGGTGGTTTGGGTGGGGGTGGAGAAGAAGATGGTGTTGGGGTCAGACCACGGGCAGGGTGAGTTGGATAAGGTGATAACATTGCTTTTGTGGTCCATACATGACTAGCTCACACTGTATCACCAGAGCTGCCCACTTGGGCACCGGTCGCAGCGGAGCACAAATAAAACTGCTAGGATATGCGAAAAAAGCAGGGACGTCATTTGGGGGTCGCCAGAGGTCGCAACTGCGACCTCTGAGGTCTCCCTTGCGACCTCTGTGGTCACCCTTGCGACCTCTAGAAAAAAAAAGAAAAAAATATATTGTGTTTTTTAAACTTTTGTTTTTTTTAAACTTTTGTTTTTTGTAATGCAAGCTCATGGGCTGTGGCCAGCACCATGTGGCTCTTCAGTTTTGGAGTGGCTGGCTTTCTTGTTAAAACCCCTTAAAAAAAGAAGAAAAAGAAGAAAATGATTGACACAAGTCTAACACTTTCAGCACTGACCCTAAATAAGAAAGATTAGGAATACCAAATAAAGTCTTTCTGGAATTCTATACAATAATTGATACTCATTAAAGGTTTATTTCAGGCACACTTCAGGGGGTGAGTCACTGATTTAGTCTGTTCTTAAGCGTAAGTGCTATATAACAACACATCATCATTTGATCATGGTGCTTGCATTCACAGTAATTTGGTAATATGGGCCTATACACACTGATCTTAACGATACATATGGCGATCCATTCTTGTATGAAATGTACATCACATTATAGTGATATCGTAACCATATTTTTTGTAGTGTACAATGCTATGCGATAGCACTAACTGTTTTGTCAACGGGTGAAAGGTCGCGTTCCATCGCATCCCGCGATATCACTTCGGGGTGGGATCAAATGACATCACTTCCTGGAATGTCACCAGGAGGTCAAGGGTCGTGTGATGTCACTTCCGCTACCCCTGGCATTTTGGTGAAATGACGTCCCTGGAAAAAAGGTTGGTGTGACAGCTGGCATCTACCTTTGGGTGAGGCGCAATGCCCCCTGGAGGGTGAATCGTAGATGGAGCGCCTTGGCTCTTGCACAAAGTGCTATCGAGAACCTGCTGGCAGGATTGTAAGAGAAACTCCGAGCTGGCTCCCACATTTTGCATAGGGATGCTCTGAAGGAAAAGATAAAGACAACTTCAAAATAATGTAAAAAAACATGTAAAGCTAGTGTGAGGCACAGAAGATAAGGAATACCTATCTAGCTTTGGGGGGTACGACGTCCTTTCATCGTGGGATGAAATGTCGCGGGTTTTATTTGCCGCGGTTTTTATAACGAAAAAACATCGACATTTTTAGGGGGGTTACAAATATATTTGGGTAGTGTGGGTGTTCGGGAATAGATACAAAACTAAAGGAGATCGGAGGTTGGGAGAGCAAACCCCCACAAAACTAAAAAAAAAATAAAAAAAATCGATGAGTTTTTTCATTATAATGTCCATGGGGAAAAAAACACGAAATTTCATCCCGCGATGAAATGACATGGAACCGCTTTGTGAGCAGTTACTCATGGGTTGGGTCGGCCACATTTTTATAAAAGAGATATGGGGATTTGCGGAGTTGAGGTTATGGCCCTGCTCAGTTAAAGGATTCGTTTTCAATTTTTCTAAACTTGTAGAGTTTTTTTTAACTTCAGTTTATGTTCTTTTGGGCAGGCTCGGTAGATAAAGCAGAATCAATGCAGAATAGGCGGCCTTCGGTTCTGCAATGCAGCATGCTCCTAAAGCCTTTGCACTGAGAGGATATCCATCCGCTGCCCTGTTAATTAGCATGCATGGAATGTTTAGAGAGGTGGTCCAGCAGCAAAGTGTATTCAGAATGACTTGCCCACCATCTATCTACCTTTAAGATGAAGTATTGAGACTTGATAAGGGCAAAATCACCCTCCCGTTAACCACATGCTGCCCGTTGCATGAAAAGGGCGCGAACGTCCCCAAGGTGATGGGCTGGGCTAGGGGGCGAGGCACTTTAGCGTCCACTTAAGTTAAAAAAAGAACCAGGAGGACACATGAAAATAGGTTTAAACCAGATTGCGCAATATGTGAATAAGCAACGCAGATGGAGTGTAAATGCTTTTTGTCAGAATGCCATAACTTGGTTTAAGTGAAATAGGGGCAAGTGCCTCGGGCCCCCACCTTGGGTGTGGTCTCACCCGGCTGCCTGATGGGAAGAATTCAGCGCACATTTTTGCCGAAATATGACTAACTCCTGTCATCTTGTCTAGTGCGCTCCTGCGGCTCGGACCCTGCTGCCGGGCTGTTGTTGGCAATTAAGGTCCGATTTGATCCTTCAATCCTGCAATGCGTTCTGTGGTCATTGTAGTAGGCACAGTGTGTGTTTGCACCATAGCACACCTCGTAGCGCGTTGCACCTTTCTTTAGGGAATATGTGGTTTAGGGGCAGTAGCCAAAGTTGGCATGCATGTTTATATGCTTCTGTGCCCCAACGGTTCAGAAGATAGCTCAGTGCTATAAGCGCTTGTTGCAAAGATGTATTTTCATATGCCAGATAACAGTACCAGATCCCTGTAAGACAGATTCGTCCTTTCCACTGTGTTTGATAAGCATGTGTAGATGAACTTTGGCGATAGAAAAGCATACTGTGCCACAAACAATGTACCTGTACAAGAAAGCGTTAGTTATAAAGACTAGTAAAGCATCACTTTGGTGCCTGGCCCTGTGCGAGAGATGTACCAACTATGCAGCCAACACCAATGAGGAGCATAAAGCATTAGACTGTGTTTAGGTAGCATATAATCCTCCACAACAAAGTGCTGAAGCTTACATGCCAGCTTTGCCATCGCCCAATACTGTGATGCTGGACGAATCATATTTTCTCACTGTATAGGACGATACTGCCTTCTGTGAAAAGGTTTCGATGTTACTGTTTGGATCAACTGATCGTGCTGGTCTTTTGCTGCATTTTTCGTTGGGCTTTTAATATGGGCATGTGCCCCATATCCCTTCCCAACCACCACACTCCTCCCCCACCCTCCCACTACACTAAAAATCACGGTTCTCCTCTACTTTTTCTAATTAAGTTTTACTGTTCCTATACTTTTATGTGGCATTAAGCCCCCATTCCAAAGGCTGGATAGGGGGCAGGGTTAGCAGCCCAAGTTAATGGCCCGAGCGAAGCAAGGGCCATTAACTAGGGTTCCATGCCATTACCCTAATTCCAGCCCTTGGAATGGGGGTTTAAGGCCATTAGCACTCTGGGCTACCAAAGCAGCAACCCGGGGTGGCAAAAAAGAAGTATTTTCAGTCAGTGAACGGGGTGCCTGGCGCATCCCCTTCAATGACTGAAAATACTGTCTAAAAATGGCCGCCACAGTAGGGGGAGGCAGGGCTATGTATGGAGCCCCTCTTCCCCTTCAATAACAGCTGTCAGGAGCAGAGCGGAAGGTGCGGCTGTGGCGGCGAGTGCTGCCACAGCCGAAATAAAGTAAGTGGGGGAGGGGAATACAAAAAATAATAAGGGGACAGAGGGTGGGGGGAAGATGGCGGTGGGGGAGATGGCCGACAGGTGGTACGGAACGCAGGCTTTCACCAGAGGTTCATTGGAAAAACGAACCCTTCAGGAATGGTTTCATTTTAAAATAAAAGTGTAAGAAGAAGTTAAAACTTGCACTTTCAGTGCACTGCACTGCATTGAACGTTCCTTTAAACAGCAAGCACATGTGTTTAGGGGTTTGTACTGTGCGTGGGAGGGGGTGTGGCGATGGGGTTTGCGGGGGCAGTCCCATGGGTGAACATAGTTGCACTACTTCTTTTTGTACACCTCGGCTAATGCCCTGCCCGCCCATTATTGTCATGTTGGCCATGTGAGTCCAAGGGGATCTCCTAGACAGAAGACAGCTGGCCAAATGTTTTAGGCCCTCAGCAAGATTATTTTAAGTTCTGCTTACATGACACAAAAAGCAGTTCAAATGTTCTTCCATGCAGCATAAATAGCAATCCCCAAGTCTGTGTGTTGGGTGTATTTAAAGCTTCAAAATACATTAGTAAAACCCAGACGAGATTCTTTAGGTTCGCTTCGATTAATATTCTAGTGATTGTGTACTTCCCATGATGATGGAATCTAGAATCATTCTCCTATTACATACATTTTGTATATAAAGATTTTTTTTTTTTAAATGTAAATATTGCAATGTTTGGGTATTTTGCGATTTGTGTACCCTCCAAGTCACGTCTACAAAACAGATTATTATTTGAGTACATCGAGTTCAGATATCCACAAATAAGGGCACCTTACTTTATGATGAGAAGTAGGAAAAATGTGGTCAAGTGGTGCATAGCAAACCGGGCTCACCATGCACCGCTTCTAATGTCAGTATGCGTTCAGATACATGTACCTTTCTGATAACGTCTAATCCGTATTCTCCATCTTCCTCGATCCTTCCAGTCAGTCTCCTGTATCTATGCATGAGCACTTGTACATTCAGGATACTACTAAACTGAGCTCTGAGTCTATGCTAGGGAATGCATCCCTTTATTATATAGCTGCTGATTTGTGTCCTACATTTTTAGTGGCTGCCATTTCTTTCTAAAATGTGTCCTGTGCCTAACCTAGAACACAAGTTCTCTCATTTTGCAAAGCTAATGTTGCCCTTGACATGCCATTTGTTAATGTTTCTGATGCCAGCAAAGATGAAGGCGGTAAGGGGACTTTAATGTAGTTCCCATGCTTATTTAGATCGCTGGCAAGTGTGAGTGGACAGAAACGAGAGCCAGACACAAGGTTGTCATGTTTTTGTCAAAGATACTTATTAAATTAAAAGGGGGTGGGAAATGCCTCTCTGACCCTATGCTACAGGAGTTTTCCCTACTTATACACCAAAAACTAAGGAGTCTGTCTGCGACAGGATGCCATTAACTTACAAGCCATACTTGTGTCCAAAACACCTTATCCTGACCCTCACACTTGAAATATGCAAGGAAAAATATCCTCAACTAAAAACTGGCAAAAAGTGTTCACAACTGAAGTGAAAATAATTCTAACCAAACATGTACTCCATGGTGGAAGCCCTTCATTCCAGAGGATTGCTCCCTTCCCCTGCATTCTTAAGTGAAATTAAAATAGTCTGTTGTTTTAACAGTTCTTTTGCTCCTTGCTTGGTTGCACAGGATTCCTGTTTACGCAACAAATTCTGCAACAATCGTTCTTCAATGTATCTTTCTCCTTGATTTAGGAAGCACGTTTTTTCTTTAACATCAGTCTTTCCTTGATTCAGACAACAAATATCAATCTTTCCTTGTCTCATCAATCAAGTTTTTCTTGGTTTGAAAAACACATACCAATCTTTCTTGGTTCAGAAAATAACCTTTTGTTGATTCAGCAAACAGTCTTTCTGTAACATTTCTGAGGGGGGGGGGTTTGAGTTGCAAATTGCCTTGTATGCTCCCCTGTCAGGTTTCCTTATGCAATGCCCACATCCTGGTGTACTCTCCTGCCAGGACTCTTTCTGCAACATCAACTGCCTGATGTATTCACCTGCCAGGACTTCTTATATATATATTTTAGTTACCGGATATCTTGCTGGTAAGGACTACGCATGCGTTTTACAGTTTCTCAGTATTACCAATACTGCGTGTATTGCTCTGGGTTTCTTAGAAAGGTTTGTGGCAATGTCGGTTTAAGGTTTCCCCACATCTGCATTTTATGTATTCAAAGTACTTTGGGGTTTTCACTTTATCCTTTCTGAATTCAGTTAATTCTTCAATGACATTAGATTCAAATTGCTATTGGTGAGGTTGCTGGAACGCCGGGGTCCCCACTGGCTTTGGGAAGACTCACCGGCTTGCTCCAGTATCTCAGGACCATTTCGCGCTTCTGTGGCATGTTGCTTTCACCCGCCTTCCAAACATGATGGTGTAGACGCTCTTCTGGCCTCATCGCGGCTCTGCAGTAATACGCCTGCTTTCTGTCAGGAACCTGAATGGAGAGCACCACCTTCTTGACTCACCGAGTGCCCAGGACCTCTGTTGCAGCACCCAGCGTCTCCACTGCACCTCTGTCATCAAAACAGAATTTCTCCTTCTCACCTGGCAGCATCCTTTGCTGTGCCACACTGTTACATACTCTTTGCGTTCCTGAGATTTGGAACAGGAGCAAGCGTCTTCTCCAGCATTGCCACTCTGAACAGTGTGCTCGCAGTGTTTAAATGTCCCACGCACAGGTGCTTTGTAAGAACAACTAGACTGCTCATGGTGTTTCAGGTTCTTAGAAGTTTGTTCAAACTCCTGCATCATCCTCGTCTGAGTCCTTGGGGGAATTCTGGGAGTTGAAGTCCACATACACATTGGATTGGAATAGTTCTTTTTACTGGTTTTACCCAAAGGTATTTTGGAAGAAAAAGGTGTTGTGTTGACTCTGTGTGGGGTACATTGACCCACTCAGAAGAATCCCCATCCATGATCAAGCTTCACTTCAGCAGTTAACAGCAAAATGGCTGTGCTGGCTCCTTAGAGCACCATTCCCCCGCATCAAAACTGTGTTTTGCAGCTACAAAATGATGGCTGCACCATCTTGCCAAACAACTATCGGGCAAGTTGGAACAGAGAGCACACTGAGAAAGGGTACCGGTATGTGTTCTTGTGTGCACCAAAAGAAGCGAATTCAAAAGTGGCAATGCTCTGCTGCTTGCAAAAAGTTCCCATTGAAAAGGGAATATTTTACATTGAAAAGGATGCTGCCCTGATGCTAATTTCATATATTCAACATCACAATGCTTTTATCAATGAGGTCCTGCCATGCCCATCCATATCCAGATTGTGCTCCAGCAGGAGAGAGCATTATCCCTGTATGACAGGCTGTGTCAGGCCAGAACCGGGAAATTAACAAAAGCTTTACTTTCAGCCACACAGGAAAATGCTTGTCTTTTGGGTTACAAAATGTCAAAAATAAATGCTTCAAAGAAACCCTAGCTTTATGGGCATATGTCAATTTCAGTGAAACCATTTCTTGATTTCTTGAACAAACTGCTGTATAAAAGAAACTGAGTGGGGCTGCAGAACAATGTGGGAATTCAGATGGAAGAGAAAACAGAATTTGAGAGATAAATCCCAGCAGCTTTCACCATGTGTCAAAATGGGCTTTTTGAAACCAAACAATGCCTGTTTTACAAATATAATGTTGAATAAAAACGTGTCCTTGCCTAGCAATGTAAAGGGGGTTTTGCTGGGAAACATATATGGGATGTTTTATTTCAACAGGCTTGCTTCTGATTCACAACAAAATAAAATAAAATAAAGAAATAATGGCAGTGGCTACACTGGGGAAATCAGCCAAAACAGGTTTTCTGCCATGGCTCAAGGGACATTTGGCTGACAACAGGAGTGGCCTAACCCCCGAAAGAGTGAGCTACAATAGATTCTAGGACACATGCGTGCTAATTGCTACCTTTGAAAACTTTGAATGGACCAAAAGCACTAAAGATCCCATGCCCATCAGACTTTTGTCTGGGCAGAGGCCTCTTACAATAGAGATTCTGGGACACATGCATGTAAAATAGGAAATCACACATCCTCACAACGTTTACTGGGAGCTTCAAAGCCAACTCAACAGCAGCCTTGTAAGCTATGCCCTTATTTGCGAGACAATGCTAACCATTTGTCTCAAAATACTATTTTATTAATAAACTTTTAAGACATTTATCTCTGCAACAGGACTTTGCAGGAATGTAAAACGTTAACAGTTTAAATGCAATTTCCGTGGCTTTTAAACAAGATGTGGAAGCTTTCACTGCCATATTGGGAACAGAAATGGCAGAGAATTGGATATTCTGAGGAAAGTGTACATGATGCCACTTTGAAATTCAATACTTACATGCCTTATGATAATCTATACCCATGTATAATGTTATAGAACCTTTGGTCGAATATTTATCACTGAAAATGACGAAAAATTATTAGACGGATGAAACAAAGTCTTACAAACTAGAAAGTTGGACTATCATGCTCTGTGTGAAATGTGTAATCTGCCTAGATAATTTGTAAAAATGGCACACTTGCGTAAATGTGTGATTTATGTGAAGAATGATTTTAGCTAAAGAAATTGTGGGATGATCCTTTGCATTGTAAAGCCCACCTCATAAAGCTAATGTCATGTCCCTAAAAATCCAACCAGCTGATAGCAAGGCGGTAACAATCACCCTTGATCAATCCAGTTGTTTAGAGGCGTGCCCAGCTAAACCTGCCCCACCATATTATCATATGATGTCACCATGCCTTATAAATAAGGGAGGCTGACAGAACTCTGGACACACACTCTCTCCTGAATTTCCAGCGCCTGCGTATCCTGATATTCTACATTCATCTTGTCAGATTCCAGATTCTTCTGCCAGGCCAAAGCATAGCTGACCCTATCCCAGCAAGGCCTTGATCCAGAAATCCCACTAAAACCCCAGTAACAAAAGGGAAAAGCGGTGGTACCCTTTTGGGGAGCATCCTGTGACCAGACCGGCTTTTTGCCCACCAAGTGCATGCCTGCCGTACCTCGGCCATCCAGCTGTAGCTTTGGCATCCAGAGACCCGACTTGCGCAGCTGTTTGCTGTAAGGAGCGCCCGCCGTGCAGTGACCAGAACCCGGTTGGCTGTCCCGAAATCCTAAACTCAAGCGTGGACTGCGAGTATTTCCCCCTCCCATAGCCTACCCCATCTTGATACTTTGTCTTTGTTCTACTCTCTAAGTAATACTATCCATACCCTGGTAACTTGTCCAAAACTGTTAGAATTTTCTGTGCACCCCGTCCTTGATTCCTAGTGCTAGCACCATTCTTTCATTCACCCCATCTTGTAACTCCTTATAATATTTTGAATAATTTAAGTAATTTCCACATGAAGAGAAACGCGGCGAAATCCGGCCGCTTAACCTGTTTCATGGGCAGATTCTTGATAATCTAGAATAAGTTAATTTTGTCTATTTCTTTCCAAACCGATTTTCTCTCTTTCACTGCTTTATTTTTCCAAAACCGAACCTCCTTTTATCTTGAAAATCTCATCCAATTCTTCAGCTATAGCCATCCTTTCACTTCTATATTGTCCCTTTGATGTGCATCTATTACCCAGCCCAGAAACCACATTCCGATTTCCAGTATTCATCTGTTTTTCTTAAAAAACATTTTAAAACTGCAATTGAGAAACATGCAACTTTCCAACGTGTGATTCGGCTGCATCATGTTATTACTTTCAGCTTGCTTTTGAACTGTATGCCTTTTGTTGATACCTTGCCTTGTGGTTGCTAGTGGTTATACATTCCTGCTATTGTGAGAAATCAGATTTGCTTCATTGATTTAATTACACATATAATTAATTATTTGTTAAAATCCAAATGTCATTTTAGGCCATTGCAAAGGGTTTAAAATCCTTATTTTGTGATGAAGGTCGGATTTTGATTCTGTTTGCTGCCTCATATCCCTGACTACCTGCTGCTTCTTTCTATCCACTCAGAATTCGAGTAATTGTGGGTTTGGGGAACATTTCGGGGGAAACCTTAACTTGGGTGCTATCTATCCATATTTCAAAACTGCTCCTATTCACTTGTGCTTTGGATATGTTCTTGTAGACGGTTAACCAACTGTATTTAAGTGGTTTTCATTGTAATTATCACCCCATTCGTGATTGCTGCCCAATATTAAAATTTGTGTGATTTCTTTGAATTTTAAAATAAATATATTTTGCATTCCTACCAACCGGCCTGGTTCATGGACCATTGTGACTCAGGGTATTTGTAAAAGGGGGTGTGAGACGGGCTGTGTGCCATCTCAATTTGAATTTGTAGAACATAAAGAGAAAGCATTCCAATTGCGCGCTACATCCAAGGGTAGGGGCAAGGGTCCTGGTCTTGTGTGTGTCGCCTGATTGAAATCCTTAACATCTGTGTGTGTTTGTGTCATAGTTATGTATGGAACCAGAAAAATATGAAGTGGTGTTCTTCTTCTGCAAGGGGGAACACGCATTTGGCAGTATGCCATGAGGGTCTTGGGTATCAGAGTGTCTTCCTCATGGAAAAGGGTCTTGGGTATTAGAGGGTCTTCCTCATAGGAAAGGGGGAGATGCCACATCTCATCAAATGAAGTTATAGCATCTCCCCAATATTTTTCTCCTCCCATGTGATCCTCCCTCATGAAACCGCCCCAGGGTCAGGATCGGGTAGAGGCTGCTGTCGTGGCCACATGGGAGGAGGTCACCACCGGGGAATCTGTAATGACTCCATTGGAAACATCACATTCCCTTCCCTTAAGACAGGGCTTCTCGCAGAAGGGCTACTTTCTAGATCATGAATTGGGGCTTCCCCTGGGAGAACGGCTTTCCCTTCAAATTTGGTCTCCTGTTCCAAAATGGGGTGTTCTGATACCAATCCGTCTTTTCCCCTGGTGTCGCCAGGGGAATACAAATCCAGAGAGTTACTAACATTCCCTAAAGCGTTCTTGTCCTTAGGGACACAAGGCAGGTGTTTTTCCATTAGTAGATAAAATGGTTCCTTTGGTTGGGGGGAGTCTAGCATTTTGTCATCTTATTCCCATTTGAGCCACCTTTGATACCCATTGGTCAAAATGGGGAACATCACTCCCTATGCCTAGTTGGACCGGAAGTTCTAGGATTATGGCTACCACTATGTGTACTTCTTTTCCCAAAATGGTGATGGGGATTTGTGTTGGTGGGAGTCTCTCACTGTTGCCATGAACACAACCTACTCTCTCGTTTCCGGTCTGCTTCAATCCCAGGGGAAATAAGTCTGCTCTTATTGCACAGCCCTTACTGCTAGTGTCCAATTGAGCCCAAACATGTTTTCCTTTTTGGACAGCAGGGACCCTATAAGTAGTTTTGGTCCCAGTGTATAGGAAAACCTGGGTCCCTCTCCGCTCTGCTAGCATCTCACTGGGTCGGATATAGAGGATATTGGAATAGGATGCTTTAGCTTGACTGGGATCTTTTAATGATGGAGTGGTGAGGATATCAATTCTATTCAAGGGGCAATGCTTCTTCAGATGATCATACTCCCCACAAGAGAAACATTCCTTTTGATCTGATAAAGGAAATATGGGTAGGATAGATTGTATTTTCTTGGTTTCATCCCATGTTCCTAGTGTATTAAAATGTAGTCCACTGCCCTTAGGACTATCGGGTGTCTCTAGTCCTTGTAGATCACTGAGGAGTGTCCTTGGTGTGGATATATTTGTTGCTCCTGGTCAAAAAAGCAATGCCTTGAAGGGAGTCCACATTCTTCCCATGGGGTAGTCAGTCCGTCTCCTATGGGGATGGTATCTCCTCAGGGGAAAATCTATCTTTCCCAGATGGAATGGGAGTATTGCCCAAAGTGGAGATAAAGACATTTTGGGGATGAGAAACTTCACAGTTTTTTGTCTTCAATGGAAGAGGGATATCTCGTGTTATTGGAGTATCAGACACTCTTCTCTCTTCTCTTTTCCTCCAATAGTCTTGACTCGGTCTGATCATATCTGGAATCAGAGGTTTTCTATGCCTTCAGCTTCGAGCCATACAAAAAACATTCTTGGTCCCATCTCCCATGAGACTGATTCCCTTGATTCTCTCCATCTCCCTTGCTAACGTCAGATTGGGACAGGAGTTCTCATGGGGTTTCCAGCTAACCCCTCTTAATCTGTAGCCGATTGTACGGCAAATTAAAAAGGCCAACTTTTATTTCCTCCCCACTGGACAAAAGAGGCAACATATTTAATCTCCCCTTTTCTCTAGTTTCACCCAGGGGCATAAGATACATAATTGAGCCGGCAGGGATCTCTACCTTAAGCTCTAGGGAGATGATTGTTTTGTCCCTACTGGGAATTTGGTATTTGCGGGGTAAGAAAAGGTTATAAGTATTACCCTCTACATTTTTCCTAATGAGGAAAATGACTTGGGAGGTCAAGGGGAGAAACCAGACTCCTATTCTTTGACCCAGATGGTGAAGGGGCTCCTATGATCTTTATATAGGCCCCAGCCCACTGGTAGAAAAAATGACCTGTCTAGATGTTTCCCCAGGTACAAGTGTCAGGGAAATGGAGTCTGTCTTGGTTTCCTGGGTATATGACACACTGGTGGGAGAGCTGATGTTACTCTACTCTTTCCCAGATGTAACAACCGTGGGGGCTAGTTTTTACTGTACTCATGTGGGATCCCCAGCTTGCGTCAACTGAGTCTGATCCCACTTTTGACACCATCTATGAGGGGTCAGAAACGAGAGCCAGACACAAGGTTGTCATGGTTTTGTCAAAGATATTTATTAAACGAAAATGTAAAAAACTGAAAAGCTGTCCTTGTGTCCAAAATGTCCTATCCTGACCCTCACACTACAAACAAAATAATACAAATGTGCAATGAAAAATATCTTCAACTTGAAACTGGCAAAGTGTTCACAACTGAGTACAAATAATTCCAACCAAAAATGGTCTCCAAGGTGGAAGCCCTTGGTTCCATAGGATTGCTCCCTCCCCCTGGATTCTTAAGTGAACTGAAAATAGTCTCTTGTTTTAACAGTTATTTTGCTCCTTTCTTGGTTTCATGGGGCACCAACACACGTAGAAACGTCAGAAAGATGACATCAATGGACTGCCGCAATGCACGCACTCTGGTGGGAAAGGTGTGAGAAGTTCAGTTTGCGCTGGGGAAATTAATAAAGAGGTTGCCAGTACAGCACTGGCTCTGTGTGTTCTTTCGCTAGATAGCTGATAGAAGCTTAGAGTGACTGAAGGTGGGATCATAACCCAACAAGCAAGCGTTTCTAATATACCAGAAAGAGAATTCTTCTGTACTCATCCTTTTCTCACACCAGGATACTGGACTGATTTTATGCCGACATATTGCACACGGCGTGTCAGTAGTTTGGAATCCTCAATACGTGGAACAGCTAAAATGTGGAAGATGACAGGGCCAGTGCAGTAGCATTTTGGCAGTCCATCCTATATGACATGACAGAACAGCAAGCTCTAGGTCCACGTTGGGAAAGATGGCTGATGCGCTCTGAAAATTACTTTGCGGCGTACAGCTTAAATGCCTCTGACACATTTGCTAGAAGACTACTTGTCCACCTGGTAAGAGATGAAGTGGAGGACCTCATACCTATGTTTTTGCTGGATGAGATTGAGTCCTATGAAGGCCTGAAAGACGTTCTAAGTACCTAAATCGATCCATAATGAAACATTGACCACGAGCGACACACATTCAATACTGCCAATCAGTTGAAAGGAGAATCGATGGATTCCTCCATGTCCCGTCGTGGCTCATTGTGAATTCCACAAATTCACAAATGAAGAAGCCATCGACTAAGGGTCATTGGTGGATACTCGTCATCCACATTCTGAAAGAAACTGCTAAAAGAGACCGTTCCTCTTGCCACCATACTATTAATGGCAAGAACAGGACTCTCAGATAAACTCAGGCAAAGAAGTCAAAGGTGAGTAATTCTACCAGGTGTTCCATAAGACAAGAAGCAAATATCTGAACAACACAGATCCAAGAAGATACGGCTCGAGAGGACGATCTTACCGATGCAGCCTACCATTTCTGTGCGATGATGGGTAGAAGTGTCCCGCACTAGGAAAATAGTGCAGCAACATCGAAAGAGAAAATCACCTGGAAGTTGTGTGCAGTTCACGACTGAGGAGAATGGCAGCCGGCACACCAACAAAGCAAGATACTCGCAACTACAGATCTGTCTCACCAAACGGGACATAAATGCAAGAAGGACTCTGGTGAGTCACGTGTGCCAAGTCTCGGGCGCGTCCTTGTCGCTAAAGCCAGCTAGCTCTGAATGGGAGAAATGATTATGCACACATGATGATGGACTGTGTGGACACTTCCACAACCCATGTTTCTCTACTAGTGGGCAATCATCTAGCCAAATCTCTCATCGACACGGGCGCAACGCTCAACATTTTGGCATTTCTGTGTTAATAAAATGACCCCTTCCATATTGCTGACAACGTCTGAGTTGAGAGTGTTTCAAAGGGCAGCTAAGGGACGGTAATCAATCAATGAACATTTTGCATGACCCTTCAACACATGGAAAAGAAAATTGCATGTCCTCCAGGGCAAAGCCACAGGAAGTAACCTATTGGGATGGACAACGATGAATATTTCAGCCATGCTTTTACAGCATACAGTGTGTGCATCTCATAACGCATCAGTGTCCTGCTCTGTTTCAACGGTTAGGACGGCTCAAAGGAGACCCGGTGGTGTTACACAACGGTAACTCTGTCACTCCTATGGCGCAACACCCGAGATGGATACTGATTAATCTACAACCACAAGTAGAAAAGGAACTCTGGTGCTTGAAAGCCAATGACATAAACGAAGGAGCATCTGGTCCTGCCCCATGGGTGTCACACATAGTGGCAGTCCCGAAGAAAGGCACGGTAAATGAGATTAGGTTGTGCGTTGTGTGAAGAGCTAGGAATGAGACGCGGACATAGTGGATTCATGGTTTTGGTCTGTCCCTACTCTGAGAGGGGTTTCCCTACCTAAAACCCAAACTAAGTGTCTGTCCAAAGTCGGCATGCTTAAAGCAAATCGTCCTGTGTCCAAAGTACTATTCTGGCCCTCACATCTAGGAAAAATAACTCTACAATGGAAAGGGGAAATGTCTGTGGCCTGTAGTAGTGCACACATCTTCGAAAAGGAAATGCGTAACTCCAACAGAAAAAGGGTCCAAAAAAGAATAGAGTTCCTTGTTCCAGAGCGTGGTTCCCTTCCCCTGGATTTAATTTCACCCTTCCTTGTATTTCAAGAATGTCGGTTCCTTAAGTTTCTTTTGATCAACCACACAAAACAACTTGGCTGTGAGTCCATATCTTACTCAGATACCTCGTGTACTCTCCTGCTAGGTTCCCCCTTCGTTTTGAAGTATTTTTCATCCTTTTTCAATAGTCCTGTTATATCATAATCAATACCTTCTCAAGTACTGTATAGCACACACTGTTGAGCTTGACAATGCTTGGTATACTTTTCCTGACAAAGGCTTTTCCACTTAAAGATACTTGCAAATTTTATCTGCCTGGTATATCTCCCGCAAGGGCTTCTCTTATCTGTATATATTCTTATGACTTGGGTTTTCCTGGTATACTCTCCTGCCAGGACCTCCTCACACTGTTATATTCCTGCAACTTTAATCTGCCTGATATATTTTCCTGCCAGGGCTTTTCTCATGTGTATACTCTTGCACCCTTAATTTGCCTGGTATACTCTCCAGCCAGAGCCTGTCTCCTATGTATTATTCTTGTACCTTTGATATGCATTGTATACTTTCTCACCAGGGCTTTTCCGCTTCTGACTTTAACCTGCCTGGTATACTTTCTTTCCAGGACATTTCTAATATAACACAGCCCTGCTTCGTGCCATGTAGTTATGGTTAAGTTGCTCAACCCATAGGAAGACCACTTTTTAGAGCGGCTTATAACTTTGCTGCGCCTGGACGAATTCACATGAAACTTTGCAAAACAATGTATATGGGGCGCTCTGATTTTTTTTGGGTAGTTGACGTTTCGTACAGAGGGGCCAAAGTTATAGGGGGCCCCAAAAATATTTTTTTCCCATCGACTGAATGGACAAAAATGTTGCGCATGCGTACAGCCCAAACCGTTAGACGGATTTTCATGAAATTTGCGGCAGGAGCGGTGGCTTGGTCCCAAAAGTGTGCTTTTGTAAATTTTGTGATAAAAACACAAGTTCGATCCCCGGGTCCGTGCTTAGAAACCTCTGGGTATTAAGCGTGTTATAAATAACCTATCATATCATATCATAATCAGTCCTGTACTTTTTTTTAAAGAAGGTAAAATGTATGTCTCAAAAAATTACTGATATCTGGCTCTGCTCCGTGGTCCCATTTCCCTGTTCGCTCCGCGGTCAAAATTCTGATTGGCCTGGAGTGTGGGGTGATGTCGGCGAAGATTGTACATGTCCGGTGGTTGGCTGGAGGGAAGCGCGATGTGCGTCATAAGTCTTGATAACGCCCCCCATGCTGTAGCCAAGGATAGTGCGGCACCGAAAAGGGCTGGAAAACATGCCTTCCGGCATATGGTGGTGGGAATATGGGATGGAAAGGTTGGGGGAGTGTATCCATGCATATTGCGCCAATTTGCGGGTACCTCTTCAGGTGACTAGCTTGTACGGTGACTGCAGGCAGCCTTCGTTGCGGCATGATAGGTCCTGAGACAACCTCTTTCTGTGGTGAGTGCTGGCAGGCTCAATTTCAGTGGGAGTGGATTGCACATGACATGAGCATTTTTGCTTAGGGTGTACTAGGCTGTGTTGTGTGTGATAAGCCCCAGGTGCCTTGGATGTATGGCTGGAGGCCTTGCACCAAAAAGTATGTCCCCTAGTTGTAAGTAGGTTTCACATTGTTGCCTTGTGTTTGTGTGGTGTGTCAGCATTGTACATATTGTTGGTTGAATGGGTGCGGTGATTGTTAGCACATCCTACAGTTTTGGGTGCATGGCTGGACATGATGGAGTCAACATTCCTTCAATGTGTTCACTGGGTGATGTGTTAGAATACTGTGAGTATAGCAGTGCATAGGGTTACAGTGGATGTTTTATGTGGTTGGGTTGTGTGTGGCCATTGCACAGATCACAGAGTACTGCACTGTATTATGATGTATTGGTTCTGTGTACTTAATAGACTGCTGGGAGCAGGGGCAATGTTCTGAAGATTTTGTGGTTTGGTTGGCAGTAGTAAAATACTATGTGAGTGGAAGTGGGTGGAGGTGCCAGAGGCTGTGTTATGTTTGTGGATTTTGCTAACTGCCTACATATTTGCATGCATTGCTGTATTATGTTTCGGAGGTTGGGTAGGAGTGCCGGTGGCTGTATTACATTTGTGGGTTCTGATACTTGGCTACATGTTCGCATGCATGGTAGCATAAGGTTGCGGTGGGTGTGGCCAAGGCCTAGGCTCTTGGGTGCATGGCCAAAGGCCGTAGGCTGTAGGGGTGCTGGTGACTGTATTACATTTGTGGGTTCTGGTACCTGGCCACATGTTTACATGCATGGCTGCATAATGTTGTGGTGGGTGTGGCCAAAGGTTGTAGGCCGTAGGCCATGCACCGAAGAGCCTAGGCCGTAGCCACACCCACTGAAGCGTTATACAGCCATGTATTTCCAACACTGTGATACTGCTATATGGATTTTCTTTTTGAATTGCCCTGTTCATAGAGAGGTATGGCAGGTTTCCATTTCCTGCCGCCATGCAACTACAAAAACAAAATCAGGCGGCAACGTGTTACCATTTCATCGTGCATTTCCGATGTTAAGTACTCCAGTTACGTAGAACTTCATTTTAAGTACATGGAGACATGTTGGTACCTTATACGTGGTGCAATGAATGTACAGCTGACACAATATATACATGTACCTTTACGGCTCCTATCTACTATTTATATGTGGAGTGTATTACGAATCAACGGTGTATGTTGGCAGTGCATATGTGGGTGCCAGGGCCATATTACGCACTTTAGTGCCTTTGGGGGAAGAATATTATTGGGCATCTCCTTCATGAAAGGAAACAAATTCCTTTACAACTTCTTGAAAGATTGTATGTGCTTTCTAATGTACGAAGCATAGTGACCTGACCTGGTTGTGTCACCTGTGTGGTACATTACGGCTATTGGTGTGAACGTTTTGTTGCCAAATGACACCTGTCCGTATATGAAGGTAGTAAGTTTGCAGTTACTTTTTTTCCCCATCTTCATTGTACGATGAAAGCATTCATATTATGTATTGCCTATGGGATTGTATATGTAAGGTGGAACGATTATCGGAATTGGAAGGCCTACACAATATGCTATGGTTTGAATTTTGTACCACCTGCTGAAATGGAATGACAGTTAGGTATACATACCTAGAGAAAGCGTTTGTTAGAGAATTCTTCCTGAATTACATGATTGCTGAGAGTGCATGTATGTTTCCACATGTAGGATATCTGAAAGATTTCATTTATGGGTATGTTTTTGCTTACCAATACCTGCAGTAAATACATTACCACTTCCTGTGGATTTACTTGTCTATTTAAGGTGCATTTACTATTGAAGTGCAGTAGTCTAATTCCTGCCTTATTCCTGAGCCCCTGTAACTGTTTCCAGAGTTGTGTGCAACATTTCTGTGCAGGCATATTCTTTCTAAGCACAACTGGTGTGAGCCGTTTTAATAAATGTTTTAAACAATTAGTGCCCTTTACAATACACCATTGCTTGCTACATTTGCATACTAATTTAAAGCACTTGTGTAGGAAAATTTGAATGGACCAGGAATTTTGTGTCTGAGTACTTTTTGCTTACTACAAATTGTAAACAAGATTTCTTACAGTACAATGGTGTGTTGCTAACATTTGGACATGGTGGAAGGTGTTTTTGCAAGCAGGTCCAGAAATGGAGGCTAACAAATGTCCTCGTTCTCCTGTGCATTTGCGCACTGGACAGGAGCTCACAGTTTGTAGCATTTTACTTTTTCCGTTGTTGCTGACTTTTACATGGTGCTTGAGGAACTACTGCAACGACTTTATAGAGTTGTGGCGACCGTTACAAATTGATGTACAATGCGATTCATAGATGCGCCACATTGGTTCGGTACCATAGACAGTGGCATCTAAGTTTGCTGGGAATATTTCTGAAAGCAGTGTTTCTTCTTCCATTATGCTATTGTGTACCTTTTCATACCCTCGTACAGTGCTATGCATGGCAATTTGGTTTCTTTGCTCTTGTTTGTAAGATTTCTCATTGAAGTATGCCTCTGTGCTGGTGGTGTGCATCCACTGACCTGTATTGGTATTGTGAAGGTATCTATGCTGATATTGCGTTTGCTTCTAAGTAGTGGTGGTAGTTTACAGAGTACTTTTGTAAGTGGCTTCATTCTCATTAAATTTAATTGAAAGAATTTTCGTTTTAAGATCATTGCACTGTCTACAAACAGTTTCCAGGATTACTTTTGTGCGGTAAAGTTTAAGGGTTGAGCGTGATTTCAACTCTCTACCTCTAAGGTTCTGAAGGACTCTGTGGTGGAACATTGCTTGTAAAAATACTTTTTTGGAATGCTTCTTGTGGTGTCACTAGCATTTGCACATACTCCATTACCAGTAGTGACAGTTGCCCTCTTTTCAGTACCTTTCACTACCTTTATTTTCATTTCTACATTTTGATAGAGGCATTACATTCTCCTTACTGGTAGGTGCTTGTGTGCCTGTATTAGCTGTTCTCTTTCAACTTTCTGTACAAAATCTTCTAGGGGTGCATAGCTATTTCCTATGCTTTTAGGTAGAGCTGGGCTATTTCTGCATCGTTTCTTTTTTTCAGAGTTCTTTTTTGCTAGGCATTCTGTAGCAGCTGCTGGAGAAAAAAAGAAAAGTGTAGGTCTGCACATTTTGTGATGTATATGTGTGCATCAGTGCATACATGGACGAATATGAGGGTAGGAATACAGATAGAGGTGTGTGATAGTGTAATGGTGTGTTAGTATACGGTGGGGACGCTATATTGCTATTTGGGAGTTACTATAATGTCGGCGACATGATAACACAAAGTGAGCAACTGCTGAAGTGCACTTAACAAGCATGAAGCAAATAATAGTGGGTTGATGCAATTGTGTACTTTAATATACAAGAACACTGCAGTGTCTTAGTAAGAGGTGCAGCTCCACGATACCATTGCAGTTACTTTGTTGGCTGTCAAGAGTAGGCTTCCTCTGGGTTGCATTTTGAAGTTGACACGCCATAGGCTTTTAGGACAGAGGTGGTTACTGCAACTGTTAAAGAAGACCGTAAGACAATTTGTTTGTTAATGGCATACTGACTGCATTTGGAGAATGCATTACATAAAAGGGTAGGGGGATGTGTTGGCAGGAAGATTTAGGTGTGTCTTTAATTGGATGGCTTTGTATATGATTGGGGATTTGGGAGCATCAGCATTGTTGGTAAGGGAATACGTTGTTCATTTGTAAGTGTACTGTATGACGTGCCGTTTAGCAAGTATGTGCATTGGAGAAGGACTATTTTCTTTGCAAATGGATTAATCCTAGTTGTGGAAGGGTGAGAAAAAGGTTGGGTAAAGTGTAGAGCTTGGAAAGGAAAATGTGTTCATGTGTGAAATTCCATTAACTTTTCTGCACATATATGCTTCTTACATGAGTACAGCAATTATTACACTTCTTGGATTTAGGTATCCACATTTACGATTGGTACTGTTGTTAATGCACACATACATTTTTTTGCCTTTCTAACTAATGTTACATTCTGTGAAGTGTGCAAGGTAAGTGGCAGGCACCCTGTTTTATGCATGCAATATATGTACTTGGTTTAGGTTGGTAAGATACATTCAGTGCTGCTTTTGTGCGATAATTTTACAAATTTTGTAGGAGATTCATTAGTGTGTAAAAAGAATCCTAGCATTGTCGGAAGGAAAGAAGAGAGTTCCTCTTTGGATATTACAATGGCTGATATGGGTAATTGAAAATGTTCAAAGCACATACCATTGAAGTGGCACTTGATGGTAGGTGATGGGAGCAATTACAGTATGCTTTTGGAGTACGATATGGAGAGTCAGTGGCAGATACCCTGCTCCGAGGCACTTATAACAGAGTTCTAAAAATACTGTGGACAAAATATTTATACCTGTACTTTGTGGTGATGGGTGCCGATGTGGATGAATCTCGATGCAGAAATCTTGGATAGTGAGAGGGCGCTAGAGGGCCATCCAAGATGGCCGCACTGACCTGAGCTCCCAGCACTGCCCGTATTAATCCTGCATAATCCTCCTTCTGCCTGTACTTTCTCAGCCTAAAAACCTGACTCCTGGTCTCCCGCCTGTCCCAGCAGCCTGCCAGTACAAACTGGAAGAAAATCGGCCATCCTGCGCTGCAGAGACCGACGCGGCCTGAACCGAAGCATTGCCTGGCCGGCCCGTGTGCCGCGCGCCGGGGCTTGAGGGGCGGACTCGTGGCGCAGCCCGAGAGGATCAGTCGGCGGGGAGGCGGCGATCGGGCGCTCCTTTCCCCCCAGGATCCAGATCCAGGTCCGGCCCGCCGCCCTCCGGCGAAACGAGGTCCCGTGGGGACTCGGAGTGTTGGGGGAGCTGACGCTCGGGCGCTCGGGGCGCCGCTGCGGCCGGGGCCTCCCCGATCCCCCCCCCGCCCGCCCACTGGAGCCCGCCGACGCCTGAGGGGTCCGGGGCCGCCGAGGGACTCCTGATACAGCCGCGGACTTCGGCGGCGAGGAGCGGACGGAACGCCGGGAAGACAAGGTACGGAAGGGGGGGGTCGGGCCTTGTGGTGATACTGGGCACCTCCGGAGTGGCCGCCCCCCCCCCCTCCCCATCGCCGAGGGGGCATCGGCGCTGATCGTACCCAGCCGCCGCTGAGGGGGACTTTGGGACCCGGCGCGGGTCGGGGGGGTGAGAGGCCCCCAGCGCCCATCACCAGGGGGAGTACCCAGAACCGGCAGGGGGCTCTCCCCCCCCCAGCGCGACATCTGGCACCATCTTGGAGGGATCTCGCCCTCCCCCCCCCCCACCACAGAGGCAAAGACCCTGGGCCCCCCGGAAGTCTTCATTCTGGTGCCTTATCAAGCCGCAGGGGCACCAGCATCAGGAGGTCGAGCGAGAACACGGTGGAGTGTCCTCCCCCCCCCGCAGATCTGTGCCACACACGAGGGAAGCCACCTGCACAGTGGAACGCCATCCTCCCCCTCCTGATCATCCGTGAGCTGCCCCAGTAATTCAGGGAAAAGAAAAAAAAAAAAAATGCAGCTCTACAACGCCCACTGACTCTGCATCACAGCTGCAAACCCCACCATACCGGCATCCCTGAGCGAGTTCTCAGAACAATCCTGCCATAATAAAACACTAACATAACACTGTAACCCTGCTTCACCTTTCCGTCTACCAGTGGGTCCACCGCAGAAATGGGGAAGAATGATAAATCGCAGAGGAAACTAACGTTTGAGGGTGGCGCGACTCCTAGAGCCCCCTCCCAAAGCGAGGACCACGCGGCGGCCCCGGTCCCCCCGCCTCGGCTGGAACCGGAGGTTAACCCGTCCGAAATCAAAGAAGTCCTTCTGGAACTGAAAGCCGGCATAGGAAATCTTAACAATAAAATGGATGGCCTCGCCTCCAAGGTCGACCTCCTACAACACCGCATAGACACACACTCAGAACGTTTGGATGAGGTTGAGCAAAGGGTGTCGAGCTTGGATGATGGCACAGAGTCCCTTATAACCAAGGTCTCACTACTGGAATCCCAAATGAAAACAACAATTGCCAAATGCGAGGATTTGGAGGGTCGCTCAAGGAGGAACAACATAAGAATTATAGGCGTGAGGGAACAACGGCTACAAGGTAAAATGGAGGAGTTCGTAGAATCCCTCTGCACATCACTCTTCAGCAAAGAATCTATGTCCCCAGTCTTTATAGTAGAAAGAGCACATAGGATCCCATCCAACAGACCAGTCCCCGGAGCACCGCCAAGGCCAATCATCGCACGGCTGCTCAACTACAGAGATCGTGACACCATCCTACGACTGGCCAGGGAGAGGGGCGAACTTCTTCATGAAGGTGATAAAATCCACTTCTATCCAGACTTCTCACCCACTGTCCAAACCCAGAGGAAATCCTTCACCGCCATCAAGCAAAGACTCCGAGCCAACCAACTACCCTACTCTATGCTCTTTCCTGCAAGACTCAGAGTCCAACAGGGGGAGAGGGTTCACTTCTTCCAATCTCCAGACGAGGCGGGCTTGTTCCTTGATCGGATAGGCTGCCCCGATCCGATCCCCAACCGACCAAGGCCCCAGAGAGACAGAATCCTCAGGAATCCACCGTAAATCAGCATGTCCTGAGCAGACCCACAACCATGCGACAGATTGTCATAAGTACAGGCTCAATTCATTATGAATACGACACGGGGCTGGGAAACTTGGAGGGCCCCTGACGCCCCTAGCACAGCTCCAGTTTAGTCTCCAAAGTTAACTCGGCAACCAGTTGGTCTTCATGCCGAACTCAGTTGGAGTACAAGTTACACAGCGACATGGTTTCTACATGTCCGCAGTTCGTTCTAGTTGGTTATTGAGGGTCCTCTCGGTGGGCTTGTTGGGGGTTGCCCACCCAAAAGAAAGGAATTCTACGGGCCAGTTGGGGTTAGCCCATGGATGGTTCCCTCAGTGTTCATCAAAAAATAGACTATGCGTCTCTAGCCCACAACCACCTCCCAGCTCGCCATCTGCCAATCAAAAATCAGCGCCACCCTATCCAACAGGGGTCCTCTCCCGATGCGACGATTCTTGCAAATCTCACCCTGATGCCATGATACGGCCAACCGCATCCACCGTAACGCTGCGACATAGAAAGTTTATCCCGTCACATTCAATGTTCTGACATGGAACATAAGAGGAAGCAATATTCCCGCTAAAACCAGGAAAATACTCCAATACCTGAGACGTCACAATGTAGACGTGGCCATGATTCAAGAGACACACCTTCTCCCGGGCAAGGACCATCAGTGGGCCAAGAGCTGGGGCTGCCACAGATACTACTCTTCTTATTCATCCTACGCCAGAGGAGTCGCTATTCTTATACATAGGAGGCTGAGCTTCCGTTTGATCCACACAACGAGTGATTCAGAGGGGAGAGCGATTCTGGTGAGTGGAGTCATAGCAGGCCAGAAGGTGACCCTCATTAACTCCTACGCTCCGAACACAGACGGCCCGGATAATTTCGGTTGGGTGCTTACCCAGCTCTCCAAGTCAGTCCCAGCAACCATAATCTGGGGGGGGGGATATGAACACTGTACTTGATTCATCAAGAGACAGATCGAAAGCTCAGCAACTCCCTCCAACTAAAGCAGGACTCCAAATAAAAGAAATCTGCACTGCCTTCAATCTGCTGGACAGCTGGAGGGTCACGAATGGTGAATCACGTGAATTCACCTTCCACTCAGCGGTACACAATACAAGCTCCCGAATCGACTACTTTTTCGTCTCAGCGAGTGGTCCGTTGTCAAGCAGACGCTGCAGTATATATCCAAGAACGCTTTCCAACCACTCTCCTCTCTTTCTTGAAGTTGCACATTCCTCCCCTTCTCCACCACTACTGCGATGGCGTTTCAAGACAGGTTCGTTGAGAGACGAGGTGTTCGCCAGCGAACTGAAAGAAGAGATTAACGTGTTCCTAGAAGCCAACTCCGGATCAGTCCCCTCAGCAAGTACACTCTGGGAATCCTTAAAATGCTATATCAGAGGAGTGTGTCACGCCAAGGAAAATGGCATCCTCAAGCTCATCAGACGCGAGCTCACAATCAGCGAGGGGAAGTTAAAGGACCTGGAACGACAAGCCACAAACGGGATGGATCCCCTAACTGCGAAGGCTCTGAAGGAGGAATTACTGATATTCAATCAAGCGGCGGACCGGGAGATCAAATTCCTGAACCGCAATAACCAAGTCCGGCAGTATGGAGAAGGCCAGAAACCCGGCGCACTCTTGGCAAACCTAATCAAAGCTGACACCAAACTGACCCAAATTGAATGCATTCGGACCAAGCAAGGCAATATAGTACATACTGACAAGGAGATAGCTGAGGAATTCAGGAGCTTCTACCAAGAACTCTACAGAGCCAATCTGTGCAAGTCCTCGACCGCCCCACGGGAGTACCTCGAGGACACAGAGCTGTATTGGGTCGAACACTCCCTCCGTGAACCTCTGAACGAACTGATCACCCAAGAGGAGATTCTGGAGGCCATAAAATCCCTCCCCAGTTCTAAGGCGCCGGGCCCGGACGGTCTAACAGGCGAGTTCTACAAGGCCTTTGCGGGCACACTGGCCCCCCTCCTAGCGGCGGTATATGAAGAAGCACTAGAGAGAGGTCACCTCCCTCCCACCACCTGTGATGCCAACGTTATTCTGCTGTACAAACCAGATAAACCACCAGAGGAATGCTCATCCTACAGACCAATATCCCTCCTCAATCTCGATAATAAAATACTCGCCAAGGTGCTAGCGGGAAGATTAATGCCTTTGATGCCTACCCTCGTGCTGGCGGATCAAGCCGGCTTCATTCCAGGCCGCAACACGACTTTCGGAATTAGAAGAATGTTCGGTGTCATTGCCGCATTGGATCCCTCGATGCGGACGGTGGCGGTTCTACTCGACGCCGAAAAGGCCTTTGACTCGGTGGAGTGGCCGTTTCTGTTTGCAGTGCTTACTAGGATGGGCCTGGGCGCCCGTTTCATCAACCTGGTCCCACTCCTGTACTCCAGCCCACGTGCAAGTATCATCGTCGGCACAACCAAGTCAGCTCCAATCGACCTGCAAAGAGGCACAAGGCAGGGCTGCCCGCTCTCAGCCCTGATTTTTGCCCTGGTGATGGAACCACTAGCTTCCAAACTCAGAGAACAGCGACAACAGAGAGGTCTCATCATAGGCCCTCACAAACTCATCATCTCTCTTTATGCTGATGACGTAGCCCTATTTATCCGTGACCCAGTAGACAACCTGAATCCAGTCATGAGGGAGGTCATCAAATTTGGAGCCGCCTCGGGGCTAAAAATTAATCAGTCAAAATCCATAGTTTTCCCATTGACCCCAAACACAAAACAGTTTCCAGACGACTTCCAACTCTCATGGAAATCCTCCAGAGTCCGTTACCTCGGAATACAGCTATCATTAAACTGTCAGGAGGTGTTTCGAGATAATTACGAAGTGGTGGTCAAGTCGATTCAAGAGAAGATTTCTCGATGGAAGTCATTACCATTGACACTCTGGGGAAGGGTCTCTCTGGTGAAGATGGTGATCCTACCAAAACTACTTTACTTATTCATCAATATCCCTCTGCTGCTGCAACAAGCCTTTTTTAAAAAATTAAAGAGCATGGTCCTCGAGCTACTCTGGGCAAACAAACCAGCCAGAATAGCGTACACTACACTCACGCTACCGGTCACAAATGGAGGCTTGGCACTACCTGATCTCGAAAGATACTTTTGGGCAGCTCAGGCACAGTACCTCAGCCACTGGTACACCCCCCAGGCGGTCCGACCACATGTACAGGTGGAAAGAGCCCTTGCAACACCAAACTTTCTGACAGCAATCATCCTGAGCCACACACCAGTTCCCAGTTCAACGATGAACGTGATGCTCACGACATACAAGGTCTGGAGGATCCTGGCCCAAAGACTAGAAGTGATAACACGGTACTCCCCACTCTTACCGGTCAAGTTCATTCCCGGAGTCCCACTCACCTCAGAGACCGTGTTCCACCACTGGGTTGACAAACTAAACATTCAAACCCTAGGGGATCTCTTCTCAGAAGAAGGCTTCCTAACTCCAGAACAAGCCAGAAATAAAGGGGGCAACACGGCTCTGGACATATTCCTTTACTTCAGGACTCGCTACACCCTCCAGGCCTTACTACCAGACTTCCCTCGTCAACCACCAACTTGGCAACTGTTGCATAACGTCATTCAAGCTCAAGGCGAGGGGAGGCTGGTATCACAGATTTACAAAGCTCTCACTCCTGCCACAACCCCGGCCATCACTAGGGCCAAAGCTAGATGGGAAGAAGCACTGCATACGAACATAACAGATGAGGACTGGAACTACTGCCTGAAACAGACTAAAAAAGTGGCGCTTAACTCACGCTTAAAACTCATCCACTTCAACTTCCTCCACCAGACTTACCATACTCCAGCAAAATCCAACATACACCACCCCGACGCAGAAGCGAAATGCACCAGATGCGGGACAATTTCAGCAGGTTTTGTTCACCTGGCGTGGGAATGCCCCGAGGTGGCCCCCTTCTGGAAACGGGTACTGGAGACGACTGCAGCAATTGTGGGGGAACCAATTCAGCCAAGTGCCACAGCATCCCTACTGGGCATGACCAGGCTGCTTTCACCCCCGATAAGGAAACTAGCTGGGATCCTGTTGACTTTGGCTCGGAGGAGAGTTGCCATTGCCTGGGGCCGGGGCCCCCCTCCAGCATTCACCGCTTGGCGCAAGGACTTGCTTTATTACCAAGACGTTGAATCGGATTTCATTAAACTCCTTCCCCTGCACGCCCGTCCTCCAGACGTATGGGGACCACTGACGCTGTTCCTGTTGGGTGAGGCAGCAGAGCACCCCTCTGACTCCTCCGACTCGGAGAGTGCCCCCAGATGAGGGCTAACAATTGTGGGGACAATACCCGAGGAATGGGAGCGGGAAATGACACATATTCGGCTAGTGCAGAATCACTATCTAAGAGACATGGTTTTAGAGGGGCAGGGGAGGGTTGCCGGGAGGGCCCGGGTTCGTGGCGCATGGTTTAAAGTCCACCCTAATGTGGGTGTGAATTTGTGTTGTGGCATAAATACCAAAAATAAAGTTTAAAAAAAAAAAAAAAAAAAGAAATCTTGGATAGTTTCACAGAACTTTCTACTGGAGGTGCTTGCGAATCACACAAGACTTGCACTCTGAATTTTTAACAGTATATATGGAGTGTTGTACAGAACTGATAGTGTTAGATGCAGAGGTCTGGGATGTGATTGGTGGATGCGTATGTAACTATTTCACAGTACCCAATGAGGGAGTGCTGGAAAAAAATAGAGGAAAGGGAAGAAGCAGTGCTCCTGCTTTACTGGGGTGTGGCCCTTGCGGTAGTTGGAGAAGCGCACGTGCCACATCCTGCCCTTCTCAGCATGCTGGGCAGGGTATTGAGGCTGTGGTGATTTTCCAATCAGGTGCTGAGGGTGTGCTTTACAGGAAAGGGCGGTAATATTTTCTTTCATTACTTTGCGTAGTGAGGCTGACAGAGATGGAGAGACACACAGTGTTGATCGTGGGGGATGCCTTTGTGCTAGATCTGTACAGGTATGCCGTGGAAAGAGACTTTGATGGCAATTTCAATTTGGAAGACGTGGAGGCTTTGTGGTGCAGTGTCGGTGTGTTCAGTTTCGGCGTTGTGCTTGTACTTTGTAGAGAAGTGGCCACTTTCACTACTGTTCATGTTGTTGTGGTGCATTATTGAGCCCTGCATTTGGGTTACATGGCTTTTTCACATTTGTTACGTAAACTAAAGAAGTTGATAAAAGCAGTGAAGCAGATTTTTCCCACTGACAAGGTGGTTTTCTCATCCATACCACCAAGAAGAGTATGGCACTATCCCAATGTACTTTGTCCCCAGCCAGAGGTGGAGTGTTTTATCTACAGCAGCATGAGTGATTTTTTGTGCGCTGCTAAGATGTTTTCCTTTGACAGTGACATCATTGATTCTCAAAATGTGTACCTTTTCAATGGAATGGCATTTCTTTGTCCACCATTGGAAATGGTATTTTGTTTTACAATCTACAGGATGCGTTGAAGACATTATTGTAAGAATCTGAGGATGAGAAGAAAACAAAAACCCCAATAAAAACAGAAATAAAGGTGTTTACAAGCACCTAAACAAAAGAGGGCGCTTTTCAGAGTCACCACTAAAGACGAATTCCCCTACCCTGGTTGAAATGTATTCCCCCACTCCCGCACACAGCATAATAAGTCCACGGACTCCGCGGTAGTTCCAGGATTACACGTGCCACATACGGGGCTTTTGAGGAGGGCGGGCATGGAAATGGGACTGTGGAGGCTAAGGGATTGCTCAATAAGTTTACTGGGTGTAGTGTGTATGCAGAGACTGTAGTAGAAGGTGGTAGAAGGTGTATTTGTAGAGAGGAATGAAGAAGCCTATTGTTATGGCTGTGTGTTTCAGTAGGCAGAGTGTATGGATTATGGGGTAGTCCTAGATACATTGGTTGAAAATGAACGCAACACACTGTGCAGTAGCTGCTCATTTTGGATTCTACCATATGGATGGATGGTATGGAGTACGTGCAATGAAGTGGCTGATTTTGGTTCCTCTTTGTGCCACTTTGGTGACGCGCGATCATCCAGACATTAGTATTCTTCATTGTGGAGGGAAAAGTTTAGGACATGTTACCAAAATTTCTCTGCGGTTTGCGATGAAGGAGGCATTTGGCCAGGTCATGCGTATTTTTACGAACTCCTGCATAATTGTTTGTCGCATTACTCAGACACAGTATTGGCTGCGTTCTTCTTGATTTGGTCCGCAAATGGAGAAAGCGAGGCACATTGTCAAGAAGGCTATTTGTTCCTTTTTCCGAAAAGTGGCCATGTACTACTTCGAGAATGGAAATATTACGTTTCAAAGCACAACGATCTTTCCCACAAATGGCGTTCATCTTACTGATCCTGGCAATCAGGTTTCTCTGCGACCTATTCAAAATGCATTGCTGCCCTCTTTGGAAGTAAAGCAAGAATTTTTCTAGTAGGTGTTGCGCACTTCAACCCTTTGAAATGCAAACAAACACTTTTGACAGCCAGCCCTTTCTACCTGAACCAACTGCAATGTTTTTCACAGAGCCAGGCCTCCCATTATTTGCCACGCAATCTGTGGAGCGTATAGGCTGCGCGGCGGCCTGCATCCTTTCATTGGCAATTCCATTTCTGAACTCTGAAAGCAGCCTTTTTTAACTTTTTCCGTTGTTTTGTATCTTTCTTGGTCTTGTAACACACGACACAGAAGGAAAGGAAGGGAAGGGAGGGTACGGAAGGGGCACCACACACAGGGATAAGCTAGGGCAAGTACAGAGAGAGGAAGATGTTGGGTGGCCCTCACTTAAGTAGGCGGCAGTCATTGTCATGCTCCGGGACCGAACTTTCCCAAGCACTTCAAAGTTGCTCCCACCTGCAGAGTACCGCGTCGCAGTACATGCACAATACAATGACCTTTGACAGGCAAGGGTATGCTGCGCAGCATATGGTCTTCAAGGATGCTTTAGCGATCCGCTGCCCTACAGGAGTGTCCCTGGTGTTGGCAGGAGCTGATGCAGAGAATGCTGTAGAGGAAAGTAACATACTGCATTGTTGCAAGGCCAGTACCCTGCGCACTGCTGCTTTGTGTTTCGATTTGAGGTTTTGTCACATGGAGCATGGTCACTTGATGGTAAGGCATTAGCCGTAGCACCAGCATTCCCGGAGATGAGTACATTCTGAAATACAAGAATGCTTTGAACCAAGAGAAACGCAGCTTCATTACGTGGAGCAAGAAGATAATTATACAGGCAGCTCCACGCGGCCACAGTACCTTTGAAACCACCACGGATATTCTTTGAGTTTCAAAGATTCTCCTGTTTACTTAGTTGGCCTTAGATTTACTTGTATGGAAGTAACCAAGCAGCAACAGCGATGCCATTTTCCAGACTGACTAGAGGCTGTCACACTTGCAGTGAAATCCTTTCGCCAACTCTACAAACCGCAGGCGAGAACTTGACACTTTACCTCACGGTTCTCAGTGCAGAGACGGTGTGTCTGTTTCATGGGTCATGCAAGAGCAAGCAGCACATTAATCAAATTAATTGGCCACTGGGCCTTGGGCAGCCAGGCCTGCTGCAGTCATAAATCGGTAGGTTTGCATAGCAAAATATGTAGGCGGTAGGACTGCTTGAAATGCGGTAGCCTACCGCATGAATCGATAGGGTTGGAAACAGGGGCAGTGTTATCAGGACACAGAGGATGACATATGCATGCGCATTGCTGTGGAACGGACAGATGTGTGCTCCCACAACTAATTAAAAGTGCATTAGAAGATGCGGACATGCGGCCAGTACTGGAGTTCTACGGATACCTGCATTGTGATTGCACATACGCCGGGATGGTCCAGTCTACCTAGGAAACCTCAATTTTGCTTACCTGCAGCCATCTCGGACAGTAATGTGCGCCACAGACTCACCATGCAATTTTAACACAAAAAAAGCCACTCACACACTCACCAACACTTTACATGTACACCTTTAATTTCTAAGATACACAGACACTATTAGGAAAGGGAAGGGGTAGCACAAATGGATACATACACAGGGGAATTTGGGATTTCAACAAGTTTGTTATGAGGGGAGCCAAGGATTGAGGTCTCATCGTAACGTCTCTGCTCAAAGGGAAGGTGTTGGGGATGGTGGGCTGGGAAATGGGGAAGAGGTAGGGCAGTGGTATATCATATTTACAATTATATGTCCTTGTACAACATCTTTTAAGGCAGCTAAATTGATTAGCAATTGTTACATTTTGACATCCAGGCTGTCTAGGTTGCTTTTTAAAGCATTTCCTTCATTTCCTGTGGCCATATGCTGTTGTGCAAGAGGTGCCTGCATTCCTTTCATTTCCAGTATGTCCTGTTAAAGCTAAAGATAGATGTTAGGTGTATATGAAGCAATGTATACGACGCAATACATATTAACTGTCTTACATTTTAGACTGTGCTGCTGTAAAGTAGTCGGCTGGAGACGGTAATGGTTGGTTAATTCACTTTTATTACAGCGTTCACTCTTGCCAATAATCAACTTAAACAGGTTATCTTCCTTGGGGTTTCTCCGCTTATCTTAAGTACTCTCACAGCGTGCTATTATGTCTGACGGTTCTTCCTATGAACCGCGTAAACCTCAAGAATGTCCCAAATAAAGGTTGAGACGGCTTCTGGCTTTCGCTCCTTAAAGCCCAGCTGCCTGCCGTGATAAACTCTCACAACAACGAGAAACACCCCGGTGCCAGTCCTCACGCTGAGACCTGCCTTCTCTCCATCAGCTGTCCTTCTCTGACCGATTGGGGTCTTGGTGCTCGGACGAGATAGGGAGTTTTCCGATGTTCATTCCGCTTCTTGCTAATATGCCCAACGATAATCCTCACTGGTTTCACTCCATTCAGGCACTGCCTCGTTAGCCATGTCCCGCTCCTGCAAAAGAGACCCTGTCTAAGTACTTTAGCTTTGGTTTTAACCCCTGCTCCGCTCCTCCCCTCCAATTAACCCCCGCCCGCCCCAGCAACTGTTTTCCCACACCTGCAAATGGTTTTCCCTCCCCCTCTCGTGCAGTCTGCCCCATGTTACAACATGACTCAGTCTTTCCCTGTGCAGGCTTGATAGGATATGGACCCACGACTTTCAGTCTATATTGTTTTCTTCCTTTTCTGATCTCTGTGCCCCCTCCCTGATGCTGTATCTCGTGTGGGGTTCTGGGACATGTAGTCCGCCTATGGGTTGGTTGTACCCCCATATTAACTCTGGACGGCTGGCTATATGCGGTTCATGCTCTTTTCCTTTTCCAATTGCCAACAGCTGAGACTCTGGCTGGCCCGCCGGGTTAACCCCTTCCTGCCTGGTTTGGCTCATAAACCCCTCGTTCCTCATGGGATTTTGAGCGACCGCCACAGCTTCCCTTTCACATACTCCCCCCAAGGACCCATGCCGTTCGGGCAGGTCCATGGCCCGGGACAAGTAATCGGCCACCAGCTGATACTTCCCTGGTTTATGTACTGTTACAAACTGGTAATGCTGCAGTGTCAAAAACCATCTCAGGACTCTATGATTGGAGTCTTTTTTGGGTAGACAACCATCTCATTGGGGCATGATCTATAAAAATAGTAAATCACCTTCCCAGTAGGTAATACCGTAGAGATTGCACTGCCCACTTTATGGGCAGGCATTCTTTCTCTAAAATTGAGTACGGTATCTCATGTGGAAGTAGTTTCTCACTGATGAAGGCTATTGGGCAAAGGTCTGATTCCGTTCCTTGTGATAACACTGCCCCTAGACCACTGCCAGACACGTCTGCTTGCAAATAGAAGTCTTTTGAAAAGTCAGGACAACGGAGAACGGTTGAGTTGAAATCATCTTGATCAAAGTTCGAAACGCTTGTACCACCTCCGTCGTGATTTGAGTGGTGCTGCTATGGTGAGAAATGGGGCAAGAATCTCCTGTAATACCCCACAAACCCCAGGAAGGCTCAAATTTCTTGGATTTTGTCCATTAGTGGGGTTATCCTTCCCCCACCCACTGCATAACCTAGGTATTTGGTGGTTTGGGCCGCCAATTTAGTTTTTTGGGGATTAATGTGTAGACCGGCCTCCTTTAATGCCTGTATCACTTGGGTCAGATGTGAAAGGTGTTGCTTCCATGTATGGCTGAAGATAACGATAACAATGTCATCTAAATAAGCCACTGCATATAGTTCGTGAGGCCTCAGGATTTTGTCCATTAATGCTTGAAACGTGGCCGGTTCCCCATGCAACCCAAATGGTAATACAGTGAACTGAAACAAGCCTTGTGGTGTTGAAAAAGCTGTTTTCTCTTGGTCAGCTGGGTACAGTGGTATTTGCCAATATCCTTTGGTTAAATCCAAGGTACTCAAGAAGGAGGCTGAATCCAGTCTTTCTATTAGTTCATCAATTCTGGTCATTGGGTATGCCTCATGGCGTGATATTGCGTTCAACTGCTTAAAGTCCATACAGAACCTGGTGATGCCATCCGGTTTGGGCACCAGTACCACCGGCGAACACCACGTGCTTTTTGATGGCACAATGGTCCCCAGCCCCAGCATGTTGTCTATCTCCTTGGCGATCTCCCCCCGTTTTGACTCCGGAATTCTGTAAGGTATGAGGCGCACAATTTTGCCATCTTCAGTGGGAATTGAATGCATAGCCATATGGGTTCATCCTGGTACTCCTGAAAAGGTCTCAGCTACCTGGTTCAGAGTAGAAAATAGTTTGCTTTTTGGGTTTCATTCAACTGTTCCCCCAACTCCACATCTTGTAGTCCGCCATGGCTGTTCGGGACCATCTGTGCTGGGACCGACATCTCGGAAAGGGCCATACATAACACAGCCTGGGTTCCTTCTTTCCACAACTTGAGTAAGTTGATGTGATAGTTCTTGTGTTTGTTTTTACGATCCGATTGCTCTGCTTTATAGTTAACTGGGCCCAGGGTTTTGGTTATTCGGTATGGTCCCTTTCATTGCGCCAGCATTTTATTGGCTTGGGTGGGTAGTAACACCAACACCGTGCCCCCTACATTAAGTGATCTAGGCCGACTCCCTTGATCGTAATACTTCTTTTGTTTTTCTTATGCCCTTCCCAGGTTTTCTTGAGTGTAGTCTCTCAGCTTTCCCAGATGCTCCCTTAACTCACTAACATATTCTGTGAGGGAGGTTTCCTCTTGGTGTTCCCAGGTGTCTTTTAGTAAATGCAGTATGGATTTGGGCTGTCTTCAGAATAATAACTCAAAAGGGGAGTAGCCAGTCGAGGATTGCGGTGTGTCCCTTAGTACCATCAACACCCAGGGCAAAACCCGATCCCACCCCAACCCGGTGGGACTGGTGGCTCTCCTTATCATCTGCTTAAGTGTTTTATTGTATCTTTCCACCAACCCATCCGTTTGGAGATGGTATACTGAGGTTTTTAAGTGGCGAATACCTAGTGTTTTGCACACCTCCTTAATAACCACTGACATAAAATGACTCCCTTGGTCTGTCACTATCGCCATTGGAATTCCTACTCTGGCAAAGTAAGGCATGAGCACATCACAGACTTTTCTAGCCGAAGTTCCTCTCAAAGGGAAGGCTTCGGGATACCGGGTGGCATAGTCCACTACTACTAATAGGAACCAGAATCCTCGACCTGTGGGCTCCAAAGGGCTTACAATGTCCATTCCTATTCTCTGGAATGGTTCCCGGATCAGGGGCATTCATTGAAGGGGTACTCAGGCCGGTATGTAAGGGCTTGTTTTTTGACATATGGCGCACTCTTGACAATATTTGGCTATCTCCTCATAAACTCCGGGCCAGTAAAAATTCTGCAACACCCTTTTCACGGTCATGTTCTCGGCTAAGTGCCCCCCTGTTGTATGATCATGTGCCAACTGGATCAGAGTCTTCCAATACGACTGGGGAACCAGCAGTTGCTCCTTCTCTTGGTTATCCAAGCCTCGGGTCACCCTATATATTAATCCATGGTTTTCCTTGAAGTATGGAGTGGTAGCTGGGGGGTCGCGTATCGCTAAAGCCTGCTCTCTGGCCCTTTTCAGGGTTTCATCCTGACCTGTCTCTGTCCGGAATGAGGGGAGATGGTCCCCCACTCGACAGTCTATGAAGGCAATGTCCCTCTCTTTTCCCCCATTCTTTCTTATTTTCTTTCTCTGGTTCTTGGAGAGCTTTTCCCCTCTACCGGGTACTCCTAGATCCGCTTTGGAAAAGGGAGATTCTTTTAACCATTTATCGAATTCAGGTATATCTGTCCCTATCAGTACCAGGGCTTGTAGGGTAGGAATAATGGCTGCTTTAATTGGTATCTCATGCCCATTTAGTCCCAACACAATGTCTTTGGTAGGATGCCCTTTTATATACCCATGCACGCATTTTATGTCAATGGTTCTCACCTGGCCTGTGTCTTGCTCACTCACATGCGGTTGGATGGCCGTCTGTCTGCTACCGCTGTCCATCATGGCTTGTCAGGGATGACCATCCACCATGACCTCTATGACATATGGCAATTGTTTTCTCTGATATCCTGGCGTTTGTAGATTTCCAATTTCCATTGGTTCTGATTTTGTTTTTCTGGCACAGAATCGGGCGATATGTCACCATTCCCCACATTCGAAGCATGAGGGTGCCTGGCCTTTTAGCATGCTGGCTCTGTTATTGGACCTGGGTTCTGGTTTGTTCCGAGGTTCCTGGGTGGACCCCCGGTAGTTGCTGCTGCGCAGGACAGGAGTTTCATGGTGAGGCCTTACCGGCAACGCCATGAATGTACGCGGTGCTGCGGCTTTCTGATATGCGGTTGCCACATCTATGGCTTCAGACAGGGTTAGATGGTGATGCTGCTGCACCCATCTTTGGATGGGACCGGGTAAGGTGTCAATGAATTGCTCCAACATTACCTTTTCCTTAATCTCTCCAATTGTGGCTGTGTTGGTCTGCAGCCATTTTTCCGCCAAATCCTGTATGCGGTAAAACAATTGTCTTGGGCTCTCACCTGGTTTTAAGCGGGTCTCGCAAAACTCGAGTCTATATGATTCCTAGTCCATACCCAGTCTTTCCAACACTGTTTTCTTGATTTCGGAATATGGTGTGTCCCCGGAAGGATTGGCAGCCTGATAGGCACCCTGCATTACCCCAGTCAGTAGCGGCGCCAGATAAAAAGCCCATCGGTCCTGTGGCCATTGTGCTGCCCGGGCTATTCTTTCAAAGTTCACAAAGAAAAAACTGGGGTCATCCCCCATCTGGAATTTTTGGAATACCGTCGGTGGGATGGCTGGATGAGCCTAATGGGTAGCCACGGACTCCCCCAATATTCTTAATGCTTCTCTGCCCTGCTCTTGCGCTGCCGTCTGTACTTGTAGGGTTTGATGCGGGGCTTGTCGGTCTGCTTGTAACTGGTGCCCTTGGACTTGCACCAGTTGCTGCAGCTGCTGTTGTCCTTCGGCCAGTGCTTTCAACACGGCTTCCATTCTGTTAGCCTTGGCGTTTCTCTCTGAATCCCACCGCTGCCACCACTGTAAAGTAGTCGGTGCGAGACAGTAATGGTTGGTTAATTCACTTTTATTACAGCGTTCACTCTTGCCACATCATAAATCAACTTAAACAGGTTATCTTCCTTGGGGTTTCTCCACTTATCTTAAGTGCTCTCACAGTGTGCTGCTATGTCTGACGGTTCTTCCTATGAACCATGTAAAACTCAAGAATGTCCAAAATAAAGGTTGAGACGGCTGCTGGCATTCGCTCCTTCAAGCCCAGCTGCCTGCCATGATAAACTCTCACAACAACGAGAAACACCCCGGTGACAGTCCTCACGCTGAGTCGTGCCTTCTCTCCGTCAGCCGTCCTTCTCTGACCAATTGGGGTCTTGGTGCTCGGACGAGATAGGGAGTTTTCCGATGTTCGCTCCGCTTCTTGCTAATATGCCCAACTATAATCCTCACTGGTTTCACTCCATTCAGGCACTGCCTTGTTAGCCACGTCCCGCTCCTGCAAAAGAGACCCTGTCTAAGTACTTTAGCTTTGGTTTTAACCCCTGCTCCGCTCCTCCCCTCCAATTAACCCCCGCCCGTCCCAGCAACTGTTTTCCCACACCTGCAAATGGTTTTCCCTCCCCCTCTCGTGCAGTCTGCCCCACGTTACAACATGACTCAGTCTTTCCCTGTGCAGGCTTGATAGAATATGGACCTACGACTTTCAGTCTATATCGTTTTTGTTCCTTTTCTGATCTCTTTGCCCCCTCCCTGATGTTGTATCTCGTGTGGGGTTCTGGGACATGTAGTCCGCCTATGGGTTGGTTCTACCCCCCATACTAACTCTGGACGGCTGGCTATATGCGGTTCATGCTCTTTTCCTTTTCAAATTGCCAACAGCTGAGACTCTGGCTGGCCCGCCGGGTTAACCGCTTCCTGCCCAGCTGCCTGCCCTGATAAACTCTCACAACAACGAGAAACACCCCAGTGCCAGTCCTCACGCTGAGTCGTGCCTTCTCTCCGTCAGCCGTCCTTCTCTGACCGATTGGGGTCTTGGTGCTCGGACGAGATATGGAGTTTTCCGATGTTCGTTCCGCTTCTTGCTAATATGCCCAACGATAATCCTCACTGGTTTCACTCCATTCAGGCGCTGCTTCATTAGCCACGTCCCGCTCCTGCAAGAAGAGACCCCATCTAAGTACTTTAGCTTTGCTTTTAACCCCTGCTCCGCTCCTCCACTCCAATTAACCACCGCCTGTCCCAGCAACTGTTTTCCCACACCTGCAAATGGTTTTCTCTCCCCATCTCGTGCAGTCTGCCCCGCGTTACAACATGACACAGTCTTTCCCTGTGCGGGCTTGATAAAATATGGACCCACGACTTTTAGTCTATATTGTTTTATTCCTTTTCTGATCTCTTTGCCCCCTCCCTGATGCTGTATCTCGTGTGGGGTTCTGGGACATGTAGTCCGCCTATGGGTTGGTTCTACCCCCCATACTAACTCTGGACGGCTGGCTATATGCGGTTCATGCTCTTTTCCTTTTCAAATTGCCAACAGCTGAGACTCTGGCTGGCCCGCCGGGTTAACCGCTTCCTGCCCAGCTGCCTGCCCTGATAAACTCTCACAACAACGAGAAACACCCCGGTGCCAGTCCTCACGCTGAGTCGTGCCTTCTCTCCGTCAGCCGTCCTTCTCTGACCGATTGGGGTCTTGGTGCTCGGACGAGATATGGAGTTTTCCGATGTTCGTTCCGCTTCTTGCTAATATGCCCAACGATAATCCTCACTGGTTTCACTCCATTCAGGCGCTGCTTCGTTAGCCACGTTCCGCTCCTGCAAGAAGAGACCCCATCTAAGTACTTTAGCTTTGCTTTTAACCCCTGCTCCGCTCCTCCACTCCAATTAACCACCGCCTGTCCCAGCAACTGTTTTCCCACACCTGCAAATGGTTTTCTCTCCCCATCTCGTGCAGTCTGCCCCGCGTTACAACATGACACAGTCTTTTCCTGTGCGGGCTTGATAAAATATGGACCCACGACTTTTAGTCTATATTGTTTTATTCCTTTTCTGATCTCTTTGCCCCCTCCCTGATGCTGTATCTCGTGTGGGGTTCTGGGACATGTAGTCCGCCGATGGGTTGGTTCTTCCCCCCATACTGGCTCTGGCCGGCTGGCTATATGCGGTTCATGCTCTTTTCCTTTTCCAATTGCCAACAGCTGAGACTCTGGCTGGCCCGCTGGGTTAACCCCTTCCTGCCTGGTTTGGCTCATAAACCCCTCGTTCCTCACGGGATTTCGAGCAGCCGCCACAGCTTCCCTCTCACAGCTGTGTACCAATGGCATTACTATCGTTACTCATTTCGTCAAGAGGGAAATTCTCTTCCAGCCATTTTAGGGTGCTTTGCATTGCTGCATACAAAAAAAACGATCATGTTTTTTCACTGTTGTTCACTGCACAAGCTGTGCAATTATAGGAGAAACCTCAGTGTACTTACCGCGTTGTAGTGATGTTCTGCTCTCAATACTTTGCAGTCCATACTCTGCCATTTCCTTCTTCTTTTCTATGTACAGCAGGAGTGCAGTAATATTGTTGGACGCAGACGTTACTTCGCCTATTGGTGCATTCCATTATGGTGTATACTGTATGCCTTTGCTCTGTTTGTTTCACAAGTACAGAGTTTGCAGACCTACTCCATTTTTCCTTGCAATGTACATACATTGTGCTCTTTGTACATATGCCTTCTCTTTGCTGAATGGTACCACTATGTAAGAGAACCACTGCCTTTTTCAGCAGTTTGAATGCTAGCCGCTATCCGCGAACAGACGCACAGTCCGCGGTTTGTGTGCCCATCGGCATGCAGTCATCCATTTGGTATGCTGTATGGTACATCTATACAAACTAAGGGTATCCTGGTAAATACCTATGAAATTCAGTGAAAAAATGTTTTTAAAGGGACGTTATGGTTAAGTTGAGCTACTAAAAACCTAGCAAATTCAGTGAAAAACATTGTTAAAGTCACGCTATGGTTCAGTTGCCCTAAGAAAAACCTAGCACATTCAGTGCAAAAACTTTTTTAAAGGGACGTTATACTTACTTTGCACTAACAACAACCTATCCATATTATGGGTACACGTAAAACCGGGAAACCCCAGAAATTCGCCAGTCATGGTAAGCTAAGCAACCATAAGTCACGCCACCACTGTGCTCTGCTAAGACTAACACCCATGACATCACAAATATCTTTTCTGCCATGGCTTTTCTCATAGGTATATTCTTGTAGCTTGCATCGGTCTGGTACACACTTATAATCTTGATAGCCTCTTATGTTTATTTCGTTCCATCTTCAATCCACCTGGTATACTCTTTTGCCAGTGTATTTGATCTACTTCATGAGATAACATTCAGTTAGAGTTACCCAAGATAATTGTCTAAAATATATACAACCTAGACGCATTTAATCGGGATAATTTTTTCCACTTCAGACCAGATGTAATAAACAGCCACTGTCGCTACCAAGGAACTATCTGAAATCATTAAAACCCAAATTTGATACGTTTGTATTTGTTCAATTCTATAAATAAATGTTGCATAACCTAGAATATACCTTTTGCTCAAGTTGCCACAAGATGTTACTATATGTCGAAATGTTTCTAATTACCAGCGGTACAAGTGGCACATTCTCTATACATACAGAATATTTAGCCAAGCTCCAATATCAAAAAAATGTAGGGCGCAGGTGGATGTGAAGGCGCATGATAAAGTGTCCCATCTGAGGGTTGTTTTCTTTAACAATATAACTAAGTAGTTTAGGAAAAAATAAGCTTTGCTTTACATACTCCTAGAAGCTTTTTTGTGGCCAATTTATTCATAATATACATTCGATCCCAGTGAGAAGCTTTATTTTTCATTTCCTCTAGGGATAAGCCTAAATTAAAAGGTGTTGTTATGATGAAGCCAATATCCGCATGGAATGTCTCACAAGCTGAGTAAATTCCTTAAGTGTCACTATGGGCGGGGATGTCCCATCAATCATATTAGAAAAGATACTAAGCAGGGAATTGGCATTATTTTTTATCCACCAACATTTTCAAATATAGTGTAGTACGGGCTATCTTCCTGGAAGCGAGTAGGGCGGTCAGGGCGAGTACGCAGCAAATAGCCTCAGTTGGAGCCCAATTAGGGAAGCTAAGGCTAGAACGCCAATGTTTTCCCTCTAGTAGGTTAACCCAAGACACATGTTTCTCGAAGAAGCCATCAAGACCATAAAGTAACCCAGGAATAATGCTGGTCTTGTATACCTTTTAGAGACCTTCATGTGAATGATGCCCTTTAATGGTGATATAGGCTTTACTAGCCCAAGAATTTCATCAGAGCTTTGGGAATCAAAGCATTAGCAAGGGTACTTGCTTGGATACCTATTCAGAGGATCTCCAAGGTAAGTGTATTCTTTAACCACCTCAATCAGGGAGTATTCAATTTTCCAGACAAAATTGCAGGAAGCCTTTTGTTGGGATCTATATTCATGATTTTCTTTTTCTTTACATTTAGTGACAGGTTATTATCCCTTGAATACTCATATCATGCCGTCATTGTTCTCTGGAGTCCTAGCAGAGTTCTGTCCATAATAACAGAATCATCCGCTTAGGAGAGCCACGTAAGATGGTCAGAGCCAATGCGCTGAGAAAAATTATTGCAACTCTTCAAAGCCTCATGCATGTCAGACACGTATAAATTGTATAACAAGGGTGCAAAGATGCACCACTGTTTGAGGCTGTGATTAGTTTAAACAGGGGAAGATAATAAGTCAGAATGATTGAGCCTCATTGAGACAGTAGTATCTTGATAAATCGGTTTACGTGGATTAAGAATGGAAGCTTCAAGTCCCCAATTTTCCAGTTTTCGCCATAAGTTATGAATCTTTTTTCAGTAGAGGGCACTGCGCATCGACGTCCCTCGAGTCGGTGTCCTTCGAAGGCCTCCGTATCGGCGCCAACGTCATCATAGGTATATATAGTCTCGCGCAGCGTCCGTTTCTCAGTTCAGTTTTCATGTGCTGTGTTTGTCCAGTATGAGATGGTTAGTACCCTTGAAGGAGCGTAGGCTGCAACTACAAGGGAAGTTTTACTGCGGGGTAGGATGGGAGGGGTGATAAGGAATATATGGGAGGAACATCCAGTCGAAAGACTGTCAAAGTTGGTAAGTAACGTGTTCTTCGAATGGATTGTGCCCTCCCACGTATTCCTTATCTTTGATAGACTCCCAAAGCAGTAATGTGTAACACAGCTTTTCCAAATTTAGTCTCCTGGCTAGTGGAGGAATCTAGACTGTAAAATTTGGTGAAAGTATGTGCAGACGACCATGTAACAGCTGCTCAGATGTCTTTAATTGGAACTCCTCTTTGGCGAGCTGACGAGGCTGCAATACCCCTGGTTGAATGAGCCCTGAGGTGTTGCGGAGGATCTTTTCCTGCCAATTTATAGCACTCTATGATAGTTAGTATTATCCATCTTGAGATGGTCTGTTTCGTGATAGGTAAACCTAGTTTATGTCCTGCATACCCCACAAACAACTGATCGGCTTGCCTAATCCTTGCAAGTCTGTTAAAGGATAGTTCCGGGACTTTTTTTTTATTGTTCCTATGGTTCGGCCATGTGTTTTTAAGCATAAATCGGTAGATCGTAGAAAACTTTCCTATGGACCTTACCCGACTTTTCGTCCATTAACGCACTCGAAATCAGCTGCCATTTTGTGATAATCCTATCATTTCCCCCCATCGACCTGGCTCACCTGCGTTTGCGGCACTAAATCATATCCCCCGCCCCTGAAACAGACTTTATCAAAACATTCATATTCCCCGCCTCTATCCGTGACGTAACTGTGCTGCGTAGGCAAACGCTCCCAGGCGTCTTCTACGCGACTCCACACAGAACCCGGAAACCAACACAGATCAGCTCACAACACAGCGCGCCACAATTCGGAATATGAAACTGTACTTTTAAATCAAACCGCAAGATTGTAAATTTGGTAAAGTACATTTATTTGACATCAAATGTTTAGAGAATATTCAGCGATTTGCATTTTTCTTTGCTCTCGATCCAAAATAGTTCGTCTTGAGGCAAGCGATGTTCGTGTGCAGTACACAGGGTGTTGGTTTACGATAAAATAAGCTCTTCGGTCGCACTGATAATCGCATGGCTGTTCCAACAACGAGGCACTAGGCCACCACAACGGTATGTATGTTGCATCTAGCCATTAGTACCGCGCAAGGGCATACTTGTACTTGGCGATCGTCCCATAAAATGGTCAGGGTGGTAACGTTGTTCACGCGGAGAAGCAACTGGCGGTTGTAAAAGCCATCCGCCGGTGTCTGGTACTCGTGACACATACAATAATGAAGGATGTACCTGTTTTAAAAACATAAAAAATGAAATTAGTCTCACCATCAGATCTTTATTAAAATTATTCATTTTATATATTAGGTCGGGAAATTATTTCATAGCTAGGACAGTGCAACTGGGTATTATACGTCATTTCCAGTAACCCACCCCCTCTCCTCTGCCTTTTTCAGAGCCGCCTGAGCGCCAGTGGACCACTTCGTCACTGATATGATATATTATGGCATTTGCAACGCGCCTATTCACAAGTGTTTCAAGGCGTGGCGAGGCAGGGAGGGGGGGGAACAAGGAGAAGACAGACAACGATCCTACTAGGCCAGGTGTCATTCAGATCGCGCAAGTGCAGGGGTAGGGGGAAGGTAAAAGTGCAAGGCGAAGGGGAGGGGGGAAGTGGAGTACAAGGTAAGTAGCATAAAATAATAAATACATAGGGCCAGCTGGTGGCGAGTGCAAGGTAAGTGCAGAACAAGTGCTGGGAAGGGGGGGTTGTAGGATACTGAGACAGTCCCCCAGTGCAGGGGTTGACAGGGAGGCAGTGCAGGTGGAGAGTGGAAGGGCCCAGGACCGAGGTCGCAGACAGTGGACCAGTTATAGCAGGGGAGAGGGAGAGAGAAAGCAGAAGCAAAGAGGAAGTTTTTGAGGTGCTTCCGTAAAAGGAGATGGTTCTCCTCAAGATAGTGCGCGGTACAAAACAATATGCCACATAGAACGAACAAGTACAACTTAACCCGTCTTTAAAGCTCCTGTATAGTAATTAAATTGCGGTATAAACTCATCTAAAGAGTTACTTACATTATATTTGCATTTTCCATTGTGTCTGTGCGTAGGGCAGCCCCGAAATACCACTCCTTCTATGCCGACGTTATTTCTTCTAATGAACGAACATTAAATGGCTTTCGTTTCTGAAATTCTATTCATTATCGTTTACATTATTGCACCACACCCCCAAAAAGAAGTCTTTCGGGATGGTCCCGGCCTGTCAAGGTCAGATAACAATAGAACCTTATACTGAGTCGTGGGCCATTCCGGCACCCGAGCAAAAAATCAAAGCAGCTGACCTTCACTTTGAACGAGCACACATTCCTAGTTAGCTACATTCAGTGTAAGGCCATCTCACAGGACTTGAAATTTACACTTCATCTTTGCATTTTGTCTGCGTGCATTTGCAGCCCCAGAGAACCATAAATAGGGAGACATTCTATATTTTTTGAAAAATGATTTATATTACTGTTTGGTTTAATTTAATGCGCAAATGAACAAGGTTGGTTAGACACATTGCATGTACACTGAGCAATCACTTTTATTTACACAATACATAGCTACACATATTCAATGGGCCTGCGACATGAGGAGACTCCAGAGCAAAGTCACAGGTGACACCCTGGTGGTTCGCACAACTGCACGGTGAAGGGAGGGGCAACGGTGGAGAGACACATTGCATGTACACTGAGAAATCACTTTTATTTACACATTATATAGATACACATATTCAATGAGCCTGCAACATGAGGAGACTCGAGAGAACAGACAATCAAATTACAATCATTTAAACCGTGATGTGTATTTCTGAATGAGCTCTGCTTTAGGTGGACATGGAACAGAGGCAATGTTGGGTGGCAATGCAGTTGTCCCCTGCACAGGTTCGTTCACAACTCCATGTATGTGCCTATCTAGGACATCAACAATAAGTCTCTCAATAAACTCATATTGCATATCCTGAAACACTGGTTTGATCACCCATTGTTTACTTCTTTTAGTGAAGGCCTTATTGTAGCGAAGCGTCCCTAAAGTTCCGGTCGTCCTACTTTGTTGACGGCCAACATTATGGTTATGTGCCAAGACCGCTAGAAGAGTCCGATTTATCATGCCCTCCATGCCAAAATGCAATCGTTTTGGCCTGTACTTTAGGCACATATTGTGGAACACCTCCAAATCTCCTGTGTGGCAGAATTCCGTGAGTCCCCTCAAATCTCTTGTTATAGTTTTATCAAATACAATCTTTTCAATGGCTTTGTGAGTGGGTGATGAAGGAATCAACCACTTCTTCTTCCGTGCCTCCTCTGTGGACAAATGGCCATGTTCACAATTGTGGAAATGTTGGTTTGTGGTCCAGTGGTGAACGTTGCTACAGTGTAGCATTACTGACCGCCATTTTTCCAGTAGAATTTCCAACGACCCTCCACATGTTTTTGAGCTCCACCAAAGATGGTTGCTGATTGACTTGGACCACTGTGAAATACCTTGCATATCTTTTTTTTTACCTGCAGCCGACATTTTTTTATTGATTGTTTTTGCAAGATGCCATACGTCAAATTGGTGATTTATATTTTTGTACTCTTCTCTCATTGTCTTGGCAATTGAAACGTGTCTGTCCGTGGCTATCAGGTCGATCACCATTCCCCGCGATTGTAGTTCTTGCAATGATGCTACAAAGCCAACTTTCTCCATGGCCACTGAGGATGTACTTTGTGACACCTGCACGACCACCGAACTCACAATTTTCTTACTTTCCATGCCCTGAAAGTGGTAGGTGCAGTACTTGGCTGAAAATCCTGGGCTGTCGCACTGTCCATCATCGGCTAGCCTGAACCGTTTGCCCGCGAATGTACTATCAATAGACATTTTTTCCATTCTCCAAGCTTCGCTAATGGCTGAAAATAGATAATCGATTTGGAATTTGTAGAACTGAGTTTTCGCAATGAAATGGATTCCCACAAACTGAAAGAAATACTCTAACTTTTTAAAACTTGAACCACTAAAAAGTGCGGCCGCTGCACAAAGTAGATTGCCTGCTGGCAGTTGCCCCAGCATGGGTTGTGCAGACCATGAGAAAGGATGATATTTTGTACAGGTGGCATGTATTTTAAGGTTAGTGCCTCGAATTGCACGAGTCACATTAATCAATGGCTCCCCAGATACTTCCCCACCAACCGAATGCCCACATTTCATCCTAATAATAATATCAATCAAACAACTATCGAATACAATGAATTTGGCCTCTTTCCTTATACTGTCACTCTGCATCCCAGCTGGTTCGGCCTGTAACGTTGAGGACATGTCACTCACATGAAAGGTAGAATCTCCGATATCGTCTTCTGCTATGTTCAGTGATATTGATGGTGTTTCATTGTCGTCCACTTCATTCTCTTCCATTGCAACATCTGTTCCTTCTCCGGCGATGGGTGAATAAAACAATTTCTTCAACTTTCTCGCGGTCTTAGTTTTTGCGGGTGTGGATTCTGTGAATTGATCTCCGACTGCATCCGAACTACCAGGAGGACATTCACTATCAATGGCTGGTGGTGGTATAGCTCCGTTGTCAATCACTTCATATTCTTCCCATTGGCACGATGCATCTCCAGTCTCAAGTCCCTGCCAAAAGGTTTGACAAGCAACATCTCTCGTTCGCTTCACTGTCTGTGTAGATCTAGTTCGTACACCCACTCGCAACTAGAGGACAGATTGGAAAAGGGATGTTCAGTTTAAACACAATTTACAGTATTGAACTATTAACAGTGAAAAACAACATAATATAGTGACCAGGACACTAACCTTCTTTTGCTTTCTTTTCTTTGAAACTTTCTTGCCTCGAACTTCAACATCAGGACGCTGTTGGTCCGACTCGTGTGTGCATGTCTCCACTTCCTCTTGCGCTGCAACGACTATATTTTCATGATAAGCACATCCATCACGCACTGACGCTCCATCGACTCCCTGAAACATAGAACTTTCATTAGTATGTATAATAATATTGAAAACACAAAATGTACTTGGGGACCAATACCCACGTACATCTCAATAGCAAAACACGAATGAACGCATTGTGTAGAACATTCAAACGACAATTATTCACGCATTGTTGATCTAGTTAGATGGAACTGTCAAGATCCATACCTCGGGCTCCGCATAGACTTCCATTGATGATATTATTGAAGATGACGCTTCAGAAACTCCCTGAAACACAGTAATTGCATTAGTATGGTTTTCTATTTTGTTAAAAAGAACATAAACTTTGTGCAGGCGTCAACGGCTCATCTAAATAGACCTGCACAAATGATCAGTTGTCTAAAATAAGTAATGGATATCTAAATATGATTCGATTTGCTCGATCGTTGGAAGTGTCACCACCCAGAGATCTGCATCAACTACTAGGGGTGATGTTCTTGTAGAACATTGCGCCGACCCGTAACTGCATGCTCCCCCTTCTTCTTGGACTAATGCTCCATCGACTCCCTGAAACATAGGACTTTCATTAGTAATGAACACAATATTGAAAAAAGAAGACACATAGGAGGGCGACGACAGAAGGACATATCAATGGCTAAAAACGAAAGAAACATTGTGTGTAACAATCACGCTACAAGAATGCAAGATCTGATGATCTCCATCGATGGAACTGTCCGGAAACGTACCTCGAGCATCTGAGTGACATCAACGGTTGTCGTCAATGCGTTGGACTCCTCAGCATCTCCCTGAAAGACAGTACTTGCATTATTTTGGATAACAATAATTATAACTGAAAACAAAGACTAGAGGACGAGTACTAGGGTGTACCATTAGGTAAAATAATTACACGATAAATTAAAACTGTTGATTTACATGCCTAAAACAAGTCAGTGGCAGAATAGCTAAGTAAGATTACCCGATAGGCGCTTGAAGTGGCTGATGACTGCAATAACGACACGGATGGAGAATCTTCCGCCTTCATATTGAGTGGATACATAAATGGGGAAATTATTGTTAGCTAATGCTACACACTACCGCAAGGCCGAGAGCTAAATCCGTAAACTTGACTCACCAGTGGAGGGATGTGGACGAATAGAGTGGGAATAGCGGTTGAGAGCAATTTTCGCTTCGCTCGCGGTGTGTTCTTCTTTATTAGCAATGATGTGGAGTACATGTCTGAGCTAAAGTGCCTGCTGCAGATGCGGTATCGATCACCCCTCTTGTCCGCAAAGACTTCTAGGACTCTACTTTCAAGCTCAGACGGTGGATATCCGCAATATCGGACCCATTCTCTTATCTGATCTATTGTCTTAGGGAAAACATGCATTATAGTACCTTCAGATTTTTTATGGGTCTTCGAAGGGCAACCGCCAATGGAACAGGCAGGCATTGTGGAAAGTTCTGAAAAGTAAAGATCAACAATTCTCTATGAATACCAATGTGTTAAAAAATTAAATGACACATAAAAGGTTCAATGCAAGGTTCGTTTTGGTTCTTGGAACTATACACGTTATTCACATGCGGATAAGTATTTGAATAACTTTAAAAAAATAGAAAAATAATTTGACTAAACTCAGAACATGTGACTAATTCCTTGCATGTACTGTCTTGAACGAAAAGAAAACATGGATGCAATTTGATGACTACTAGCAAATAGATATAAATTAAAAAATTGGACGCAAAATGATTATGGTACATGGCCTTACCTTGACGAACAAACAGTTAGATGCAGGGATCAGAGTAGTTTCTTGTCGTAGAACAGGGAGCAGTTCACAGGTTGCAAACTGACGAGTTTTCTCGAAGTGGTCACGGATGTTCACAGAGACGAAGAGCAGATAACCAGCACCTTCACGGGTTGACTAGCAAAGCGCAAAGAAGTTCTCATTAGAAATATGAAGTGGGTTATAAAGAATTCGAAACAGGGGTGTGTTTGTGAGTGAATGACGTGAATATGTTGTGGCATTATGCGGTTTGCAGGGGGGCGTCCAGCGTGAGGGGGGATGCTTGGCAGGAGACACGGGGTCTGGAGGTAGACATGGGAACAACAACCCATGCTCTATAGACCACTTTGAAGTGTACATGGTCTTTGGCACCTCTTGGCCTTTATCGCTCCCTGACAGCTCCACTTGCCAGCGCAAGTACCCCGGTGCGAACTGCCTTTGATAGGGCGGGGGGTGGATTGGGGCGGTGGTCGTGCAGACAAGACTTGTTTGCCGCAGGGCCTCACCAAGGAGAGGCCATCTAACTGCATGTAAGAGGCAGGCTGCAGGATCTAGTACATGGAAGGCAGGGGGTGAGTTTATAAATACCTCACCCTCCCAGGAGAATATATGGGTGCAGTTCACCCTGGAGACCCTGGATGCCTAGGCAGTTAGTCAGCACCAGGCTGGCCTGTGGTGGCAAGGCGGCACGGGCCAGAGGGGGTCATCTCTGTACCCGGTGCCCAAAAGGATGATTTATTATGATCAACCATATTGATTATTTACCTATAACCATGTTTTGTATCAATAAAATCCAACGGCCTTTTATTGCCAACGCTTGAACAAAGTGGTGTGGTAAGTATTTTTGGGGGAGGAGGCAAGGCCGGGAGGCTTGATGCCAACCCGCAAAATAACATATGTATGTCTGCTGCATATGGGTTCAACGGTTATGTGGATTGAAGGTGGGCGGCCAGCTTGAGGGAGGATGCTGGCCGGAGACATGTGGTGTGACAAGACAAGGCACAGGAAGACTATTCAAAGGAGACACACTAGATTAATTTAAAAAATCAAAACAACCATTGTTAAAATATATGTTGGGTTTTATTTTAGATCTTAATTTCAATTGAACATAAATAATAAACATTACACATTGTAAAGTTCCGGTTGCAGCACATCCAGGGAAAATCTGCGGTATTGTCCACTGTCGCTGGGGAAATGTTGTCTAATGGCAAGTACCGCACAGGCAGGTATTACTCTCCGAACGCGGTGTCCGAGCCTCCCGTGAAGCCACCAAGTGAAGCAACGATAGGCCACCAGCCTGTACCACCGGTGAAAAAGAAAGATGCAAACGGTATTAAAATGACAAAACTTTCTTATCAATGTCGATGAAGGTAAAAAATGTCATTCTGCTTTGAAAAAAATTCTATCTAGAAAATGCACAATATGGAACCAATTTACATACGTTCGAATGATATGTAGATGTAATTTTATATGTGGGAGACGACCATGAAATAGTAGTGGCGTCACTGACATCACAACCAGAGTATACTTACTTGTTACTCGGATTACGCAGACGAACAGTGCCGCGAAGTTCGTGCATAAGCACCATCATCATCCTCAACACGGTCCGTGAGAGGCAGGCTTCCCTGAACTCTGGCAGCTCGGTGATGCATTGCGGACTTGGCTCGCCTTCCGAAATGTAGGCCAAGCACCCGGAATTTTCACGGCAGCAGCAGTTCTCCTCCTCAGTTGGCATTAGCTTGCACCGATTGCAAGTGCACCAGGTGGAGACGCCGTCCATGCGACATGGTCCAGGCTCTTCATCCGTTGACTGGTCCTCCCAACTGCCGTCCGAATCCCCATCGTTTTCGCGTGCTTGCCTTTCCAGTAGTTCCTCCTCGGTGTACTCGGGCTCGTACATATACGGCATTATTGTAGCCATTGTGTGGTAAAGAAAGTAAAATAATTTACAGAGATGGTACAGGTGCTCACAAGGCCTAGAAGCGGCGAAGGTAGCTGACCAGAGCACAGAAACGAGTCACAGAATACTCAAAGTAACACAGAGAGAGTAATGGAATCGAAAATCTGCTGCTGTGTGTTGTGAAACAGTGCGTTTATACTTATTGAGGAAAGAGGCGTCCTGCCATTTCCATGGGGACACTTCATTAGCTGAGGCGCAGCGATTGTTGACACAAAACGTGCTTTGGCGTTGGGAAATGGGCGGTATGCGCCTGCTGATGTCAGGCTCAGGGGCGGGGGATTTGATTTAGTGCCGCAAACGCAAGTGAGCCAGGTCGATGGGGGGAAATGATAGGATTATCACAAAATGGCGGCTGATTTCGAGTACGTTAATGGACGAAAAGTCGGGTAAGGTCCATAGGAAAGTTTTCTACGATCTACCGATTTATGCTTAAAAACACATGGCCGAACCGTAGGAACAATAAAAAAAAAGTCCCGGAACTATCCTTTAATGTAAAAACTCAAGGCATGCCTTCGATCCAATCTGTGCAATCTCTCTTCCTCTTTCCCTGGGTGAGAAGGAGGGTAAAATGAAGGCAAGGTTATTTTTTGTGTGATATGAAATTCTGAGACAATCTTTGGGAGGAAATTCGGCTTCACTTGAAGAACTACTTTATCTTTATGAAAGATGGTATGTGGAGGTTTGCAAGATAAAGCCTCTAGTTCGCTCACTCTTCTGGCAGAACTTAAAGCCACTAGGAAGACAGTTTTTAGAATGAGAAACCTTAATGGACAGGAATTAAGAGGTTCAAATGGAGTGCCCATTAGAAATTTTAAGACTAGATTTAAATCCCACAGGGGAACCTGAAAAGGAGTTGGGGGAAAGACATTAGTCAACCCTTTCAGAAACTGAATGACTCGAGGCAGCTTGGAATATGAGGGTTCCTCAGCTGTGCGTTTAAAGATTGATAACGCAGCGAGGTAACCCTTCATTGTGCCAAGTTGAAGTCCTGAATTTGCCAAATATAGCAGGAAAGATAACACTATCCGTGTACTACATGAAAAAGGGTCAAAATCCTTATCTCTACACCAGCTGCAGAATTTGTTGCAATGGCAGCAGTATAAAGATTTAGTTGCTGGCCTTCTGGCCGAAAGCAACACCTCCATAACGTCATCTGGGAAGTCCCAATTTTTGTATCTCAACCTTTCAGAAACCAAGCGTGATGGTTGAGAGTCCTGATATCTGGATGGAGAACCTGACCTTCCTCTTGCGAGAGAAGATCCTCTCTTTGTGGAAGACGAATCGGAGGACAGATGGACATGTCTAGAAGACCGGGGTACCACGTTCTCCTGGCCCAATCCGGGGCAATTAGAATCAAGGGTTTACGGAATCTCCTTAGCCTCCTTATTACGTGTGGAATGACAGGGACTGGAGGAAACGCGTACAGAAGTGGAAACTCCCAGTCCACCACAAACGCATCTCCTAGAGCTCTTCTCGGGGCAAATTCCCTTGAGCAGTATCATTCGCATTTCTTGTTGACACTCATTGCGAACAGATCCACCTGAGGGGTTCCCCAAAGGGTGATTATCTCTTGAAGGACTTCCTGAGCTAGTTCCCACTCATGCGAGACTGTGGTCTGCCTGCTCAGAGCGTCCGCTGCCGTGTTCTTCTCTCCGGCTAGGTGAACTGCTGATAGAGAGATTCCTTCTAGAATTGCCCAGAACCAGAGCTGCATTGCCTCTCAGCACAGTGGCAGTGACCCTACGCCTCCTCTTGTGTTGAGGTAGTGCATGGCCACTTTGTTGTCCGTCATTATCAGAACATTTTTTCCCTGTACTGATGGCAGAAAAGCTTTCAGTGCTAGCCTGATTGCTTTCAGCTCCAATAGGTTGATGTGTAGTCTGGACTCCGATGGAGACCAACGACCGCTGATGTTTAAGTCGTTGGCATGGACTCCCCACCCCATGAGAGAGGCGTCCGTGACTACTGTTATCTCTGGCCATGGTTGTCAAAACGGTTCTCCTTTCAAGATGTTCTCCCGACAGGCCCACCACTGAAGGTCTCATGCTACTCTGTACGGGATTTGTAGGAGATCTGACATCCTTCCTGAAAATTGTGACCACTGTGTCCTTAGCACCCCCTGGAGAGATCTCATTCTCAGGCGAGCCTATGGCACTAGAAAAATGCAAGATGCCATGAGGCCGAGCAACCTCAAAATATCGAAGACTGGTAGACGCTGGGCATTTTGAAATCTGGTCACCATCTGTAGAATATCTTGAGCCCTCACCTCTGGTGTCGAGGCTTTTCCCAGGGATGTGTCCAGGACTGCTCCAATGAACGGGAGTGTCTGTGATGGTATCATCTGTGACTTCTTTAAGTTGAGGGAGAAGCCCAGCTTGTGGAGGAAGTGGCAAACATAATCTAGATGGATCTGAGCTTGTTCCGGGGATACTGCTCTGATCAACCAGTCGTCCAGGTAGGGGTAGACATGAATCCCTCCCCTCCTTAGACTTGCTGCCACGACCGCCATTAACTTGGTGAAGACCCTCGGGAGGAGGTCAGCCCAAATGGCAGAACCCGAAATTGATAGTGAGAGTTGCCAATGGCGAACCTCAGGTACTTTCTGTGCTTGAGATGGATAGGCACATGAAAGTTAGCGTCCTGAAGGTCCAGAGAAACCAACCAATCCTGAAACTGGAGGGCCTGAAGGATCTGGGAAAGGGTTACCATATTGAACGTGTCCTTCCTGAGGAATTTGTTCAATTCTCCTAAGTCCAAGATGGGTCTCAATCTGTCTTTTTTTGGTATTAGGAAGTAAGGTGAGTACAACCCTTCTTCCTCTCTGCTACAGGTACCGGTTCTATGGCACCTTTCTCTAGCAGGTCTAAAATCTACTGCATAAGGAGCGGGTCTGGAAACTTCAAAGAGTTGCTCCCCGGTGGATGACTCTGAGGAGTGTGTAGGAAAGGCAGGCAGTAACCCTGGGCAATTGTTTCCAGTGCCCAAGCATCTGACGTAATAGCCTGCCATTCCGTCAAATGTTGAGTTAACCTGCCTCCTACTGGTGTTTTGTGTGTAGAGACCTCAGAGGGGTTTTGGAGTGGCTGACGCAGATGCTGAGGATAAGGAAGCACCTGCTGATGCAGACTTGGTACCTTTGACTCGTACACCACAGGTAAATTGTCTCTGGCCCCTTTGAGCTGGCTGCCCTCTGCATCTTCCGAATGCAGAGGAAAAACAAAAGGGCTTTCCCCTTCAAGACATACCTGTGGGGCGATTCGGAGTTTGAAGAATTGCAGCCCCAAAGGATTTGGCTGCCGCTTTGGATGTTTGCAATTTCTCCAAACTGTCATCAGCTTTCTTGCCAAATAGAGAGGTGCCGTCAAAGGGCATATTTAGAAGTCTGTCTTGTACATCAGGAGCAAAACCAGACTTCCGCAACCACGCAAATTTGCGGATTGTGGTACCAGCCACCATGGCTCTGCTCAGGCTGTCAGCAGAGTCGAGAAATGTTTGGAGGTACTCATACATCGCATCCTTCCCATCCTTGATGATATTCAAGAATGCGTCTTGTTCCGCCCCTTCAGGGAGACGGTCAGCCGCTGATGAAGCGCACTCCCAAAGGGTGTGGCTGAATCTCGCCAGCGTGCAAGTGGCGTTAACTGATTTAAGTGCCATGCTACATGCCGAGAAGACCTTTTTGGCCAAGGCGTCAAATTTCTTGTCGTCCCTATCTTGTGGTATTGTGGGGTATGCCGATGTACTGCTTGACGAAGTCGCATCCTGTACTACTAAGCTCTCTGGGGTCGGATGCTTGGTTAAGTACAGAGGATCTGAGGCCGACTGTCTGTACTTCGCAGAGAAATTTTTGTTTACTGCCGGGATAACCCCTGGTGTTTCCCAATTCGCATTTATCTTTCTCTGTAATGCTGCATGAAAAGGAACTATAGGGTCTTCTCGAGGTCCTTTATCTGAGATGTCTGTTAAGTCATCAAGTTGGAAAGAGGGTGCAGGTGCTGACCACTCCATAAACTCCATAATTCACACCATAAGAGATCTATAAGACATTCCTGCATGCTCTCCAGGTTCTGGTCTGCCGAAGTCAGCCTCTGGAGACGTATCTATGCCACTGGCATCCTGTAAAGACTCCTGAAGATCTTTTAATCTGACTTCCTCTGATATTAGCTTCTCTGGAATAGGAACTCTTGTAGTTTGTAAGCCAAACAGCCTCTCATTATCAGAGTCTTCCCCTTCCTCATAAAAAGAGGACAAAGCTCTAAAGTAGTCAGAGCGTGGGTAAGGGGTAAAACCCATTTCAATTGACGAAGGAGACAAATTTGTCAGCACTGCTTGAGATAGGGTTGTAGTTATCGAAGTAGACGTCATAGGTCTCGACAAACCTACAAATGGCGTCGATATACCCGAGTATGGCATTGATGTCATCGAGAGAATCGGGATGCTACTAGATGTTGTCGATGTGGCCGAAGCCCCTTTCGACGCCTTCAAAGGATCCTTTGACGCCCCGAGTGCCGATGGTGCAGTCGGGGCATGAGGCTTCGATGGTTTCTCCTTCATCGGGGTCCACAACGGCATCATCGACATTGTCTTATGTGTCGAAGGCGCCTTCGACGACGGTGTCGATGACGCAGTCTTGTGCGAAGGGCCCTTGTCTTTATTCGAGGGTTCATGATGCTCTCGAGGCATTTTATTTGGCGAGGATGACAACTCACAGCGTTTCTCTTTTTCGGGTCTTTCACCCTGGGTATCACCTCCAGGCATCTCAGAGGGGGACGAGGCTGTGTTCTCGAAGACCCTAAGCATTTTCTTTTGCGAAATTCCTCCCACTTAGCTGGAGAGCTGTGTTTAGTGGGGCAGGTGACCCTTTGTGGTGAGTTGGAAGATGAAGAGGAAGGTGATCTATGACGCCTCTTCTTAGTATGTCTCGATCTGGATGAGTGGTGAGAACCACTACGAGATATCGAGCAGGAATGTTTTCTCCGATGGCGAGGAGACGAATGTCTCGACTTGGCCGAGGACAATTTCGAAGGGGTAGAGGATTTAATGGTCTTACCTTTTTCCAGCTTCCCCCTACGCTCCCTCAAGGCTTTGGACATCATGGACATACATCAATCACATTCCGAACACTGGTGCTCTGAGCCCAGGCACCACAGGCAGATCCTGCGAGGATCGGTTAACAACATCTTTTTTCCAAAATCCCAGCATTTTTTAAAACCGGATCGTGGCATCGATGAAGCGGACGAAGATGCCATCGTAGATTTGAAGAATCTTTCAAGAAAATCGAAGTTTAGGAAAGATTCACTGATGAACCAAGTGTTGCGTCTCTGAGGCTTACGAAGCACGGAAAAACAGAACTGAGCAACGGACGCTGCGCGAGACTATATATACCTATGATGACGTCAGCGCCGATACGGAGGCGTTCGAGGGACACCGACTTGAGGGACGTCGACGCGCAGCGCCCTATACTGGAAAAAAAAATCAGAGACCAGCAAGCTGGAAGTGGATTTATCAAAGATGAGGAATACGTGGGAGGACACAATCCATTCAAAAGTATGGTCTTAGTATGTCAATAAAGCATGGTCACTAAGGTCATTTAGGAGGATCCGCCAATTCATTTACATATACCCTGGAGGGAGAAGTGACGAAAATATAATTTATCCTGCTATAGGCCTAGGATTAGTTATGTGGGGCAAATATTTCAGAGGATGCAGACTTGTTTTTGCTCCTATGACAATGCCTGCTGAAGGTCTACCTTGCAGCTTTTCGTGGCATTCCCCTCCATGATAATGTATCCATCTAGTTGGAAATCGTGGCACAACAAAGTTTCTTGCAGAGCAAACAAATCAACACTTAAAAAGATTCTAAGACCTTTGGGATTACTCAAGAATGAGGGGAATCCTCTAGTGATCCAGGATATTGTAATTGTCTATTTGTAAAGCGCATATACACAAGTGAAGTGCTTCAAAGCACTTCGAGGTGGAAAGGGAATAAGGGGATATTGTCGTCATTCTTAGGCCTTGAAGATTCTGAATGATCCAACTGCAATAACTAGCATACTAGGCAAGGGCATTTCTGCTATTATAATTGCGAGACAAAGAGTGGGGTGAGAAGTGGGTGGGAGAGAGGAACATACAAGACAAAACATTGTTATTCAATGCGCATATGCGTGCAGGCAAAGCAAAGCTGAGGAGGGGAGATAGAGGAAGACAGGACAGATAGACATGCTAAGCCTAGTACATTCAAGGTGGTGCAAGTGAGCAAACAAAAGTGCGAAGGAGAGGAAGGGGGCAAGTGCACCTGGTCCAGCAGGGGCCAGGCTTAAGTGTAGAGTGGGTGCCACTGTCATGGAACATATTCCGAGTGCAGTAACACAGGCAGTGCGGAGGCCCAGAGGCAAGTGCAGGACTGGCACGGGAGCCAGGGACCTGTGAGGATCTTGAGGTGCACCAGGCGACCAGTCAGCTGGCTGAACAGGTTGGGGATGAGAACAAAGGAGGGAAGCAGGAGAGGAGAGAAAGGAAGTTAGCAGGGGAGATAGAGAGAGAAAGAGGAGGAGAAGAAGAATGTCTTGAGGAGTTTCCAGAATTTAAGGAGGTCTGGCTCAAGATGGAGAGAGGCAAGTAGGCTGTTCCAGAGGGAGGCAAAAGCAGAGTATAAGGATCTACCCCCAAATATCTGTTTGGAAAAGCGGCTCACCCGCAGAGAGTTGGAGGAGGATGAGCAGAGGGCCCTGGACGGAGAGTACTTTGGAAGAGAGCGTTATAGATAGTGGGGGCCCAGCTCCAGAAAGCCTTGTGGACTACACAGAGGGACTTGAACTTAAACCTTGCGGCCACGGGGAGCCAGTGAGGGATTTCAGCTCTGGAGAAATGCAGTCACTGGGCTTGAGGCAAAGGATAATTCTTGCGGTTCTGTTCTGGATAAGTTGAAGAGGTTGAACAGTAGAGGAGGGAAGATTGAGAAATAGACATTTGCAGTAGTCCAGTCTGGACAGAACCAGGGTTCTGGAGACAGTGAGCCTCTGGGGGAAGGTGAGAAAAGGTAGAATACCTCTGAGGAGGTACAGTTGGTAGTGGGACTTTTTGGACATGTCCGAGATTTGACAAGAGAAGGAGAGAGTAGAGTCGAAGACGACCCCCAGATTTTTTGCCTCACTAGTGGGTGAGGGTGCAGGACCAAGGGTGGTTGGCCAGAGTGAAAGTTGACGAACAGGAGCAGGGGTCCCTATGAGGATCATCTCTGTCTTACTGGCATTAAGGGAGAGATCATTAGCAGCACACCAGGACTGAATTGCGGACAGATAGTCAGGGATGAGCAAGGAGGAGGAAGAGGCCGAGGGTAGCCTGAAAGAGAGCTGTGTGATATGATATGATATATGATATGATATGCCATTTATTACGTTCCTATACACAAGTGTTTCAAGACGCGACCAGACAAGGGAGGGGGAACAGAGGGAAGACAGAGACAACAATCTTACTAGGCCAGGTGACATTGAGATTGCGCAAGTGCAGGGGAGGAGGGGAAAATTGCAAGGGGAAGGTGGAGAGGGCAGTGCAGTACAAAGGCTAAAAAGTAAAATAAATAAAAACAATAAATAAAAGGTGCGGCCAGCTGGTGGCAAGGGCAATGGTAAGTGCAGACATCAGGTGTTAAGTTCTGGTAGGGGGCTGTGGGGATACAGAAACAGCCCCAAAGTGCAGGTGTTGCCAGGGGGGCAGTGCAGGTGTGTAAATGGTGGGGAGGGGACTTGAGTCAGAGATCAGAGGGTAGCCAGGTGACCAGTGCAGTTTCAGTCAGGAGTTCAGCAGGGGAGGGGAGGAGAGAAAGCAGAAGCAAAGAGGAAGGTCTTGAGCTGCTTCCGGAACCGGAGATGGTTCTCCTCAAGTTTCAGAGAGGCTGGGAGGCTGTTCCAGAGTGAGGGCCCAGCCGAAGAAAGAGATCTACCACCAACTTGTTGCTTGGAGAAGTGACTGACCCTGAGGGAGTTGGAGGAGGATGAGCGAAGAGCTCGAGAAGGAAGATATTTATGAAGAGAGAGTTGAATGTATTAAGGTCCCAGAAGGCCTTGTGGACAATGCAGAGGGTTTTATACTTAATCCTCACAGCCATTGGGAGCCAGTGCAGAGATTTCAGTCCTGGAGAGATATGATCCCTGGGCTTGCGGCCAAGGACAAGTCTCGCAGTCCTGCTTTGGATGAGTTGCAGAGGGCGGAGAATACAGGCAGGCCGATTTAGAAAGAGGCTGTTGCAGTAGTCCAGCCTATAGAGAGCTAGAGCTCTGGAGACAGTGAGCTTTTGGGGGAAGGAGAGGAAAGGAAAAATAACGCTGAGGAGGTGCAGCTGGTAGTGTGACTTCTTAGAGATGTCAGAGATGTGAGGAGAGAAGGAGAGTGTGGAGTCAAAGATGGCCCTGAGGTTTTTTTGTCTCACAGGTGGGAGCAGGCCAAGAGAGGCCGGCCAGAGAGTGTCAGGAAAGGAGGGAGCAGGTGTGCTGTTTAGGAAAATCTCAGTCTTACTGGCATTAATGCAGAGATCATTGGCGGCACAACACTCCAGGATAGCAGACAGACAGTCAGAAATGAGAGAAGGAGAAGAGGTGGCAGAAGGGAGCCTGAAAATGAGCTCAGTGCCATCCGCATAGCACCGAAAGTTGGGGCAGAGAGCGGCAATGCGGTGGGCAAGAAGTGCCAGGTATTGGTTGAATAGCCAGGGCGAGAGGTTGGACCCTTGGGGAACACCACAGGTAGAGATAGAGGAGAGGGAGGAACCAAGTTGGACCTTGGAGGGTCGATCGTAGAGGAAAGAAGTCAGCCAAGCCAGGGCCTGATCGGTGATACCCAGGTTATCACGGAGACGGTTGAGCAGGATGGCATGGTTGACCATCCCATATATCATCCGCATAACACTGAAAGTTGGAGGTGAAGGCAGAGATCATGTGGGCCAAAGGGGCCATGTAGACATTGAAAAACCAAGGAGATAGATTAGATCCCTGGGGGACACCACAAGTAGAGAGAGTGATAGTGGACAGAAAGGTACCAAGTTCAACATGGGAAGGACGGTCCGAGAGAAAGGATGCTAGCCACGCCAGGGCTTGATCAGTGATGCCCATGTTCTCACAGAGACAGAAGATGAGGATGTTGTGGTTTACCATATCAAAAACAGAGGAGAGGTCAAGAAGAATGAGGACAGAGGGAGAATTAGAGTCAAGGGTTGAGAGCAGGTCTTCATGGGTGTACAGAAGAGCAGTTTCCGTGCCTCTGGATGCTTTATTATTATTATTATTATTATTATTATTATTATTATTATTATTATTATTATTATTATTATTATTTCTAAAGCCAGACTGATGGTCATGGAGACAACCAACAGATTCAGTGTGGCTGGTAAGCTAAGAGATAGCCAACTTCTCCAGGAGTTTGCCCAGGAAAGGAGTGATGGAGATCAGGCGATAGTTAGCCAGAATAGTAGGGTCAGCAGAGGGTTTTTTGAGCAGAGGGTGCACATTAGAACGCTTGAGAGAAGTGGGGAAGACTCCAGTTGCGAAGGAGAGGTTGCAGAGGTCTGCCAAGGCTGGAGCTAGCGAGTCAATGTTGTCCTTGATGGGTTTGGAGGGGCAGGGGTCCACCTGTTAGGAGGAAGCTTTCATAGACTGGACTTGTCTAGAGACCTCTTCAGGTGTGACAGGGGAGAAGGAGGAGAGAAGAAGGGGAGTGGTGGTGGCAGCCGAGGGGTGCCCAAGAGATGATGCTGCACAAGTGGTTGCGGAGGAGAGAGAAGACGAGATGTCTTGTATTTTGGTGGTGAAGTGTGCAGCCACGGGCAAGAAAAGGGCCTGGGTGGGTCCGGTAGAGGAAGAGGCTGTAATAGGATTGGTTTGCATAAATGGGTAATCCCTATTTTTTTGTTTACGGGGGGTCAAAACTGTAGGAAGGGATTCTCTGTGACGGAAAAATTTTACGAAAAAACAGATCGACTAACCCTCTCTTTAAGTCCTGTATGGGTCACGGGTGAAGATAAAGGTTGACCTGTACACTTTGTTAGTAAGGTAATCGCCTTTTTGGGAAAAATTGCACAAAAATGCAACTAAGTACAAAAAATTCTATCTTTTTAATAGTCATAAAAATACCTAAAAAACATTACAAACTTGACAAAACGTAACAAACTTAATACATTTTCAATCAAACCATTTAGTCATCATTCATCTATTCTAACAGGGGAATACTACAACTTAAACAGCTTTGTGCATAACGGTAAATCAAGATATGCATTAGTGACAGGGGAAAAAACCATTAGATTTTCCCTTTAGCAGTCGACATATGTTTCGGCCCGTTATAGTGTACCACCTCTGTCAACAGTGATCACTAAGATGAATATTGGGCCATCTTCAGGACAAACGGTTACTTTGTGGTAGATTATTCTTGTTCCCCATTGGGCACGCTAGCACATCTAAAAGGATAAATATACATGTATTAATATATGAAAAAGAGATAGAAAAGAAAGAGTTGTAATTCCCAACTGGATTGGATCAAGGCGATGGCTAGGTTACACTGTTCTAGACACACACACTAAACCCACCTATGGTCCATAGACTGAAGTGAAATCCAGAAATATAAAGATCAACCTCGAAAACAAAGCCACAGAAGTTGCTAATCTGTAAGTCACTCTAGTTTATTCAATAAATAGCCTGTTGTAGCAGGAACATAACACTAAGAAATTGTTGTTTCTAATCAATTATAGGAACCAAGACCAGAGATGGCAATACCTTGCCACATCCGAGAGTCTGACCAAGCTCAATAGTCCAAACTTCAGTCTATGGACCATAGGTGGGTTTAGTGTGTGTGTCTAGAACAGTGTAACCTAGCCATCGCCTTGATCCAATCCAGTTGGGAATTACAACTCTTTCTTTTCTATCTCTTTTTCATACATTAATACATGTATATTTATCCTTTTAGATGTGCTAGCGTGCCCAATGGGGAACAAGAATAATCTACCACAAAGTAACCGTTTGTCCTGAAGATGGCCCAATATTCATCTTAGTGATCACTGTTGACAGAGGTGGTACACTATAACGGGCCGAAACATATGTCGACTGCTAAAGGGAAAATCTAATGGTTTTTTCCCCTGTCACTAATGCATATCTTGATTTACCGTTATGCACAAAGCTGTTTAAGTTGTAGTATTCCCCTGTTAGAATAGATGAATGATGACTAAATGGTTTGATTGAAAATGTATTAAGTTTGTTACGTTTTGTCAAGTTTGTAATGTTTTTTAGGTATTTTTATGACTATTAAAAAGATAGAATTTGTTGTACTTAGTTGCATTTTTGTGCAATTTTTCCCAAAAAGGCGATAACCTTACTAACAAAGTGTACAGGTCAAGCTTTATCTTCACCCGTGACCCATACAGGACTTAAAGAGAGGGGTAGTCGATCTGTTTTTTCGTAAAATTTTTCTGTAATAGGATTGGCCAGTTCCATAAAGACTGAAAAGTTTGGCTGTGTTGTTGGATGCTGCAGAGATGCAGGCTTGAATATGGACTCTTTTCTTGTCTTAAACCGGATGTAGAGTCTATATTGCCTTTGCAGAAGATGGCAGGCCAGCTTGTCAGAGGGTGCGCCTGAAGATCCCCATTTCCGTTCCACTGCCCTGCACTTGCGTTTAAGGTCAACCAGGTCAGAGTCGTACCAAGAGTTGCACTTTTTGGCAGGTTTCATTCGGACCCTCGTGACAGGGGCAAGGATGTCGAGGGTATTGGAGATGGAAAGGTGAAAGTTAGAGAGGGCTGTATCAGGGTAGGAGTCAACCACAAGAGTAGGAGGAGGAGAGTAGGTGGAGGCAAAGGCAGCCACTGACACTTTTTTCATGGGTCGGATGACCATGAAGGTCGGAGGCAGTGCAGGGTGTGCCAGTGCTAAAGGAGAGTAACATATCAAGTGACAGAAGAGAAGAGAGTGATCAGTCCATGAGAGTGGGGTAGTGAGGAATAGAAAGTGGAATGTTTGGGAGATAAGAGCATCCAAGTTGTGGCCGGCAGTCTGCGTCAGGCTAGAAGGTAGAATGGAGAGGGAGAGCCAGTTGCAAAGGTTGCAGAAAGGTCCCGAAGAGTCAGGAGAGTCAAGATGGATGTTGAGATCCCTCAACAGGGGGAGTTGGCAGGAGGAGGAAAGGAGAGAAGATGCCAGGTCAGCCCATTCCGAGGAAGAGGGTGGACTGGCCCGGAGGCGGATAGAAGGTGGCCAGAGTAAGAGAGGAGACAGGAAAGCGAGAGAGCCTGCAGACCAGGCATTCGAAAGAGGTATAGGCTTGAGTGGGGATGGTGGAAACAGGGATCCACTCTGGAAAGATTAGGGCATCTTCCCCTCCTGGTCTGTTGGGCCTGGGTTCCGGGAAAATCTTGTAGCCTTCATGTAGGAGAGTGTCAACACTCGTGATAGAGCTGTCCTTAAACCAGGTCTGCGTGAGAGCAAGAACATCAAGGTGCAAGAGACCATAAGCGATGCAGGTGCCAGTGAGCAAGATGTAAGAGAAAGCAGAGGGGCCGAAGGGAGTGCAGGCAAGGGAGCCTGGCCAGTGGTAGATGACAAGGGAGCCAATGAGGAGGAAGGTCGAAAGTTTATAAGGCGAGGGAGGAGCTTATAAAAAAGGAGGAGGTTATGTTGAGGCCCTTGTGTTGAGGCCCAAGACGGTACCACTGCGATAGACATTTATGATGACCCTGGATGTCCAGGAGAAGGCACAGGGACCTCCCCGCGGGTGCCCCCATTGATGTGTGAGGAAGATTAGGGAGAGAGGAGGGAAGTTGAAAGAGTTATCGTCGATTTGTTTCAACAGTCAATATTGTTTGCTCAATAAAGCTGATGGTAACCAAGACTAGTTAGATCCTTGGTCAATTAGCTGAGCTTGTTCAGTGATTGCTTCTGTTTGGTGCACGGTTATTCCATCCGCATCTTTGATGAATTTAAGATGACTTAGGTCGTATTTTGACCATTTGATTGTTATTTCATCACGTGTTGTTATTAGTTGCTAGAATAGTGATCTTACAGCCCATGAGAACATCTTGGAAAAAAGGCAGCAAATAGTAAACAATTACAAGAGACATGAAGTGCACCAGCGACCAATTTGTAAGACTGTTCAGCGCTGGATGTTTCACCAAAACTAAATCTTCTGCAAGAGTGCAAGGTTTAATTCCACGCAAGTTCTCTGTTGCATTGCCTTTCTTGGATAGAAACATTACCATCTGGGCAGGTCGAACCAGGAGCACCGATGATGTAATTGGAAGCCAAAGGATCGCGAGAAGCAGAGTAAGTCAAAGATGCTTTAGACTGCTGTCGCTAATGATTCAATGGACCTGGAGTAGTTTTTTTTTCTTGCACTTCAGCTCCCTTATATTTGCTGTGCTATTAACCAGGTCAAACCTATTAGAAGTAGAGACACAAGCTATGTTAGAGGCAGATGTAGCAGCCAGTGAGCCAGTGTTCTTCATGCAAGGCGGTTGGCTATCTTTTTTGTTGCATGAAGACTTTGTAGATTATTTTTTATTTCTCTACTTGTGCTTTCTTTTAGAGCTTGTTCTCCCTCCATAAAGAATGGTAATGACATTTTCCATTTGACCATTGTCTTCCTCTACATCATGATTAGAAGGCGAGTCAGATACAATCAAGCCGTGATGCAGGTCATCATCTGCTATTTCCTTGACTTGGCTACTAGCAGATTGTGTAGTCTCAATCGCAGGCCTCGAAGCATTTTTTATTTATTTATTTATTGGGTATTTATGATGTGTCTATACACAATTTGTTTCGAGGTGCAACAAGAAAAGAGGGTGGCAGAACAGGGAGGACAGAACAAAAACCATCCTACTAAGCCTTGTGACATTCGGATCGTGCAAGTGCAGTAAGAGAAGTGCAGGAGTGAGGGGGGTGGGGGGAAGGCCAGTCAGGGCAGAAGGACTTGTGAGAGAAAGCAAGTGCAATGGGAGGCCAGGTGAACAGAGCCATAGGAAAGCAGAGAGCGCAGTGGAAGGAAGGTCCACAAGCTAAGTGTGAGATAAGGGGCTGGAATGGCTACAAGGGTGCCCGCCCAGCCAGGCAAGTGCAGGGGGAGGGGCCCGAAGGGGCAAGAGCAGGTTGAGGGGGGATGTCAGGGAGACCAAATGCAGGGGTAGGCTGGATTGGTGGGGGGCATGGTGCCCTGAAGACTCTGAAGGAACCAGGCAGCCAGTCAAGAGCAGACAGGGACATTGGCAGGGGAGGGGCAGAGGGAAGGAAGAAGACAAAAGGAAGGTATTGAAAAGCTTCCAGGATTTAAGAAGATCCGGCTCAAGTCTGAGAGAGGCAGGGAGGCCATTCTAGAGGGAGTCACCTGCGGAGGAGAGAGATCTACCCGACACTCTGCTTGGAAAAACATCTGATCTGCAGAGAGTTAGAGCTAGACGACCGAAGGGCTCTAGCAGGAAGGTATTTAGGGAGACTGAGTTGGGTGTAGAGGGGTCCCAGGCCCCAGAAAGCCTTGTGGATGATGCAGAGGGTCTTAAACTTGATCCTTGCAGTCACCAGGAGCCAGTGGAGAGATTTTAGGGCTGGAGAGATGCGGTCCCTGCGCTTGAGGCCAAGGATAAGCCTCACAGTCCTTTTCTGGATTAGTTGAAGGGGGCGAAGGGAGGAGTTAAGCAGACTAAGGAAGAGGTTGTTGCAGTAGTGCAGCCTGGAGAGGACCAGAGCTCTGGGGACATAGAGTTTCTGAGGAATGGTGAGGAAAGGGAGAATGCCTCTTAGGAGGTGCAGCTAAAAGTGGGCCTTCTTGGCAAGGTTTGTGATGTTAGTAGAAAAGTCGAGAGAGGAGTCGAAGAGGACACCATGATATTCTTAGCCTCACAGAAGGGTGAGGGGGAGGCCCAATGGAGGGTGACCAGAGTGTGGGAGGAAAAGAGGGAGCAGGGGTTCCAACAGGAAGAATCTTTGTCTTACTGGCATTGAGGCAGAGTTTGTTAGCAGAGCACCATGCCTGAATAGCAGACAGGCAGTCAGGAATGAGAGCGGAAGATGAGGAGGCAGAGGAGGGAAGCTTGAAGGAGAGCTGCGTGTCATCCATATAATACTAGAAGTTAGGCGAGAAGGTGGATATCAAGTGGGCTAGAGGAGCCAGGTAGATGTTAAGAAGTCAAGATGAGAGGATAGAGCCCTGAGGGACTCTGCAGGTGGAGAGTGAGATGGTGGAAAGAAAAGGACTCAGTTGCACCTGGAAAATCGGTCCGGGAGGAAGGAGGTCAGCCAGTCCACAGCCAAGTCCATGATGCCAAGGGTATCACAGAGCCATTTTATCAGGCTGGTATGATTGACTGTATCAAAGTCAGAGGAAAGGTCAAGAAGGATGAGAACGGAAGGAGAGCTGGAATCGAGATTAGAGAGCAAGTCTTCGCGGGTGTTCAGGAGAGCAGTTTTGGTGCCTCTGGCAGCTCTGAAGTCAGACTGGTGGTCGTGGAGACAACCAACAGATTCAGTGTGGTGGATAAAGCTGGGAGATGGCTCACATCTCCAAGAGTTTGCCCAGGAAGGGGTAATGGAGCTGGGGTGGTAGTTTGCCGGACAGGAAGGGTCAGCAGAAGGCTTTTTGAGGAAAGGGTGCACAAGAGAGTGCTTGGGGAATGAGGGGAAGGATCCAGTGGCAAAGGAGTGATGGCAGAAATCTGCCAAGGCTGGAGCAAGAGAGACAATGTTGTCCTTGATAGTTCTGTAGGAGCAGGGGAGCACCTGTTTAGGATAAGACCTTCATAGAGCAGACTTGTCTAAAAACCTCATCAGGTGTTATGGTAGAAAAGTAGAAGGGTAGAGGACAGGGGGCCAAGGGAGGCCTGCGAGGGAACGAGGGAGAATGGTGAGGGGTAGAGGAGAGAGAGGACAAGATATCCTCAGTTTTAGAAATGAAGTGAGAGGCTAGAGAATTGTAGAGTGCCAGGGAGGGCAGGTGAAAAGTGGAGAGTGCAGTATGGTTGGCGAGTTCCTTGCAGATTTTGAAAAGTTCAGCTTTGTTGTTAGTGGCAGCAGAGATGCGGGCTTGGATATAGGCCCTCTTCCTCAAGCAGATGGAGAGTCTGTATTGCCTTTGGAGCAGGTGGCAGGCCGGTTTGTCAGAGGATGTGCTTGAGGCCTGCCACTTCTGCACTTGCGTGTGAAAGCGGCCAGGTCGGAGTCATACCAGGAATTGCACTTGGAGGCAGGTTTCATGCGGATCCTCATGACAGGGGTAAGGATGTCCAGAGTTTTGGAGATGGAGAGTTGAAGGTTAATAAGGGATGTGTCAGAGTGTGAGTCAGTGGTAGGAGTGCGGGGCGAGTGAAGGTGGTGGCAAAAGCAGAAATGGACACTCGCTTCATTGGTCGAATGACGGAGAAGGAGGCTGGCAGTGCAGTTGAGGGCTTAGCCGGGGGACCCAGGACGTCCAGGTGAGAGGGCAGGATAGCATGATCAGACCAGGAGAGAGGAGTAATGAGAGGGATGGAGATTATTACTGGCGGGGGTAATTAGTGCAACTATTTGCGCCTTATGATAACCGTGACACATACTAATTGTTAGGATAACATCAACAATTTTCCCAACACTACTGCACAGCTCCTTTTGCTCTTTTGAGATGTCAGTACAAAGAGTAAATAGCGCCAGTTTGAGCAGATGTGGAAACCATGGTTGTCTTGACCAGATAGGGGTTATCAGGATGTAAAGTCTGGGTATTGTGCGTTTGGGGTTGTGGCGAACAAGTCTAAATCAAGATAACCATATAGGAAGATTTTGTTTAGAATTTCTTTGTTGAGTTGCCACTTGTGCTGCTCGGGCAGAGGGTTTCTGCTTCGAGTGTCTGCCAGAGCATTGAGTTCCCCTGGAACGTGTTGAGAGACTAGGAACATTTTCCGCTTGAGTGCCGACTTCCACATTTTCTGGGATAGTCTGGACAGACTTGGAGAGTGTGTGCCTCCCTGCTCGTTTATGTAAAACATGACAGTGGTACTGTCTGTGGGGACTTGTACTGTCAGACTTACTAGATGCAGTTGAAAAGCTTGTAGGGCCTTGAGTACTGCTAGTAGTTCCAGGAGGTTGATGTGGTTTTGGGCTGCAGTGTAAGTCTACTGCCCGTGAGCTGTGTGGTGAAGGTAATGGGCTCCTCATCTGGAGAGTGAGGCATCTGTAGTATCGATTGAACTGGTGGATTGGGAAAGGGTTTTCCTTTTAAAAAATTTTCCTTGGCCCACCAATGAAGAGCCTGCACTAGGGTTAGCGAAAGAACCACTAGATCGTCCCACTGACCGCTTGCCTGAGACCATTTTTTCGCTAACCCCTCCTGCATTGGACGCATGCACAGCCGTGCGTGTGAAACTAGATTAATGCATGAAGCCATCATCCCGAGCAGGCGCATTTCCTTGCATACGGTTATTTGGTGACCAGCTAGGTAGTGAGGTATTTGCAACAGCATGTTTTTAGCTCTTTCGTTTGAGGGGAAGACTAGCCCCTGCCTTGTCTTTATGATAGCTCCCAGAAATTGCTTTGTTTAGCTGGGGACGAGACTTGATTTTTTCTCGTTGATTTTGAATCCCAATTGGAACAGAAGGTTGATAGTTCTTTGCGTGTTGTGCTTGCAAATTTGAGGGGATTCCCCTGTTATTAGCCAGTCGTCCAGATAAGGGTACCCTGGGATTGATTCTCTGCGTAAGTGCGCTGACAATACTGTCAGCACTTTGGGGAATACCCTTGGAGCAGAGGCTATGCTGAAGGGGAGCACCTTGAACTTGTAGTGTTGTTCCGCTATCTTGAAGCGCAGGTATTTACTGTGCGCTGGGTAAACCGAAATATGAAAGTATGCATCTTTCATATCCAATGTTGCCATGCAGTTCCCTTGTTTTAGTAGGGGGGTTTCTTCCTGCAGCGTTGTCATGAGAAACATTTGTGGCTTGACATATGTGTTCACTGGTCGCAGGTCTACAACCTGACGCATTGTTAGGTCTTTCTTTGGCACAAGGAAATACGTGGAATAGATACCCTTGTTTACTTGGTTTGCTGGGACGATCTCTATGGCGTCCTTCTCCAGCAGTGTCTTGACCTCCTCTAGCACTATGCATTGTTCTTCTTGCGTAGCCTTCTTTTGTCTTGGCGAGTGGTTGGATCGTCTTTGGATAAGCTCTTGTATAAGCTCTATACCAGGGGTCCCCAACCTTTTTTAGACAAGGAGCAACATGTGTTTATCAAATGGAGCGGTGAACAACGTATGTGCTTTGATGGAACACATCAGCGTTCTGTTGTTAGGAAAACAATTTCAACACAAGTTATACCTTAAAGAAACTTAATACTGCTAAGAGTCTATGTTAATGTGCAGGAACTAACAGTAATAAAGACCAAGTGTAATTCAGGAACAGGCAATATACAATGGCCTTTAACTTAATTTGACCCTAAATTGGTGTTTTCACAGAATGTTTATGAAATGTAATGGCAAGCAGGACATTTGTAGAGACTTGAGGCCAGTGAAACTGTTCACAAACATGGCCACATTTAACATTACATAGTGCTTGGAGTTCTCCCATAAGAAATCTTTAGGACATTAAGTGGCAAATGTATTTGAATTAAGCACGTTCTGTAAATAGCCCCTTTGAAACCTACTTAAATGCACCATTGGAATGCTTGGTTGATTTCAACTGTTGCTGACCAGATTGCGTACCTTTTCCAGCCAGCAGCTCACCTACTGGTGTCATGCAACTTAGTAGCGCATCGACCATAGAGTGGGACTGGCTAAAAAAGTGCAGATTCGATGAGGACTGATTTGTAATGCTAATTAGAGCAGCAGTTCTATGGTTTCCACTGGGATGGCCTATTTCTGGGCCTCATGTATGCCTCAATCACTGCTTTGCTAAGTAAGTCTATTTACATTGCCTGCTCACATCCCTCACCCTCATCACAACTATTTATCTTCTCCTCCCTACCATTACTGAATGTTCTATCATACTCTGCATTTGCCTCACTGACAGGCAAAGCACTTTGACACCATAACCTATGGCAGGAGGCACCATACAAATGCATTGACCAACCAGTGTGGGGGCAACAATAGACTGTTACTTATATGTATTTATATTTATTTAGCCCCATAACAACCGCACAAGCATGGTCGTTATGGGGCTTGTCTCTTGTGATGGCTTAAGAATCATCTCAATCATCCTCATCCAGGCTCTTTGTGCACTTTAAACCTACCCATCCCACTTTACCCCTTAGACCATGCTGCTGATGTTCGAAGGCTAATGGCATGTCAGGTCTGTCTTCCAGAGGAGTCTTTTTGGCTAGTTTTCCTGCACAGTCCTGACACAGGCTACATTGCCATTGCAGTCTCATTCGTACAGTGCCTCCAGCTTCTTGGCCTCCACTCCATGGCCCAGAGCTACTGGTGAGCAACATTTTAGGGTGCTGCGAGCAACATGTTGCTCCCGAGCTACACGTTGGGGATCACTGCTCTATACAGTACCCACCCGCTACGGTGGATAGTACCCACTTGTCTGAAATGATCCCCTCCCATGCATGGGTAAATTGTGAGTGGAATGGCACGGAGGGGACCAGGAGCGGGGCGTGATTGTTTTGGTGGGGTGGAGCCTCTGGTTGAGGAGGCCCTACCTCTGCTTCTAGACCTTTTTGTAGCCCATTTGAAAGGTCTGAGAGGAGGATTGTCCCTGTGAGAAACTCCATGATGACAATTGGCCCCCTGGTTGTTCTTTAGGATGCAGTTGGGCACTTGCTTACCCTCAGACACCATGTTTAAGAGCTGTGATTTGAATGGCTCTGGGACTGTTTCAATTTGCTGTAGTACTTGGTCCCACTTATGGAAATGTTAGCTAGCGAAAAGGGTGGTATTATTGGCAATTCTTGCCTGGTAGGCAGCCAAGGAAGCCACTTTTCTGGATTGCAGGAGGGGAATGAATTGTGTCACTGAATTTGTATGCCCAAGAATGTCTTCCACAAAGTGCTTATCCACCTGGGCACCCTGTGTGTCAATTTTAAAATGTTCTGCAGTCATGAGAAGGAGCTACTACTGGAGATGGTTATCTACTGGGGAGTTAGCCACTGGCTTATCCTGATGGTACGGTGATTGGATGGCATAAACATTGTCATCGGCGTAATATTCATCCAGATCATATTGGTCGCCTTGATCCCCTTGTGATTCAGGATTTTGAGAACCTGAGGTGTCTATAAAATATAGATCCTGTGAGGTGTCCTGTGTGGTGCTGAACACTAAACGTGGTCTTTTGGCAGCTGGTTGATCCTTACCTGCTTCCCTTTGAGGAGGCCCTTTAAGGCTAGTAAGTGCATTAGGGTGGTGGTCAAAGAAGTCCACAAAGCAGGACATTCTCCACATTACCCTGTCAGAACTCTCTGAAGTCCATTGAGTGGAACTAGGAAACACTGGGGGAAAACAAGGGTGTCATGTAGGTGAGCCGTAGGGGTAACCTCTATTGGCGCAGACTGTTTTTGTTGCATGGCCCCTGAAACAGTGTCTTTGGGAAGGGAAGGGCTGTTATGGGAAGAAGATGATAGTGATGGTAGGGGCGTCGAAGATTTTGAAGATTTCGAAGCCTTGGACTTCAAGAGTTTGTCCGGAACGTGTTTCTTGATGAGTTCTTTCATCTTGGAGGTAGTGGAAGGGGCCGTCATAGCGCTTTTCGATGCACTTCTTTCAGTGCCCAAAAGGTGGTCTGTTTTAGACACAGTGCCAGAAACAGACTCAGATGTCTGTTTCGGGGGCCTGTCATGTGGCGAATGAGATAGCCGAGAGGACGGATGTTTTAGAGGACCTTCCCTTTGACACTGCGTGGGCTTCAATCGTTGACCACACGGTCAACTGTCGGCCATGGGATGTGTGTTTGGTGTGACGTGGAGTGTGAGTGCCTGAGCTGCCGGGTGTAGTCTCTGCAACCAGACCACCAGTCTGCTTAATGGAGTTGGAGTCTCGCATGCGTGAATCCCTCAAGTCCCAATCACCCTCAGCTTCACTTAGGACATAAACGGTGCCATCGCTGGAAGCTCCCTCAGCGTCAATGGCGGCTCCGGCTTGCATGGCGTGGTGGGTCCAGCGTTTTTCTTATGGTCCTTTAGTGTTTTAGGCCGAAACAACTTGCAGGATTTGCAGTACTTTTCGGGGTGGTCTCTAGGAAGACAGTGATTAAACATCTTATGGGTGTCTTTCCAGGGATACTTCCTGTTGCAGGAAGAACAACATTTAAAAGGTGTGGCAGCACGACGATGGAAAGGAAAAGGGGGGGGATCAGGCATTCTCTAAAGAGAAGACAATTATGACCTCCCCCCACTCTCCCTACTGTGAAGGGACGAGGCCCAGTGAGGCCTGTGTAGGCCGCAGTCAAAGTCAGTTGAGACGATAAATGCAGTCATCGTTGACGATGATTCCGTCCTCGAAAATCCGCCGAAGAAGATCTTGGGGTGGCGACGGCGATCGAAAGGAAAGAGAGAAAGTCGCCAACTAACATTATATAAGAAAAGGCTTTAGCCTGAAGGAAACTCTGCAACTTGCGTCGGACTATGATGGTGGAAAAAAACAATCTGAGGGACCTTGACACGTGAAGGACTATATATATATATATATATATATATATATATATATATATATATATATATATTTATATATATATATATATATACACTAACACAAAACCTTGTTAAAGGGATGTTATGGTTAAGTTGCACTAGCAAAAACCTATGAAATTCAATGGAAAAACATTGTTACAGGGACGTTATGGTTATAGGTAAAACCAAAACTCAGCCGTAATTCGACAGTTATGGTAAGCTAAGCAACCATAACTCGTGCCACCAGTGTGCACTGCAAGGACTAACACCCATGACATCAAAGATGCCATCACAAATCTCATTCATGACATCACTGATGACATGAATGAGCGATAGAAAGTTATGCAAGAGATCGGAAAGAAACGCATGAACTGGGCAGGTGCCTCCTTCATCGCAAACGGCGCTGGAACTCCTGTAACATGCTGTGCAATGTTCCCTGAACAATGAACATCAATAATGTCGGCATTTTTGCGTATCACACACACAAACCAAAATCAGGCCCTTCATTGTACCTAGTCCATAGCAGTACACATGTACATCATAGATTGGTAAATGAGTAGCAAGTGCACAGTGTTTTGCATTCACTTTCACTGAATGTATGTCGGCATACCGTGAAATCCGCACGCTGTGCCTCGTAAAACATACACCCATAACAGCACCCTATGTATTTCTGTGAACAAATACACAGTGTAGCTCCGTCGGGCCGTACACACCACACCCACAAACTTAATTGACCGAATCCCATAGCCTCTGCAGGCCCACTTCTATGGGTGTCATCTGCATAAGGGGCGTATGTACCATGTGCCACCCTGCAAATATCGCAATATTTGTGGACTTTTCGTGCTGCATGTGCGCGTGAGTGAGGGAATAACTGTGTACCAGGGGAGCGCACGATGTCAGGTGTGGTGGCTCTTAAAAGAACCTTTGTTTTTTTGTGTTTTTTTTATTTTTATTATTTTAAACGTGCTTCCCTAGAAACACTTTCTTTGCGGTTTTCATACGTTAATGTGTGTTTTGAACTGCAGCTCACAATCTTACAGTAGGGTCTTCAGTGCAGTCTGTAGATTGTGCACGAACATTTCATTACCACTGGCTGACAAAGACATGCCATTTCCCTTGAAAAGGTGTGTGTATCGGGAACCAATGTTTTCATTCTCACAGGAGAACATCCCAGCAGCATTCAAGAAGTCACACATGCTTCTGTTGATGAGACCCCTTCCGACATTTGGCTGCAGACAGGAAGCATTGGAATAATGCCAGGCGATTCTCTGCAGTATACATTAGAAAAGCACCTTGGCAGTAGGATAAATGCACTTCACTGCTTTCATCAAAATCTTTAGTTGACTGAACACACAAGAACAAGGCATGGAATCCAAAAAGAAGCCTCCAACGTGCACAATCACATCATGTACAGTTGCCGAAGAGGCCACGCGTCGACATTCTAGAAGCAGTCCACCGACACTACACGATTCCATACCACTCCACAAAATGTCCTCTCCCTCCAAACCTAAATTGCTATAAAAGTCTTCTTGGAGGGCATACAAGCAAAGATCTTCCACAAAGTAATCTCCCACGACGAAAACTGTGCGCCTTGCCATGTATGCCAAGAGAAGGGCAAAATGTGGCACGTGCCTTTCCCCAATCACTGCAAAGGGCGGTGCCCCGGTGAAGCAGGAGGACTTCTTCTCCCTATTGGTGCTCTTTTCTGTAACATACACCCTGACCACCTCTTTAGCCAAAGGGCATAGTCCCATTTCTATTTGCCAGCATGCTCACAAACGCAGAATGTGGCATGTGCCTTTCTCCAAGTACCGCCAGGGCCGTGCCCCAGTAAAGCCGGAGGAGTCCTTCTTCCTATTGGCGTGTGTTCCTCTGACGCACACCCTGAGCAGCACATGTGTTACGCTCACCTGGCTCCCACAGGGGCGTCGATCGGACCCGGACAGCTGCGACCTCCTCCAACGTAAGCGTAGTGCAGAGAAGACAGACTGGACTGGACCGCCTAATCTCGTCTGCTTGACCCGTAGAAATATTCTCCTGCAAGTGGAGAAAGGGATTCAGCCACCCGTGGATTTTAGTAATGGCACCCCACTGTTCTCCCCACTAATCACCGCCGATATTCACTTTCTGTAAGCTCACCTTATGTTTGTAAATGATGAGCTCTCCATCCTGCGTGGAATGCAGGGGCGCGTAGATACCAGTTACTTCACTAGTTTGAGGGCGTTGGAAGAGTTCCGGATGAATATTGACTCCGAGGTTCCAGGCGAGAACCCGTAAGAATAAAGTTCAAAGAGTTCAATATGTCCGATGTTCACTCTTGTACATTCCTTTCTTGTGTTGCAGCTGGGTCCAAGGGAAGATTATCTTGTGGCAGCTGATGGTGGTGTTGAGGTAAGAGTCTGTATTACCCAACACTGTCTGGCAAAAGATGCATGTGTTTAAATTGCTGGTTTCTCTCTCCTTACAGGTGCGGCGTAAGAAGTTGCGGTTTGTTACAGAATAATGCCTCCAGTTGTTAATCAGGTAAGTCTATGGTGGAGAGGTTGCATTTGTTGGCTTTCTCGGCTCACCTTATGTTTCTTTTGTCCCTTAGATGGTGGAATTCGGCGGAGAAAATGATGGAGGCTGCGCCAGATCGAAAAATGCTGTGAAGACTGGTGAGTATGGCGCGGCGCTGCAGCTGGCGATGCGACGCGTGTAGAATAATGTCCTTTTCAAGTTCGAAGACGTGATGGATCCGGAATTCAGGTAAGGATTGAAATAATATTTGTTTTCTAACCTTTCCTTCTTCTTTCTTCTATTGCTAGGAGCTCTGGATTCGAGACGGCCGTGGCTGAAGACTGGATGCTGACTGCAGGCACAGTGAGCGTTACGCTGCTGGATGCAGAATAACACGAAGCATGTGCTGCTGTTTGGGCGTGGTTTAAATAGCCTCCAAAGAAGTCCCAGGTAAGAAGTCCCTAGAACCACACCAGAGTAAAAAATAGTCCCTGTAAAAAATGGTCCCATCCAGGCCTCACGTTGGCTTGGATTCATTTGCAGCATGGTCTGCATGAGGTAAGTAAAGTCTATGAGCCTGGCGTCTATGGCGCCAGGACTGATTTCTATTATGAGCCTGGCGCCTAAGGCGCCAGGACTGAACGCAGACAGCCCCCAGCCGGGGCTGCTGGGGTTTTATTAAGTACCTGGATGCCTGCTCCCGGGGCTGATGGGCTTGATCCGGATGCCCGGGGTTAGGCATCATGACAACATGATAGGGAAATCGCTACAGTCCCATTTCCATAGTCCGACGTGGTGAGGTCCGTCAAATGTGGCACATGCAAGTCCCCAAGTACGTCGTGGGCCGGGCCTGAGTGAAGCAGGAGTCCTTCTTCCTATTGCCGCACATCCTAAGCAACTCATTGGACAATCCCCACAGTTCCATTTTCGTGGCCGCCACTTGCAAAAGCCCTGCATGTGACTTTCGTGCTGCGTGCGGCCGTGGGGTATAACTTGCATCCAGGGCAGGGGGAGTTCGTAGTAAGGGGCGACACTTAAAAGAGTCTGTTTTTTTCTTTTGTTTTAGATCCTTCTACAAATATACCTTTTTTGTCTGTTTTCAGTAGCTTTCGAGTTTTCTTCTATGCGCATTAGTTCAGTAAACTCTTCACTGCATCCTGTAGACAAGCAAACGAAACTGCTTTGCCAATAGAGGACAAATAAATGCCATTTTCTTGGAAACACTCCGCATGTCCACAAGTAATAAAGTCACTGTTGCAGAAGAACATTCCACGAGCGGACAAAAAAGTGTACATACTTCTGTTGATGTGACACCTTCCTTTGTCTGTCTCGGCACAACATCCATGAGCAGTAGGCCATCGCTCTTCGCGGTATTGTAGATCAGAGAAGCACCTTGGCGGTGGGAAAAAGCATCCTCACGACACCCAGCAACCTCCTCAGTCTACGGGACAAATGTAAGCAAAGCAGGTAACCCATATGCATGCCGCTGTAAGAAATTACGATAACATCTACTACTGGAAACGTGGTGAGGTCTTTCCAAAGTGCATGCATATCGCCGAAATGGCAATCATACATAGCGTTCCACAATGCGTCCACTCCTTCCAAACCAAAATTGCCATCAAAGTTTCTTTGCAGAGCACAGTTGTGCACATCTATTACAAAAGGAGCACCTACAGGCAACACAATACGTTTCACCATGTCAGGTACCCTCAGTATGCAGAGTATAATGTGCAATCGTTTCACCTCCCCTTCCTGTTAACCACACCGACTCTACTTGATTGGCTAATCCCTACACTGCCATGGCAATTGGGCAAGGTGGTGTAAAGGGCAGATTTTGCCACATGCACCTCCAAAGTAGGGCTGTACCGAACTTCGGCTTCGAGTCCCTATTCTGCCGAAGTTCGGCTGAAATACAGCTATCCGGCTTCGGCAGAATAGTTTCTGTTTAGGGACTCGAAGCCGAAGTCCACTTTCTATGATTAGCTGCCCTCTCCCTGTTTGGGAGATGACAGCCAATCATAGAATGTTTGACAGTGTTCAGGCTGCAGAAGCCAAACAAGCTGTTTGCCTATTGGCTTCTGCAGTCTGACCACAGAGGAACCAGCCTAACGTGTTGAAATAGGAAGCGAGGGAAGGGAACAGTTCTTCCCTTCCCTCACTTCCTATGCCAGCACCCGGACCCAATCACCAGGTAAGTGACCCGACTCCCCCCCCCCCCATACCCCCTCATCACGGTGAGGCTGCGGGGCCTCAGGGAACCCCCGCGGCCTCACCGCAATAATGTTCTGTTTGTCGGGCCACCGGTGCAAAGCCGGTGGCCCGACGTTTATTTTGCATTGGGGGGCCGCTCCTACAGGAGCGGCCCCCCCAGACTCATGAGGCCGCCGGGGCACTTTGCTGACCCCGGCGGCCTCGGTGCCCCCCATCCCCCTCACCACGGTGAGGCCGCGGGGCCTCAGGGAACCCCCGCGGCCTCACCGCAATAATGTTCAATTTGTCGGGCCACCGGTGCAAAGCCGGTGGCCCGACGTTTATTTTGCATTGGGGGGCCGCTCCTACAGGAGCGGCCCCCCCAGACTCATGAGGCCGCCGGGGCACTTTGCCGACCCCGGCGGCCTCGGTGCCCCCCATCCCCCTCACCACGGTGAGGCCGCGGGGCCTCAGGGAACCCCCGCGGCCTCACCGCAATAATGTTCTATTTGTCGGGCCACCGGTGCAAAGCCGGTGGCCCGACGTTTATTTTGCATTGGGGGGCCGCTCCTACAGGAGCCGCCCCCCCAGACTCATGAGGCCGCCGGGGCACTTTGCCGACCCCGGCGGCCTCGGTGCCCCCCATCCCCCTCACCACGGTGAGGCCGCGGGGCCTCAGGGAACCCCCGCGGCCTCACCGCAATAATGTTCAATTTGTCGGGCCACCGGTGCAAAGCCGGTGGCCCGACGTTTATTTTGCATTGGGGGGCCGCTCCTACAGGAGCGGCCCCCCCAGACTCATGAGGCCGCCGGGGCCCTTTGCCGACCCCGGCGGCCTCGCTGTGAAAAGTGCTCACCCCTTGAGCACGGTGAGGCCGCGGGGCCACAGGGAACCCCCGCGGCCTCACCGCAATAATGTTCTGTTTGTCGGGCCACCGGTGCAAAGCCGGTGGCCCGACGTTTATTTTGCATTGGGGGGCCGCTCCTAAAGGAGCGCCCCCCCCAGACTCATGAGGCCGCCGGGGCCCTTTGCCGACCCCGGCGGCCTCGCTGTGAAATGTGCCCCCCCCTCACCCCTTGAGCACGGTGAGGCCGCGGGGCCACAGGGAACCCCCGCGGCCTCACCGCAATAATGTTGTGTTTGTCGGGCCACCGGGCCAAAGCCGGTGGCCCGAGATTGTATTGCATAGGGGGGCCTAAAAAAAAAAAAACTATTCGGCTCACTATTCGGCTCCGGCCGAATAGTTGACAAACTATTCGGTATCCGGCCGAATACTAAATATGCTATTCGGTACAGCCCTACTCCAAAGTAGCGCATGGGCCGCACTCCTGTAAAACTGGAATAGTCCTCCTTCCCTTTGCACTATCTTCTCTGCAGCTGTACCGCATTAGGTTACCGGTAAACAGGCAGACACGTATTCACCAATCACATTAAAGGCGACATCATCGAACACTGTCACTGCTGTGCAACACTTGAAATGTACCATTACACATTCATAGTACAAATGTCGTGACATTCCAAAGCACGTCCACTGCAAATTTCAATTAAAGTATGCACGATTTCTCCACCTGCATACATCCACATGGCCACCCAGGATGTGGCACGTGCCATCCTGAAAGTACCGCATAATCCACTACTTTTTCGTGATAGTGAAGGTGGGGGGGTGCAGTGCGTGGTAAACAATATGAAACTAGGCAGTGGATTTAGTCTTCCAGTGTATATGTGTGAAAAATAAATTGTTTACGTGCGTGCAAGCACATTTTTTCTGTATTTTCTCTTTATATGCTTTTCCGTTTGCCTGTCCTCACATTTTTACAACATTCTGGTCAGTGCTTCTTGCACAGTGCGAAAGAAAATGGCATTTCCCATGGTGCTCAAATAAATGCCATTTCTACAGACCCACTGCATATTTTGCAACCTCATAATTTCATAGTGGGTGTAGGACATGCCAGCAGTCTGCATAAACCAACGCATAAATCTGTTTATAACACACATTCCGACAGCTGGCTGGGGACAAATTACACCATCATGGACCCACACTGCTCTTGGTGTGATGCATGAGAAAGCCACCTTGACAGTAGGGAAAATATGCATCACTGCGGTCAGCAACCTCTTCAGTAGACGGATTAATCGTCCACACGACATGTAACCCAAATGTGCACTTCCATAGTGCACGACGACACAGTCCACTTTCGTGATCGACGCCACATATCTTCAAAGGCAATCTATCCCGCTGAAACTGTAGTCACCCTGACAGACCCAGAAAGCGTCTACTCCTTCCAACCCGAAATTACCAGTAATGCCTCTCTGCACGCAACACCTGTGCAGATGGCTCACAAAGATATCATCGACGATAAGCATGGTGCGTCTCTCCATGTCGACCACCTTCACAACAGAGTATTGTGACGAAATGCTAATGCCCCTTCCTATGAACCACGCCCTAAACTCCTAATTGTCTATTTCCCACAATTAATTCCATTTCCATTTCCACCCTGCTCATAATGGGTGTATGTGCACATGCACTTTCCCATCTACAGTGAGGGCCATTGCCCAATAAAGCTGTGCCAATACTTCTTCCACTTGCATGGTCACTATTTGCAGCACTCCCCAAATTGGGTGCTGTCACATTTCAAAATATGCATGCACCAATTGCATACAAAACCTCTCCTTTTTTACCGTTCAACACTCTCAGTATACGTTGTTTGTTTGCAAAGCCCCTCCACCAGAAGTGTCTGCTAAAGAAGGCAGTATTGCAGCATCCACAAACATCATAACACGCCCCCAGAACACCTTTATGTATGCAGACAACATTGCAACCCTTTCCACACCCACCGCAACACAGCACATTCAAACAAGCGACCATGTGGGCACCCAACATTATGCACAAACGTTACATACATAGCGCCAGTTCTACCCATCTCCCTCAAACCATACAACACCCATGCACGAAAACGTGTCACACTTAGCAGAAGCCACAACCATAGTGCAGCCTGCACCACTCCTACGCACTACCGATCACACTATTGTGTCACTGCCAACCTATGCACACCACCTTCACAACATTGGGCCTACTTCAATACATTTGCACACAGAAGAGTAACTAGCCTCAGATAAGCTGCCCTTCAACCATACCCACTTCCATAGTCACATTACGTATGCACTGCACCGTGTGGACACACTACTCAAATTCTCAATGCACCAGCTCCTGCCGCACACCAAATCCTGTGGCATGTTCCAACTATCACCACCACCATGGTATGCACAATTTCACGCTTTGCAAGTCACTTGTCCTGCTGTAGCATGTCGCCAATGTGCTCCTCATGCATTTCCCAAAAATCACCACCCTGTGCCGCATACACTGTCAAACCTGCATTGCTCCTGTGGGGCTGCTCCTTGCAGACATTCCCCCACCGTAATTTAACAATAGATATCAGCATATCGTCAACTACCACTATGCACATATGCACCACTGGCACAAGCATTGCACTCAGTGCCCACACAGCGTGCCTCTTCTCTGCAGCAACTCGAACCACAGAGCACCACCATGAAGGTATGCAGTAACAAATTGCAACAGTTACCATAATGTACAAACAAGACACTCTTCTGCATCTCTGTGCACATTCAATCACATACTATGGGCGTACCCACTACCATTCACAAAGTATTCTACCACTCCCAACCTATCCGCAATCTACTTGCAATAGGGGCCTATACAGGCTGAAATGGGACCCACACCCATTCCTTACATGCCACCACCCTCTTTCTAATGCACATTGAAAAATGCATTACTGGCGTGCGTGTCCTCAAGGCCTAGGCTCTTGAATGCATGGCCTACGGCCTACGGCCTTTGGCCATGCATCCAATGGTCTAGGCCTTGAACACACTCATGGCAACGTAATGCCATCATGCATGTCTCCATGCCAGCTTCTGCAACAATGCACATAGACACTACTGCCACCAACACTCCTACCCAACCTGTACACCGCCATGGCACTACGCAGCAGCAAATACCAACAGTTAACATGATGGCCACGTGAGCAGCTACCATTTTGCACAAATGTACCACACGTAGGTAGCAGCACTTCACCCCAACTCCCCCACACCATACAACATGCAATCACGAACATAGGTCACACCTACCAGAATGCACAAACATACCACATCCTCCACCACCTCTACCCACAGCCATTCACAAAATACTGTGTCACTGCCAACCTACACACAGTCAGTTTGCAGCACTAATGCTACTGCAACCAATTGGCACACACCGCACTTTGCAAGCACCACCCTGTACTGGATGCAGACTGAAACATGCCTTCCTGCGGTGTGTATGATGCAGCTCTATAGCTCCTCAGTGCATGCCCTACAGCCTACGGGCTACGGGCTTTGCCCATGCACCCAATAGTGTAATCCTTCCACAGACCCACTGCACCTTCATTCACCCATGCATGCCTCCATGTGCCCAACTACCGCTTTCCATCAGCAGCGCACCGCCACCCGCGCTCCCACCCAACCTATCTCATGTGCAATTCACTCCTCATCTGCAAATGAGCTGCCACCACTCACCACGGAAACAGTTCCCCACAGTTTGCAGCAGAAACTAAGGGACTGTTACTACAGCTCACTCCTCATCTGCAAATGAGCTGCCACCACTCACCACGAAAACATTTCCTCTCAAACAGGTTGCCGCAGAAACTAAGGGACCATTACTAGAGCTGCCTCCAATCACCACCGAAAATACTAGCTTATGTATGTCACATGAACCACTTCTCACTCCCCCAACCATTCCTTTCTTTATGGCCGCCGACACAATGCATACGGTACATTTTGCAGACCCTTCCGACCCTGCCGCCGCCGCACTGTCTTGTGATACACCATGGCGGCTTTCTCAAAAAATGTTGACGCACAGCACGCTTCCCTCCAGCCAACCACTGGCCACGTCCAAACTTCTCTGACCCCATGTCGTACCATGATCCAATGACACTTCTGTCTGCGGAGCGAACAGGGAATTGGGTCCACGAAGCGGACACATATATCACTAATTTTTTAGAACGTACATTTCAGTGTTTTGTAACAAATTTACTGGTCCAATTTCCACCAAACACACAAAAGCACGCTTTCTGGCCCAAGCCCCCTCTCCTGGTGCAAATTTGGTGAAAAAACGTCCAGCCGTTCGACCAGTAGCTGTACACAAAGTTTTTCCCCATTCAGTCTATGGGAAAAAAAAATGGCACCCTGCCTATAACTCCCCCCACCCCCGCATGAAACGTCGCCCATCTTGGCAAAAAAATTCAGAGCTGCCCATATACTTTTTTGCAAAGTTTGGTGAACATTCGTCCAGGGGGAGCGAAGTTATAAGCTACCGAAAAATGGCTCTTCCTACGATGTTGAGCAACTTAACCGTAACTCCACGCACGCTACCACGGGCGTGTAATATATATATATATATATACACATTATATATATATATATATATATATATATATATATATATATATATATATATATATATATATATATATATATATATATTCCCTGTTGCTGCCTGCCACAAATATGACAGGAGTGCATATGACAGGAGTGCAGATTGTGCATGAGAAACTATATGTGCACACACCAGCGAAATTAGGATTTCTTTCCGACAACACCTTTATATCATTAAATGACTTTAAAGAGAATGGAGGGACAACATCACTAGATACTTTTATGTATTTCAGAATCCGAAATGCCATTAAGGAGGTGTTCTCCCTCTTTTCCGGAACAAAACCCTGCATTTCAAATACTACAGGAGATGATGGTGGCAAAGGGAGAGGGTCATTTGATAGCAGACTTGCATAGGAAGGTCCTGCAGGGTACACTAAATAACAGACAGCACGCTAGGCGACGGTGGGAAAGGGACCTGGATAAGGAAATATGGGAGGAAGACTGGCTATGCATCCTGAGGCAAACGAGAAGGGTCTTGTTGAGCTCCAGGTATGAATTGGTACAATTTCATTATCCCATCAGACTTATCACACACCCGATAAATGGAATAGACACTACTACACTGAGGTCACTGATACATGCACTGACTTTAAAAAGGCACATGCACACTTTCTAGATTTCGTGTGGGAATGCCCAGAGGTGCTGAGCTTCTGGGCAGAGGGTTTCTCTGCCATCAGCGGCATGACCAAGGAAATACTAGATCCAACACCGGAGGTGGCGCTACCGGGGTTGACTAGAAATGTCTCAGGGTTGGTGCGTAAATATGTAGGGCTTTTGCCGGTACTGGCCCGCAGGAGAGTTGCAGTAACCTGGTGGACGATAAGGGCTCCAAAAAGCATGGGCTGGCTGCTGGGTGTGGCCTACTGTTACGATATGAAACTAGCGTAAGTAAGGTTGCTGCCGACAACAGCCAAACCTGTGAATATTTGGTTTCCGTATCAGAATTACTCATTATCTAAACCTCGGGAAATGGGCAGCAATGGGACTCAGGATTCAATAGGCATTGGAGGGCGAACGCGCCAGCGAAGGTGGCATGGCGGGCGCCGCCCCTTAGTGGGGGTTGCCCAGCCGACCTCCTCCCCCACGACTCCCACAGGTCAGGGGGCGGGGATGGGGGAGGAACACGTCAGCCCCACCCCCGGAAGCAGACGGGGGCGCGCGAAACGTGAGGGGCGGGACAGGAACCCGAGGGAGAAGCAGGCCCCATAAAGGCACAGGCTTTTCAAGACAATAGCACATTCTCCCTCGGTTTCCTGCCTCACCGGATCGTGGTTTTGTTTCCCACCCGCCCTCCCAAAAAACAAAATGTTTGTAATGAATTGTCTTTTATTTTACAGGTCGCCCAGCGGAGTTACATTGCGATCCCTTTAACGAAGCACTGGCAGACCCTTAGGGGAATGATCAGCCAACAGATTAGATTTACGGCGCCCCAAGAGTAATAGGCTCAGGGGAGGCCCTGGGAAAAAGGGAAGGGATGTAGGGGACTTGGGAGCCAATTCCAAGCCCAAAATCTGCGGGAGGGGGGGACGAATAACAAACTCACAAACAAGGCCATCAAGGGAAGACGGCCGTCGGAGGAACAAGAGGAGACTACGGGGGGGTCAGGTAACGGTGACAAAATAACAGCAAGGGGAAGTCTTCACGGAAGGAGGGGGGCATGAGGGGGAGGGAGGTGGGGGATCCAAGACAGGGCGGCAAGGCGAATGGAGGGAACAGTGGGGAGGAAGCCAGTCCCAAGGAAAGGGAGAGGGGCAAGGACCAAAAGCTGGGGGGACAGGAGACGGGGTACGGAAGAACAGGGCTGGGAAGTCTGCCTCTGGGGGGAAATGGAGCCAGGATATGGAGGGGCAGAAACAACAGAGGGGGGGCTTGGCGGGACACAAAAAACTGGGGACCTGGGGAGTGGAGGAGCAAGCTTTGGAAAGGGAGGAAGGAGAAGGGATAGGGTACCCGGAAAAGACATTACTCTGGCAGGGGGGCACTGGGTCAGACTTCACAGAGAGGCCTTGGGGGAGAGGGAACTGGGAAGTTCTTAGGGGCTCGGCAAGGCGGAAGGGAAACATGGGGGGCAGCGTAGCATAGTTAGGATTGGGCTTCCAGTACAAGCGGCAATTGGGGGACGAAGGGGGGGGACAGAGTAGAGTAGAAAGGACTCGAAATAGACGGGCATCGCAAAGCGATGACCATATAGGCAGGCAGAAAGGTGTGGGCCGGCACCGGAGGGCGGTGTCGGCCTCAACAACGGATGTGGGAAATGTGTAGCGTTGGGGCACTTGTTGTGGTGCCGGTATAGGAACCTGAACACTAGCGAGGCACCGCATGGCTGCCGGTTTTACCTAGACCCAGGACACAGGGTAAGTGTCAGGGTAGGAGGGGGGGGCAGGGCATTCCCAACAAAGACCTAGAACAAACTGGGGACATATGGAAACACGGTCATTGGAAATCTACAAACGGCCAGGGGTAGAGAGAGGGTATTAGCAAGGGCCGGGCTCAACCTGAGGCGTCCACCGGACGAGGACGGTAAGGGAGAGGGCAAGGGATACCTAGGTAGCCGCACACAGAGTAGTATACCTGTGGTGGTGAATTACGGATCGCCTGTAAGATAACTCCAAGACTTTATGCAAAATAAAGCTGCTGAGGCATTTTAATCTTCCAACTTTACAACATGTCTGAGTTGTTTTTTCCAACATGTGATGTATGACATATGCCGGGTTGCATGAGGGGAGGAGAGGGGGGGGAGTGAGGGGCGGCCAGGGCATGGAGGAGGGGGGGAGGACAAGGCACTGGGATGCCCACGCTAAGCGGATACACCAGGTACTGCCTCGACTAACTCTTTTGCATTTGTTGTCAATACAACTATACGTGCACATGGGCAAGTACCGGTATAAGTACCGCTTTGCCGCTGCATCTCGCTGATACCCTTGCTCCAGTGACTGTTTACCTGGATTCAGCTGCTGTGTCAGAAAAAAAAGCGATTGACTGTTTGTGCTTGTCCCGCCTTGGACCATCAGGGATTGGCTCCCGCTACAAACTTTGAACTTTCCTATATATTGTGCATGCGCGTGCACACGGGCAAGTACCGGTATATTTGCCGCTTCGCTGCGGCGGTGCGGAGTGCGGCTTAAGGGAATGAATTGCAGCTGAGGTTGTAGATTGAAGGTTTGAGGTTAGAGTTGTGTCTAAATAACTTAGTTTTCAAGGGTTTCAAGGTGGTGAAGGGTGGGTGTGGTCATCTGTTATTTGTATCTGTTGTTTGTGTTGTTAACTTGCCTGACTACGATATTTAAATGTATACACTGAAATCAAACATGCCAATGGGTACTGCAAATTTTGCAGAAACAGCAAAAACGTTACATTCTACACATACTGCAATCATGCTTACCCCTTGTAATAATAGGGGGCGAGGTCAAAGGGCGGTCGGGGCCGCACCAGTCAGTACATCTGATTCTTTAAAGTTTGTTAAAGGGTTGTTAATGGGCCACTTGCACCATGGACCCCATAATATTGCACAGAAAAAAGGTGTCTCTAATGTAAAGGCCTATAGGGGCTGCACACTTTCTGATCAAACGATCTTGGACTCAGTTAATCCACACTGTACTCAAAATGCTAATTGTATGCCGTTAGCACTGTCACCCTTTTCTTTTCCATCTAATGTGGGTGATAGCTCTGCTCTTTCGATTTATGCCAGCCAATGTGAGTCTCCGATCACCATTTTGGAGGAGATTGAGGTCTGTGAGGGTGTGGTAGAATCTATTTCCTCTTCTATTTCGCGCTCTCAGACTTATTCTCCCTCATTTGTGCAGCCCACTCCTAGGGTGCGTAGGAAAATATCAGTGAGCAGTGAAAGTAAAACCACTAGCTCACCCAAATCCGCCATGATGGAATTGGCTTTAGCAGCAGTCAATAACTCGGTATTAAGCCTGTTCAGACTGTTTGAAACCCTAGACAATAGGCTAGTAAAACAAGCCAGCCTATTGGAAGAACTTACATGTGGTCTGCATGCAAACCACAAACTTTTGTCTGATCTCAGCCAAAAACGTGTAAGAATGAATGAGATTGAACACCGCGTGTGGTGTGTGGGGGTGGACACTCCTCAGGTCGAATTCAAGGCTGTTCCGAGCATAGCTTCACAAGATGTGGTGCATGTTCCGGCCTTGCCAGTCATAGCAGAGATCATTCGGCCTAAGGAGTGTCCTTTAACGGTTGAACCTTCACATTTGGTTAAAGATTCCTCATACATCGATCTTTCGTCGGACGATGCATTATTGGGCAATGAAGATGATTCTAATGGGCATTTGCCCATACCAAACCAAAAGCCCGGTAACTAACCTCAAAAGAAAATTATTAAGCGAACAAAATTGAAGGGGCAGAGGGCTATATCAAAGAAAACAAAAAACATGCCTAGCATTAAAGGGCCAAAACACACCTTGAATGGATTCTTTCAGGCCATTGGTGGCTCCGTTCCGCCTTCCATCCGTCCACAGCATTCATTAATGATGGTACAAATGGTGCTGCTTTACAAATGTCTGTAAGGAAAGAACAAATAATGCCTAATATGATTGCCAATGCATCAGGGAATACGACTGTCCCCTCTGTTTGCCCACCTGTACAGTCACCCCTGAACCAACATGTTGAATCATTGAGGTTGGCTACAATTGTCGAACAGAGAATACCTACTGTGCCGTTGCCTAACAAAGTGGCGATGAGGCAGACAGATATTAAATCGACTGCAAACACCAGCGATAAGCAGTCTCAGTCTATGGTCGCGTCTATCAAACAAATGATAGATGTCTACCTATCAGAACGCGCTGTCATAAACTCTGCACTTCCTCCCCAGTGGTGTTTGATGGTCAACCTAAACAAGGGGAGAAGGGAGCAAATATGTATCCCTCGCAGCCACTGGTTGCAAGCGTGACTACACATGAAACTCTGCACAATATGAGGACACCAAACATGCAAAATCCCCTTGTGCACAACATCCCTTCTGCTGCCTCTCTGCCTGCTGTGCCTAAAGCGAACACAGCAAAAACAGGGAAACTCACACTCGTACATTATGAAATGTAGAGAATGGGACTTCCCCTCCTATGTTCTGAATCAGAAAAGTGTGTTGAACATCTTTAGCGATGTGAGAACTCTCCAAAATGCGTCCTCAAATGACATCGAACAAATAGAATTTATATCTCAGTTCAGCAATTCGGTAATCAGATTGTGGAGACCCTCAGGGGTTGTGGCCAATTTAATTTGGCAAGAAACAATTAGATTGCTCGATATGGGGTTTTTGTTGGCAGAATATCCAGAGTGTTCGACCATTGAACCACAAAGTGTTGTTCCAAAACCCAACATTTATCAAAGTACACATAACATCGAGCACAGAGAGGAATGATTCACAATGGGGGTTCACAAATAACCACAAACACTGCCACATTCAACACTTTTGAACATCGCAAGCTGGAGTTCCAGAGGCCATGCCCATTTGCAACTTTCACTCCAAACTTTTCCGGTGGCATTTCATATCATTGCCCTCCAAGAAACTTGGTTGACCTCTATTCCAATTTGGGATGGTTTTGATGTTATTTTGCTCCCTGCATTGTTAACAGGAGGGCGTCCTTCGTCAGGTTTGTTGGTTGCAGTGAACTTGAAAATGGGCCTGACTATTAGCGAGTGGGCGACAGAAAATGTATTTATTCAGCTGGTAAAAATTAAAGTTGGAGCATGGAATATAGCGCTAGTTAATTTGTATCGCAACCCGGTGGCTATGTCAGATGAGGCTTTTTACAAGGCTCTAAATAGACTTTTGCACTTAATCAACATTGCAAGCAACATAACACACATTATCCTAGGAGACTTAAACATAGATTGCTGGAATCCAAATCGTCAAACCAAAGACGTCCGAAAATGGATGGCATTTATGGAAGAAAGACAATTCCACATGGTCAATGGAGCTGTAAGAGGTGATGTTCCCACCCACACCACATGGTTTAGAAATATCAGTACGAGCACGATTGATTACATTTATGTAGACACTCTACTCTTTCAACAGGTTGAGTGCCTGACCCTTTATGAATCGGCAAATAGTGATCATAAATTGTTATCATTAACCATTACAGGAGACTGTGTTCAGGATAGAAGACTCTGTACAAACCATTCAATGTCCATTAATTCTGCAAAAAATCGATTAAAATGGTCGGATGCGAAGGTATCGGCTTATAGATACTCCCTGGAAAACAACGCAAGAGCTGTGACACCAGTACATTACACAGAGTTACTGCTACCATTCACTAATACCATCACCGGGCCCTTAACAGCTTGTGTGAATCATCAGCATGTTTTTTGACCATGATATACAAACTGCACATGCTGCTTATCGGAAAAAAAGAAAGCTTATTCTAACGGCAGGTAACATATCATGTCAAAAAGATCTGAACCATGTGAAATGTGTGCATAAAAATTGGGTCAAATCAAGGAAACACATTATGTTTCAACACAACAGCGAACACATGGCCAGCGCTATGGCGAATAAAAATTCCGCGCAGATGTGGATGTTACTGAGTAATCAAGCCGGTCACTCACAAGCTGATGCGCAATTTATGGCTGTCCAAGAAGATAGATTGGTTGAGTATTTTGCTGATCTGTATGCTGATCTTGATTTTGTGGAAATGCAACTGGCCTGTCCAAGAGCAGCCGGCTGGTCTTTGAAGTTTTCTCCAGCAAGCATTGAAGTGTGAAGTGCTTATACGACAAGCAAGTACATCTAGAGCGGCTGGACCTGATGGCATCACTAATGTTACACTAAAATCAAATGTTCACGAGTGGGCGATCATATTAGATCAAGTTTTTCAATTAACATTGAAAATGTGCAAGGTGCCGGCGTCATGGAAAGCATCAATAATTATTCCCATCTTTAAAAAGGGAGATAGCTCCTTGCCTCAAAGTTATAGGCCCATCGCCCTACTGGACCCATGGTAAGATCGCCACAAAACTGGTGTTGCAGGATTTCATTGCCTGGACCAAGGCTTACCATCTACGTGATCCGTGCCAAACAGGTTTTGTCCCGGGCGTGGGCACGCACATTAATCTGTTATGTTTGAATGCAATTAAGGCATAGTGTCATGCCACAAAACAATCCGCATACTTTGCATTTGTAGATCTACACTCTGCGTTCGATTCAATCTCGAGAGTGCTATTAATAAAACAATTAGTCAGAGATCAATGTCCAACTACATTACTCGAAATTATTCACGCATTGTACTCGGACACATCCATTCGTGTCCGGCTCTTGCTAGGCGGAGTGTTGTCTACCCCAATCAAAACAGCTTGTGGACTTAAACAGGGGTGTTTGCTAGCCTCATCTGTCTTTATTTCATTCATGACCTCAAAAATGTGTTTCTTAAGATCGTCTCAGATTCTCCAAAATTGGGTGCGTATGCCATTAAGGCTTTGATGTACGCAGATGATTTGGTGCTGATTTCCAAAACTGAAATGGGCCTTCAAAATCCTTTGGCAGCCTTTCAGACATTTATCCATCTGAATGAACTTAGATTCAACACCCAGAAAACGCAGATTGTTGTGTACACCTCAACAAGGGCTGGTTCCAAACAATGCCATTGGTCAATCAATCAGGTAGAACTGCAAAGAGTGGCACATTATACATACTTGGGAATATGTTTTGAGGGTGTTAATAATGTGAGAACCCAGCTGGAGTGGGTGGAGAGGAAACTTGACACAGCCATAGCCCAAACAAAGTTAATCATGTTTAAATACGGAAAATTCTCCATCAAGCCAGCGTGGTCATATTGGAACCAGAAGGCGATCCCAGCAATTTTATATGGGTTAGAAACCCTCCCAATTTCTACTTCTTTTCAATTTGATCGATGGGAAGCCAGATTCTGGAAACAAATTCTCCTTCTGCAAGGTTGTGTGCCGTATGCCTGGATTAGGTACAAACTGGGTCTTGTTTCACTCCAAGCTCTCTATAGCTGGAGACTCTGCTCCCTCTTCAGGAAATGTCTTATATCAACCAATGATGATGTTACATTGCGGTTACTCTCTGTTTTGTGTTTGGAACAAAAGATCAGTTCATAACAACCTGGGTAAATAAGGTCTGCCAAACTTTGGGCACTGCTGATATAACCAATTGTTGGTCTCAAATCCTGATAAAGCTAAAGAGAAGTTATATTGTGCCGACTGGATTAGTACATGCAATATATGTATGGATTATCAAGGAGGTGACACTAGTAGAATTCCACCAAAAAAATTGCGTATCCTTCCTCCCTATTTGTTAAGAGCACCTACACCAGTTCATAAACTCGCAATTATATGTTTACGGTTTAACCTATGGCACACAAAAGAGGTGCTGACAAAACGGCATCTAATGTTGCCTAGTGATAACTTCTGTCGCTTTTGTACCATAAGAGGGGTTCCAGAGACCTTAGAACATCCCATAATCCAGTGTCCGTTCCCAAGGAACATCAGACAAATTAATTTTGCGAAACATTGTAAATATCTAGGGAATCTTGAGGAGAAGGTATGTTGGTCTACTATTATGAGCTGCTCTCAACTACCGATGCAATTGGCCACAGCTAATTCTTTAACAAGTTTACAACTGGTACCAGATTCCAGTGCATAGTGTACCTGAATGTGATTTGCATAAATCTCTAATGCCCAATCAGTAGTAACTATGCTGGAGCCGGTGCTAGAAGCTATTGATGACTGTTTCTAGAAATACGTGCATTTGGATATAGTATTTAGATCTAGATCATGGATTGTGATGGCATGAGATTGCTAATTCTTTTTTTTTGTTTTCTCTTCTGTCCTTTGTTTGTTTCTTCATTCAATAATGTGTATATATGTATAGTTTTAATATGATTATGAACATGTATATGAAAAATGAATTTGAATAGGTCTTGGTTCTGAAACATGAATTTATATATTATCTTGTTTTTTTATGTAATGATATCGTAAAGTTGATTAATTTCAACTAATTCAGTAAAAAAAAAAAACTATACATTAAAAAATCATGTGTCTTGGGGCATCCAAACTATTCTTCCTCATCAGTACAATTCAACGGCTTAACTTACTAAACAGTGGCTCAAGATCAATCAGGTAGGCTGCGTAGGCCACATTAAACTTCATTTTTAGGCCAGTGATCATGTCCAGATCATGCATTTCTGCTGCATGAGTGAGCGCTTTGACGATTGCTGTTCATTTTATGGTACTCTTGGCAATCACACCCACCCCGGCAAGTGCTTTCTGTGTTGTTGCTCTTCCTTACGGTCACTTTTTAGGAACTGCTAAAACAAGCGTTGCTCACTGCCAGAGGTAATGAAGGTAGATACAAGAGAAGGCCTCTGGTGCCTGATGGTCCATCATTCTACTGAAAGCTCTGTTAAAGCTACAGACATTTTTTAAGGACCAGTGGAGCTGTTTAAGTTGGTGAGAAATTTGCTGAATGCTGATTTTAAGGGCTGGTTTTCTTCCCCCTTGGTACATTTGTATGTTTTTCACTTATTGATGCGCTACATTGTGTTTGTTTTTTTGCCAGGATTCATGTGTTTGTCTTACTTATAGGCATGGCAGGGGTGTTGCTAGGCTTGGAAAAGATCAGGGGCTAAGCTAATGTTGGGACTGGTGGGACTCTGGGCTAGGCAGCATTTTGGTTGATCTTCTATCCGGGGTTACAACCAAAAGACCCAGGGCTATAGCCCGTGACCCCCCCTAGCAACGCCTCTGGGCATGGTAAACGAAAGACTTCGCTTTAGGGTGGTGGGGAGGATGGATCTGCCATAATCAGCATTGAAGATATTTAATAATCTTCTGTGGTCATGGTGGCTTGTTGTGTGTTATGTGGATTGTGCCTCTGCCATCTTAGAAGAGTGGCAATTATCCTGGGTTCCTAAAGGAAGGTCTTCAAAATGTACATAATTCTAACAACACGCTGCCAAGCGTATTTATTGTCCCAGCAAGACCCTGACTGCTTGTGTGCACTTAGCAACAAGTTAAGACTTGGAAGGTGCCCCTCACTTTAGCATCACAAATGGCCAATGTGCTTCCACTAGACAGCTCACAAAGACCATGAATAAAGAAGTGATGTGGGGAGCCTCTCCACTGTAACAAGACTGAGCATTCCAAATACAGAGCTGGCAGCATGTCCTCTCTGTTCGCAGGCCTGAGTTTGTCCCACAGCCTGCCCAGCTAAAAGTGACCCAGACTCTGTCTGGGCAGTTCGCTGCTGTCTGACGTCAGAGCCAGGGCACCGACTCTCCTCACACACAATAGGTACACCACAGCACCAAATACAGCATCAGCCAACGACAACAGTGGCTGGAAGGAGCAGGCCATAGATGCACTAGTGCAGAGAGTCAAAGGCTGCAGTCCGGAAACCCAATACACACACAGGAGGATGATGGATCCTTCAAGGTCTTTTAGTGGGCCGAGGCAGAGCCCCGGCACCCGGCAGTTTCCAGAGCCCCCCCACTTGCCCTCTAGGCACCGACATACGCAGGTAGCCCTTTAACCCAATAGAGAGGGCTGTATAAAATAATGCACCTGGTTCGTCATCATCCAACATCCAAAAAGCACTTACCGACAAAATTGCCACTCTCCAATCCAAAATCGAAACAAAAAAAAGAAACTACCACTGCCTGAAACACCAACTAGCCAACTACCACCACCAGCCCACTCTTTTGAACCATTCGCATTCAACCCGGTCACTCTGCCTGAAGTTACCAAAATTATCAAAGGCCTTAAGCCCTCAAGATGCCATGGGCACATCTGCCTGGCTTCCCTCATCAAAGATTGTGTCAATATGAATTTGCCCCATTCATCGTAATACTCATTAACAAGTCCTTCTCATCAGGCGACCTCCCTACCAACATTAAAGATGCCTGGATAATTCAGCTTCTAAAGAAACCCACATTAGACCCGAACAATCCAACTATAACTACCGTCCTATCACGACAGTGCCCTTCTTACTCAAAATACTGGACAGAGCAGATATCTGCAAATCCAGAAATACCGGGAAACACGCAACATGCTCAGCCTGCGCCAATCTGATCATGGAACGGAATCAGCACTACTGGATCTAAAAATCTAAATGGATTAAATCTTAGACAGTGGGAATCTGGCAATCCTGCTCCTGCTAGATCTTTCATTAGCTTTCAATTTAGTTGACCACAAAATACTATGCCAAACCTCTCATCAGCTGCCTACTTCTCTCCCAAGGCCATAACCTGGATAGAATCCTTCCTCTCAAATCGCACAATGAGGCTCTTCTCTTACACTCCCGTGCCCCCCGTCCTAGTCTCTTGCAGGGTCCCCCAAGGCACCTGCATCTCGCAGACTCTGTACAATATTTTCATTAAGCCACTCTTTGACCTACTGGACAACTTGGATGTCTCCTATACTAACTATACGGATGACACCCAAATTCTCGTTCCCATCACGGGCAACCTCAACTCCGACTCTTGCACTAAACCAATTTACCAAACAATCCAAATATGGATGGCTCATTATGGTCTATGTCTTAATGATGAAAAAACAGAGATACTCCTTGCTCGAACTCAATCTCATCTTAACAAACTAAAAGACAACTACAAATCCTTCACCATAGATGGAAACCCGATCCTAGTCTCGAAATCTATAAAAACGCTTGGGGTTTATCTAGGCTCCTCGCTTTCCCTCACGAGACATGTGAATGCAATAGCCTCTGCTGCAGCATACACGACCAAACTCATCAATGCCTGTAGACCATTCTTATCCCCTGAGAGCTGCATCACACTAGCGAGAGCACTGATTCTATCAAGCATCGACTATTGCAACACTCTCTTCGCAGGCTCATCCGCTTGCAATATCAAGAAACTCAAATGATACAAAACAATTCTTAAAGAGCTGCCCTGAACATGCCCAAAAGAGAGCACATCTCGACTGCCAGACGGCATGCCTATTAGCTCCCGGTCCAAGATCACATTCTGTTCAAAACACTATCTCTAACTCACAAATGCCTCTCTCTCTCCAACATACCTATCGAGCAAAATTAACAAATCTCAAATCCAACATGCCCAGCCAGGCCAGCTACTCACACCTACTCTCCACCCCTAGATTCAAGCAGTCAAAGGCAGGAGGCAGCAGCTTCCCGGTGGTATCTGCTGAACAGTGTAACTCTCTCATACTCTCTCCAATCTGAAACATCCCTTTGGACATTCCGCAAAAGCAAATGCCTCAAAACCTGGCTCTTTTCGCAGGACCCCAACACTGTATAGACCACTCTGCCTCACTTGGCATGACCAGTGATACCTGTCATCTCTGCTAACGCTACTGGTATGTGCACCTCTTTAACCAACAACCAGACTAATTGCTTATGTACTTTTACCAGTGTTTTGCCTGTGTTCTTGACATGAATTTAACTAGCGCACAGATGCCTACAGGCTTGGAGCGCTCTACAAAGGCTAAATAAATAAAAAGAGATGGGGCCTCATTATGAGTCCGGCGGTAGTCATGCCGGAAAAAACGTCAGGCTGCTGCCATACCCGTATTACCATTCCGCCTCTGTGATTGCCGGAAACACCTGGGCATTACAACCCCGGTGACCCAGTAATTCCGGAGGCGGAATTCTGTAAATCCCCATTCCCATGGGGTCTCCCTGGGGATGGGGATCATGGAAACACCGGTTCTTTCTATGACAGAGTCGGTGTTTCCATGTCCGCCTGCAGGTGGGTGGTGTTAAACACACCAGGTCAGAACTGCAGGAGTGACACCTCGTGTTACGCTCACCTGATATCCCCGGGGGCGTCTGGAAGGCTCTGAGATCTGGAACCCTGGATGCGCAGTTGCCCAGTGCTGGATAATGAATCTGCAATTACAGAAGGGAGGATTTGTGATAACTGTCTCTAATGGGTGATTCTCCCACCTCCCTCAGACCGATTCCCTTCCCACTGGGTTCTTTTCTCACCTTAGTTATTTGTAGAGTGAGCTATCCGTCCTGTGTTTCTTGTGCAGGGGCACTTGATGTTTGTTGGCGAGCTGCCCGAGTTGCTTCACAGGTGCAGTACGCCTTCCTTGGGCCCAGGCCTGCTGTGACCCTGAATCTGCTGGTAGGCAGGTAGGTTTATTAATTGTACGTCTTTGTTCTGTTTATGGTGGGAATTCGTTAATGTCTTTATCTCCTTCTTTTCAGGCGCGAAGGTCTTGATGCTGGCGTGCCGGATGGAGAGGCATGTTTCTAGGTAAGAGAAAGCGTGAAGCGCAGCGCATTTATTGTCTTTTAAAGCTAACCTGTGTTTTCTTCTTCTTCTCCTCACAGGCTGCTGTGGTGCTGCCAGTGGATCAGAGCGTGATGAAAAACAGGCCCCTGGAATCTGTTAAGGTAAGTACAGCACTGAGCGGTTGTTCAATATTGAAAGCGAACCTGAACATGTCTCTTCTTCCTTTGCAGATGTTGCTGTGGTGCTCCGGATGGAAGCGTGGCGTAGCGCGATGGAATTGAGGTAAGACTGATGGAATTCGATGTTTTGGAAGTATGCTCGTTCTAATATTGTTTTTCCTTTTCTCGTTATTGCAAGTCGCGATGTTCAAGCAGCAGCTGTGGTAGCGGTTCGCCGGAAGTCCTTAAGCTAGTACTCACAGGTGAGTGATGTTTCTTCTTCTCTCGGTTTCCACAGATTGCAGTCCAGTTGAGATGCTGGGTGCTGGATGGTGTTTTCTCAGGTAAGACAGAATAATCTTGTTCTTGTTCTTGCAGGACTACCGGAAGATGCTGAAGACCAGGAGCTGGACACGGTGAGCATCACGCTGCTGGTTGCAGAATAACACGAAGCGTGTTCTGCAGTCAGGGTGTGGTTTGTATAGCCCAGGTAAAGTAGTACCAGGCCTGCCACACCCAAAACACTAGACCACATGGCTTGGTTCTTAGAACTAGGCTGTGTGGGTGCTTCCATGTTGGATTTAAAGGCCCATGTACATATACGGGACCTAGTTTGAACAGCCCTTCCTTCCTACATATGAGCCTGGTGCCAAAGGCGCCAGGACTGGATACAGGAGCCCTTTTGCAGTGGTTTTAAGGCCCTCAGGGTTCTGGTGGGAGCCTGCTTGTGGCACAACTTGTGCCCCCTCACAGTGGTCATGACAGCACTCTCCCCGCAAGGCCCATCTCATGGCATCCTTCCTGCCCGGTCTGGGTTTGGTGGGGTTATCCAGGTGAAACCTCTTAATCAGACATGGTGCCTGTATATGTTGACTTGGTTCCCCAGTTCTGTCTTGGGGCCCGTACCCTTTCCAGTCCACTAAATAGTATAGTTTAGATCTGGTACGTTTCGATTCCAGGATGTTTTAAACTTCAAATTCAGGCTCTCCATCAACTAGCACAGGTTTTGGTGGTGTTAAGACTCGGGTTCCTGGTTGTACAGGTTTTATAAGAGACACATGGAACACCGGATGAATTTGCATGCTTGGTGGTAAGGCTAACTTGACGGCCACAGGATTTATCACTGATTCAATGGTATAGGGTCCTAGATATCTTGGACGAAAGGTCTGTGTACCTTTTATGAGCACATGTTTTGATGCCAACCAGACTTCGTCTCCAATTTGGTAGTCGGGAGCTTTCTTTCGATGCCGGTCCAAGAATTTTTTTTTGTCTGTCATTGACTCGCAGTAAATGTTCATTTGCCCTTTTGAAGGCGTGGGTTATGCTTGTGTGTAGAGTCTTTACCGCTGGCATTTCCAAGGTCATGGGGGAGTCTATTTCAGAGGTACGTGGATGTCTTCCGTATATTGTGTAGAACGGGCTTTGTCCCATGCTGGTGTGTATGGAGTTATTGTATGCGTACTCCGCTATCCATAACAAGTCTTTCCAATTCTCTTCCATTTGATGCAGCATGCAAGGTATATACTGTTCTAATGTCTAGTTTGTTCTTTCAGTTTGTCCATCCGTTTGGGGGTGATGGCTAGTGGATAATCGAACATCGATTTGTGCCATGGTACAACATTTCCTCCAGAAGTTGGATACAAATTGGCTTCCACGATCTGAGACTAGGATTGATGGGGAAACCATGCAGTTTTATAATCTGTTCAAGAAATGCTTTTGCCAGACCGGTAGCGTTAGGAAGTCCTTTGAATGGAATGAAATGTGCCATTTTAGAGAACAGGTCTACAACAACCAGAATGGTATTAAAACCTTGACAGGGAGGTAAGTCCGTAATAAAATCAAGAGAAAGAGTATGCCAGGGAGCCGGTGGAATATCCAGTGGTTGTAGGAGGCCAGCTGGTTTCTGTTTTTGTGATTTATTCTGTGCACATATCCCACAGGATAGAACGAATAGAGCAATGTCCTTACGCCAGGTTGGCCACCAATAATTCCGCTTAACCTTGGCTAGAGTCTTAGCAATTTCGGGATGGCCTTCGATCAGGGAATTGTGATAACCAGACATGACCAATTCTTGCAGATCTTTACTTGGTAGATATAGGGGGTCATTATGAGTTGGGCGGTAAGGGATTACCGGCACCGGTAAGGAGACCGGTGCCGGTAATCCCTTACCGCCCAATTCCGAGGTCCGTTAGTGGCAACCGTAAGGAACGTGGAGTCTAACCACACGTCCCTTACGGGTCCCACTAAGGGACCAGGGCGCTAATAATGGGCTCAAATGGGAATGGGGAATGGTTTGTTCAATGGGGATTTACCGGTCCCTCCAGGGTCGGAATGCACCGGTAAGTCCCCATTGAACAAGACCAGTGCCGGACCCGATATTGGAGGCAGCCATGGCGCAAATAGCGACATGGCTACCTCCAATCTCGGAATGATGCCCATAGTCGTTCCCTGAAGTTGGGTAATCCGTCCAGAACCGTATGATGTTCATTTTGGGCATTCCATTTCTGCAAGATCTCGGGGTTCATTAAGCTTCCAATCTTAACTTGAAGTTCAATGTGGTGGTGAGTCCTAGTAGTTTGTCACTTGGGATGATGGCAACAGGGTCCAGGGTACTGTTTGTTTTCTCTTCAGCACCCATATGAGAGAAGGCATCAGCCTTCCCATTCCGAACACCCGGTCGGTATGTTATTACGTAATCGTATTCTGCGAAGAATAAAGCCCACCACAACTGTTGTGACGATTGGGCTTTTGCTGACTTTAGGTATTGAAGGTTTCGGTGATCTGTGATTACTGTGATGGTATGTCTGGCACCTAATAGATACTGCCACCAGGCTTGGCTTTGAAGGCTGATTTTATTGCCAACAATTCTTTACCTGTAATTGCATAGTTAAGTTCTGGTGGTGAGAATTTACGTGACCAAAAGGCCACGGGGTGTAATGGGCCTGTCTCTGGATCTCTTTGAGTGAGAACTGCTCTCATGGCTACGCTGGACGCATCAGTTTCCACTACATAGGGGAGATCTCGGTGAGGATGTCGTAAAATTGGCACAGAGGTGAATCTTTTCTTGAGTTCTTGAAAGGCCTGTTCCGCCTCTTCAGTCCATTGGAATTTTTTGTTGTTTTTTCTCAGTAACGATGTGTTTGGGTGGACTATCCGTGAGAAATCTGGAATAAATCGGCGATAAAAATTTGCAAAGCCGAGCATACTTTGGGTTCCTTTAAGTGAAGAAGGTAACGGCCAATTAAGGATGGCATCTACTTTGTGTAAATCCATCTGTACTCCCTTTGGCGAGAGAACAAAACCGAGGAACTCAACTTTGGTGACATGGAGGAGCATTTCTCGAGTTTAGCATACAGTTTGTGCTGGCGAAGTTTTGCAAGGACTGAGGGAATATGTTCCACATGATCTCTTTCAGAGGGTGGCCTGGTGCTCATGGCGTGAGGAGGCAGAACCGCTGAGCTCCAGCCTAGATCCTATGATACGATCCTGCTCCGGTGGTCAAAAGGACACACCAGCAAAACTAAATATACCGAAAGGAAGAACAAGTGCTTCTGACACTATCCCAACAAATCCGACAAAAATCAGACCAGCAAACGATGAGCGCGCCCCTCTGAAGTGGCCCCCCTAGAGCCGAACAAAATGCGGGCGCGACACTGAGCCCAAGCGGCTGACACGGGGGAAGGACAGAGTGCCTCAGAGGTCCAACAACAAGGACAGCTGCCTGGAGATGCCTGGCAACACCCCGAACAGCAGTACCAGTGCGAGGAATGAAGCAGAGACAGCAAGTTTGCCCAGTCCGCACCGTCCGGGAAACACAACGCCGGACCGCTGCGAAGGTGACAGCGGGAAAATCACCACAGCGGAGCTGAAGTGGAGCGCGAGATATGCTCCAGAGGCATATTAAGGCGAACCGGACACCGCGGCGAAGGGGCCCCCTGCAACACCACACAGACCAGAGCACAGAGAGAAGAGGCGAACCCAACATCGCAGGAACCCAGCCGGGAGAGAGAAGACGCTCGGAGAAGAAAGAGTTCAGCACCAGTAGCAGATACCGACATACGGAAGGTGAGCTGTCAAAATAAGGGGCGAGGGGGCGAGATGAACAATTAAATAAAACAAATAAGCCCAACAGCGAGTGGCTCCTACAAGAGAACAGGGTACACTGGAACCTTGAGTGGGAGGGGGCACTCCAGTGAAACGGGCCGACAGACCTAGCAAAGCATCAGACACCCTGGAAACGTGGTTCCATCCGAATCAGACTGACGGCAGCTCAGAGCGCCAACAAAATGAAAGGGACCGCACTGATAAGCCCCGCTCACTCTGGCCCCCGAACAGTGGGAAAAAGGGACAGGAAGAAGCGCAGCGACGCCCCAACCCCAAAGGAACCACACGAACCAAGGAAAGCTAGGCAAGAAGGCGAGCCAGCATAAAGATAAGGCACCAAGGGGCAAAATAAAGTGGGCAACCCATAGGTGCTCCCCAACTGTAAGGACCACTGCACACGGGGAGCCATAAGACTGGAGGGAAACAACCTAACACCTTTACTACAAACCAAGCAACGGCTAAGCAGATTGAGGCTATTGAACCACACAAACCTAGCCACAAATAAACAGCATCCGCCCAAACTAAAGCCGGGGCACAACCGAGATAGGCACCAACCCGACCTAGGAACACAAATAGCGAATCACCCATACCCGGATTACCGGAGCCACACTAGTACTACGGCACAACCCTAAAATGTAATCCTCCAGAAACAAGGGGAAGTCAACAATAATGGACTTGTTTGCTGCTACCAAGCCCCACACTATGCCACAAGCTAGTGACATCGGAATAGAAACCCAGAAACAACAGACGGGGAGAACAAAGATGGCCAAGTACTGGAAGCTATAGCAGTGCTCAGAACATTCATAGATACAAAAATAGAAGAGGTGAGGACGGACATGCAACTAATGCGCCAAGACGCCCGCAACCTGGCATAGAGAGTAACAAATGCAGAGACGACACTCCAAGAAACAACAGAGAGCACAGAAGATCTAAAAGCCAGAGTAACGGAGCTAGAACGCAAAGTGAAGACGCTAGAAGCCAGGTCAGAGGATGCAGAAGGTCGCACTAGACGCAGCAATATACGGATACTGAGGATGCCCGAAGGCACAGAAGGCCCAAACCCGACGAGCTATGTTGAAACCCTCATACAACAAGAAATTGGAGCCAGCCACCTTTGCAGTAGAGAGGGCCCACATATCCCTCCAAAAGAGGCCTCCCCGGGCTCATACCCCCTGCCCGATAATCGCTAAAATCCTCAACTTCCAAGTTAGAGAGACTATCCTCAAAAACTCCAGAGAAGGGGGCATAATAGAATGGGGTAACTCCAAAATCACCATCTACCGGGATTACACACCAGCAGTACAAAAAGCGAGAAACTCCTTTGTACCAATTAAGGCCAGGCTCAGAAAATTAAACCTGAAATACATTCTCCTCTACCCGTCAAGGCTGAAGATGATACACAAAGGCCGAGCAATATTCCTTGAAACACAAATGGATGGAGCACAACAACTTAGCAGACGACAAGGAAGCGACCACAGGAACGCAAGAAACAGCACAAAGATGAGACAGACCACTGGAACAACAGGATAAAAAGCAAAACGGCTGAGGGACACGCTCGGCCCCCCCGACTGAGCACATAGACCTAACCCAAGAACGGATCAGTGTGGGCCTGTTGCCAGCACTGACCCACTCATGCCTGAAACCTAGAATGGCACTAGAAAGCGCGAGGGCGCCTGAGTGTTGCATACTGCACGCAGCAGCTGGGCGCAACAGTTTTTTTTTTTTGATTTTTAATTTATTTTTATTTTCAATAAAACCAAACAAAATAACACACGTTACAACTGTTTAGGACGTACATAATCAGCATCAAACCATCACATTATACAGTATAATTCTCCATCCTCCCCCCTCCCACCCCACAAACTAGAGCCGGCAAACTCACGTCATTTATGGGAGCATTATCAGGTATCGCAGTGCTTGTGCACTCATCAGAGTCCTCTGATTCGTTATTGTCTTGGTGAGGGTTTGCCATAGAGGTCACCAATTGCCACCAGGCCAACAAGGGCCCTACTTCCTCCTCTCCCCCCCTAGTAACCGCTTCAAACCAAACTACGGATTCTGCCTCCGCCCATCTGAGGAGGTCCGTCCACCATAGCTCCACCTTGGGTCTGTGGGCCGCCTTCCAACCCATTGCGATCCTGCGCTTGGCCAGTATGTAGGCTAAGTCCTTCATTTTGCTTATGTGCTTTAAAAATCCCGTGGCCTGGGAAAAATCCCGAGCATGCATGGCCAAGCTGATCCCACATCCAGCTCCACTCTCCCACCAGCCAATTTAGTTTTAATCTCATCCCAAAATCTGTGCACCTCCGGGCAAGTCCAGAACATGTGTAGCAGCCCCGCTTCCACCTCCCCACACCTGGGACATTTCTGCGTAGCCGAGCCTCCAAACCTTGCAATTTTCCTGGGAGTCAAATAAGCTCTGTGAGTGACATACAATTGGAGTTGTTGGAGTCTCGCATTCCGGGATACCTTTTTATGGTACCTTTGGGCTCTCTCCCATTGCCCATCTGTCATGGGTCCTCCTACTTCCCCCTCCCAGTCCTGCCTCAATTGAAGCAGCTCCTTCCCTACCTTTGCTCTTAGAAGCTCGTATATTCTAGATATCTCGTGCCCGCCCTCCGAAACATCATACATCGTTTCCAGGGAGGCATCAGGGTCATCCGCTAGCACTGTCTCCGGCCATCTCTCCCTTACCTGTTTCATGAGCCTAGCGTAGGTTATATACTGGCCTCTATGCACCCCTGTCTCTTCTTGCAACCTCTGAAATTCCAATGCCTCCCCTTCCTGCCATATGGCCCCAAGGGTGGCCAGGCCCACTGGTTCTCAATATCTACGGACCGCTTCGAACAGTTGTGGGTCGTTCCCGCATAGTGCCACCAGCGGGGCCTGCTGAGAGAACGGCTCTATGTCACCCATCATTCTCCACATTCTGCGCCAAACCTCCGAGCCCAGCCTCAACAGCCGCCCTCTTCCCACCAGTTTGTTCTTTTGTAACCACACCACTTCATTCAAAAAGTATGGGGCCGAGTCTTCCCGCAGAAGCCTGGCTTCCGCCGAGTCTTCAGTCGATAGCCACCTGGCCACATACAGCAGCTGCCCTGCCAGATAATTAAGCTCAAAATTTGGCAGGCCTATGCCCCCCTTGTCACATGGGTTCTGGAGTTTCCACAGGGCCACTCTGTTCCTGGAGTTACCCCATATGAAGCCCCTGCACACGCTATGAAGTCTCACGAATAGGCTCCTGGGAATCAAAAACGGGACATTCACAAAGAAGTGCAGGAGTCTGGGCAGGACCACCATCTTAAGCAAGGCCACTCTCCCCATCATGGTCAGGGGCAATCTGGACCAAAACACCATGCTGTTCTTGAACTCCTCTATTGCTTTCTCTGTATTATGTTGGTGCTCCGCCTCGATCCTGTGGTAAATATTTACTCCCAAATACCTAAATGTCTCAGTCTGCCATGGTATCGGCAGGCTAGGCAGCCTCTGTAACGGGACATTCTTGTATCTCCCCAAGGGGAACAGACTAGACTTCCTAGGGTTCACCGATATGCCCGAGGGGGTGGCATATCGGTCCATCACCTCTAGCACATACTGCAAGTTCTCCTGCGGATTGCGCAGATAAAGGAGCATGTCATCTGCGTACAGCGATACCAGGTGTCTACCACTTACTGTACTATTCCCCTCCTCCCCGTATTGTTGCCTCAGACATATTGCCAGCGGCTCTAATGCCAGAATGTATAGCATGGGCGACCAGGGGCATCCCTGTCTGGTCCCCCTGCTGAGTTGCCAGGTATCTGAGATTATGGATCCTGTTTTAACTCTCGCCACCGGGGTGCTGTATAACAACTGGACCCACCTGATATACCCAGGTCCCATTCCGTATCCCCTCAGGGCTGCTTTCAACCAAGGCCATCGCACCGAGTCAAAGGCTTTGACCGCGTCTAGCGACACGATGGCCAGCTCACCCGTGTCATCCTCAGTGTGGTCAATGATGTGGTGTACCCTTCTATGGTTATCTTTGATGTTCCTCCCGGGGACATATCCCGTCTGGTCTGGTTGTATCAGCTTACCGATTACCCTCTTCAGCCTATTGGCCAGCACTGCCATAAGTATTTTGCTGTCCTGTTTCAGCATGGACAAGGGTCTGTAAGACCCACACTCTGCGGCCGGCTTGCCTGGTTTTAGGAGTGGGATGATCATCGCCCCGCGAAGGGACAATGGCAGTTCCCCCTGCTCATAGGCCTCGTTGAACATAGCAAGCAGTGGCTGAAGCAGCACCTGTTTGTATGTCTTGTAAAAATCGCTAGGCAACCCGTCCGTCCCGGGTGCCTTACACGTGGGCAAATGTTGGATCACCACCTCCAGCTCTTCAGAGGTGATAGGGGCGTCCAGTTCCGCGCGTTCTAGGTCGTCCAGGGTGGGCAGCTCTATGTCCTCCAACGTGTCCAGTATGTCTTGGCTCCTATCCTCCCCTGCGTCCTCATATAAGTGTATGTAAAACTTGAGGAACTCCTCGTTCACCCCCTCCTGGGTATTACAGATGCAACCTTCCTCATCCCTTATCTCACTGATCACTGTGCGGGGGGTCTCACTCTTATACAGCCAGGCCAGCAATCTGCCCGGTTTATCGCCCCCTGCGTGTAGCCTCGCCGTATATTTCTTGTAATTTAGTCTACATAACCTATCCCAGAGTCCACTGCAGGTTAACTGTAGGTCTTTTATCTTATCGCTATTCTTCCGGGCGGTATCCTCATGTCTCGTGAGGCCCTCCAGCTCCCTTTCCGTTTCCTGAAGTTCCCTTTCAATGCCCCCTGGAGCCCTTTAGATTTCGAAATGGCTACTCCACGCACCACCACCTTGAACGCCTCCCATACTGTTCCAACCGAGTGCACACTGCCCATGTTTATATCAAAATATTCCTCGATGGCCTCCCTCAAGTCCTCCCGGAACCCCTCATCTTGTAATGCCTCAGTCCTAAGTCTCCATGTCAGGATCCGCGCTCTGGGGGGTTGGTGTCGCCACTCTACCACCAAAGGCGAGTGGTCAGATAGTACCCGGGCCTTGTATTCCGCTCCCACCCTTTCTCCTGCTATCTCAGCCGCTACGAACACATAATCTAGACTCGTGTGCAGGTCATGTGGTGATGCATAGTGCGAGTATTGCCTATCCATTGGATGCAACCTTCTCCACACGTCTTCTAGGTCTAGATCTTTTAACAATGTCCCCAGTGCTTTGGCCGCCGGCGCCGGCTTCCCCGCTTTGTCGACTGACCTATCCATTTTGGGATTAAGGGTGCAATTAAAGTCCCCTCCCCACACCACTGCACCCCCAACCAGGGGGCTAATTTTGCTGTAAAGGGACCTAAAATAAGCCGCTGTATCATGGTTGGGGGCGTACAGATTTATGATATGCACTTCCCTGTTCTCCAGGAGTCCTGTCACCGCCACCATTCTGCCCTCTGGGTCTACCGCTGAGCTAAGCACCTGGAGCGGCACGTGCGGCGCCACCCAAGTGATAACCCCTCTAGCGTACGCAGAATACGTAGCCCCCACATTTCCCTCCATTTTCGCCTGACAACCTCCAACTTCTCCCTTGTGAGGTGAGTCTCCTGCAACAGGGCCACATCAATGTGCATCCTTTTTAGATACAGCATCACTTTGTTACGTTTCAGATAGCTGTTAAGGCCCCGTACATTCCAGGTCACAATTCTGAGGTTACCCGATGCCATCTACTCGGTTTGTTCCCAAACCACGTCTCCCTTCAATGCTTCCCTTGATGGTTTGTTTTCCGGCTCTACCCCCTCACCCCCTCAACAGTTCCCCCCTCCCTGTTCCCCAACTCCTATCCACTGCACACAACCCAGCCCCTCCCCCCACCCTGCCCTACCCCAACAAATGCCCAGCTCCATCCCTGGATCTCAGGCCCACCCTCAGGCCACCTGTCCCGTCGCCGAGGACTAGGACCCCGCGGGGCGTCACCGATCTAACAGTGACATAACTAAGTATATTACTATTGGGTACAAGGGATGCCTCCCAGGAGCTCCCAGTCGTCTATTTTAGGATTGGTGCGTCCAGCGGGTCCAGCCAGTTCATACTACAACACACTCCCCACCAGCTTAATACAACTCTATAATCAAGTCCCAATGTCTTGGCCATGTCACCCTAGGTGCCACAGCCGTCTGCTACTTATCTCCTGCAGCTCCCATCTGGACATCCGGTTCTTGAGGTCGGCCCTGCATGTCCAGCCAGTCCATTGCCTCGGTCGGCGTCTCGAAAAAAAGGGATCTGTTCTTATAAAACACTTTCAGCTTGGCTGGGTAGAGCAACATGTAGCAATGGCCTGCTTCCTTCAGCCTCCTTTTCACCGATCCAAAGTTCATCCTACTACGCTGTACAAGCAGCGTATAGTCCGGGTAGGCCGTTATTTTTGCGGAACCTTTTTCGATCATTCCTCCCCTCCGGATAAATTAGAGGATCTTCTCCCGATCCCGATAGTTCAGGATCTTTGCGATCAGCGGCCGCGGGGGGGCTCCAGGGGGCGGTCTCCTTGTCAGGGCCCTGTGCGCCCTTTCAACCGCGAACCCCTGGGTCAGCACCCCACCTGTTATCTCCTGTAAAAGCATGGATTCCACGTATTCTGTGGGGTTTGACCCTTCCATACCTTCCGGCAGGCCCACTATACGGATGTTATTGCGTCTGGCGCGCCCTTCTGCTTGCTCAGCTCTGTCCTCCAGATTGCCCACCCGTTGCACGAGGGCATGGAGCTCCTTTCCATGTGCGGCGCATGCCTCCGTGTTCGGGGCCATCTCCTTCTCCAAGGCCCCAGTGCGCTCTGCAATCTTTCGCACGTCCTGTCTCAGCAGGTTCACCTCCTCCTCGACCGCTCCGATCTTGAGGTCCAGGCCCTCCTGCAGCTCTTTCATTGCCTGGCCCAACTTAGTCTCCCAGGCCACCTTTAAGTCTGCGATCGCTGCCAGCACCTCCTGGATCGTGCCCGGTGTTTCCGCCGTTGCCGTGGGGGTCTCCTTGCTCTTGCACCCCTCCGCTTCTGGGGGCGACCTGGCGTAGGTCTCCATTGTGGACTGTCGGATCCTGGGTCTAACCACTTTAGAGGACATCCTGCTATGTTAACTGGGCGAGGGCCTGCCGTGCCTCCCTCCGCACAAAGGTCCGCATGGTCACGGACCACTCTCAGCAGGCCAAGCATGTACTTGTATGTACTTGTCTCTTCTCTCGCGCCCAGAGTGGGCCGTCTCCTCCCATGTGCTCATACCCTCTTGGTGTCGTGGCCCGGTCTCTGTCGTGTTCCTTCTGTGGCCAGTGTTCGAGTGCGCTCACCTATTTGCCGCACTCCCTTTGTTCCCCCTCTTCCGCGATCACAAGGCCATCCGGCCCACAATGCCCAGGCCCAGAGGGGCCACTTTAAGTGCCGGGGATCAGCAATTGTCTCGCGTCGGCCTCAACCACTGGCCTGCGCCGATGTTTCGCTGTGGAAAACTGCAGCCACCACCGCCCGCTCGTTCGCGTCGGCCCCAGTATCCGCGGCCACCTAATTGGTACGCTGCCACAATGAATCCTCCTGGGTTCCGCCGGCGTTTGATCCGATTACGCCGCGGGCCCAGCATCGGTTACCAATGTGAAGCAACAGCGCATTTCGGTCAAGTGCCGCGGTCTGCTTCTAATCGCTGGTCTTGGAGTTCGATGCAGGGGCTTTACAGGACCTACATCCCGTGACCCCTGTTGTCCTCTTTGTCTCTGCTGCCATCTTGTTCCACTCGGCGATCCGGGGCCCGCGGCTCGTAGACGAGTATAACTCAGTGTCCTCACCCTCCACTCGCATCAAAGTTTCAGCGAGTGTAGCCATCATCTTCACACGCATGGGCGTTATTTTTCAGTGCTGGCCGGTTCCCGTGCACGCACTTCTCCTCCAGGATCATTGTAGGATCAGCGGAGCTCCACGAGAGCACGTCCCTTTACATGGCAGTCCAAGCCACGCCCCCAGCTGGGCGCAACAGTTCAAATTACGTTTATAGTTACTTCTGTTACACTGTCAACGGGCTGCAAACAAATGGCGGGAAAGGGGCCTTAAAACTCAGTACAAACAGAAACAAGGAGGAGAGCTACAAGAAGGAAGAATGCACAACCTGGGAGGCAAGGTACAAGAGGGAGGTGGCTGGAAATGGGACAACAAGAAGCTCAGACAGGACTATGGCAACACAACTTAAGATAATGCTATGAAATGTGAGGGGAATGGGATCATACCCGAGGAGAAACCGGATCAAATCCTTCCTGCAGAGAAAGAAAGTATCGATTGCCCTACTCCAGGAAACACACCTTACGAAGGAAGATACATCCAAACTGCAAGAACTCTGGGGAGGACAGGGACAAGGGGCGCCCTACTCTAAATACGCAAAGGGAGTATTCACATGGGTGAGCCCAGAAACACCATTCCAACTACTAGGGACTGAAGCAAAGAGGGAAGATACCTGGTGATGTGGGGCGTGATTGAACAAACCAAAATATGTATAGTGAACTCAGGGCCGGACTGGGAACCAAAAGTGGCCCTGGAAAATGTTTTCAAAGTGGCCCCATATTTCGCCGAACAAGCGAGCACACCGTGTGAGCCCAACCCTTCTATCAGGGGATTGCCAGTATCCCCCAAGAAAATCTTGCATAAAATGAGTCAAAATGAGTGCATTTAAAGCATGTTTTAAACATACACAGATTAAAATAGGTTCATGATCTCCCAAAGTAGATCTTCAATGATAAAGGGACATGGGACCTTCAACATTTTGCAGATGAGAAAAACTAATTCAACCATTTTTAAAGGTGCCCAGACAACATGCATCCCTAATCCATTCCCTAATCCATTTCGCCCTATCCTGTGCTGGGAAGGGCACACAGATAAAAACATTCAGAAACGAGCTTTGGCAATGCCAAGAGTTTTGGCTTTTGTGTAGGCATGGGAAAGGCATTTTGCCAGGCACTGCCACAGTGGTATTAACTGTCCATTGATGGTAGCAGCTGCAAAGTGGTGAGATTGCCTGAGCATAAAATAGCCGTGCCTGGTGAATGCCTAATATTGATACACAAGCTTAAACTGTTGGCTTTGCCAATGCTTGTTTTTAACAGGACTTCAGTGAGGGACACAAATAGCGCTTATAAATGGAATGCCTCCTGTCCTTCCTCTGAACTCTTTCACAACCTCTGCCACTCTCTATCTCTTTCTATTCACCTCTCAGGCCCAACTCACTCTGCATGGAACACTTTGGATGTTCTGATCTCTTCAGACCTTCCCCTTTCGATCCCTCTCACCACTCCTCTCTCCTGGAGTGATCACTTTCGCCTTTCCTCCCAGCTCACCCTCTCTACCCCTCAGGCCAAGCCAACTCCAGCACTGCCACCTACCTTCACGGTTATCAGACCCATGAAGCGTGTGTCAGTTGAGGCTTTCGCTGACACTTTCTCCTCCCCTCCCTCGTTGGCTGACTCACACCCTGACACAGCCCTTTCCATGCTCCACTCTGCTATATCTGATACTCTCAATGTTCTTGCCCCTGTCATGAGGATCCGCTTGAAGCCCAAAGCCAAGTGCAACTCTTGGTACGAATCAGACCCCATTACCCTCAAACGCAAGTGCAGGGTGCCTGAGAGAAAATGGCGTGCTTCCGGTACATCCTCTGACAAACTGGCCTGCCGCCTGCTCCAAAGGCAATACCGGCTCTCTGTCCGCACCAAGAAGAGAGCCCACATCCAAGCTTGTGTCTCTGTGGCATCTAACAACTCGGCCAAACTCCTTAAAATCTGCAAGGAGCTGGCCAAACCTGCTGCAGCCTCTACACATCCTTTCCCCTCCCCTCTGCACGGTCCTGGCATCTCATTTCATCTCTAAAACTCAGGCCATCCTGTCCTCTCTCTCTTCTCCCCTTCCTTACTCTACTCCCTGCTCTTCCCCTGGCCCTTCTTCGGCCACCTCTCTTCCCTCCTTCTTTGCCTTTCCCCTGTTCAGAGGAGGTTTCTAGACAAGTCTGATCTATGAAAGTCTCATCAAAACTAGTTCACCCCTGTTCCTCTGTCCTGCCTGGCTAACCATCACCCAATCTCCATCACTCCCTTCCTGGGCAAACTCTTGGAAAAGCTGGCCATCTCCCAGATTAATCTCCACACTGAATCTATTGGTTGTCTCCATGACCATCAGTCTGGCTTCAGAGCAGCCAGAAGAACGGAAACTGCTCTCCTGACCATCCATGAAGACCTGCTCTCCAACCTTCATTCCAACACCCCCTGTGTCCTCATCTTACTTGATCTCTCTTCAGCCTTTGACATGGTCAACCATGTCATCCTGCTCAACCGTCTCCGTGATAACCTGGGTATCACCAATCAGGCCCTATCTTGGCTGACTTCTTTCCTCTCTGATCGACCCTCCCAGGTCCAACTTGGGTCTTTCCTCTGCTCTATCCCTATCTCTACCAGTGGTGCTCCCCGGGGGTCTAACCTCTCTCCCTGGCTATTCAACCAATACCTGGCACTTCTTACCCACTGCATTGCCGCTCTATACCCCAACTTTCAGTGCTATGCGGATGACACTCAACTCATTTTTAGGCTCCCTTCCACCACCTCTCCTCCTTCTCTCATCTCTGACTGTCTGTCTGCTATCCAGGAGTGATGTGCCGCCAATGATCTCTACCTTAATTCCAGTAATCCAGTGAGATTCTCCTCACCAGCACACCTGCTACCTCCTTTCCTGTCACTCTCTGGCCGGCCTCGCTTGGGCCTCTATCTGCTCCCACTTGCGTGGCTAAAAACCTCGGGGTCATCTTCGACTCCACACTCTCCTTCTCTCCTCACATCTCTGACATTTCTAAGAAGTCACACTACCGGCTCACCTCCTCAGAGGTCTTCTTCCTTTCCTTTCCTCTCCTTCCCCCAGAAGCTCACTGTCTCCAGAGCTCTGGTTCTTTCTAGGCTGGACTATTGCAACATCCTCTTTCTAAATCTGCCTGCCTCTACTCTCCACCCTCTGCGAGACTTGTCCTTGGCCTCAAGCCCAGGGATCGTATCTCTCCAGGACTGAAATCTCTGCGCTGGCTCCCAGTGGCAGTGAGGATAAAGTTCAAAACCCTCTGCATTGTCCACAAAGCCTTCTGGGGCCTCAATACCTTCTACTCTCTCTTCCTAAATATCTTCCTTCTCGAGCTCTTCGCTCATCCGCCTCCAACTCCCTCAGGGTCAGTTGCTTTTCCAAGCAACGAGTTGGTGGTAGATCTCTTTCTTCTGCTGGGGCCTCCCTCTGGAACAGCCTCCCTGTCTCACTGAAACTTGAGGAGAACCATCTCCAGAAGCACCTCAAGACCTTCCTCTTTGCTTCAGATTTCTCTCCTCCTCTCCCCTGCAGATATCCTGGCTGTAACTGCACTGGTTACCTGGCTACCCTCTGATCTCGGGCCCAGGTCCTCTCCCCACCAGTTGAACACCTGCACTGCCACCCGGGCAATCCCTTCACTCGGGGACTGTTTCTGTATCCCTACAGCCCCCTACCGGCACTCAACACCTGATGTCTGCACTTTCCCTTGCACTTGCCACCAGCTGGCCGCACTTTTTATTTATTGTCTTTATTAATTTTATCCTATGTACTGCACTGCCCCCTCCCCCTTGCCCTTGCACTTTTCCCTTCCCCCCTCCCCTGCACTTGCGCGATCTCAATTTCACCTGGCCTAGTAAGATTGTTGTCTCTGTCTTCCCTCCGTTTCCCCTCCCTTGCTTCGTCGCGCCTTGAAACACTTGTGTATAGGCATGTTATAAATACCATATCATATCATATCAAACCTGGTTGACATTTATATTTCACGAGTAGCACGTCTATATTTCCATTTCAGTCATTAACTCTCAGAAGACTTCTTTGAGAAAAAAACTGTCAGGCACTTAAAACACACATTTTGATGCTAAGGCTTGCTAAAGCTAGCTCAAAAACATCCCAGGACGACATTTTGGGAGGAGAAGGGCAGAAAGCAGGTGGAAATGGCCATAGTGATTAACATGGCCATGGGCAGTCAATGGGTGGATAAATAACCAATCAACATGTGCACGCTTTGTGTCCCAAAAGACACCATAGGGTCAGAAAGTGGATAGTAGGATTCAGGAAGTTGATGTTGGGAGGACGAGAAGATCAGCCATACAAGTTCTGTGAATATAATTTAGAGGCGAGTACAATAACGATATGAGAGATGCTATGGTCCATACACTGCACATCTGTATACGTATACAATGAGAACCACACAGTCCACAATGTAAATCTCAATAACAAATACCCATAGCATGACTCTCCCCGGCTCCCCTTTCTCCATGATCGAGCTGTGTCTGCCCAGATGTTTGGCCCCATGCTTTGCTGGGAAGTCTACATTTGAAGATTTACTTATGTAATGTCCTGGCCAGCACCGCCCATCCCTGCTTCATGGTGATGGGATTTTTCAAAATGGAGGTAGGCAGAGAAAAGGTGACAAAATACAAAATATCAGGGGAAGAGAGACAAAACACATAAAGGAGCAAAAAAAGAGAAGAACGTGTGAGAAAGGGGATGAAGGGAGGAGAGACAGATTCTAACAGAGAGGAGAAGTATAACAATAGAGAATGGTATATTGGAGAGATAAAATCAGAGAGCAGAGAAAAAGAGATTGTCAGGACGAAGGAGGTGGATAAGAGAGAAATGTTTAGAGAGAGGAGTGAGCATAGGAGGAGTGAGAGAATTCAAGAGATAGGAAAGAGAGCAGGTGGAAGATAAAAACAGTGTGCGGGAGAGAGAACAGGAAAGAGGAAAAGGGGTGACACAATAAGGAGAATTGGTGCCTGCCTATTACACTAAGGAGGTTGTAGGTAGCCCAGAGAATTAAGCAATAGGTAGCGGGGTGGCCCCCAGCGTTCTACTTCTTGCAGTGATTGTTTGCTGTGCTGCCGAATGTTCATTTCTCCTTCAGAGGCTCCCTTTCTTCCTTTCCAGCAACCTGCAGGCCACCCCATTGCTCCAGCTGCAGTGCCCTGTCATCATGCTACTCTAGACATTTGAGCAATATTTGCCCTTGACGTTGGTAATATATACACATCATTTAAGTCTTAACCTAATGCATTTAAGCGACAGGGATCTATTCATTTGTTGCTAGCAGTTGACGAATGGTGAGTTGTATTACCTTTTTCAAGGGTATGGCATGTCCACAGCACAATCACAAAGACCCAAAAGTGCTGCCATCCAATACTAGGTGCAGCCTCATATGGCGAGGCACTGCCATCTTATGACAGGCTCAGCCTGGGTTGCCTGGGTGCTGCCAAGTACACAGCATTGTATGCCAGGTATATACATGATACAGGGTAGAGCATCAGAGCGCACCAATAAGTAAGCTGGTACTAGCGCTAAGAGAGATATTGGGGAATTTGCATTAATAATTGGGAGAGAGAAAAGTAATGTGTAGAGAAAATAGTCTGTTGGGCAGGTTTCTGACTCTTAATGGAATAGCACAACCCTTACAAGTTTACTGTTGTGCAGCAGGGAGGCGGCTGGGCAAATGTAGCTCGAAACGTTGTTCCATAAGGTAGGGACCGCCGCTGAGCACCCTATGCCTCCACAGCATGGCTACTGGGAGAATTTAGGAACAGTTCATCAGTCAGATGGTACCATGTGCCTAGGTATTGCACATGCATGACAGATTGATTGCCTGTGCTTTGACAAAATGCGTATATGGCTTTTTCAGGATGTCATGTGTTAATATACTGGGCGGGGCAATCAGGGTTATGCCAGGTGTTGCACTCCAGCTATTAGGGCAAGTATTGAAACCCAGCCTTTATACCGGCCAAGGATCGAGTCCTGCATAACTGCACTCATAGGCAAACACTCCAGCTTCTGGGGGGCATCTAAAGTGCAGCTAGTGTGGCATTACACTTTAGCCGCCCAGCTGCAATGTGTGTGTAGCATCAGGCAGGGCACGTGCGGTTCCCAGGACCTCATCACCATGCGCAGGCACGAGCTGCTGGGGAAGAAAAGAAATGTGCCAGTGCTACGTGCCTCGGTAGGTGGTAGCAGTAGCCAATTCAATGTGAATCATCCAAGCAGATCACGCGATGCATGTGATCGTTGCTCCTCTAATGCGGTATCCTTCCGCTCCTCGCCAAAGAGGCCCTATCCCCAGAGGCCCACCGGGGGATGTCCCGGTGCCCTGGTGGGGCAGTCCAGCCCTGAGTGAACTCCTATTTCCCCAACCATGGCATACCAGCCCACCTCAAAGAAATGCACCAGAATCACGCACCACAGGGAAGGCTTCTTTACATGGGGTGGGGACTTCAACTGTGTAAGAGATGGGGTCCTAGACAGGTCTGAACCACCACAACACATAATGAACACAACCTTGCAGGCCCTGAACACAATGGTTGTCCACCCAGACCTGGTCGACGCATGGCGGACCCTACACACCATGGACAGATGCTACTTGCACTACTCATCCCCCCACAAACTACATAACAGGATAGACTACCTGTTCATCGACAAAGACCAAATGCCACAAGTGGAACTCGCACAATATCTAGGCAGAACAATATCAGACCACTCCCCTCTAATCATGCAATGGGAAACCAAAGGACCCAGACCTCCTATCCCGCTGTGGCGTATGCCCGCAGACGCACTCACAGATCAAGCATTCAGAGAGGAACTCGGGGGGGGGGGGGAAGCTAGCGGAATTTGTGAAAATCAACACAGGCAGTGTGGACAGATGGGCCACAATGTGGGAAACACTGAAAGTAGTGACACGAGGAGAGGTAATTGCCGGAGCCAGGGGGGGGGGGTTCGAAAACAACTAAAAAAAGAACTGGAGGCCAAGGAAGAAGAAATAAAACAGCTAGAAACTAACACTAGGATCACCAGCGACGTGGAGTCAAAACTAAAAAACATAAGGGATACCTGCCAAGAGACATGGGGTAGACTATCCAAATTTGACTACACAACCTGCACTGTCAGGGCACACAAAGAGGCAGATAAATCAAGCAGGCTACTGGCGTGGCTCTGCAAGTGAGAACACCCAAAACACCCACCACAGGCAATAAAGGACACCACTGGAACGATACACAGGACACAAATGGCGATCAATAACACCTTTGCTGCCTTCTACTCGAAACTCTATGCCCATGGCAACAAGGTGCCGGAACAAGACATCAGAGATACGCTAGAGGAAATAGGACTCCCCAAACTAAGTAAAGAGCAGAGAGAGACACTGGAAGAAGCAATCACAATTGAAGACGTAACAGAGGCTATCAGATCCCTAGCCACATGCAAGACCCCTGGAAGCGATGGCCTACTGCCAGAATTCTACAAGACATACGAGTCAACTCTGGCTCCACGGCTATGTGAGGTATACATGCAAGCGTACAAATTGGGAACCATGCCAGACACCATGAGGGAAACGTTGATAGTTCCGATAAAGCCAAACAAGCCCGTGGATGACTGCGACTCGTACCGCCCACTAGCGATGCTGAACTACGACAGCAAAATACTGACAGCCATACTGGCCAAGCGACTGGCAAAAGTGGTCAGTGCCCTGATAAAAGAAGATCAAAATGGTTTTGTACCGGGCCGCAACACAACGGCTAACCTGCGCCGATTACAACACATCATGGCACAAACATCAGACAGCAAGTAGGAAATGCCAGTATTATCACTTGATGCAATCAAGACATTTGACTCCATATACTGGGAGTGGTTGCTGGAGGTATTGCGAGAGTTTAGGTCCAGAGAGGGCTTTGTAAAATGGGCCAAAGTACTATATAACTCCCCAATGGCAAGAGTCAAGCGTAGGAGAATGGTGTCAAGGAGGTGGGAATTACAAAGAGGCACCAGACATGGCTGCACGTTATCGCCCATGCTATACATTCTGGGGCTAGAGCCAATCGCCATATACTTTAGAAAGCAGCTCTTCGATGCAGGGATAAGGGTTGGAGACAAATACAACATTATATCCCTCTACGCTGACGACGTTCTTCTATACTTGAGTGACTCCCACACCAACGCTCCGATAGTCCTGGCGATACTTGACAACTACTCACGCTACTTCGGGATGCAGTTCAGCAGGCAAAAATCTTGCACATTTCCACTAGCAGGGCTGTGCGAGAAGGATGCAACAGAGTTGCCGGAGGTGGGAATCAAATGGCAGGCAGAGATGTTCAGGTACCTAGGGGTTAACATCAAACATACACCGCAGCTTACACACGAAGCCAACACGGTGGCCACCAAAATCGGCCTACGAAAATCAATGAGGTTATGGTCCAAGCTGGCACTATCCGTAATGGGCAGAGCAGCGATCACTAAAATGATAATACTCCCGAGGTTCCTATACCATTTCCAAAACGTATGCTATTACATCAGGCCACCCTTCTTCAGACATCTAGAGACACTAATTAAAGACTTTCTATGGGGCATGGCTCGACACAAATTGTCATTAGAAACACTAACACTACCACACAAGGAAGGTGGGATACAGCTACCAGATTTCCAGAAATATTACCTGGCAGCACAACTCAGCCACGTTACGAGGTGGCTATCAGACAAAGTCACAGCTGAAACCAACTATCTACAGCAACCAATAGCCCCGGCACACCTCAAAGAAATACTATGGAACCCACCAACCGACTCAACACACACGTCCTTGATAGTAACCTTCAGCAGGCAGATATGAGATAGAACCAAATTGTTGCTTCACTTGCAGCACCCCTACTCACCGGACATTCCAGTGCTAGCAGATGTATGCAAAGTGCCTGCTGATGTTCCTGTGATGAGAAAGTGGGAATCGGTTGGCCTATACACCTTGGGAGATATGTTCGAAAATGGGGTTTTCAGAGACTTTGATACACTACATACACACGAGGGTCTGGAAAAAGGACAATTCCTATGGTACCAACAGATCAAACACGCTGCCAAAAGAAATGGGACACATGGCCAGAAGAACCAACATCGTGCCCAATATTGGAAGAGATGTACAATCTAAGTGATGGCTGGAGGCCAGTGTCCAGAATATAAGCCCAGCTAGCAGATAGGCCTAACCCCCGCAGTGCCATACTAAAAGAAAAATGGGAAAAAGACCTAGAGACCGCAGTAACTGAGTAAAAATGGAAAAGAGCACTGATCCACCCAAAAGAGGTGTCCAGGAACGTAAGATTCAGACTCATCCAGCTAAATGCCCTCTATAGGACCTACATGACACCTCTCAGAATAGCCAGCATCAGCAAACAGACCTGGCCAAAGTGCCCATGGTGCAACAACGAGGAGGCTGGTATGATGCACATGTTTTGGTGCTGCCCAAAAATACAGAGCTTCTGGGCAAAAATAGAGCGAACCTGCAAGAGAGCGGGGGTGAACAGATACGACTGGTCTCCAAAGAGTGCCTAGTAGGCATGTACCCCAAGCTGAGCAAGCACAAACACATAGTGAAACTAATGGACCTAGTGTGTATACTAGCAAAAAGGGCAATAGCGATGGCATGGAAAACACCTGGAGGGCCACAATATGATTGATTGGCACAAGGAACTAGAGAGATGGACTGCGGCAGAGACCAAGGCCTGGGACGAAGGGATTAGAGGGTCTGAGGAAGACATAAGTGCAACGTTTGAAGCATGGAAAGCCCTAATAAGAGACCTGTTTGCCTCAAAAGATGACAAGCCCCCCTGAAAAGACCACAGTAACACAGCATAGCTAAGCCACAACATGGACAAAAAGCGGAATAGCCACCAGGAACAAGCACCCCCACAATATGTATGCAAATATCAGAGCCACAACGCCTAATTAACTTTAACTGCCACAAATCCACTGCAGCAGCAAAAAGACAGTACCTGTTATATGTTGTTTATGGTTTAATAGTTGGTAGAAAAGATGTCAATGTCACATGTGATAAAATAACCACAATATTGCGAAATCTAACGCTGTATGTTTGACAACAAATGCAAATAAAAATACTTAAAAAAAAAAATTATCTCTTTCAGAGGGGGAATACACCAGGATGTCGTCAATATAGACCAGGGCACAGACATCTATTAATTCCCGTAATACATCATTCATGAAGTATTGAACGCTGCGGGAGCGTTGCACAGCCCGAAAGGCATAACCTGATATTCGTACAGGCCATACTTGGTGCGAAATGCGGTTTTCCATTCATCCCCTTTCTTTACACGTACAAGGTGGTAAGCTCCTCTGAGGTCTAGTTTGGTGTAGATTTGGGCATCGTTGACTTGGTCCAACAGTTCCGGGATAAGGGGCAAAGGGTAGCGGTTTTTTACTGTGATTTGATTAAGTGCGCAGTAATCGATGCAAGTCCTCAAATCTCCTTCCTTGTTGGGTACGAAGAATAAGGGAGAGGCTGCCGGTGATTTTGACGGGCGGATAAACCTATTAGCCAGGTATTGATCCAGATAGGACTTCAAGGGGGGATTTTTGGTTTCTGTAAGTGCATAAATTCGACCACAGGGAACCTGTGTGCCATGTATCAGGTCGATCTGACAGTCATAGGGCCTATGTGGCGGTAATGTGTTAGCCTGTTCCTTCTGAAAAACATCTTGATAATCCTGATATTCTCTTGGTAAGGTGTCCATTGGTTCCGTGATCCCTGATGCTATTTCTTGAACAGATTTCAGGTTTGACTGTGGTATAGATTTCGGGTAGCAAGCGTGGGCGCATTCGTTGGAAAAGGTCAGTCTCTTTGCACGCCAGTCTATGTGGGGATTGTGAGTTACTAACCATGGCATCCATAAGATCAACCCGAACAGAGGAGCTTTGATGAGGTCAAACGTGATTGCTTCTTGATGTCCATCCTGACACAGAAGGGTTAATTCTGTTGTGCATTGGGTTACTGGTCGCCGAAGCAATTTCTTTACCGTCAACAGTAGTTACCTTTCCAGTTGTTGGTTTTGTGCATAAGGGAAGTCCCATTTCTGTTGGCAGATCTCGATCTATGTAATTACCAACTGCTCCACTGTCTATATACGCCTCTATGGCATGCATCCACGACGGTCGTTGATGATTGATCGAGATTACTGGTAGGGCAAAATGTGAGGTCTGTGACTCATCCTTCTCGCTCGACAGGCGGACCTCTACGCTTGCCGGCCTGGTAGTTTTCAGATTCCTTTCCATCATCTTCTTTCTCTGTAGCGCCTACTACCTTCCTTGGAGGTTTCACTGGGCATTCTTTGAACAAGTGACCTGATTTACCGCAATACAGGCATAACTGTAGCTGTCTCCTCTTGTCTCTTTCAAACATGGTTAAAGGGGGTCGTACTCCTCTAATCTGCATGGGTTCTGTAGTATTTTCTGATGGACGTTGAACATTGTCCTTTGAGCGTACGTACATGGCATGGTTTTCGAGTCTACTTCGGTCTGTTCTTTGATCCTGTAATCTGTGGTACAACTGCACTACAAGGTTGATAAACTCTGAACAGTCTTTAGGTGGGTCTACCACTTGAGCAAGGACATCCTTCAGGTCTCCTTGTAGGCCCTGATGAAACAACATGGTTCTTTTGTCTTCAGGCCACCCCGCTTCCACGACCAGTCTATTAAAGGCAGCAATATAAGTCAGCAAATCTTGATTTCCTTGGCGGAGGGACAGGAGTTTGTTATCAAGAGCTTGTCCATGCAAGTGTCGAGCAAATAGCTTTTCCATCTCCTGTTGAAAACCCCCCGAAGTCCGGCAGTAACGTGTCATCCCGGCTCACTAAAGGTACCGACCAGTCTGCGGCACTTCCACTCAAATATGATAACACGAAGGCCACCCTCGCCTGGTCATTTGGGAAAGCCCCAGGTCAACAAAGAAAATGGAGAAGGCACTGGTTCATGAATGTTGCGTACCTTCTGTGGTCTTCATTAAATCGTTCTGGTGGTACCAAAGGTACTGCTCCCGGCAACGCTATCTTTAATGGGTTGACTGATGACGGTGTAGCAACGGATGGGGCGAATCCAGTCAATGGAGCTTGCCCCAACTGTGTTTGTAGTAGCTGTTTGCTTAGTTCATCAGTACAGTCTTTCGTGACTATTAATTCTCATATTAAGGCATTGGTTTCTTGCCGGGCTGCGGGTACTTCGGTGCCTAATTGTCCCAAAAGCTGAGCTAACTGGTCAGTTTCAGATGTCTCCATGACGCCCAGGTAGATAAGGTTTAAAGGCTTTGTGTTCTGTTACGCTCATCTGATATCCCCGGGGGCGTCTGGAAGGCTCTGATATCTGGAACCCTGGATGCGTAGTTGCCCAGTGCTGAATAATGAATCTGCAATTACAGAAGGGAGGATTTGTGATAACTGTCTCTAAAGGGTGAATCTCCCACCTCTTTCAGACCGATTCCCTTCCCACTGGGTTCTTTTCTCATCTTAGTTATTTGTAGAGTGAGCTATCCGTCCTGCGTTTCTTGTGCAGGGGCGCTTGACGTTTGTTGGCGAGCTGCCCGAGTTGCTTCACTGGTGCAGTACACCTTCCTTGGGCCCAGGCCTGCTGTGACCCCGAATCTGCTGGTAGGCAGGTAGGTTTGTTAATTGTACGTCTTTGTTCTGTTTATGGTGGGAATTCGTTAATGTCTTTATCTCTTTCTTTTCAGGCGCAAAGGTCTTGATGCTGGCGTGCCGGATGGAGAGGCATATTTCTAGTTAAGAGAAAGTGCAAAACGCAGCGTCTTTATTGTCTTTTAAAGCTAACCTGTGTTTTCTTCTTCTTCTCCTCACAAGCCGCTGTGGTGCTGCGAGTGGATGAGAGCGCGATGAAAAACAGGCCCCCTTAATCCGTTAAGATAAGTACAGCGCTGTGCGGTTGTTTAATATTGAAAGCGCGGCGTGGTGCGATGGAATTCAGGTAAAACTCTCGGAATTATATGTTTTGGAAGCACGCGCATTCTAATCTTGTTTTTCCGTTTCTCGTTATTGCAGGTCGCGATGTTCGAGCAGCAGCTGTGGTAGCAGTTTGCCGGAAGTCCTTTCTAGTACTCACAGGTGAGTGATGTTTCTTCTTCTCTCGGTTTCCACAGATTGCAGCCCGGTTGAGATGCTGGGTGCTGGATGGTGTTTTCTCAGGTAAGACAGAATAATCTTGTTCTTGTTCTTCCAGGACTACAGGAAGATGCTGAAGACCAGGAGCTGGACACGGTGAGCATCACGCTGCTGGTTGCAGAATAACACGAAGTGTGTTCTGTAGTCAGGATGTGGTTTATATAGCCCAGGTAAAGTAGTACCAGGGAAAGTAGTTCCAGGCCTGCCACACCCAAAACACTAGACCGCGTGGCTTGGTTCTTAGAACTAGGCTGTGTGGGGGCTTCCATGTTGGAATTAAAGGCCCATGTACATAAATGGGACCTAGTTTGAACAGCCCTTCCTTCCTAAATATGAGCCTGGTGCCAAAGGCACCAGGACTGGCTCCAGCAGCCCTTTTGCAGTGGTTTTAAGGCCCTCTGGGTTCTGGTGGGAGCCTGCTTGTGGCACAACTTGTGCCCCCTCACAGTGGTCATGACAGCTCCCGCCTGCAGGACTATGAATCAGCCAGTCCGGAAACAACGGTGGCAGTGGTTTTACCGCCACCATTCTTTCCGGACCGGCAGGGTCGTAATGAGGTCCATGGTCTCTGCTGTGTGGGAAAGTGCTGCCTGCAGGGGTCAGTACTTGTAATTAAAAAAAACAAATGGAAAGGCATCCACCAAAAGGTAGGATAGCAGTGCAACCGCCTCTACTTATGTTTCTTAATCATAGGTGCCAACCCGCACAGGCATCCCTTTCACCACACAGCTCTGTTGGATGAAAGGGCTGCTTGCGGGTGTTAGCGCCTCAGATTACGAAACAAAAGGAGAGGCAGGCATACAGCTTTTATACATTGTGTGCACCCGCCTCTCCTTTTCTTTCTTAATCAGAGTCGAAGCCCCCTGCAGCAAGCCCTTTCACCAGGTGGCAGAGACCATCTCTGCTGTGTGAGAGGGCTGTCTGTGGGGGTTATTGCCTGTGATTAAGATACAAAAGAGGAGGTGGTTGTAGCAAAAATAATGATAGAAATACACCCACTTCTCCGGACTGACTCCTAATGCCTGTCCTTAGAAGCAATTTCCAATGCCCCTCACACTCCCCCCCGCTGCCCATACTTAGTCAGGCAGGTGAGCAGTGACAACGCTATTCTTACGTTCATATCGCACCTCCTCCACTGGAAGGTGTTGGGCATGTGGTGGGACAGTAAACCAAGTTACATTACCATTTTGGAGGGATAAGGGGAGGGCACACACAGCTAATACTTCCAATGTCACTCACACTTGCACAGTAAAACCGTTCTCCAATCCCCTCAAGGACTCCTCCTGGCACGGTGGCGGTATACATTGGGTGCATCCAATGCTGGCAAACATTCAAACTACAAGGAGTTATTCCAAGTCTCATTGCATCTTTATTATGGTGGTGCTCTAGCAAGAGACTGTCAAGTTAACATATATATTATACAGCTATAAAAGTGACTTGTGCTTTATTGATGACTGTAGAGCTGCAGGCAGGTACTTCACCTCCTGCTCTGAGATATGATAATGGGTCTCATCAGGAGTTGGGGGCAAGTGGGGTGAGCTTGGTGGTAATTCCACTGGACGGAAATACTGTTACTGCCGTACTGTCAGGTGGAATCACTGCCACATTATGAGTAGACAGCTATGCTCACTAACCAAAGGCAATGGCCCTCATTAGGACCCTGGCGGAGAGGGTTTTACGCCGGCGTAGTGCATGGCGTACCTCTCCGCCAGACTACGAGTTCCCGTAGCGCCATGGATGATTTTTACGCCTGCTTTTTGCAGGCGGAGAAATCCATGGCGCTACGGGACCTTGATGTTAATTACGCCACCGTAATTTACGGTGGCGTAATTAACGCCTTCCCCACTCCCATTATACCCTATGGGGCAAGAATGGGAATGGGGAAGGGTAAAATGGGGATTGGGGACTTACCGCCCCGCCAAGGTCGGCATGGGGCGGTAAGTCCGCCAAACCACCTTGGCGGAGTTGGCAGCTTTGCGCCATGGACCATGGTGCAAATTGCACCATGGTCCTCTGCCAAGGTCCTAATGAGGGCCAATAACAGTAATTCCGTCTGGCTGAATTACTGCCGAAAATCATCTTAAATTGATACATTTTCCATGTTTTAGCAGAATTTCTGTTACCGCTAGAAAATTGGAGGGATTACCAAACAGGATTTCCATGGCGGAAATAGCATCTTTAAAAACACAATCCATCCCGAATCCACCACTTCCGATAGCCAAACAGCAGCTAAACTTTGCAGACACATGCCAGGAGACAAGGGCCTGTCGAGAGGGCTTGAATTTAGGGTCCGAAAACCGAAATTCTGTAAAACTGAGCCGCTAGCTGCTGGTCTAAGCAGAAGAGCTTTCTGAAAGCCACCATCGCAAGACATTCATCCACCAGAAAAATACCACAATATGGACTGAAATAAGGGACAAGGTAGTGGCCACTGTGCAGCGAGACGTAAAAGATTGCAAGAACAGGTGGATCTACCAAAGGGCACATGTCAGCAGTTTCATCACCACTTACTGCTTGCCATGCAACGTCTGCCACTGGAGGAGGCACAGTGGAGCCGCTGCCCTCGCCCCTTGGAAGTAGAGAGAGGCAGGAATTCACCTCATGGCAGGGATCGAGGGAGTGGGAGCAGCAGAGGTCGGAGCAGGAAGCCAAGCTGAACCAGGTGAGCACAAAGAACACCATAGGAACAGGTATATGTGATGGCAGTCCATGTTTCCAGCCATCATTAGGCGCACACTCAGGTGACATTGTTGATGGTAAGTCCCTTGCTGGCTCACTGTCAACAATGGCTCAGGAATAGAGATGACGGCCCATTCCATGTATACACCTGGAAGTCACACCACGTGGAAATAATTATAATTGTTCTTTTATAGCGCGCTTATTTATTTATTTGTTCATTTATATTGGCCCAGAGCCCGCAGGCATCCGGGTGCAGAAGAAAAAGATAGAAGCAAGGCAGAAAAGGGGAGGACCGAAGGATAGGACAAGAAGAATATACTTGTTTCACTGATTACTGGAAGAGCGAGGTTTTCAACTTTTTCCCGAAGCTCAACAGATTTTCATCCACACTCAGATTTTTCAGGAGATTATTCAATCGCTTGGCGGCCCGGACAGCAAAAGACCTGCCCATACCTCTTGCTCTTTTGCTCCTGGGAGCCGACAGGTAGGCCCGTTGCTAGACCTGGTGGTTCTTCCCGAGCAGTGAGTCTTAGTACAAGCTTCCAGGTAACCAGGTGCCTGGCCATAGAGGCATTTATGAACTAATATCATCGCCTTAAAATGGATGTGTGCTTCCACCCGTAGCCAGTGAAGAATCTGTCTGTAGGCGGAGATGGGTTCATGCCTGGGAATATTTTTGACAATCGGTACAGCGTCGTTTTGAAGCACCTGCAAGAGTTTTAATAAATTTTTACTAATACCGACCTTGAGCGCATTGCAGTAATCAATCCTAGGTGTTATCAGGGCACGTACCAAGGTGGCACAGTTAGCCTCTGAGACGTAGGGCTTTACTAATCTCAGAAGCCTGAGACAGTATTGGGCTTTGTTGGTGACATTTATAATATGGGCATCTAAGCTCAAGGATGATTCAATCCTGACGCTCAATGTCTTGACTTTGCCAACTGCCTTAATGAAATGTTTTTCAGTGATAAAACCTGCATACTGGCTGTCCAGTTTTGCTCTAGCTTCTGACGAGCCAAATGGCATAAGCTCAGTTTTGGTGGTGGTATTCTATTATTGGTCATCCAGTTATGTATCATGGCATAGACCTTGTTTATCCTCTCAGCCTCTTCTGTATAATTGCCCCTCAGCTCAAAAACGAGCTGAGTATCATCAGCATAATTAGTGAAATGCACCCCCAGCCCTTCCAGAAGGTCACAGAGAGGACGGCAGAAGAGAGAGGTGAAAACAGGCGTCTTGTGGCACACCTCATTTAAGTAACTCATCGGGCGAGTGGGCATTGCCCCAGACGATCCTAGACACACGTCCGGTCAAACAAGATTAAATCCAGGCAATTGCCTCTGTGGAATAAATACCTGCCCTTGTCAGTCCCCCTAATAGTTTATCATGGTTGACAAAGGTCAAAGGCTGCTGACAGATCTATCAACATTAGCAGCCCTGCCTTGCCGTTGTCCATAATCTGGAGCATTTCCGATTGCATATTCAATAATGCACTCTCTGTGCCAAAGCAGGCTCTAAAACCTGACTGCCGTGGGCGTAAGGCTCCAGACACTTCCAAAAACTCCTGGAATTGGGAGGGGGCCACTTTGTCCAGCACCTTTAGCAAGAAGGGGGCATTGGAGATGGGTCTGAAGTTGGAATAGGCTTTAGGTCCAGCCCTGTTTTTTTTAGTAATGGGGTGACTGAAACCTTCATCAGAGCATTAGGAACATAGCTTTCTCTGAAGCTGCCATTAGTAAGCCGTACAAGGAAGGGAAGGAATAATTCCTTATTAGCAAGAATAATTTTCGATGGCAGGGTTTCCCCCACGCAATTATGCCTAATCATTTTTTTCATGTTGTTAATCAGGGTTTCTTTCGAGGTGTTAGAGAAGTTCAAGGCTGGTTTATCACACTGGGCCGATTCCTTGTTATTAGCGGGGGGTAGGGGAGGGAGGGTCGTGAGCTCAATTCTACCTAACCTGTCCACAATATGGGATTGTGCTGCAGTTACTTTCTGGGCAAAAGCTTTCTGAATGGCTTCACAATCCAAGGTGGTGGGGGAGAACTGTTGCAGCATTGCCTTTGGTTTTTCAAGTTCCTGAAGGATCTGAGAAAGCTTCTTGGAGTCGTTTTCAGCCTGGGCAATTTGATGGTCAAAATGTTTTTTTTTTAGCATGCAAAATCTCCATGCGATACAGTTTTTCCAGGGTTTTCAATTGTTCTCTATTAACAGGAGCCTGATCCTTCACCCAGGCTCGTTCTGCTTTCCTCTTCTCCCTTTTACGATCCTGTAGTGCTTCAGAGAACCACTTCTGGTCGTTCGACCTTTCCCTAACAGTCTTGGGTGACTGGTGCTATGTGATCTAGTAGATTGTTAAACAGTCCATCAAATTCCAGGACTGGATTGTCTGGGAAATTCTGATCAGAGGTGGATTGCATAAGTTTAACCAAACAGGATGCCAAGTCTCCTTGTCGAACTTTGTTGGAGTTTCTGCTGAATACGGTGAGAGAGGGGTTGTTTTTATGGACCATAGGAGTGGGCTTAATACCAGAGATTAGTTTCTAAGCATGGTATTTGGATTGCGCTGCATTGTCTTACTTCCAAGACAGACGCGCTGCCCCTGAGCTATCCCCCCCTCACCCTGAATGGAAATAAATTGGATGACTGTAAACATCAACATACTTGTAACCTCATGCAACCTTCAAAGCTAGAAATGCCCAATGCCATGACCATCAACCCAGAGATACCCTTGGCCATGCCATATACACCATGCCAGATGAATGCAATTGACAGGCCGCATGTAAGGAAGGCATGCTATCAACAGTAAGACAGACACAAGTGACCATAGTTGAAGGGTGTTTATTGAACTTTAAAAAAAGGTTTGAAAAATGCCTATCTAATCCTAAATCTAAAGATGGGAGCAAGCTACTACCATCAAATAATAATAACGGAGTCATAGTGGTGTCTTGTCAAAAAAAAAGGGCCTATACCAAACAAACCTATTGCCAATTCTTACCTCTAATTACAAATAGTGTGGGAAACACTGTTATGTAAAAGAAAGAAGTGTCGAAGAAATGGTAAGTCAGGATATTCAGGCCATTGGCCACCCTTCCCCACGTTTTCAGCACAGGACAAGGTGACACACTCAAGCTTAGCACAGTCTCTGACTTCTCTAGCACGAGGGTGCAGTTCTAACATTAGCATCAGGGCCTTCCGTGCCCAAGTCTCTTTGCCTTTCAAAGGCTCTTCTTTCAGAGGGCCTGATATGACAAACAATACGTTATTTTCCTCTCAGGATTTCACATGCACTCAATTTCTCAGATGATTCACTATTCAGCTCGGTTTCCCCCTCACCGAGCTCAGATCCCCTACAACACAATGTTCAATCAGACTCCCTCCAGCAGGCTCAGACCAATTTTAACTTACTTTAACACAAACTTGCTTTAACCAAAAGCTCTCAGCTGACCTCCCTCGTTCGGGCTCGGACCAACTTTATCTACTTTGTCATCAACTCTTTTTACTCTATTAACATCGAAGACTTTTGATTGTGCACTGGATTTTGATTGACCCGATTCACAATCCTTTGTCACTCTTTCGCTTTTGCCACCTCTCAGCTGGATTCCTTACAGAGACCTTCGAATGAGCATGCATGCAGTGGCGGACCACTCTGTCGAAGGTATCGAGTCTTGGTTTCAAAGTTCAATCACTCATCTGTTGTCCAATTTTACTTGCGTTGGTTATCACATGCACGTCATACACTGTTCGCTTCAGCAGTCACCATACAATGTTGCTGCTTGCAACCTTGGCTTCAACAAAGACCAGTCTGGTCTAGGCCTCCTTAGCTCACCGGCTAGTGCTGCTTTGTTGTAGGAGCCAAGGACTGTACTACAGCAGCAGGCGATTCTCCCTGCCTTGATTATTGACGCGGGAGAGCCCCGGGTACCCTCGACACACAATGCAGGATTCTTCAGCCTGGTTTCCTGGTCTTACGCTTTCCATTCTCGAGGTTTTGTGAAAGTAACGGTTCCTCGTCAAAAAGGTCAAGGGCACTTCACTCCTTGCGATCCCCTTCTGTTTTGCCATCTTTTGCCTCATGTTAAACTGCTCTCTTGGATCTGCTGCTTACTCGTGTGCTTTGCCTCGCTCAGAGTGTGCTCTCGTGCTCCACCTTTTATCCTTGTGGGGAAATGTAATGGAAGTCAGGTGTGTGTGATGGTCAGTAATTGCCTGACCCTGCCTGACTATCGTATTGAGACATGTCAGGTATACGGCTCGGGTGTTAGTCCGTTTTCTCTCATAGGGAGCTGTTTGTGAGAAATTGTTTGTGCTGTGAAGAGGGTGGGGGGTTTGAGTTTCTTAGTATCCTACCTGGTAGGATGGGATAAAGGTGTTACAGGGAAGGGGATACCATGTCTTGCCATCCAGACTCCCACTCCCCGAAGACCCCTCCCCCCAGGTGATCCTCCGGCACTGGTCCACCCCCGGGAACTGGATCCAAAAGCGATGGCCGTGTCCTCGCCACCTGGATGACAGATCCCCACGGACTAACAGTTGAGAGACATTCAGGTTTCTCACACACCACACATGAGCAAACATGTACCAGAGGCCACATTACACACAAATGTGTAAGGAACCATGCCGTATCTATACAGTGTATGTTGTGCACAACCACAAAAGTATCCACCCCAGGAGTCAGAGAACCGTAAAAAGCATGCCAAGTTACATAGGGCTGAACAGAGACTCCCAGAAAAGCAGACCTAGAATTGCAGCCAACTGTGCCAACACCCCTGGGGACACATCCTAGCCGCTACAACAAGATATTAACAAACATGCACTTTGTATCATTAATAGACCAGCTAAGTCACATGGAAGTTGCAGTGCAAATTTTTTGACCCCAGTGAACTGTGCACAAGACAGCCTTAACACCCACACAAACATAGATGTACCCAGTTCACTTAACATTTTCTGTGTGCCCTGTATGTACCTGCCCCTGCATACATGACAACTGATTCCAGGTCATTCCTCGCATTGCAGTCACACATGGCAGTCAGGGTGAAGGCACCAGTTCCTCCACATGCTGCGTACAACACCTCAACTGAAGGCACGCCCCCACCTAGTCTGCCACACTTGCACTCCATACATCAGGGAGTCACTGCAAGAACCCAGCCACAAAAGCAGGTACCAAGGTGTACCTAGAAGCATCTGCCATCTCTACGGCCGTTCACACCTCCATATCAACATATGCACCGGCCACCACAAGGCTGCCTGCCCCTTATCTGCTGCTGCACCCATCACCACCTTGGCCTGCAGTCCATCAACTATCTTGACAGATGAACCATCCCTCACTGCAACTTCCAGCAGTGAGCCTGCCTAAAGTCATGTAGGAGTACCTCCTGCGACAACCAACAGTCTGCCTGAATAACTCTCCAGTGTAGGCTCTATCACCTGTCAGCAGTGCGCCTAGAGTTGCCCTATCCTCATCTACCAACCTGTCCAGGCAATGTGTCACCTGTGACCACTTCTGACCAATCCTCTGTCTCTGGTGACCTTCAGTGGCATCCAAAGTATGATGATACTTTACACACCGATTATGAGGCTTCAGACGATGGCAGCAATGAGCCACAGAGATGTCATATGGACCCCCTCTTCTGTTCGCCAGCCTGATTGTATGCCCAGGCATCCTATTCACTAGGCCTGAAGGTGTACTTAGTGATGCGTTATTCACCATCTGGGAGAGGCTCACAGGAATGGAGCAGCGGCAGGAGAAGATGGAATACCTCACAGAGCTCCAGCTGCAGCATCAACAGGCAATGTCTTATGCTGTGCAAGGGGCCTCAAGGAGAATAGCCAGGGAAATTGCATGCCAGTGCCTCCACCTGACTGAGGTGACTGCAAAAAATATTGTGTTGGGCCAGACGTTTGTAAGAGCTTCCTGGAGCTCTGTCGGCTGACCAGGAGAATATGCAGACCATACTTCTCCTTCCAATGCAACACATGCGTGGCCTGGAGTCAGTCAGCTATGCCTCCATTACCCCCACAGAAGGGTCACAAGCAGGGAGCCCCCATCGGTGGTCGTTCCGCACTGCCACTTACACAGAAAAGACGGTTTCTGGCCAAGAAAAACAAACTCGAAGATGATATTGACATGGTCATTGAGGGTAGAGGGAGTGCATGGGTGATGGGGATTGTGGGTGGATGGAGGGTATGGATGTTGGGGTTGGAGGGAGGGCATGGGCATTTCTTTAAGTAAAAATGAAATCATATTAACACTTGAACAGATGAGAGGACAGTAATTTTTGAGTGGGTATGCCAATTGTACTAAGTACTCTATACAATTATTGTGAGGTGTGTGTAAGGAAATGTCCTTAAAAGACATTTTCAATCAGTTCTTGGCGCACAAGACATCCGTACCTGCATTCATCACGGTCACTGCATGACGGCAAGTGTTCTCCAGCATCTGTCCCATCATCCTCTGGGGGAGCAGGTCGGGGAGCATTTCGGCATCCAGGGTTAGGGAACATGTCTCCTAATGCACATATTGTGCGGCATGACACACACAACAATTAGGCCCACCTTGTCTGGTTTATACATTAGGGCACCTCCTGTCTGATGGAGACATCACATTGGTCCTTTCAGCCGGCCAATGGAATGCTCTATGCAGAGCCTGGTCCATATATGTGCCTCATTGTTCTCTTCCTGTGTTGTCTGTTGGTTCTGGGCAGGCGTCATCAGCCATGGGAGCTGAGGGAAGTCTGAGTTACCTGCAAAGGCAATGGGGATAGGTGTTGGTTACCGAAATATGAGCAAGTGTAACTCTCTGGGAGCCATCGACAAAAACGAAGGAATAAAGTTGCCCCCACCAAAATGGCCGACACACATAGCTACGTGTGGCCATATTGGTACCTAGCGTTGATATAGCAACGCTCAGGACCGTAGCAAACATTTGCAGCCGGCGCGCGAGAAGGAACGATCGTACGCTTGTAACAAGGTAAGCAACTGCAACAGAACGGCGATCAACAATCGCTTAGAAAACATTATGCCGATACTGTTTGAACTGATAGGGATCTGTTAACACGATCTTACCTCCTATTGTAGAGTGAGCATTACGAGATAGTGTATCTCGTCACACAGAGAATCAATACTGCAAACAGGTCAGTAGTCCACATAGGGTGCATATTGCCAGAAATAAAAGAATATTCCTCTAATAATTATATGACTCTATATGAGGGAAGAGAATATTAACAACAACAATGGGCACACTGCATGGGTTTATGCCAGTAAGCAAATTGGGATAATGGACATGACAATACAGAGGGATAACTCGGTTACTTTCACGTATATATCGAACGACAACATTGGCACTGGGCATGATAAATAAGATGGTTCACAGATGCTATAAAGAATGATAATTGAGAATTGCTATAACAGAAAAGCTATAACAAAATATATTCACAAGATACATTTTGCTTATGTTTTCTCCTATCTGTTGATTTTGTGTTTGTAACTGTGGGCGCCCTGTACATACTATATGGATCAAATGTGTTTCATTAATGTCTTTATGTATAATTGATTTGAACATTTCAATATATAATGTATCCTTGGTGTTTATGATTTAGTTGACATTTACAACATGGCTCTGAAGAAGGAATTCATTCCGAAATGCATTAGCCACATAGGGTTGCATAACTGTTTGCCTCTGATACAGCATTAGCCTAATTAGTGAAGCTGCACTTCGAAAAATTGGATAACTGAAATCCAAGAGCTACTTGAGAAATAAAGGATCTTAACATAACTATACCTAAATGACAATTTTTTGACAAAGTCTAACAAAATTGCTGAAACCGAAGTGGGTATTAAGGGTGTGCGGCCCACACCGAAGGCTTAAAAGTCTTGGTCTCTTTGCTTCAAGTGTAACAATTAGTCATGATATGATGGCCAACATGTCAGCTAAACATTTGAATTCACAAGTTTGCTCTCTCTATCTTCATTATATAATGCCTCCTGGAATATGATACTGAGCCTCATCATGAGTTGGGTGGTGTACCGCCGGGGCTAATAGCGTTACTGCCAAACCCCCCCGGCACTATTAGCGACGGACCACAGGTTTGGCGGAACGGGAATTCCCCATTCCCCATTGGGCCCATTTGGGAATTCCCCATTCCCCATTTGGCCCAATGGGGGATGTTCGGCAGGATTACCGTCGGCGGTGTTACCGTGCGGTAATAGCGCCCGAAAATCAGCAAATTTGTGGCGAATTTACCCCCAGCTCAAAGCTGGGGCTAAATGCTGCCAAGCCCGTGTTTTGGCGGACCCTTAAATGCGGCGTTAATAGCGTTACTGCCGCACTTAAGGGTTACTGCCAAACTCGTGATGACCTCTACTCTGTTGTGACCTGTGTAGGTATGGTTTCCCTGGAGTTCACTGTTAGTATATTTCTAGTACATTTGGAATCATGCATTTCTGTCAAGCTCTTACGTTGTCCTGTGCAGCTTTGTCCAGTGGGGTGCTGGTTCTTTTGTGTCGTATCAGAGGGCAGGTCCTTCATAAACAGAGCTGTGACGGGGCATTCATTACATTGACATCAGAGCGCCTGCAGGTGAGTGCTGTGGCCTGTGACCCCCATGGCCAGCTTCCTAACTTTGGGCCTCCATAGTCCAGCGGCCCGCGCCGCTCGCATTCCCCGGCACCTCCTCTCCCTCCCTCCTCCCGCCTCCCTCCCCGCCCCCAGAGCCTGATTGGGCAGTGCCCCTGAGCTTCCTGGTCCTCCTCGCCTGCGTGCTCTCACTACATCCAGGGTGCCTGCAGGTGAGTGCCGTGGCCTGTGACCCCCCTGGCCAGTTCCTAACCTTATGCCTCCATAATAGTCCAGCGAGACGCGCTGCTCGGATTTATTCTGACCAAACTAGGCCCCCAGGCCCAAGAAGCGTCCCGCTGCCACCCGCACCCTCTTCCAAGTCTCTCTCCCCTCCCGCCTCCTGATCCGCCCATCCCCACTCTCATTGGTCCTCTCTGCCTTCATCACTGGTCCCCCAGGGCAGCCCTCTGCCCAGCAGCCCCTTATGGGTAAGGGCCCCAAAAGCGGCTCCAACAGAGGCAGCTCCAGGAGGTGTCAGCAGGGGATGCCAGTGGCCTGCTGTCAACCAGCAACTACAAGGACCAGTAAGGTAGGAGTGGCTTGAGTCGGGGGAGAGCATCAGCCCTACCCTTGAAACCTGACCACTTGCATTGGGTGACATTTGGATTGCATTGATAGGCCTCTCTCCCAATATACAGGTCTCTCAAAGTTAGCAGTGCCCCTGTGCCCAAATTGCATTGTATGTTGTTTAGATTGCATCGATAGGCCTCTCTCCCACTATACAGGTCTCTCAAATTTAGCAGGGCCCAGTGCCCAAATTACACTCCGTGATATTTAGATTGCTTGATAGGTCTCTCTTCCACTATACAGGTCCCTCAAATTTAGCAGGGCCCCTGTGCCCAAATTGCATTTTATGACGCTTAGATTGCATTGATAGGCCTCCCTCCCACCACACAGGTCCCTCAAATTGAGCAGGGGCTCTACCTGCAAATTGCTTTGTATTTCGTTTAGATTGCATTAATAGGCCTCTCTCCCACTATACAGGTCTCTCAAGTTTAGCAGGGGTTCTCTCTCCAAGTTGCATTGTATGACGCTTAGATTGCATTGATAGGCCTCCCTCCCACCACACAGGTCTCTCAAATTGAGCAGGGGCTCTGCCTGCAAATTGCTTTGTATGACGTTTAGATTGCATTGATAGGCCTCTCTCCAACTATACAGGTCTCTCAAATTCAGCAGGGGCTCTCCCTCCAAATTGCATTGTAGGATGTTTAGATTGCATTGATAGGCCTCTGTTACGCTCACCTAGTATCCACAGGGACGCCACCCAGCGTGGTTACTCGCTGGTATGCTTCTCAGCTTTTCCCTGATGTGGTCTGCGGGGAAGGTTCTGCCTGAAAATACAGGAGGACTGTGTTCAAGACTGACCGACTGGGGTAAATATCCTCCCTCCACCCCGTTTGCTTTCAGTACCTCTGGCACCCTCTCCTCACCTTGTGGTAGAATTAGGCATGCTATCTGTCCTGCCTTCTTTGCAGGGGTGCGTTGTCTTTCATGGGCGAGTGCGGTCCAGTTACTTCACTGACGCCGGCCTGTTTGATATTGTTCAGTGAGGTCTTATTGCTGTTCTTTAGTTTTGTTGCTATCCTGCATGCCTTTCTTTGTTTAAAATGGCTCTTTTTTCTCCCTTAGGTATGCAGAGCTTCAGCGCGGCGGACTGGCTTGGTTGAGCCTCGCTGGTAAATGATGGTGCATTAAGAGCGCTATGATGCGGTAAGTAAGCGCTATGCACAGCGCTGCAAAGTCTTGCCTTTGCAAACCTGTGTTTTCCTTCCTTGTAGGTCGCGGTGTTCTTCGGCGCGAGTGGAATGTCCGGAGTGGTGCCGGCCAAGAAGCGACATGCCAGGTAAGCCTTTTGAGCAGTTTGTAATTTGTAAATGTCTCTACAGCTTTCTTTAATGTTGCCTCTATCTTCCTCTTTCAGGTCGTTCTGTCCGGGAGGCGTGTAGATTCGAGGCAGGTAAGATGCTGCTGCTAATGATGTTCCTTTTGTCTCCTTGCAGGTTCTGCTTCTCCGAGGCTCGAGGGAATAGCTGGACACGGTGAGCGTCACGTTGCAAGCTGCAAAGTAACACGAAGCATGTTCTGCAGTCAGGGTGTGGTTTATGTAGCACAGGTAAAGTAGTACCAAGGAAAGTAGTTCCAGGCCTGCCACACCCAAAACACTAGACCGCATAGCTTGGTTCTTAGGAACCAAGCTATGTGGATGCCTCCATGTTGGCTGGCAATACAATAAAGTAGTTCCATAGCACATTGCTGTTTATGGTGTATGAGCCTGGCGCCATAGGCGCCAGGACTGGCCCCAGGAGTGCTTTTGAAGAGGATGCCAGGCTCTAGAGGCCCGAGTCCTAACTCCACCTGGCCAATGGGTTTGCCAGAGGGGGTTTTGGGCGAGGGTCGTGACAGCACTCCCCCGTAAGGCCCCTCCCATGGTGTTCCTTCTGTCTGGCCCAGGTTTGGTTGGGAGGTTCCGATGGAATTTCCTGATTAGACGTGGTGTGTGGATATTCTCACTGGGCTCCCAAGATCTATCGTGTGGTCCAAATCCTTTCCAATCGACGAGATAATATAGCTTGGTCCTAGAGTATTTAGAGTCCAAGATATCTTTGACTTCCAATTCTGGTTCTCCGTCAACAAGTATGGATTTAGGTGGTGTTCCAATCCGTGTGCCGGGTTGCATTGGTTTCAGGAGGGACACATGGAATACCGGGTGGATGTGTAGATTAGGTGGTAAATCCAGTTTCACAGCTGCTGGGTTGATAATTTCCTTAATGGTATAGGGTCCTAAGAATCTGGGACGAAAGGTCCAGGGTTCCCTTGATGGGCACGAATTTTGCGGCTAACCAAACTTTGTCTCCTACTTGATAATCAGGGGCCTTTTCCGGTGTTGGTCGGCAAATCTCTTTTGTTTTTCTTCGTCATTAATAAGGTGTTCCTTTGCCCTTTTGAAAGCCTGAGTAATGGTTGTGTGTAGAGTCTTTACCGCTGGCATTTCCAAGCTGGCTTGAAGGTCTAGTTCAGAGGTACGTGGATGTCTGCCATGAAGGGTATAGAAGGGCGTTTGTCCCGTGCTTGAATGCAAAGAATTGTTATATGCATATTCGGCTATCCATAGTAGGTCTTTCCAATTCCTTTGTTCGTGGTGCAGCATGCACCGTAAATATTGCTCGTGTGTCTGATTGGTTCTCTCGGTTTGGGGACCGTTTGGGGATGATGACTGGTATATAGCCGAATGTCGATCTGCGCCATTGCACAGCATTTTTTCCAAAAGTTTGAAACAAACCGGCTGCCTCGATCAGAGACCAGAACCGAAGGGAAGCCATGTAGCTTAGCCACACCCTCCAGGAACACTTTTGCTAAAGTGGCTGCGTCTGGGAGGCCTTTGAGAGGAATAAAATGAGCCATCTTCGAGAATAAGTCCACAACTACAAGCATGGTGTTGAACCCTTGGCTTGGAGGTAGATCAGTGATGAAGTCAAGGGAAAGAGTGTGCCATGGAACTGGAGGAATGTCCAATGGTTGTAGGAGACCAGATGGTTTTTGTTTCTGTGATTTATTTTTTGCGCAGACACCGCAGGACTGAATGTACTGAATGATGTCCTTACGCCAGGTAGGCCACCAAAAGTTCTCTTTCACCTTATCTAGGGTTTTGGCGATCACAGGATGCCCTTCGATCAGTGAATCGTGATAGTTTGAAATAATATGCTGTTGTAATTCCTTCTTGGTTACATATAGGCAATCCCTAAAAAAAGGGTAGGTGGTCCTTGATGTTATATTGTTCTCCTTGAGTTTGCCATGCGAGGTAGGCATCAGGATTCATTGTCCGTTGGATTTCTTTTCATAGTTCTACTTGTTTTAAGGCTGTCGTGATACCCAAGAGTTTGTCTTCAGGTATAATAGGTACTGGGTCTGGAGTTGTATATACTATTTCATCTATGCCCATGCGAGATAAGGCATCCGCCTTTCCGTTTCTGACTCCTGGTCGAAATGTGATTACATAATCATATTCGGCGAAGAAAAGGGCCCACCATAATTGGCGCAAGGATTGGGCCTTGGCTGTTTTGTGATATTGCAGGTTTCGGTGGTCTGTGATGACTGTAATGGTGTGTCTGGCCCCCAGAAGGTAGTGCCTCCAGGCTTTAAAGGTGGATTTGATAGCCAGGAGTTCCTTGTCCGTGATGTCATAATTAATATTTGGAGTTGAGAACTTTTTCAACCAGAAGGCCACAGGATGTAGGTGGCCGGTTTCCGGGTCTCTCTGTGAAAGGACAGCCCCCATTGCGAGACTGGACGCATCAGTTTCAACGACATAAGGGCGGTCTGGACGAGGATGTCGCAGGATTGGAGCGGAGGTAAACCTTTGTTTAAGTTCCTGAAAGGCTTCTTCTGCTTCTTCGGTCCAAGCAAACTTTTTATTGTTTTTTCGTAATAGTACTGTGATTGGGTGCACAACCTGAGAGAAGTCTGGGATGAACCGGCGGTAGAAGTTCGCAAAGCCCAGCATGCTTTGTACGCCTTTCAGAGACGTCGGTGAAGGCCATTTCAGAATGGCATCTACCTTGTGCACGTCCATTCTGATGCCTCCTGGAGTAAGGATAAAACCAAAAAAGGATTTTTCAAGCTTTGCAAACAAGCGATGTTGACAGAGCTTGGTGAGGACTGAACGAACGTGCCTGACATGATCTTGTTCCGAGGCTGAGTATACTAAGATGTCGTCTATGTACACTAAGGCGCACACATCAATTAACTCCCTTAAGACGTCATTCATGAAATATTGGAATGCCGCAGGAGCGTTGCATAACCCGAAGGGCATGACTTGATATTCAAACAAGCTGTACTTAGTACGGAAGGCGGTTTTCCATTCATCTCCTTTTATGACTCGGACCAGGTGGTACGCTCCTCGAAGGTCCAATTTGGTATAAATCTGGGCATCTTTAACTTGCTCTAGCATCCCAGGGATAAGTGGCAAGGGGTAGTGGTTCTTCACGGTGATCTGGTTCAATCCGCGGTAGTCAATACAGGTTCTCAAAGCTCCTTCCTTTTTCGGTACGAAGAACAAAGGACTGCCTCGGGGGACTTCGAAGTACGGATAAATCAGTTTGCAAGGTACTGGTCTAAATAGGATTTCAAATTAAGGTTTTCTGGTTCTGTGAGAGCGTAGATCCTGCCGCAAGGGATTTGTGCACCAGGAACAAGGTCGATCTGACAGTCATAGGGCCTGTGTGGCGGCAATGTATTGTCACGCACGGCGGTCGCTGGCAGTTGTGGAGACGCTGGCGCTGGAGCGGCCATTGAGTAAGCCGTTACGCCGCTGTGCGTTCTCCAGCAGCGGTCTAGCTTTCTGCCTTCTGACCAGCGGCGTCCTTTATTACGAGCGCCAACCCGGAAGCCTGCGCGTTGCAACCTATTCGCGTTAGGCTTCCGGGTTGGTACGCTCCAGTCCTTTCTTCAGTGCCCCTGCCATTCTCTTCCTTCTCCAGTGATTTTGGCCGTTCCGCCTTGCCTTCCTGGCTACTCTCGTTCCTCTCAGACTTCCCTCTCCCATTTCAGTCCTCCTGTTTTCGCTACTTTAGGCTCTCACCTTTTTCCTTTCTTTTCCTCTCCGTTTACTTCTCGCCTCCCCCCTCCTACTCCCCCTGTGGAGGTTTGTTCATTCGGTCTATTCCAATCATTCCGACCTGGTATCCTGTCGGTATCCTGTCACCATACCCAACAAGGAAGGGGTTTTTTGTGCCTGTTGGCTTTTTCCCCTCCATCGGTCTGCCCCGGTTCGGGGGCCCCCCTAGGCCCCGAGTTAGAGGGGCAGGGTGGCTTCCTCTCGAGGCAGACCCCATCTGCATTCCAGAGAAGAGACCTTGAGGATTCGGAGATTTGGACTCCAAGCAGAAGAGGGGACTGCAGGTGAGCAGGAGGGCTTATGGGACACTTGTGAAAGCGGTGTGGAGCCGACTGAACCAGGGAGCGATTGTGACAGTTTGCAACGCCTAAAAAGAAGTATGTCCACCCCAGAACAAATACAAGAATTAGTGGCCGCGGTCCAGGCCATGAACGTTGAATTGCAGAACGTGAAGGCAGATAACGCAGTCCTGAGGCAGATGATCTCTAATCGGGAAGCTAGAGATTACGACTTACCTCCTATGGCCTTATCTGCAGGCAAATATGACGGCACCCCGAAGCGCTTAAAAGAATTCTTGGAAGCCTGCTCCATTTATTTTGCCTTTAGACCTCTGATGTTCTTTAATGATCACGCCAAGGTGGGGTGCATGATATCTAACATGATAGGAAATGCCTTAGCTTGGGCCACCCCCCTAGTGACCAACAATAACCCTATTATCAGAGATTATGGGGTTTTTTTTGACCTTACTGCGCCAGACTTTTGAACAACCCGAGATCACACATGTGGCTGCAGAAGAACTCTTGGATGTGCAACAGGGTTCCAGTGATCTGCTGACATACATCTCCACCTTTAAACGTTTGGCCTCAGAGGCAGGTTGGCCAGAAAGGGCCCAGTATACGATTTTCCGTCGAGGATTGAAAGAGGAGATAAAGGATGAGCTGGCCAGGATAGCCCGTCCTACTACCCTGTCGGACTTATTCTCCATCGTAACACAGATTGACTACCGCCTCAGTGAACGCAAGGCTGAAAGGAAGAAGCAGAAAGCATCTGCCACCCCTCTGCCAAGTGCCTACCCTATGCCCTCCCTGTCTCACTCCAGTAATAAGGAGGAACCGACGCAAGTTGGGTCCGCACGATCCCCTTTGACACCTGAAGAGAGAAGACGTCGGAGGGATGCGGGCCTCTGCATGTATTGTGGATCCGGTACCCACTTGCTTCGGAACTGTCATGAAGTCCCGCCTAGACGCCCGGGAAACGAACGACCTCGGAACTAAAGGGGACGAGTAACCGAGGTCAGACCGCAAGTCCCTATGTTACAGTGACTGTAGCTTCTCATCCAACCACCATGGACTCCCGCCTTATGGCTGTTCCCATCCAGTTGGAAACCCCGACAGAAGTCCTTACCACCATGGCTCTACTGGATTGTGGCGCCGCCGGAGTATTTATGGATACCGAGTGGGCGCACAAACAAGGTCTCCCTCTGTTGAAACAGGAAGAAGTCCAGAAGGTGGAAGGAGTTGATGGTTCTCTGCTTTCATCGGGGCCTATCACCCATTCCACTGTATCCTTGAAGGCCTGCATTCTCCAGCATTCGGAACAGATACAATTTGATCTAATTCGAGCAGCCCATTTTCCAGTAATCCTCGGAATTCCCTGGCTGAGGAGGCATAACCCGCTCATCGATTGGGCACAGAACACCGTGGCCTTTACCTCCTCATATTGTAAACAAAACTGTTTACTACATGTTTCAGAAGAACTGGTACAAGTCCTTACCCCCCAACAAGAAGGAGTAAATGAAATATGTAAGATTCCCCCAGAATTGGCTAAGTTCAAGGAAGTTTTCAAAGACAATTCTGTCTTGGATCTCCCTCCGCATAGGCCAGAAGACTGTGCCATCGAGCTGGTGCCAGATGCCATGGTTCCGTTTAGTCGCATGTTTTCCTTGTCTCTATTGGAGAAGAGGGTGCTTCACAATTACTTGGACTCCCATCTGACCAATGGCCTCATTCGTCCCTCCAAATCACCGGCTGGAGCCTCTTTTTTCTTCATTCCTAAAAGGGATTCCTCGGAGTTAAGACCATGCATTGACTATCGGGGTCTCAACAAGGTCACAGTCCGCGACCGTTATCCAATGCCTTTGATAGCAGACATACTGGAAGCAGTCCAGGGTTCAACCGTCTTCTCAAAATTAGACCTCCGGAGTGCCTACCACCTTCTCCGGATAAGAGACGGGGATGAATGGAAGACGGCCTTTCGGACACCGTTTGGCCTTTTTGAGTATCGAGTGATGCCATTTGGCTTGGTTAACGCTCCGGCCATATTCCAGCGTTTCATGGATCGCCTGTTTTCTGACTTATTATACCTCTGTGTCATAGTATACCTCGATGACATCTTGGTTTTTTCAAAATCCTCCTCCGAACATACATCGCATCTTCAGACAGTCGTACATCGGCTACAGTCTCAACACCTATTAGTTAAACCTGAGAAGTGCCTATTTAATATGTCTTCCGTTCCTTATTTGGGGTATATCTTACCCAGGAAGGCATAACCATGGACCCAAGGAAAGTGTCTGCCATCCTAGACTGGCCCCGACCCACTTCTTTGAAAGAAGTCCAACGGTTCCTGGGACTAGCCAACTTCTATAGGAAATTCATCGGACATTTTTCACAGATAGTGCTGCCCATTACCTCATTACTTAAGAAAGATGCCAAGCCGTTCCACTGGTCTGAACCAGCTGATCAAGCCTTTAATGATTTAAAGAGGAGATTCTGTTCCGCTCCCATTCTATCTCAACCCGATCAGAACCAGCCCTTTATAGTAGAGGCTGATGCCTCAGCTAACGCCTTGGGAGCAGTACTTCTTCAACTCAAGGAGGAACAGGAACATCCTGTTGCATATCTTTCTAAGACTCTTTCCGCAAGTCAACAGAACTACTCCGTAATCGAAAAGGAACTTCTGGCTCTTAAGGTGGCTTGTGAAGAGTGGAGACACCTGCTTCAAGGCGGAGCACATCCTTTTACTTTACGTACTGATCATAAAAACTTGAGGATTCTCAGAAATATGGAATGTGTCAACTCAAGGCAGGTTCGCTGGGCGCATTTCTTCAGCCAGTATGACTTTGCTATAACCTACATTCCAGGCACCCAAAACATCCTGGCGGACGCCTTGTCTAGGTGTCAGACTTCCGAATACCACTCTCCTTCATTTAGTCACCCTATGTTTCCCCGGAACAGAATAGTGGGGATAGTCTCTTTGTTTCTTCAAGAGGTTAAGACAGCAACCCAACCCAATTTGGCAACCACTGTGCCGGGTGACTTACATCCTCAACTTCGTTGGTCTAAAGGTCTTTTACTGGTGGGACAGCGTTTGTACATTCCCTCTAGGTCTTTACAGCTTAAGGTTCTGGAATGGTGTCACAACCATGTTACCGCCGGACATAGGGGTGTCCGAGGTACATTAGAGTTAATCTCTTGCTCTTTTTTTTGGCCTTCACTTTCTCTCGACGTAAAGCAACACTGTAGATCGTGTATGGTTTGCGCCCAGAATAAGAACTCCACCCACAAACCCTATGGGTTGCTGATGCAACCGGACTTGCCAAGCCGGCCATGGTCCCAAATATCCACTGACTTTATAGTAGACCTGCCCCGATCCCAGGGTTCGACCTGTCTCATGGTTACCATTGATACCTTCACCAAGCTGGCCCATTTCACAGTGCTGCAAGGAGTGCCATCCGCCACTGAGATGGCTGAAGTTTTCCTTAGGGACATCTTTAGGCTCCACGGTCTGCCTGATAAGATCATTTCTGACCGGGGTAGTCAGTATACCTCTCGATTTTGGGGCGCCCTATGTCAACGATTAGGTATAAAGAGGGCCTTGTCATCAGGCTTCCATCCTCAGACTAATAGTCAGACAGAACGCCTCAATGCCTCCCGTGAGCAATACCTCCGATGCTATGTCAATAAGAATCAGGACAATTGGGTGGGCCTTCTGCCCACCGCAGAATTCGCACATAACAACGCTGTACACTCGGCAACGGGACTCAGCCCTTTTTTTTGTTCCTATGGTTTCCACCCTCGCAGTATTCTTCCGGTTTTTTCCTCACCCACTAATATACCCACCATTGAATCCACCTTAGATCAAATAACCACAGCCCACACTACCGCCCAACGAAGTTTAGTATTTGCCAGACGCAGGTATTAGGATTTGTCTGATCGAGGTCGTTTACCAGGTCCCGATTGGCAGGAGGGCGATCGGGTCTGGTTATCTACTAAATACTTGCCTAGATGGGTACACCCGACCAAACTAACCCCACGGTTTATCGGACCCTTCAGAATAATCAAGAGAATTAACCCGGTGGCGTACAAATTACAAGTCCATGTCTCGAGTACACCCGGTCTTTCACTCCTCCCTTCTCCGTCCAGTTGATCCAGGCACCCCTGTTAGAAAGACCACAGGGATATTGGGTAATCCCAAGTCTATACCAGAAGAATACGAGGTATCTGCCATCTTAGATTCCAGATATCGCAGGGGCAGATTGGAATATCTTGTGTCTTGGAAGAACTATCCCAGTTCCGAGGATTCTTGGGAACCCAGGTCGTATGTACAGGCTCCTCAACTGGTCAAGCGTTTTCACCGGACACATCCGGGAAAACCCAGAGGGTTCGGATCTGGAGGGGGGCATACTGTCACGCACGGCAGTCGCTGGCAGTTGTGGAGACGCTGGCGCTGGAGCGGCCATTGAGTAAGCCGTTACGCCGCTGTGCGTTCTCCAGCAGCGGTCTAGCTTTCCGCCTTCTGACCAGCGGCGTCCTCCAAGCAGAAGAGGGGACTGCAGGTGAGCAGGAGGGCTTATGGGACACTTGTGAAAGCGGTGTGGAGCCGACTGAACCAGGGAGCGATTGTGACATGTATTGGCTTGGTCCTTTCGGAAAACATCCTGGAAATCATGGTATTCACTTGGCAAGGTATTAGTTGCTCCCAGGGTTGATACTATCGCTCCGGTAGTCATGGGGATACAGACGTCGGGTTTCTCCTCTTGGTAATAGCAGGCAGGGGAGCAGTCACCGGGGAAGGTTAATTTTCATACCCGCCAGTCTATCAAAGGGTTGTGAGCAACCAACCATGTCATCCCTAGTATTAGCCTGAACTGAAGTGCCTTGATGAGATCGAATGAAATAGACTCCTGATGTCCGTCCTGATACAGCAAGGTTACCCTGGGTGTGCACTGGGTTACTGGTCCAGAAGCGATTTCTGTCCCATCCACGGTGGTTACCTTGTCCATAGTTGGCTTAGAACACAAAGGAAGCCCCATCTCTGCTGCCAGTTCTTGATCAATATAATTTCCAACTGCTCCGCTATCGATGTATGCTTCAACGGCATGCATTCTTGACGACTGTTGGTGGTTAATTAAGATCACTGGTATTGCAAAGTGCTAGGTCAGCAACTCTTTCTTCTCACTCGACAAACTGACCTCTACGTTTGTCAAGCTTGGTAGTTTCCCGATTCCTTAGCTTGATCCTTCTCTGTGGCCCCGACTGTTTTTCTTGGGGGTTTTACTGGACAGTCCTTCAGGAAATGTCCTGGTTTCCCACAATACAAACAAAGCTGTTGTTGTCTTCTTTTGTCCCACTCTTGTTTTGTTAATGGAGGCCGTATCCCTCCAATCTACATGGGTTCTACAGCATTTTCAGGTACACGGGGTGTGTTTTCCCTTGGTCAAATATACACGGTCCGAGGGTCCGTCTTAGACCTGTCTGCCTTTCAGTCCTGCCACCGGTGGTCTAGCTGCTCGACCAGATTTATGAATTCTGCACAGTCTCTGGGTGGATCAACCACCTGGGCTAAGAGGTCCTTTAATTCGCCTTGTAAGCCTCGATTGACTAATGTGGTTCTTTTGTTTTCTGGCCACCTAGCTTCGGCAACAAGTCTGTTGAAGGTAGCAATGTACGTTAACAAGTCCTGATTCCCCTGCCGGAGGGACAAGAGTTCATTGTCTATTGCTTGTTCCTGGGTATGGCGAGCAAAACGTTTTTCCATTTCTCTCTGGAACCTCCCAGAGTCATGTAATAGAGGATCGGCATGGGTTACCAATGGCACCGACCAATCTGCTGCACTACCACTCAGGTATGATAAGACAAAAGCTACCCGAGCTTGGTCGTTTGGAAATGCTCCAGGCCTACAAAGAAAATGAAGGCGGCACTGATTGATGAATGCCACATACTTTCGTGGGTCGCCTGAGAACCTTTCTGGTGGTGCCAGGGGCACTGTTCCAGGTAATGTGATCTGTACCGGAGTGGGTGGTATGGCGGGGTTTTGCATCGTTGGATTGCTTCCAGGTAGAGGCGTCTGCCCTGCCTGTGATTGCAAGCATTGCCTGCTAATCTCTTCAGTGCATTCTTTGGTCACTATTAGGTCTCTCCGGAGGGCATTAGTCTCTTGTCGGGCAGAATGAACCTCAGCACGAAGCTCTCCTAGTAATTGGGCCAATTGGTCCATTTCTGATGTTTCCATGGCGCCCAGGTGGATTTGTTATGGTAGGCTTTGTGTTCTGTTATGCTCACCTGGTATCCACAGGGACGCCACCCAGCTGGGTTACTCGCTGGTATGCTTCTCAGCTTTGTCCTGATGTGGTCTGCGGGGAAGGTTCTGCCTGAAAATACAGGAGGACTGTGTTCAAGACTGACCGACTGGGGTAAGTATCCTCCCTCCACCCCTGTATGCTTTCAGTCCCTCTGGCGCCCTCGCCTCACCTTGTGGTACAATTAGGCGTGCTCTCTGTCCTGCCTTCTTTGCAGGGGCGCGTTGTCTTTCATGGGCGAGTGCGGTCCAGTTACTTCACTGATACCGGCCGTTTGATATTGTTCAGGTAGGTCTTATTGCTATCCTTTAGTTTTGTTGCATCCTGCATGCCTTTCCTTGTTTAAAATGTCTCTTTCTTCTCCCTTAGGTATGCAGAGCTTCAGCGCGGCGAACTGGCTTGGTTGAGCCCCGCTGGTAAATGATGGCACATTAAGAGCACTATCATGCGGTAAGTAAGCGCTATGCGCAGCGCTGCAAAGTCTTGCCTTTGCTAACCTATGTTTTCCTTCCTTGTAGGTCGCGGTGTTCTTCAGCGCGAGTGGAATGTCCGGAGTGGTGCCAGCCGAGAGGCGACCAGCCAGGTAAACCTTTTGAGCAGTTCGTAATTTGTAAATGTCTCTACAGCTTTCTTTAATGTTGCCTCTATCTTCCACTTTCAGGTCGTTCTGTCCGGGAGGCGTGCAGATTCGAGGAAGCTGTTCTCAGTAGCTGCGAGTGTTTAAAGATGAAGACTGCAGGTTAGATGCTGCTGCTAATGATGTTCCTTTTGTCTCCTTGCAGGTTCTGCTTCTCCGAGGTTCGAGGGAATAGCTGGACACGGTGAGCGTCACGTTGTAAGCTGCAAAGTAACACGAAGCATGTTCTGCAGTCAGGGTGTGGTTTATATAGCCCAGGTAAAGTAGTACCAGGAAAAGTAGTTCCAAGCCTGCCACACCCAAAACACTAGACCGCATAGCTTGGTTCTTAGGGACCAAGCTATATGGATGCCTCCATGTTGGCTGACAATACAATAAAGTAGTTCCCAAGCACATTGTTGTTCATGGTATATATACCACTATACAGGTCTCTCAAGTTTAGCTGGGGTTCTCGCTCCAAATTGCATTGTGTGATGTTTAGATTGCATTGATAGGCCTCTCTCCCACTATACAGGTCTCTCAAAGTTAGCAGGGGTTCTGTCTCCAAATTGCATTACGTGATGCTTAGATTGCATTGATAGGCCTCTCTCCCACTATACAGATCTCTCAAAGTTAGCAGGGGTTCTGTCTCCAAATTGCGTTGCATGATGTTTAGATTGCATTGATAGGCCTCTCTCCCACTATACAGTTCTCTCAAATTTAGCAGGGGTTCTGGCTCCAAATTGCATTGTATGATGCTTAGATTGCACTGATAGGCCTCTCTCCCACTATACAGGTCCCTCAAAGTTAGCAGGGGTTCTGTCCCCAAATTGCATTGTATGATGTTTATACTGCATTGATAGGCCTCTCTCCCACTATACAGGTCTCTCAAGTTTAGCAGGGGTTCTCTCTCCAAATTGCATTGTGTGATGTTTAGATTGCATTGATAGACCTCTCTCCCACTATACAGACCCCTCAAAGTTAGCAGGGGTTCTGTCTCCAAATTGCATTGTATGAAGTTTAGATAGCACTGATAGGCCTCTCTCCCACTATACAGGTCTCTCAAATCTAGTTGGGCTTTTGTGTCCAGACTGCATGGTAAGACATTTAGTAAGTCCTAGCTGTGCCCTCAAACTCATTCCCCAACCAGTACATGCCCCCCTGAACCTACATGGCTACCTCACCGCGGTGAACCCAAGGGAGACGCCCACTGTACAGGACTCCCAGATCTAGCCCTGTCTGGCATTCTGCTCCACTGCTTCAACTGATACTCAAATCTAGCTGTGCTTTGTATCAGACAGTACTACTTCAACGGACCCTTAAATACAGCTGCTCAGTCTGGTACCCTGTTGCTCCACTAGGCGTGGGCTTCCTGCCCACTATGCAGGACACTCGAGTCTATCTGTATTTAGTATCGTGCTCCGCTGTCTCAGCTGACCCTCAAACCCAGCTGTGTTAGGTCCAGAACTCTGTCACCCACCTAAGTGTAAGCCTTCTCCCATTATACAGGGCCCTAATCTAACTAATCTAGTTCAGTACGCTATTAATCCCGCAAACCCATCACTACCTAGCTTAACCAAGTCCCATTCCACCAGACCGTTCAATACCCTAACCCTCCCCGACAGTACACCCTTAGGAAACACACCCTACCCACCGACAGAAACGACAGACTGAGCTAGAAAGCACCCAGCGTATCCAGAGAAGGAAAAAATCTAGATCACTGCGCCTGCAAAACACAGCATAGAGGATCAACTACCCGACTACGCCCGTACCTAAACTGAAAAATGGCCCGACCCAGAAAAGGACGCAGAGAAAGAGAACAAGATTGTGCAACAAGAGGCGCGAACACACAACACTGACAGAACCCAGAAGAAGCAGCCCCATTGGAAGGAAACACGCCTAACGCAACCATAATCGGAACAAAATTTGTAAGAGAAAAATCCTTATACCTCACAACCTACCTCGCGACAACCACAGAACACTAACGCCTCAACACGGAAACCTCGAGACATGCTAAGAATTTCCTGAAACACCCAGAAAAAAGACAGGAGCACTCAACAAGAGAGTGGGAGAGCTCCAATCCCATCACCCCTTACATCACAAGAACAGAGGGGCACCATCGATTTCTGCAACATCCCACACAATACGGTGAAGCCCCGACAACCAACAATGCTACCTTCGACCCAACAATCAGATTCAATGAAGAAGCCATCGCTGAGCTGCATCCGAACAGCATCACAGCAGAAACACCATGACTGATCAGCTCTGTTATCAACCTATTGGACCGATTCAAAGAAGAAGCAGCCGTCGCCGTTCTTCATCCTACCAGCACCAATGCGGAAACACCACGACCAGACAACTACAAACTTGAGCAACGAATAACCACAAAACAAAATCACACCCAGAGAATCCACTGTAACTTAATAAACGCAAGGTCAATGTCCAAACACTCAATGGAAATATACGACCTCCTATCAGAAGGAGGCATAGACATCCTATTTGTAACCGAAACATGGCTAGACGACAACTACAAGATCACCCTCAATAACTGCCTGCCTGAAGACTTCAAATGCATCCAAGCAAACAGGAAATCCAAAAGAGGGGGGGAACTAGCGATCATCCACAAGGAACAACTGGCCATCAAATTGGAAGATCCACTAAACATCGATAAATGCAAATCCTTAATACTACGCCTATCAGTAAACCCCAAAACTAACCTGAAATTCATACAGATATACAGACCACCAACCTATGATGCGACCTTCATAGACGCATTCACATAAGCAATCACCATCCTAGCCATCAAGTACAACCATCTGATCATCCTCGGAGACTTCAACATCTGGTTCGACGAAGAAACCAAAACCACACAAAAATCCTTAACCGCCCAACTAGCAGCCATGAACCTACAACAACTAGTCAAAGGAGCAACATACTCAGCAGGGCACACACTAGATGCAATCTTCGCCAACAAGGATCTCATCACCACGGCACCCCCAATTCAAATACTCTGGAGCAACCACCTCATCATTCCATTCATAATTACAACGGCCGCACCAACAAAAAAGCAACAAGAAAAACCACTGATCGTGATGAAAAGAAACTGGAGAACCATAAAAAACTCCAACCTAACCAAGCTCCTAGAACTCAGCAAACCACAGGCATCAACCATGGAAGAAGCAGACCTAGACTGCTCCACACCTGGATTGCAACAACTCTAGACAATATCACCAAAGAAAAGCCCTTCACCCCATCAGATAAGAAAACAACAGCAAAATGGTTCACCCCACTACTCAACGCCATGAAAAGAAAAAAACGAAAACTAGAATCAGAATGGAGAACCAACAACACCACTGCAAACAAATTGAAATTCCTGCAACAAATCCGCTCATATAAAAAGGAAATACACAAAGCGAAGAGGAAACATTACGACAACCGAATCTTCAGAGCACCAAACGCACAAAAGGAACTCTTCAAAATCATAAACGAAATAAAAAACCAGCCGGGGTGCCACAACACGCCAATTCCATTGATGAAACTGTGCGATGACCTAGGAGACCACTTCAAAAACAAAATAACCTCCATCCAACACACCATACAAAACAGACCAAGCAATCACAGCTCAAACCCGAGCGACACCGACGAGGAACACCCAAACAAGCTACAAAGCTTCCCAGAAATATCAGTTGAGGCTTTCGTCAAACTGGTAAAACAAAGCAACAAATCGGGCTCTCCTGAAGACCCCTGCCCCCCGGACATATACAACACAATTCTCAAACAAGGAACCCCAATGGAATACCACAGGAATCTCCTCAACCTCTCAATCTCAACAGGTAAAGTACCACAGGCCTTCAAATCAGCGTACATCAAGCCGCTACTCAAAGACACAACAGAAAACGTAGAGGATTTATCCAACTACAGACCCATCTCCAATATACCCTACATAGCCAAATTGCTAGAAATGTACGTCTACAAAATAATCAAAGAATTCATAGAAGAGCACTGCCTACTAGACCAGGCACAAGTTGGCTTCAGACCAATGAGAGGAACAGAATCAGCTCTCCTCTCAATATGGGACGACCTAAAAACGAACGCAGACTCGGACAACAGCACCGCCCTGATTCTCCTTGATCTTTCTTCAGCTTTCGACACTGTCAACCACGACATCCTCATAAAGCGATTAGAAGGACTAGGGATAACAGACACCACCCTACTATGGATCAAATCCTTCCTAACAAACAGAACTGAAACCGTATGGATGAAACCTTTTAAATCCAAACCCAGAGACTCCATGTGCGGAGTACCACAAGGGTCATCCTTCTCGCAGCTTCTATTCAACATCTACATGTACCTATTAATCAAACTCATCAAAAAACACGGCCTCACATGCTACAACTACGCCGACGATACTCAAATAATCTTCAATATACAAGACACCCGAGAAGAAAACACTACACTAGAGAATTGCCTTTGTGAAATATTCAACTGGATGAACCTCAACCACTTCAAAATCAACCCAGGCAAAACAGAGATAATGATTGGTTCAAAAAAGGGAGAAGACATCAGCTACATCCCCTGGCCAAGAGAGCTTGGCACCACACCAGAACCATCACCAATTGTAAAAAACCTAGGGGTCCTGATGGATAACAACCTCACGCTAGAGCCACAAGTAAACTCTCTACTCAAGAAACATTTCTTCATCCTGCGAGCAGCAAAAAGGATCCTACCATTCCTGTCGTTCGCCAACAAAACACTTACCATCATCGCTCTGATCATGTCCAGAGTAGAGTATGCGAATAGCCTATACCTGGGCATGCCTGAACGACTTCTAAAAAAACTAAAACGCATACAAAATGCGGCAGCCAGACTCCTCCTCAAGGTACCAAGAAGAGAACACATCACACCGGCGCTAAAAATACTACACTGGCTACCATTAAAACAGCGTATAAAATTCAAGTCCATGTGCATCACGCACAGAGCAATACATAAACAAGGCGCAGAATTCCTAAGCGATAAACTAGGACTACATCAACCGACAAGAACACTGAGATCAAGCACCAACATACGCCTGGAACCAAAACCCTATAACAGAAGAAAACTCAGAGGATCCTCTTTCTCTCACCAGGCACCGAAAATCTGGAATGACCTACCTAAGAATATACGGAACACAACAAACCACCTAGCATTCAGGAAACTCCTCAAATCATGGCTCTTCACAGCGTAACCACAACAGCGACGCACTAGAATGCCCACCCCATTAACACCAACAATGAAAATAACACAAACCTCGGCCATTCTCAAATGGACAAACACTGAACCCAAAGAACCGACCATAAGATATCATGGGAAATAGCCACAAAAGGAGCCCTCCAGAGACTGATCACATTCTCAAACCCAGACGAAAGCCCTAAATGACTCACCCACTCCCCCCGGACATACCATACCCAAACCGGCAGACGCATTAAGATAGAAAGAGAGGAGTCCGCCACACCAGACCAGCACCCAAGGAGGAGAACAGACACCCAACCCACATTAATCAATCCATCGGCATTTAACACCTACAGAGCTGGCTAGAATAGAACGGCGAGGAGCAATCATAACACTTACAAAGCATGTTAGAAAAGCACACGGAGCGCCCCACACAAACCAAAACCCTGCCAGGCGTAGCCCTTTTGCCCACCCAGATGAAATTGGGAGGATTGGCGAGTGCCACACTCAAACAGATTTCTGAACTTCTGTTAACCTTCATACAACCGACTAACAAAAAACTTGGCATTTCTGCAGACTTATCTCACTCAAAACCTCACACAACCATCTCTCGCAGAACAACCCGCACACACTTCACAACACTGCAACAACACATAACAACACCAACAGCACACGAGGACTGACTTCGATCCAATATTCGCAACAAAGCTCAGCACCCGGTGTATACCGAGTTGAAGCTGCCAACAGAACACCACTCCTCTCACCATCCTACTCCCGCTTCACCTACTAACCCATCCCACCTTCTCATTGCAGATCCGCCAGAGCGCCTGGGGACCAACTGGCGGTACAAATACCTTTAACATTTAACATTTAACAAATATGTATCCCCCCGCCCACATCCTTGACACTATTTTCACTTGAGAACTCGCTACGTATTGTTTGAAGGTGGTTGTATCTACTATATACTCATGATACATGATCTGTTGCCCTCTGTGGGTCTGCATAAATCTGATAGTGTACTGCATCGCAGGACCATGGCATCATGGGTGGAACCTGGGAAACGGGTGCAACAATATGTCACTGTGAGGTCCATATCAGAAGTCACCTGTACGTTAAGGGAATGTTATTTACTGTTCCTGAACACCTCTTCCGATGTCTGCAGAGTCACCAATGTCACATGCATGCAGTACAGAGCAGCAATGACACTATGGAAATGATGCACAGACCCATGCCTTTGTTGATTTAACTGTGCATGCATGGAGGGCATAGAGATATGCTGGGATGCTTGCAGCATGAGCACGCCAAGCACAATAGACATTGTGAGCTGCGGCATGCCATGCAGTATGCCCACAGTGTGCTGGAAGTGCAGCACAGACACAAACTTCAGCAGTGGTGGTATTGCTGTTCTTAAGTTGATCCTGCTTTGTAGATCACCCCGCATCAGGGCGAGTAACTCTGATATAGTCTTCCTGTTAAGGCAGTAGAGTATTATTAGCAGAGTGCACAGGGTGATGACCTAACCTGGGGAATGGGACTCCTCTTGCCCAGCATCTCGTCTGCTTGAATGCCGCTAGCTTTCTGTGCTGCTGCTGTGCATGCCTCTGCCACTCAATGTACAGCCGGAGGTTGCGGATCTCAAGGTTTGCTACTGCTAGAAGCAGCATGGCAATGGGAAGTGTGTTTGGGGAAGGTGTGGGCATTACATATACTTTCAGGACCCATTGAGTGCATCTGTAACCTTATTTCCATCACCTGTATGCATTTACCTCCACCTTTTGGGTGGAGGTAACCAAACTGTGTTTTGGTGGAATTACCACCTATTTATGTTGGTATTTCAGCAGTGTTGCCACTAATCATTTTGATTTCTGGTACGAATTCGGCTGATGGTAATTGTGCCAGTGGAATTTGCTCCTATTTTCAGTTTCCCTTAATTTAGCGGAGTTGTAAAAGTGGTAGTAATTTGATTACCCCCACGTTTTCCACTTACTGCCCAACTCATAAGAAGGCCCATTGGGCCTCATTACGAGCTCTGCTGTATGCAGTAAAAGTGGCGGTAACAGGATTACCTCCACTTTTACCACTCTGCCGAATTAGGGCTATTTGAAAATGGGCAGTAATTGTTCAGGCGCTAAATCTGCCGTTGGACTTACCACTGAAGCTAAATCCACCATGTTTCAGCGCCAACTTCCCCAGCGGTAAATCTGCAGCCGGAATTACAGCTGAAACAAAAATGGTAATCCTGCCATGTTACAAGTTCAAATACTGCCAAAAGCTGCCCATAAATGGCAGTAATTCTGCCAAAAACACAGTGAAGTTAAGTGCTAACAGGTGAGGGAAATGAAGCCACAGGTGCACCCAATGCACTTAGAAAGGGTACATAAGGCCCACACCTTCCCCAAACAAGTTTACCAACACCATGCTCCCACTAGCAATTTCAAACTTGCAAATTCAGCACCTCATGCTCTACATTGAGCTGCAGAGGCAAGAACAGCACACACAGCAGAGAGGCAGAAGAGACGCAATGCAAGGTGAACCCCCATTCCCAAGGTCAGGGCATCACCCTGGGCACTTGCAGATGGGCAGCTCATCACTATCTACCGGTTAAACAGGGAGACCATCACAGAGCTACTATAACTGATCCAGGACGACATCTATCACCGCTGTCTGCTGATGCTCGTGTCAGTGCTGCATTTCCTTGCTAGAGGCACCTGCCACTACACAGTAGGCATGCTTAGTGACATGTTGCAGCCCACATTTTCCATTGTGCTTGTGCAGATGTTGGATGCACTTTTGCAGCATGCACCCCAGCACATCTCCTTGCCCACTATCCAAGCACAGATCAATGCCACAAAGGCAAAATTGTCAGTATCGCCCAACTGCCCAATGTAATAGCAGCCCTAGACTGCAGCCATGTGGCCCTGGTAGGTCCTAAGGCAACCAAAGAGGAATCCCCAACAGGAAGCAGTGTCATTCAATGTATGTACAGGTGACATGCGATTCAGACCTCATCACACACTGCTGAGCTCGCTTTGGCGGGTCTTGAAAGGGGCCCTTAGGGGTCCCTTGCGATATGGAAACAAGGCAATAACCATATACGAAAGGATAAGCCAGACACGAGGTTCAAATTTCCAATGCTAGGGTTTAGGGTTTATTGCAAGCAAAATAGTCCCAATTGGCCAACTGTGGTCTCACGCCCCGCGACGTGTGTTCTCTAGACCTTGAGGGACGCAAGAGAGCAAATTACGTACATCAGTTACATATATACAAAATGCATATCATACAATCAGCTATGTCATGTTTAACACCCCCCCTTTTATTGAGTTTCTTTGAACTCGGGATGATGATGGACATTTCCGACTAGTATGACAATTATGACACTTTCGATGTCTATTCTAGTAACAATGTGCAATTTAGAAAGTGCGGAGGCATCTCCAGTTGTTGAATAGAACATGGTGCTTCTGTTCTTGGAAGCAAGCTGCACACGGGGGAAGAGTCACATTCCAAGCTTTGCTATCTATGAGGTGCTATTTGTGTCCTGGGAGCCGACACGCTCTAAAGGGTTTTGTGAAGGGGGGCCATAAGAAGAGCATAATTCAAGCCTTTAGCTGCTTTATTCTAACATATTCTACCACAGTACGAGACTGGCTGGCAGCTGTGAAATGATGAAATGCCCTGCAACTCTCCCTCAAGGCTACAGAGAGGGAGCGTGGGCATTCCTTTCTGGGCTGCTCATGAGGAGTTTTCGACGAACTCCTCAGTCCCGCGGCCTTGCCCTTTCATATTCAGACAACAATGCTAACAGTTGAGCAGAGTAAGCAGAATTCGCAAGAATTGCAAGCTGCAAAGCAGTTTAGACAGAAAGCAATGAGCAATCGTTAACAAGCAAAATGGCGATTCTTGCTATGTTTAAAATGGCCGCTTGTTGGTCAAGCATAGCCGTCTGTATTTCTATAATTCTGTGCATAAAACGGTTGGCCGTCGGCCATCAAGATACGTCTATCATCCAAATGAAGGGTATTCATTTTTCCAGATTGACAAACCCTCCTTTTGGCCGTATGCCAAACGTCTTATTCATTCATTGTATCCTCCTCTAATCAGGATAAGTCTGGGGTATCTATGTCTAAACCTTTCATGTTATCATAAGCATCATCTTCATCATTAATGTCTATAGCCATGAATTGTTTTATTGTTTTTGTTTCATCAGTGTCTCTGTTATTTCGGTCATGCGTTTGTTTTCCTCTCGACACCATGTGCATACATCCCTTAGTACATCCCTCAGTTATCTCAGTGCAAACTATTGGTAGGCATTGTATGCAACAGCAACATGTTATGAATATGCCAAATACCACCACTAGTATTGAAATTAGCTTCCACCCCCAGGATCGCAATAGTCCCCAAAACCAGGATCCTATCCCCCAACCCCCCTCTTCAGTAGAGAGTGTGGAACTTAGGACATGTAATTTCCGGATTGCTTTAAATATCGTAGGGGCGTAATCATCTATAAACACACAGCATGCAGTTTTTACGATTTTGCAAACCCCCCCACGATCAACTAATATTATATCAAGAGCCATTCTGTTCTGTAGTGCCATTAGCCTAATTCCTTTTTCTTCCAACGCCATGTTGTACAAGATATCCGTTGTTGTATCTATTGTATTTTTTAGTATTCTGGACAGTTTCCTTATGTTATAGGAATTTTCTATTTGGGCCAAGAATGGTATAAACGATTTGGCTACAGCCATTGCTATCATTCCATCTTCACTACTCCTTCGGTTTCTACCTTTTAATCGCCTCAGTACTTCTGCAGTTTCTAAGAGGAACACTCCTGGGAATAATAGACCCAAGTAACACGTACCGCCCCAGTTCCTTGGTAACCATGGATATGCTTTTTCCTCACATATAAAGTAAACAGGGTCACCTACGTACACAGGTTCTATTTCGTGCTTTAAAACCACTGTGTTCAGGCAGCTGCTAAACGTTCCTATTTTATAGGAACCTTTTTTCTTTAAACATAGGGGAGCAGTTTTGGGGCTATAATCCACTGTAGAGGCAGGGGCACAGCTTCTTTATTCCATTCATCCCTTATTCGGAATGTTATTACTTATGTTTCATCTGCTGGCGGGGTCGGTCTATTCTGCCTATGTAATCTATCTAGTCTTGTTTTCTTTCGTGTATTTTTCCTTATGGGATCTGGTGATAACACGCGAGCTTTGTGGAATATGGAACAACCCACAGGTCTCATGATCACTTCCTCGAATTCATTCATATTGGTCTTGTCTAGCTGACCCGTATTACTCTTGTTCCATTTCCCAAAGAACATTGCACTCAACGATACTTCACATGAATAAACCAATGATAACGGTTGTACATACCAGCCTATCCCTTTCCCACCGTGCTGTGGTAAATGGGCACAAACCCAGCAGTCTTTTTTCTTTAAAACCGCATGGGTCATGTTCATGATGAGCAACAATGTATTGTTGTCATATCCTGCTCTATGTCTTTCTTCCATTGGGGACAAAGTACTAGTGATTTCATGAACCGGGCTCTCAGTAGCTGCTTTTAGCAAAAGTGTTTCTAACGGGTGCGTGGACTCCAGGAACCATAGTGTAATAGCTATTATTGTTGGTACTGCCATACTTAGAGAACACAGGACCAATGTCCAAATCAGTACCTTATTCCTTTTACCATGCTTTTTCCCTAAATTTACAGTCTTTAAAACGATCATCTTTTCAGCATGGGTGCAGGAGGAGTCTGAAACTGGTCTTGATTTGTTCTTCATCGTCCTTCTTCTTGCTGGCAAAGTTTGTCGCAAATGTCTCTCTTTCTTGATGCAAAAAGTTCAATGAAAATGTCACAGTTCAATTCTGCCAACCCTTTCACAGCCTAGATCACTTATCCACTCCGAGCAAGATTAGTTGTTCTTTCTCCCACTGCTCAGACGATTTCTGAACAGAGTACTATGTGCATCCAGCTTGTCCCGCTCTGGCTTAGGACACATGTACTTTATTATAAGTGCACCGAGGAGCCGTGAGTCTTGAATTGTCCGACTTGCACAACTCTCACACTTCTCTCCTCTACGCCCCTGGTTCCTACTCCACCCGTGAGTGGAACCAAAGGCAAAAGAAAAGCACCAATGATCTGTGGATCACTTTGCCTGTCGAGGCCGCAGATCATATCATTTCACTCCTGGTATTGTGTGATCTGTAAACAGTGCCGATGCACTTCCAGTATCAGGCTCAGTGTCAGCCTGCGGTGCAATGATGGGTAGCGATGAGCGCCGTGGCAATGATGTAGTTTCTTTCTTTGGCTTTGGTGCATTTGCAGAAGCTGGTGGGCGCCAAAGGGGTACACGCGTTGTTTCTGCTCGTGTTTGTAATGCTGAGTTTGTGTCGCTCGGCAGTGATGTTGTTTCTGCTGAGCAATGTTGGGGCATTTTTCACCCTTTCCCCTTCCTGGCAGCCTCCTCAGGCTCTGTTTTGAGTTTCACTTCTCGCTTAGGCTTTGTTTCAACTTTCACTTCTCGCTCAGGCTTTGTTTCAACTTTCACTTCTCGCTCAGGCTGATGCTGTGGCAGTGAACTGGCAACAGTTTCTTTCTTTTTCAGGACCGTTGGCTCTTTCTGGTCGTCTGGATCAGGCAAAGTTTTCAGTGAAACTGGGAGCCTTTTGGCATGGGTAGCATGAATCCAGGCCTTGCGGCCGTCCACCCGTATGGCCGTCTGCATCGCCAGCAACACTTGATAGGGGCCGCGCCACCTGGGTGCTAATGCTGTCTTCCTCTCAAAGTTCTTAATCAGGACCCAGCTTCCAGGCTCCAGCGCGTGCCCCGGTCCGGTGTATCGCACTGGTAACGCCTCCTGCACCTGCTGATGAATCAAACGCAATTTCTGCATTAAAAGGCCACAGTACGTACTTAACACAGGATGCTCGACCTCACATAATCTTTTGGGCTGCGGTGCGCACCATACATTTGCCGGTCTCCCCATGATAATTTCATAGGGAGAGAGCCCAGTTTTAGCCTGCACAGACGTGCACATGCATAATAGCGCTAGGGGTAATGCATCCACCCAACTCAACTTGCTCCCAGCACAAATCTTAGCTATCTTTGACTTTAAGATACCGTTATGTCTCTCAACAAGTCCGGCGGAACTCGGATGCCTGGAACTGTGGAATCGTTTCTCTATCTGTAGACCTGCACAGATCTGTAGTACTACTGCGCCCACAAAATGTGGGCCGTTATCTGACCACAGGACACGGGGCAGCCCGAACTGGGAGAAATACTCCTTCAACATTACTTTTGCCGTTGACATGGCAGTACAGTCTTTTAAAGGATATGCCTCAACCCACTTGCTAAATGCACAAATCACCACTAACACATATTTGTAGTTCTGACACCTTTCCATTTCTATGAAATCAAAATGGATCACCTCGAATGGCATAGAGGATGGGCCAAAACTACCTACTGGAGTCACGGTTCCCTTCCCTACATTGTGTTGCAGGCACGTAATACAATTCTGCACTAGCCTTTCTGCATTCCTTTTTATGTGCTCATTTTTCCATACTGTGGATAAATGCTGTAGCATTTTCTTTGCGCAAATGTCGGTAGGGCTATGCGCCATTGTAACCATTGCGGTTACGTAACAATTTGGCAACAACCAGTTCTTGGTCTCTTTGTCCACCCAACATCCTTCCAAATCTAACTCAGCAGAGCCCTCAGCCCACCCCTGAATCTCTTCGGTCGTGGCCTCAGCCTGCATTTCTTTGACTGTGGCAACTCCATTCTCTATCATACAAGGTACTTCCTCTGTTTGTACTGTCATCATTCTAGTACTCAAATCAGTGGCTGTTTGTTTCGCAATCCTGTCTGCAAATGCGTTTCCCTCTCCCACTTTGCATGTTACTTTTTTATGAGCCTCGCATTTTACTGTAGCTAAGCGCTTTGGAAACGTGAGTGCAGACAACAAGCGTACAATCAAAGGGCCATGCTGAATCCTGGCCCCATGTGATGTCAAGAAACTCCTCTCAGCCCAGAGTCGGCCAAAGTTGTGAACCACGCCAAAGGCGTACTGGCTGTCAGTATAAATATTCACATTCAAATTCTCAGAGAGTTCACAGGCTCGGGTCAATGTTATTATTTCTGCGGCTTGTGCCGAATTGTAGGGGATTCTTCTGCTTCTACAACACTCTCTAGAGTAGTAATTGCATTTGCGGCCGTTAATGTGCCATCAGGTAATTTAAAACAAGAGCCGTCACAAAACAACTCCCCATCTGGCTCTTTCTGTGGGATGTCGCTCAAGTCAACTCTTCCCTTCGTCTCTTCTTCAGTGACCATTAAACAATCATGGGGTGGTGATTTGTTTTCACCAATTTCTGCTATGGGCAGTGGCATTAATTCTGCAGGATTCAATGCGCTATACCTCATAATTTGGATGTGGGGTGCAAACAAGATGAGCTCATATCTTGTTAGTCTAGCAGAGGTGAGGTGTTGCGTCTGTGTCTGTTTAATAGAATGTCTATGGCATGTGGCACCATCAGAATTAAAGTATGCCCCAATACCATTCCTTCCGTTTGTTTCACTGACGCAGCAGCCACTGCAACAGATCGCAAACATCGTGGTAGTGCGCGCGCTACAGGTTCCAGTGCGGAAGAATAATAGCCGCACGGCCTATTTCTTCCACCTTGTTCCTGTGTCAAAACCGCCAATGCACATCTTTCACTTTTGCTCACAAATAGTCTAAAGATCTTTTTATAGTTAGGAGTGCCTAAAACTGGCGCAGCACACAATGCAGCTTTAAATTGCTCAAACGCTTTCTGACATTCCTCATCCCACTGTAAAGGCATCACTGCATCCTTTTTAGTTAATTTTATCATCGGCTTCACAATCAACGCAAAATTACTGATCCACTGCCGACAATAAGAGGCCATGCCTATTACAGCTCTCACTCCTTTTTGAGTTTTTGGAATAGGCATACTAGAAATACTTTCTATGCGTTCTGGTGTTAATCTTCTCCCTTCTTTCGAAAGTAGGTAACCCAAATAAGACACCTCCTTTTGATTATACTGGAATTTCTTCAAACTTGCCTTGTGTCCATGGGTCGCTAGGTGTGTCAATAGTAATATAGTACTTTCTTTGTAGATCTCTTTTGTGTCAGCAGCTAGTAACAAGTCATCTATGTACTGCAAGAGTATGCAACCTTCAGGTAGTTCTAGCATGTCTAGCTGCTCTTTTAGCGCTCTGCTGTAAATGCTCGGGCTTTCTGTGTATCCTTGTGGAACGCGTGTGAATGTGAATGATCGACCTCCTAGAGTGAACGCGAACAGATATCTACTGCTTTTATCCACTGGAATGCTAAAGAACGCGTTCTTCAAATCAACTACACTAAAGTATTCTGCAGTGGCCGGTATCATTGTCAGTATTGTTGTGACATCTGGGACCAAAGGGAATTGTGGGTCTACCACTTTGTTCAATGCGCGCAGATCAATTATGAAATGATATGGTACTTCATTTCCTCCTTTCTTGTAAACTGGAAGAATCGGGCTGTTGCACGTGCTGCCTGCAATTTCTTCAACCACCCCCAATCTCACCAGGTCAGTAACAATACTCTTTAATCCCTTTTCACCTTCAACAGAAATTTTATACTGGGGAATTCGTGGTAATGTAACACCTTCTTTCAAAGTTATTTTTGCTGGCTCTATTTTCAAGCATCCTACATCGTTATCATGCATTGCCCATAGACAGGTTGGTACTCTACTTAGCTCTTCTGGTAACGCTTTTGACATAAATTCCGTCAAGGTGCATCGTGAGGCCAAATCGTGAGGAACACCCCATCTGCCGTACAATGTATAACTGCCCCCAATTTTCTCAACAAATTTAATCCTAGCAAGTTCTCCCCACAATTTTCTGTCAGAAGAAATGGACACTGTTCCGTAAATGGTCCTATTGTAATTGGGACAGCTTCGGACATGGGGTTAATTACTGGTGTACCTGCGAACTCTACAGAAACATTCTTTTGCCCCGACAGTGGGATCTCCGGAACCAAGTGGTGGTCTATCGAACACTTCTGTGCCCCTGTATCTACAAGGAAACGGTGCTCCTTATTCCCGACTCTCATTTCTACGTAGGGTCCTCTCTGATTCACGTGAATAGACACTGGTTCCAACCCCTGCCGTGGGCTGTCCTATTGCGAAAATAACACATTGTCTGATGTGTAGTCACCGCTGCTACTATAATATGTGTTTGGCTGTGTATCAAAAATATTCCCATTTCCCCCTTGGTGTCCTCCACTCTGATCATTTCTCTGTTGGCCCTGCCCGCCCTGATTTTAGTTCAGAACACTTTGGTTCAGTGCCTGGTTCTGTTGGGCTTGGTTTTGACCATAGGATTGGTTTTGAGTACCTCCATTGGTATATCCCTGCTGCTGCTGTATGCTATTTCTGCTTGGGCCATTTGACCCCTGATGTCCCATATGTCCTCTATGAGGCCTTCTCTGGCCAAACCCACATCTATTCTGTAGGTGCGGGCACTGCGCTCGCCAGTGTCCTTCCTCTTTACAGTACGCACATTGATTTAATCCCAATGACACCCCGTGCATATTATTCAAATTTCCCCTGCCTTGTGCATTTCCTCTACCTCTATTGTATCCAATTACCTGCTGCAGTAACACCCCTACTATCGTTCGCATTGCTTCTTTTCTCATCTCCAATGGGTACCCATTACACATTTCACTTACTTCCTGCACTGACGTTCTTTTGTTCGACATCCATCGCATTGTTTCCCCCACACAAGCCTGCAATCTTTGTTTATCACTTATTTGTCCTGGTGCCGGCAAATGCTTTGCACCACCTGGAAAAACTGTCGGCCACGATTTTTGCATATAGAACCTCGACGCCTCCTTCCTACCTTTTTTAATACACTCCTGACTATATTCAGGTGTAGCAAACATTTCAGCATATCTATCTTCCATTTCATTTTTCAGTTCAATGAGTTTGTACACCTGTTTTCTTACATCCTCATCTCTTTGCTCACTGCGTGCTAACTTATTCAAATCTAACAATCGTTGTGGTGGTAAATTCCCAAGTATCTTTTTCCATTCTCCCACCAAAAATTCCCCCATGGATTCCAACACTACCTGTCTCTCGTTGCTTCTTCGGTACCCATATAATGAGGCCAATGCTGCTGTCCCATCATTTCCTTCTATGTACATTTCTGCCTCTTGCTGTAATTCAATCTTTCTTCTCTTCTTGCCTCTCGCCTCCCCGGTCTCAATTTCGACTTCGGGAGGGGCGGATGGTGCTGAATCTGTCTCTGGAGCGGGAGGTGCGGATGGGACAAGTGACACAGGTGGTATCTGTGAAGGGCCTTCCTGGGTGCTGGGCAATTGCGCGTCTGCGGTCTGCGCTTGTGGGATGGCTCGAGCTGTGGGTGGGGCGTGGGTTAATGCTTGCGTGAGGGGAAGTGCTTGGGCTGCGGGAGGGGGTATGAGAGCTACTGGTTGGGCCTGCGCAGTCACTACTGGCGTGTTTGGTTTCGATCCTGGTTTTGGGCCTCGACCAGTATGGGTTAACAAATGTTCCATTAATTCGTCTGCTATGTGTAGTTCATGCTGCGGGTATATTCCTTCTATGTTCATTTGCTCACGTCTCCCTTCCCATCGAAGACTTGCCGTCCACTCCTCCTCCTCCTTTTCTTCTGCTACCTCAAGCTTTGATTTGTGCCTCCGCGCATGCTTCTCTCTACTCCTAAGTCGGAGCATTGCTTCCCTCCTCCAATCTTTGATAGTCTCAAAAGCTGCGGGTCGCGCTTTTTCCCTTATCAACACCCTTTCTAAGTTATCTATCCTCGCAATCTCAAAGCTGCCATTAATCGGCCACTGATGGTCCTGTTGCTTTCTAGTTTGCCTATGCCAAATTTCACAAAACATTATCGCACCCACACCATATTTTGCATACTTGTCATAAGCCGGCGTTCCCCCAGGCGGTGCACTTTGGCAGTTTTCCAAGGACTGTCTACCGCAGCGGAAAAGCCCCGTTAAAGTGGACAGTACTCCAGGCATGTTTTTAACCTTCCCTTTGGTTAATCAACCTTACTCTGGATGTTTAAATTTGCAAAATCAACCCTCTACCAATAATCAGGGTTTCGTTTGAATCGGGGAATGACTCACCTGATAAAACAAGTCGCCTGTTTCTTGACGCAACCTCTCCCAACGTCGTGTCTGCGCTTCTCTGGCTTCTGCCTCGTTCCGGGACCTTTGCCTCCTTTGCCCTCTGGCCCGGTACGTCGATCAGGGATCAGATGTGCGCAGATCTGCGGAAGTAATCTCTCCTCACTTCTACAGGGCGCCCCGTACACCTCTTGATCCCGGCTCGATCGTCCCGTTCTCCGCCTTTACTCCGTTACAATGTATATGATGGGGCAAGTGGGGGAGGGACCCTATTCAGGCGCCATCTTGAAAGGGGCCCTTAGGGGTCCCTCGCGATATGGAAACAAGGCAATAACCATTCACAAAAGGATGCGCCAGACACGAGGTTCAAATTCCCAATGCTAGGGTTTATTGCAAGCAAAATAGTCCCAATTGGCCAGCTGTGGTCTCACGCCCCGCAACGTGTATTCTCTAGACCTCGAGGGACGCAAGAGAGCGAATTACGTACATCAGTTACATATATACAAAATGCATATCATACAATCAGCTATGTAATGTTTAACACCCCCCCTTTTATTGAGTTTCTTTGAACTCGGGATGATGATGGACATTTCCGACGAGTATGACAATTATGACACCTTCGATGTCTATTCTAGTAACAATGTGCAATTTAGAAAGTGCGGAGGCATCTCCAGTTGTTGAACAGAACATGGTACTTCTGTTCTTGGAAGCAAGCTGCACACGGGGGAAGAGTCACATTCCAAGCTTTGCTATCTATGAGGTGCTATTCGTGTCCTGGGAGCCGACACGCTCTAAAGGGTTTTGTGAAGGGGGGCCATAAGAAGAGCATAATTCAAGTCTTTTGCTGCTTTATTCTAACATGTTCTACCACAGTACGAGACTGGCTGGCAGCTGTGAAATGATTAAATGCCCTGCAACTCACCCTGAAGGCTACAGAGAGGGAGCGTGGGCATTCCTTTCTGGGCTGCTCATGAGGAGTTTTCGACGAACTCCTCAGTCCCGCGGCCTTGCCCTTTCATATTCAGACAACACTGTTAACAGTTGAGCAGAGTAAGCAGAATTCGCAAGAATTGCAAACTGCAAAGCAGTTTAGACAGAAAGCAATGCGCAATCGTTAACAAGCAAAATGGCGATTCTTGCTACGTTTAAAATGGCTGCTTCTTGGTCAAGCATAGCAATCTGTATTTCTATAATTCTGTGCATAAGACGGTTGGCCTTCGGCCATCAAGATACGTCTATCATCCAAATGAAGGGTATTCATTTTTCCAGATTGACAATACGACGCCATGGTCCTGTGGAACAGCACACTGCCTGATTACATGGAAAGAATCTGGGTCTCATTACAGCTTTGCCGGACCGGTAAAATTGCCAGAAATTTCAGCACCATCAATTTTACTGGACCCGCAAAACACAAGTTTTCTAGTGGGGGCACTGATTTACCCCCAGCCAAGAGCTGGAGGTAAATCAGGCCCCTAACGGCAAATAAATGCCAGAATTACCAGCACCGGTAATTCCAGCAATCCCCTCCGTGGAGTCCTTTGGGACTCCATGCAATGGTGATTTACCGCCCTTTCTGCCGCCTGTAATATCCCAGTAATTCCAGGTTATCAGGCAGCGGAAATGGTAGGGGCAGATTGCCGGTCCCACCGGAATTACCAGCTGGATACCGGTAAACTTGTAATAAGGCCCTCTGACGGATATGGACATGAATACTGGGTAAGTACACGTGCCTTCACACATTCCAAACTTGCACAACAAAGTAAAGGGCACCTGAAAGGGGGGGGGGGCAACAATCAAATGAAACCTCAATGGATGCCTTGTCACAGCCCTGTGCATGCAGGACCTGCCCTCTCACCCCACACATTATAGCCACCAACCCACATGACCCACACTAGGGTCTCAATGGGGCCGGCCGACAAGCCATTGACAGAAAAGACAGCCAAACAATACAGTAAGTGCCTGGCCATGGTAAGGGAAGTTTCAAATGTCACAAGCACAGAAGACGTACAAAAGATAGAGGTCAACAAATGTGTTGCATGGGCTTACAGGCCGAATAAAAAGAAAGCATGGGCTAGGATGCACCTAACAGCCATAGCATTTGTGGTGAAAAATACCCTAGGGGAAAGACCTAAATCCAGCGCACTGATAGATTATGCTTTCAAGAAGTTGGGGCAAAATAGAGGGGCCGGCGAAAAACAAAAGACCGCCCCTGAAAGTGGGAAAAGCAAAAATACTAATATTAAAACTTGGTTCACAGATGTAGGAGAACAAGTATTTAGGGCAGCTTTGCGCTGGCCTACTTTAGGGCCCTCAGGACCAGCAAGCTGATAGCCTCTAGTACAAAGGGCCAATGATTATTTGGCCACGTATAGGTAGGGGTGACAGATAGAGATAAGAAAAACCGGAAAAGGTATCGTGATCAACATAGACGGCATTGAAGATATGGGCATATGTGCTATTTATGCATCATTTAAATGATTTGCTTACAACTCGCCCTACTTAAGGGGCAGTTCTAAGACACAGGGCTCGGCAAACAGAAACATTGACATAACTAGGATAAAAGCTGTAGCAGAAGCCTAGAATAATCCTGCACAAGCAGGGGCCTGAAGTTCAACAGGCTCAGGAGTGTAGTCTTTCTGACCCGGAACTACTCTACAGAGAGATAATAGAGCTGGCAGTAAAAGGGATGGATTTATTACACACAGGGGTCCCGAACGCCTTAGCAACAAGAGAAGGTAGGTAGAGCAAGGGTATTTTGGGGGAACCCGAGTGGCCGTGAACTCTCTCAGGTGTGGGCCTGGAAAGAAGATGCCAATAGGCACAGGAGTGGCCACCAGACAATGTACATGTCACAAACACACAGACCTGGGAGCCCACCCTGTGGGGCACCCAGTGAGCTAAGAAGGGCAACTTCCATTTCCGGGCCCAAGTGCCCAAAAGTGCAGAACTATGATAACACTGCACACCTGTTTGTTGGGAAATAAACACAATACTCCTGTTTTGGTTTATTAGCATTATGTTTAATAAAAAGCCACAGCCTTTTTATTGCCAACACAAATATGGCTCTGCATATTGTTTACTGTATAGAATGTATAATGTCCAGGTTCCCTAAGGTTAGCGTTTCCACAGCTTATGGAGACGCAGCTCTGCAGAGCTACTGTCACTGACAGGCAATGTGGTCTGCAGAAGAAGCTACGGGCCCAGGGAGGTAGGAAACGAATCAAGGGTTTTGGCACGGAGTTGGGGAAGCGGGGGAAAAACAAGTTTAATTATGGTCCCATTTTATTCTAAATATATGATTTGCTGTGTCAGCGGTATTCCCAGTCATGGTAACAGCACACCACGTTAGGAAGCACGCAGGTGCCCTTTGTCTTTGTAAATAACAGCCTGGGAAATGGTTTCATTTAGCATGTTCGTGAGAGGACGCACAGTAATCCAACAGTGCAAGGAAAATGGGAACACCCTGCGAAAAACGGCAGCACTTGAGAAACTGGCGATTCTTTCAGTTCTCCATCTCCTGAGAGGCCTGGAAAAAGACAAAGGGGAAAATCTGAGATATCTGAAAAATGGCCACTTAAGCTTTTTAGGAAGGCCATTAATGAGAAGGGAGACAGAGAGAGGAAGCATAAGAGAACACCTGCTTCATTCTCCAATTCATCCTCCTTGTCTTCCTCTGAAACATCCCATGACTCATTATTTTCCGTGGGAGGAGGAACACAAGGGTAGATACATGGACAAAGAAGCGGTTACTTCACTGCTAAATCAAGTGGCACATTACATGGGATTTAGTTACCAGGGAACCACCACCACATTGTAAGCATATATTAAAAGCAGGTCTTCCGCTCCTGCCAGAAGTGAAAGATGAAATTGTATGCGACTAGAAAGAACATGAAGCTGTTAGAAACCCTGGTGTCTACACTACTGGTGCGGTTTTGTGAGACCACGTCCTTGTTTGATGCTTTTCAGTCGGGCTTTAGACCTGGCCTGTGTACCAAGACTGTTTGTGTCTTGGTGCTTGATGACCTGACACTTCTTGCCGATCAGGGTGGAGTGGCGGCATTGATCCTGTTGGATCTTTCTGTCACATTTGACACCATTGATCACTCCATCCTGATCAGTCGTCTGTCAGCAGCTGGGGTGTCGGGCACAGTTCTCTCATGATTCCACTCTTTTCTCTCTGACCGCTCGCAACAGCTCTCACTTCATCCTTTTTTTTTGCTGTTGTGTCTGCTTTGGTGTGTGTGGTTCCTCAGGGTTCTGCTTTAACTCCCACTCTTTACAATATCTACATCCAGCCTCTATTTGCACTGTTCGGCTCCCATGCATTTCAATGCTACTCGTATGCTGATGATACTCAGATTCTCGTTCGGCTGGATCTTCTTCATCCAGCCCACGCCACTCAGCTATGAGATTGCTTGTCTGCCTGCTGTGGGATTCTGGATGAGCGAAAATTGGCTTAAGATGAATAGAGATAAATCTGAAGTTATGGTTGTTGGTTCCACCACTGTCCCGTCCCCTTAGACTTCGTGTTTCTGGCCTTCTTTGTTTGGTTCCTTCCCTGCTGTGGTCCCTGTGGTCAAGAATGTGGGTGTTAAGCTATCTGCTTCTTTTTCTACGGCCTCCCAGATTAGCTCAGTCTGTCAGGCTGGTCACTTTCAATTGAAAATACTCAGAAAGGTTTTACAGTTATGGGGGGGGAGAGCTGTTGGATGCCAACTAAAAGGGCCGCCTAGGTGAAGAGCTGCGCTAATTCAAAGATCCTGACTTAAATATCCTGCGGATCGGGACATGCTCGGCAGAAGAAACAAACAAATTCTGGTGTCGTAAAGTGAGGGGCACCGGAGGAGCTATACAACATCAGTCCCAAAGCGGCATAATCTTGAAAACGGCTGGGGAATCATCTCGCGCCCTGCGCTGAGGCGCGGCGAGAAGCAGGAGATACCAGCATTTTGACCAGCCCCCAGTCGTAACAACGATTTGAGCCTGCCAATAATACCCAGTCTGCTGGGGTGTGGGCCTCCATAACATGCAAAACCATACGGCATAACTCTATAAACGGACGAGGGAAAGGCTTGCGCCTGGCTCAGACGTGTGTCGCGTAGCGGGAGAAACCTGCAGCCTGCTCATTCATCAGCTGTAACGCGGATTGAAGCTTCCCGATAATATCATGGCGGCGAGGTGTGAGTTCCCACCCCGCCAGATCACAGTGTGCGCTGTGTGCGAACAGTGTCTCCTGTCACGAACGGAGGGAGCAACACATTAAGAAAAGTGACGTCAATCTGCTCATAAAAGGTACGTGTGGGCACCGCTTCTGTTGTCAATATGCGGTCCCCATGGTGGTGGCAGGCAGGAGACTATGAACCCGCTTCCCCACAACCGCATTTTAGAGGTTGCTGAGCCACAGCAGGCCAATATAACTTACATCGGTGGGAGATTAGGAGTTGAGGAGACAAATTCGTGGCAGCTGAGGCGAGCCCCCGGCGAAGGGACACGCTCCCAAAGGCAGCGCGAGAGCCCAGACACCAAGCGAGTGTGAGAGCGCACAGCCCGTATCACAAAAGACTCGATTAACCAGCAATATCCTAGATTCTTGAGGCAGAAAACCGTAAGTCACTCGGCACACGTGAGAACAAGACACACACAACAGTGTATGTAGAATCACCCACGCAGACAGATCAATCCTACGCCCTAAGGACAGGATTGTTGATACCGGGTCACAGCAACGTATATACAAGAAACTAATACAAGGGGGCCATACCGGAGCTCTGGACAACATCTGTCAGCAACCCTATTCACGCGGACCCAGCCCTTCCAAAGAGCCCAAACAAAAGGGGTGACCCAAACTAAAAATACAGGACTCGACAGACAGTCTTACCCCCATAACCACCAGCATTGAGGGGGGGTGCCTCGTCCATTCATTGAAAGGGGAAGACACAGGAAGCAAGCAACCTGCACCTCGCTTAAATATACCCCACCCGCGACACTCAGGCTCCAAGGGGGTGTGGGACTCACAACTAATTAGAGGCAACACCCAAACAACTGTACACGAAACTCTGTCTACCTTTGACATGACAAGGGGCAATAAAGGAAACAGGAAAGGCCCCATGGACGCATATACGAGTTCAAATATGGCCAAAGAACGAGCAAGGCCCCCACAGCTGAGCCCCTAGAACAGCCCAACACCAGGGGAGAGCGACATGGACCCCTACATGACTGCACTACAGGCCTGATTCGCTGCTGTCAAAAGCAGGCTGGATAACATCGGCAATAACATATCCTCAATCAGGGTGGATCTACAGAAAGTAAACACTAGGGTGACCGAGGCTTAGACTACAGTGGGAGCGCTGGAAGACAAATCTGCTATACAAAGCAAGGGCATTGAGGACATCAAGAAGAGCCTGAAACTGGTCCAATCCAAGTGCGACGATTTGGAATCAAGATCACGTCAGAATAACATAAGAGTGTTGGGCATGGCAGAAAACCCCCTGAAAATACCAATGGACATCTTTTTGGAGGAGGCGATACGTACAATGCTACCAGAGGCCCAGTTTTCCCAACAATTACTCGTCGAAAGGGCCCACAGATCCCTCACCCCCCCACCCAAACCCGGGGCACCACCGAGAACGATCATTGCACGCCTGCTCAATTACCGAGACAGGGACCTGATCCTCGGCCTCTCCAGAGAAAAAGGCACGCTATGAAATGACTCAACATGGATTCATATATACCCTGATTTCTCCAGCAGAGTACAGGCAGCCCGTCGCACTTATGCGATGCTGTTCCCGGCAAAGCTCCAGCTACAACACTCCGGAAGAGCGCACTTCTTCGAGATGCCTGAGGAAGCCATGGAATACATAGACGGGAACATTCCATTACCCCCAAACAGTAATGACCCACCGACTCAACCCAATACATGACAAGTCCTGGGGAAACCGACAGAAGACCACAAAATGCAGACTCCCCGATCCGCTAGAAGCTAGCGCAGCAGCTCCCAAGAGCAGTTTGATTAGACCAACATGGTAGCGACCATACAGAGCCACCCACAGTTGCAGAAGTTGCAGTAAAAAGATGGGGCTACACTATCCAGTTGGGGGGATGGTGAGGGTGGGGCGGGTGGAATGGGAGAGGCCGGTTGCCTAAAAGAGGAAGGGAAATGGGGGGGTTATGATGTTCATAATAAGCATAAACAAAACAACAGTTTGAAGAGGAGAAGTTGGGGGGACAATTATTTATTTAAGAAGACTGATGAATACACAGCCCACAAGAGTTCCGGTCAAACCCATAAGATCAAGAAACACAAGGACGCAAACCATGAATGGCAACACCCAAGATAACCAAGGGAATTTAGACTCTTAATCTGGAACATTAGAGGTCTGGCAAACCCCATTAAAGCCAGGAAAATTCTAGCCTACGGTAACAGACATAGGATCCACATCCTTCTCCTACAAGTAACACATGCTGTCAAAAGAGTGACAAAAACATTCGCTCGAAATTGGGGCCAGTTACGAATCGCTACGGATTGCTCCTCGTGAGCCAGAGGAGTCCTAACAGTGATACATCAATGCACTGGCTTTGGGATTTCCAGATCAAAGGTGGATGAGGAAGGCAGATATGTAATAATATGAGGGGCAATACACAACAAAGAACTGATCTTAATTAACACATACAGCCCAAATATAGACTCTCCGGAGTTCTACCTACAGATCCTGGCGCTAATCTCTCCGGTGGGAGAGGCTAGGTGTAACGCTCACCTGATTCCCACGGAGGCACGGGTCTTGGCAGGAAGGTGTCTGTGACTCGAAAAGTGATGTGCAGGACTCGATTGGCTTCTGGGGTCGAACCTCTTTGCACTGTGTGTCGAACTCGAAGAGTGAGGTTTCTGCAGGTGAAAGAATATGGGGGTTAATGGTCTGGGTTGTTGAATGTCCCTCTCTCTCTCTCTCTCTCTCTCTTCCCAGCTTTTCTGTAGAGCCCCCCCCAGGTCAACGTGCTCACCTTAGATAGGTGAATGCTGGGCTCTCCATCTGCGTCTGGTGCAGGGTGCCGTTGCCAGTTCCTTCACTGGTGAAACATTGGCCTCTTGAATTCAGAGGATGGTTACCGTTGTTATCTGCACGAGCGGTGAGTTTCTGGACACCTTTTGTCTTTATAGTCTTTAAATGCGTGGCACCCCTTATATATTGCAGGACTCTTGAGATGGAAGATGGAGTGAAGCGCCTGGAAATTCGTAAGTATGGCAAGCGCTCTAACTGTCTCTTTCCTTGCAGCTTAGTTCGTGTTAAAGAGACGCCGGAGTATTCGCAGGCGTTTTATTGCGACGAGCGTGATGGGCGTGAGTAAATACCTGCTTAATGTCTTTTTCTTTTGTCTTTCAGATGGTGGTTTGCAGCGCCGGAGTCAGCGGAATGCTAGTAAGTTTTAACTATACTTTGTCTTCACAGGCGACGATGCAGAATGAAGAAACCCGGAATTCACGGCGTGCCGTTAAGTATAACAATGCTTTTGTCTTTGCAGGCGAAGGTGCAGCGTGAGCCACGGCCGCTGCCGATGGATCAGGTGAGTAAGCACTGCGTGTAAAGTTTGTCTTGCTAACCTGTTGTTTCTTGTCTTTTGCAGGTGCTGATGTTGACTGGATACAGGAATGGTAAGTATAATTCTTGGAGGTTCAGGATCGAAAGAAGAAAGGCTGGAACAGACTCGGTGAGCGTTCTGCTGCAGATGCAGAATAACGCGAAGCACGTTTCATCTATCGGGTGTGGTTTAAATAGCCTTGGAGTGATGAGGCGTCTTCTTCCACAGCCCCGCGTAGGTAAGAAAGTAGTTCCTGCTCACAGAGGGCTTCTAAGTGGCTGGTAAGTAAGCAGCATGGTCTGCTGCAGGTAAGTCCACCCAAGCACTTTCACACCAATTATGAGCCCGGCGCTTCCAGTACCGGGACCGATGATTTTGATGAGCCTGGTGCCACCGGCGCCAGGACTGGGTCCAAAAGGTCCCAGTAGGGACCGGCTGGTGCCTAGGATTAGGGTTAGGGGCCTGCTTCCAAGGACGTTGGGCTGGTCCTGGCTCCTTGGAAACAGTGATCATGACAGCACCCCCCCTCAAGGCCCCTCCTAAGCGTGTCTTCTCCGGAGGTTTTGGCTTGTTGGGGTGATTCAGATGGAATTTCTTGACCAGACGAGGTGCGTGGACATATTCTGAGGGTTCCCAAGACCTCTCCTGGGGGCCGTATCCTTTCCAATCAACCAGATAATATAACTTATATTTGGAGATTTTGGAGTCTAGGATGTTCTTCACTTCGAATTCAAGTTCTCCATCTACTAAAACCGGTTCTGGAAGTTCAGTCAATCGGGTTTCTGGTTGTACTGGTTTTAATAAGGAGACATGGAATACTGGATGTATTTTCATATGCGTAGGTAATTCCAATTTGACCGCCACCGGATTAATTATGGCAGATATGAGATAGGGTCCAAGGTATCTCGGGATGAAGGTGCGGGGTCCTTTTAGAGGCAGGTGCTTAGTGGATAACCAGACCTGATCTCCTACAGCGTAGTGAGGGGCCTCTTTACGGTGTCGAACTGCTCCTTTTTTGAATTGAGCTTTAGCTCTTTGCAGATGGGCAGTGGCTTCCTTAAAAGCACGGGTGATCTCCGAGTGCAAGTGATCCACAGCAGGTGCTTCAAATTCTTGGGGAGGATCCAGGTTGGAGGTTCTAGGATGGTGTCCGTATAATAGGAAAAAAGGAGTCTTCCCGGTTCCAGAATGAGTCGAATTGTTGTAAGCGTATTCAGCGATCCAAAGAATATCCTTCCAGGGGTTTTCAGTTTGTTGGAGCATGCAACGTAGATATTGTTCTAGTGTCTGATTTGTCCTTTCGGTTTGCCCGTCAGTTTGGGGATGGTGACTGGTCGAAAGTCTTACATCAATTTGGGCTAGACGACAGCAACTGCGCCAGAAGTGGGAGATGAATTGACTTCCCCTATCGGAGACTAAACCCGAGGGAAAACCGTGTAAGCGAACGATGTTTTCCGAGAATTCTCGGGCCAATATTGAGGCTGAAGGTAGATCCTTCAGGGGAATGAAGTGAGCCATCTTGGAGAATAGATCCACGACTACTAAAATGGTAGTATACCCCGAACATGGAGGTAAGTCCGTGATAAAATCCATGGACAGGGTATGCCATGGACAGGGAGGGATGTCTAGTGGCTGTAATAGGCCGGCTGGTTTCTGCTTCTGACTTTTATTCTGGGCACACACACCGCAGGAGATTACAAAGTCTCTAATATCCTTTTTCCATGATGGCCACCAGAAATGTCTTTTAATCTTTTCCATGGTTTTGGTAATGCCAGGGTGACCCTCCATTAGAGAGTCGTGATAACAGGAGATTACTTGTTTTTGTATTTTCTCACAGGGCAAGTGCATTCGTCCTCGGAAATATGGTAGGTCTTGATCCACTGAGAATTATTTTCCCTTTAATTGCCAGTCCTGCAAATCGGCCGGAGTTAGGAGTGATTTAACTGTGGTCTTGATGTCTTCAAAAGATTGAGTGCTGACCAAACCCAAAATCCTTTGTTCTGGGATTATGGGTATTGGTTCTGGATTGGTCAAATGTTCATCTACTCCCATCCGGGAGAGGGCATCTGCTTTTCCGTTCTTACTGCCTGGTCGATAAGTAATTATAAAGTCAAATTCAGCCAGAAACAGAGCCCAGCGAAGCTGTCTGGAAGACTGAGATTTGGCCGTCTTTAGATATTGTAAATTGCGGTGATCAGTCATTATGGTGACTGTGTGTCTGGCTCCTAAAAGATAATGCCGCCATGCTTTAAAGGCCGATCTGATAGCTAAAAGTTCCTTGTCTGTAATTGAATAGTTGATCTCGGGAGCCGAAAACTTGCGGGACCAAAAGGCTACAGGGTGTAACTGGTGTGTGACCGGATCTCTTTGTGATAAAACTGCCCCCATAGCAAGACTAGAAGCATCCGTTTCCATGATGTAGGGGAGTTCTGGGCGAGGATGTTTTAGAACAGGTGCAGAAATGAATTTAGCTTTTAAGTCCTGAAAAGCTTGTTCTGCTTCAGAAGACCACTCAAAACGTTTGTTCTTTTTTAACAGAGCGGTGATGGGCTGGACTATCCGAGAAAATTCAGGAATAAATCTGCGGTAAAAGTTAGCGAAGCCTAACATGCTTTGAACTCCTTTTACTGAGGTTGGTGATGGCCACTTGATGATTGCATCAACTTTCTTTGAATCCATATGGACTCCGTTAGGTGACAATATGAATCCCAGGAACTCGACTTCAGTTATGTTGAAAACGCATTTTTCAAGCTTAGCAAAAAGATTATGTTGACGCAATCTCTCGAGAACCTTTTTAACGTGTCTCTGGTGTTCCTGTTCGGATGATGAATAGACGAGGATGTCATCAATGTAGACCACAACACACACGTCTATGAGTTCTCTAAGGACATCGTTCATAAAATATTGGAAAGCGGCAGGAGCGTTACAAAGTCCAAAGGGCATCACTTGATATTCGAATAGCCCGTACTTGGTGCGGAAGGCCGTCTTCCATTCATCGCCCTCTTTTATCCATACCAAGTGATAGGCTCCTCTGAGATCCAATTTTGTATATATACTTGCGTCTTTGACTTGGTCCAGGAGTTCCGGGATCAAAGGTAACGGGTATCTGTTTTTAACGGTGATTTGATTCAGGGCGCGATAATCTATGCAAGTCCTAAGGTCTCCTTCCTTTTTCAGAACGAAGAACAAAGCCGAGGAAGCTGGAGATTTTGAAGGACGGATAAACCCGTTAGCTAGGTATTGGTCCAAATATTGTCTGAGGTAAAGATTCTCTGGCTCGGTGAGGGCATAAATCCTGCTGCAAGGAGGAGTTGTTCCGGGTATCAAATCTATTTGACAGTCGTAAGACCTATGAGGAGGCAGGGTGTTAGCTTGATCCTTCCGGAAGACGTCTTGGAATTCCTGGTATTCGGGAGGTAATTTGGGAACCTCCTCAGAAGAGATTGCCGCCAGTGAAACATCAGGCCTAGGATAACAAGTGGTAAAACATTCTGGAAACTGAACCGTCTTTGCTCGCCAATCGATCTGAGGATTGTGCTTCTCTAACCAAGGGATTCCCAGAATGATCTGGAATTGAGGAGCCTTGATCACATCAAACACAATTCTCTCCCGGTGTCCATCTTGACTCACTAGCGTCACTTCTTGGGTGGCATGCGTTACTGGTCCGGAGGCTATCTCCGTGCCATCCACAGTAGTAATGACGTCTTTTACAGCCTTAGGGACAAGGGGTAGATTCATCCTTGATACCATTTCACGGTCCACATAATTACCGATTGCTCCACTGTCGATGTAAGCTTCAATTGCATGAAAACGATCCGGACGTTCAGGACTAATGAGGACCATGGGTACCACAAAATGCAAGGTCACGGGACAGATCTTAAGGCTCGGCAAGAGGACCTCTACTCTGGTCGGGCTAGGTCGTTTCCCTGCTCAGAATTTGTGGTACAGGTATCCGCGGCTCCTACAGCCTTCTTAGCTGGTTTCACTGGACAGTCCCGAAGAAAGTGACCTGAGTTTCCGCAATAGAGGCATAATTGCAGCTGCCTTCTTCTTTCCCGCTCTTTCTGGGTTAAAGGTCCTTTCATGCCCCCTATTTGCGTGGGTTCCACCGTGTCAGCTCCCCTAGTAGAGGTTTGTGGTTTAGAAAACACTCGGGTATCAAATTTGGAACGATCTGACTTCCTGTTCTGTAGTCTGTGGTCCAATTGGACAACTAAGTCAATATAGTCTGAGCATTCTTGTGGAGGATTCACAACTTCAGCTGACACATCCTTGAGCTCTCCACGTAGGCCTCTGTAGAAAAGCGTTATTCTCTTATCCTCGGGCCATTGAGTTTCCACTATAAGTCTGTTGAATGAGGCTATATAAGTCAAGAGGTCTTGATTACCCTGTCGTAATGAAAGAAGTTCATTGTCCAAGGCCTGCCCTTGTGCATGTCTTGTAAACAGTTTCTCCATGCTGGACTGGAAGGCCTGGAAATCATGTAAAACCGGATCATCCTGGGTAACTAAAGGGATCGACCAATCTGCGGCGCTGCCACTGAGATAAGAAAGGACGAAAGCCACCTTTGTCTGGTCTGTTGGGAAAGCAGCTGGTCGACATAAGAAGTGTAAGCGGCACTGGTTGATGAACACCGCGAATTTCTTTGGATCACCAGAAAAGCGTTCGGGCGGAGCCAAGGGCACATTACCGGGCAGATTGATTTGCACTGGATTTAAAGATGATGCAGAAGGATAACTTCCTCCTGGAGCGGGCAAAGGTGTCTGTCCTGCCTGCGTTTGTAGCAACTGCCTAGCGAGGTCCTCAGTTCGCTCCTTGGAAATTATCAGTTCTCTTCTTAGAGAGTTCGTTTCCTGACGAGCTGCATGTACTTCTGCTCTTAATTCCCCGAGCAACTGGGCTAGTTGATCATAGTCTGAGGTTTCCATTGCGCCTGGGTAGGAGTTTTGTGGTGGGCTTCGCGTTCTGTAACGCTCACCTGATTCCCACGGAGGCGCGGGTCTTGGCAGGAAGGTGTCTGTGACTCGAAAAGTGATGTGCAGGACTCGATTGGCTTCTGGGGTCGAACCTCTTTGCACTGTGTGTCGAACTCAAAGAGTGAGGTTTCTGCAGGTGAAAGAATATGGGGGTTAATGGTCTGGGTTGTTGAATGTCCCCCTCTCTCTCTCTCTCTCTTCCCAGCTTTTCTGTAGAGCCCCCCCAGGTCAACGTGCTCACCTTAGATAGGTGAATGCTAGGCTCTCCATCTGCGTCTGGTGCAGGGTGCCGTTGCCAGTTCCTTCACTGGTGAAACATTGGCCTCTTGAATTCAGAGGATGGTTACCGTCGTTATCTGCACGAGCGGTGAGTTTCTGGACACCTTTTGTCTTTATAGTCTTTAAATGCGTGGCACCCCTTATGTATTGCAGGACTCTTGAGATGGAAGATGGAGTGAAGCGCCTGGAAATTCGTAAGTATGGCAAGCGCTCTAACTGTCTCTTTCCTTGCAGCTTAGTTCGTGTTAAAGAGACGCCGGAGTATTCGCAGGCGTTTTATTGCGACGAGCGTGATGGGCATGAGTAAATACCTGCTTAATGTCTTTTTCTTTTGTCTTTCAGATGGTGGTTTGCAGCGCCGGAGTCAGCGGAATGCTAGTAAGTTTTAACTATACTTTGTCTTCACAGGCGACGATGCAGAATGAAGAAATCCGGAATTCACGGCGTGCCGGTAAGTATAACAATGCTTTTGTCTTTGCAGGTGAAGGTGCAGCGTGAGACACGGCCGCTGCCGATGGATCAGGTGAGTAAGCACTGCGTGTAAAGTTTGTCTTGCTAACCTGTTGTTTCTTGTCTTTTGCAGGTGCTGATGTTGACTGGATACAGGAATGGTAAGTATAATTCTTGGAGGTTCAGGATCGAAAGAAGAAAGGCTGGAACAGACTTCGTGAGCGTTCTGCTGCAGATGCAGAATAACGCGAAGCACGTTTCATCTATCGGGTGTGGTTTAAATAGTCTTGGAGTGATGAGGCGTCTTCTTCCACGGCCCCGCCTAGGTAAGAAAAGAGTTCCAGTTTCCAGAAGAGTTCCAGTGCTGTATCCAGGGAGAGGAGCTGCCCTACCCAGGTAAGAAAGTAGTTCCTGCTCACAGAGGGCTTCTAAGTGGCTGGTAAGTAAGCAGCATGGTCTGCTGCAGGTAAGTCCACCCAAGCACTTTCACACCAATTATGAGCCCGGCGCTTCCAGTGCCGGGACCGATGATTTTGATGAGCCTGGTGCCACCGGCGCCAGGACAGGGTCCAAAAGGTCCCAGTAGGGACCGGCTGGTGCCTAGGATTAGGGTTAGGGGCCTGCTTCCAAGGACGTTGGGCTGGTCCTGGCTCCTTGGAAACAGTGATCATGACACTAGGGTAATATGGGGGGGGCAACCTGAATACAATCCTAGACCCATCGAAAGACAGATCGTCCAAAGGCTACAGAAATCACACCAAGTTGGCACAGACCATTCTGCAAGTTATATCCACATTACCCCTCTGAGATGCATGGCGAGAGCTACATCCCAACCAGCAGGAATATACATTCCATTCACATTTACATGAATCCAGCTCCCGTATCGATTATTGGCTATGCTCCCCCGAATACATCCCAAACATGGGCGAGTGTGCCATACTCCCTTGCACACTGTCAGACCACTCTCCAGTCCTCCTAGACCTTCATTTGGTAGAGACTGACCAAAATCCACACAGCTGGCGAATGCCCTCAGCGCTACTGAAAGACTAATCAGTGATAGAACCATTACGAACAGACATAATAGACTTCTTTGACTGCAACACAGGGTCGGTAGGATCGGTAGCCATGGTCTGGGAAAACTTTAAGGTCTGGCTAAGGGGACATCTGATATCACGAGCACAAGGCACACGTGCATTCGAGAAATAAGGAATGAACTGAACCAAACCGAGCACACACTAAAAGCCCTAGAAAACGCACACACACGTACACCGGGGATTGATACACTTCAACCATTACAAGACCAACTATCAATATTTAGATCCCTAGCGGAACGGGAAGTATTATATATGGCACATCTGATAAGAGCCAGGAGATACAGAGAGGGAAACAAAGCGAGCAGATCCTAGGCTAACCTCCTCAAATCTGAACAAGGAATAAGGCAGATCACTGGGGTAACCGACCCAGACGGCATAATACACACAGACGCCCGTAAGGTTAATGCAGTGTTCTTAGAGTTCTATACTAAACTTTATGCAAACGCAGAGCTACTAAACCCGGAAGAGCTCTGAAATTATATGGACACGTATGGACATGTTTCCACTACCCGTATTGGAAACGGTCGATAGAGAGACACTAGATCTCCCCCTGAACATGGAGGAGGTGGGTCAAGCTATTAAGGATCTGCAAGCGGGTAAAACTCCCGGGTCAGATGGTATCCCCGCGGACCTCTACAAAACCTCCGACACAGAACTCACCCCTAGACTGCTGGAAGTGTGGGAGGAAGCCCTGGGAACCAGGACACTTACGGACTCCATGAGAGAGGCCATCATAACAATCCTACTCAAACTGCACAAACCTCAACATGAACCCACGTCATACTGTCCCTTGTCACTGATAAATGTAGATAACAAAATATTCATCAAAGCAATGGCCAACCGCTTACTACACTACATGAATAAGTTAGTACATCCAGATCAATCAGGATTTATCCCCACACGATCCACTGCCCTGAACCTCCATAGAATTATTTGCCATTACATCACAACTGGACCCTAAAGCAAAAACACTGGCGGTCGCACTTGATGCTGAGAAAGCATTTGGCTCTTTATCCTGGAGCTTCATGGACGGCACACTAATAAAGATGGGATTTGGTCCAGGATTCCTGAGCTATATACGGCTGTAGTATAAGGATCCAACGGCCAGAATTAGAACCAATAAGACCCTATCATCCGAGTTCACGCTCCATAGAGGCACACGACAGGGCTGCTCTCTATCCCCCCTCATCTTTGCACTCACCATAGAAGGCATGGCGGCAACACTGCGGTACTAACACGCATGGAGGGGTATCCACATCAGTGGACCCCCTCAATTCATCTCCCTATATGCCGATGATACCATGCTCTACATAAGAGACCCAGAAACCAACCTTCCCCCAGTGATGCAAGAGATAAACGTATTTGCAAAGTACTCAGGATATAAAATCAATCAAACTAAATTGGAAATGATCCCCTTAACACAGGCCACAACACAATCGCAAGCCACTGCCCAGTTCTGCTGGTCCCCGAACTCAACGCGGTACCTAGGCATTAATATGTCAACAGATAGATGTACCTTATACTCTACTAATCACAAACCATACCTAACTCTGCTCGAGTCAAAGCTGAGCACCTGGAATAAACTCCCGATATCCACTTACGGTCGGATAGCGCTACTAAAAATGGTTGTAGTACCTAAACTGATATACCTATTTAGTAATATTGCAATTTGGCCTGGCCGCCAATTTTTTGACAAACTACAGAAAATAGCCTCTAACTTCGTATGGGGAGGAGGTACGGTGAGACTTCCATGGCCCAAAATGTGTGAAAAATATGAAACCGGTGGGCTGGCAGCCCCAGACTTCTTGCTCTACTATTACACGGCACAAGAGCACTTTGAGAAATACTGAGCCAATTCCACAGAACACTATGCCCATAAACAAGCAGAGAAATGTGTGGCTTCCCCTATAAACCTGCAATCCATGATATTTGCCAAAGCTAAAAGAGACACGGACGAGATAGACCCGCTGAATTCCACTATGCGAGCATGGGCAACTCTATTCTGAAGAGTGGAATGCATTGAGCCATATTGGCCCCCCCACACCTCTCTGGGACTACCCAGACATCGGACCCACACTAGACACAGCATTGCAGAGGAAATGTGATTGGGGAAAAGAAATGCAGTTGAGTGACCTGTACCCCGAAGAGAGATTCCCTCATCACAACATTCCAGTATCACAGACTAAAGGCAGCATGCAGAAATAAATGGCTGTCATTCCTGATCGCGCCGATCCCGCACCAGTTCCTGTCGGACATTATGACGCAAGAAGGATATACAGGGAACATACCCACGCTATACAGGGCCATTCAATCACACATCCCATCCAAAAATACATCCCATCCAAAAATACGATGAAGTTAAAATGGGAATGCGACTTGAATACTTCAATAGAAGACCAACAATGGGCAAAATACTGCTACTACACCAAATCCATTTCTCTATGTGCCAACGTTAGATTAATCCAGTTTAAAATACTTAATCATCTACATATCACTCCCAGTAAAATGTCTAAATTTGACCCCACAAAACAAGCACTCTGCATTTCGGGCAATGCCCCAGCAGCAAATTCAATACATATGTACTGGAAATGCCCCCCGATCAGACACTACTGGGAAGAAGTAGCCACAATCCTTAGTGACATATTAGACATACATATACCAGCTACCCCACTGAAATACTTATTCAGAGATATAGGCAAGGTGTCAATTGAAACCTGCAGGCTCTTTTCGGTTGCTGGCGCAGTGGCCAAAAGAAACATACTCAAAAATTGGAAGGCAGAAATTGCTCCTACCTCCCAAGCATGGCTTAAAGACCTAATTTTCCTGCATGAATGTGAGGAGAACTATATTAAAGGAGTATTTGCCACCTGTAGACCGAAGGACATATGGGGTCCCCTCAGGAGATACCTAAATGCCAACCAGGAACATTCGGATGACGAGTCAGCTCGGACCAACTGCTAAAATCTGTGTACCCAGTACTGTTATAATATCACTAATGTTATATATTCAAATGTATGCATAAGGAACTCTGTATAATGTCATTGCTGTAAAGTAATCGTCAGTTGAAAAACAAAGTTTTGCAGTTTATTCCTTCTCATTTTTGCGGGCGCTGGTGGACTCTGCTCTGGTCTTTAGTCGGATTGACTATTGTAACTCTTTATATCTGGCCCAACCTGTCTACTTGTGACGCCTTCTTCAGATCCTCCAAAATTCAGCTGCTCGTCTTGCCACTGGGGCTTCCTATCGGCAACATATCTCACCAGTTCTCAATGTCCTTCACTGGTTACCAGTGGCAAAGCATGTGCATTTAAAATCTCTCTATTTGGTGCATAGGGCCTTCTATGCAGCTTGTACAGAGTACCTGCAGTTGAAGTTCCGACCCTATGTTCTTGCCTGCGTGTTACATTCTGGGGATTGCTCTCTTCTGGCTGTCCCTAGGTTTTGTCGCGCGAGAATTGGAGGCCGCTCTTTCTCTATTAAAGCTGCCATTTTGTGAAATGCCTTCCCAGCTAACCTTCACGCTGTCCCTGTCCACCTGCATTTCAGAAAGGCTTTGAAAACTCTACTCTTCTAGCCTTGTTCTTCACCTAAGCTTGTTTTCACCATCATAGCGCCAGGTTGCCTTTGGGTGTCGGTTGCGCTGTACCCCTTAAGGGAGAGGAAAAGCCTCTAGCCCCATCTGTTCAGATCAATACTATTTTGCTAGTCTAGTTGGAAGATCATTGATTACCCTGAAGGAATCCATCTGAGATTCTACAGGCAAGAAGGTCAAAGGAGCCTTAAAGGTTTATAGGGGACCTCCCTTTGTATTAAGAGCCACCACATATTACTGCTCAGGCGGCACATAGGGGCCCAAAACACTTCCAAACCTTAGATGACTGTACAGATCCTGTCCACCTGCTACAATAAGTCAGATGCCAGACAGAGTTTATGTCCAACTTAGCCTATGTTTGCATAAAGGCCATCGTAATGGCCATGAGGTTGGATATACACAACTGGCATACAGACACTCATTAGAAGGCCACAGCCCTGAAGAATTCCATTGAAGAGCAAGGGCTATTTGGTGACACCCAAGTTGGACAAAGTGCACAGTGTCTTTAAAGCTAATAAGCATGCTGGGATGTAGCCAGTCTCTAAAACAAAGTCCTCTCGCTCCGTCAAAAGGAACTACGAGCAGAAGGTCTCAAGCTATGCCTCATGTAGGCACTCTGGGGGTGATAAACAGAAGGGGAACAGCAGACAGCTTCCATCAGTTCCCATATCTCAGAAATACTGACGCCAGGCCAGTTGGGGCTGCCTCAAGTGGTTCTGGGAGTAAGGGTTGTGAGGGGTCATTAATGCAAGGCGGACAACTGCTTGTATATTTCTCAAAATATGCCATTTTATTAGAGAAAATATAATAAAAAAAGACCTCTGAAACACGCGCTCTGAAACACTTGTGTATGGGCGCGATATACATAAAATATCATATCATACCTTGCTTGCCTGTGAGGAACTCATGGTGGCAACAGTAAAGACAGACACAAGTGATCACATGTCAATGGTGTTTATTAAACTGTATAAATGGGTTAGAAAAACACCTAACCTAAACCTAAATATAAGATGGGAGCAAACTACTACCATCAAATAATAATAAGGCAGCCCTAGTGGTGTCTTGTCAAAATAAAAGGGCCTATACTAAAAAAAAAAAAAACATTGCCAATCCTTACCTCTAAGTTACAAAACAGTGTGGGATAGTGTTCACAAGAAAAGAAAGAAGTGTTCACAAATTATAAGTCATGATGTTATGGCCGGGGTCTCCTTTCTCTGCGTTTTTAGCACCGGACAAGGCGGGACTCTTGAGCAGAGCACACTCCTGGACTTCTCCAGCATGATGTCACAGTTCCTTTTCTCAATATCATGACCTTCAGTTGTCGAGTCTCTTTCCCACAAAGACTCTTGCCTCCGAGGACCTGATGTGTCAAAATAGCAAAACAAAAGTTCCTTTCAGTAATCTCCACATTGGGTGATTTCTCTTCACCCTTGGATCCCACTCAACCGGGGTCCTATCCTTCTTGCAACGTTGGCCTCCCTCAGTCGGGCTCACTACAGCCTTTCATTCAAAATAAGCAACTTGTAACATTTAAGAATCTCAATGTCTTTTTAAACACCCATTCACTGTGGGTTCACACTTGCCAGCTTCAAAGTTCACTTTGCTTTATCACAGTGCGGGATTCACTTCCCTTAGCTTTCTTCTTGGTTACAGGTCAAAGACTTTCGATTGCACAGGGTGTTTTACTTGACCCTTGTATGACCACTTTGACCTTTTACATCGGCTCTCCTAGGGCCTTCTGGTATTTGTAGTTTTAACAAAAAGGGGACCAGCCAGAGTCTTTCGGGTAAGCGCCCAAGTGGCGCTGGACCACTCTGCAGCTGGTCTCTACCTGGGCTTTAAAAGTTCTGTCACACACGAGGTCTTTGTTCTTCAATTCATATCATGTTGCCATTTGTAACCTCTGCTGAACACAGCCCGGTCTTCTATCGGTTCTCCCTCTGACTCACCGGATGTGCTGAACTCCTTGGCGCTTCTTGTCTCTGGACATAAGGATGCTTCCACGGTAGCAAGCGCCCCTCTCTGCCTTGTTTATCACTGTCAGAGGGCCCCGTGCACCTTTGGCATCTGTTATACCTATAAGGAACTCATGGTGGCAACAGTAAAGACAGACACAATTGATCACAGTTCAAGGGTGTTCATTGAACTATAAATGCAGGGTGGAAAAACACCTAACCTAAACCTAAATCTAAGACGGGAGCAAGTGTTGAACATCAAATGAAAATAAGGTAGTCCTAGTGGCAGTGCGTCAAAATAAAAAGGCATATACTAAGAAAAACCTATTGCCAATTCCTTATAACTAATTACAGAAAGAGTGTGGGATAGGGTATCAAAGTAAAGGAAACAGTGTTCAAATAATAAGCCAGGATGTTATTGCATTGAGGTCTCCCTTTCCCCATGTTTTTAGCACAGGACAAGGTGGGACTTTGGTGCACAGCACACGCTCGAGCCTTCTCAGCACTAGTTGACAGTGGTTTATAGTCATAATTTCGAAATCAAAAATTTCGAAAGTCAAAAAGTCGAAAAAAAAATGTCGAAAAAAATAATGTCGAATTTATTTTTTATGACGTTTTTTTTTCGAAATGGGGGGGTTCCCCCCCAACCCCCGTTTTTTCTTTTTTTTTGTTTTTACCTATTTTATTTATATAAACTAGAGCCCAAAAAAAAATATCGAAAAAAAAATAATTCGACATTTTTTTTTTCGACATTTTTGATTCGACTTTTTTGCCATTCGAAATTTTGTATTCGATATTATGACTGGACACCGTTGACAGTTCCGTTCCAGCTATCAGGTTCTTCGAGGGTAAAGACTCCTTTCAATAAAAGTCTCTTTCCTTCGAGGCCTGATGAACTCAACAAACAAACACAAAGTTATGCTTCACGTAGACTTTTGGTGATGGCTTCACCCCTGGGTCCTCTTCTGGGCACAGACCCTTCACACTATCGTATTCAACAAATTCACATGATAGTTCCCTTCTCAGTGAACTTTGGGTGATAACTTTACACCCCTGGATCTCCCTTTGCGGGCTCGGATCCCAAATGACAAGGGGGACACTTCCCTTCCTCTTGTCTTGCAATACTGCTTGCTTCTTTGTACTTGAGGTGTGGATACGTCACCCCTGGCTCCTCCTCTTCGGGGCGCAGACCCCTTACAAATATTTCTCTCAGCTCAGCCTCCCTCTTAAGGGTTCACTGTGGCTTTGCACAAAGACAGTTCACTTTTGACTTTCAACAGTCTTAATGTCTTTACAAACAATTTGCGTGGACATCGCTCTGTCAGGTTCACGATTGTCAATACTCTGTTTCTCGGGACTTCAGAATTTGCCCCTTGTCATAAGCATCTCTCTGCGGGATGAACTCTTGCTAATCTTTACAGAACACAGTTTGTGTATTAATGTTCACCATGCAGGATTTGCTTCCCTTACTTTCTCAAAAAGTTCAGTGGTCAAAAACTTTCGATTGTACAGGGATTTTGCTCGACCTCCTGTATGAGCACTTTGACCTATCTTGGCGGCTCTCCTATGGTTTTCTGGCATCTGTAGTCGTATTCGACATGGGATCGACCAGAGTTTCTCGAGTCAGCACCCACGTGGTGCCGGTTCCCTCTGCAGCTGGTCTTCCCTTAACACTTATACAGTTCTTTGAATTCTTCTTCATATGTCACTTTGTGGCTTTCATTCAACACAGCCCTGTTCTTTTCGGTTCTCCCTTCGACTCACCAGCTGTGATGAACCGCTTGGCTTTACCTTAGATCTGGATTCAAGGCCGGTACCACGGTAGCAGGGGTTTCCCTTGCTCCGGCTTATCAGCATAGACACGCTCCGTGTACTATTGACATCTGTTGCAAAACACCTGGGCTATTGTCAACGGCCTTATGATTCCCTCTGCTGAGATTTTGCGGGTTTGACTCAAAATGGGCAAGGTCGTGTCTCTCCTTGCCAGCTTCTCGATTTGATTGATTTGCCACCTTTCTCCTCCTTTTGAACTGCCGGGTCTGACTAGCTGTCTCGTCGTGCTATCTGCCTCTCTCTTCGTGTGCTTTCATGCTCAACCTTTTATCTCTGTGGGGGAAAGGAAAGGTCCATCAGGTGTGTGTGATTTAAGTCAATTGCCTGACCCTTGCATCGGGACATGTCAGGTAAACAGGTTTATCGTTAGTCCTTTTTCTGTTACAGTGTACAGAAGTGTTCATGTTGGAAAAGGAGAGAGGTAGAGTTTCTGCATGGTAAAATGGGGGAAAAGTGTCAAATGGAATTATAGCTTTTGTACCGGGGGTTTGATAAACTTAGAATGGTGAGATTGATAGGATTTGTGAGACGAACAGGAATGACCGGGATGGTTATCGTGCATGGAACAGGAGGGATTATGGGAACAGTAGTGTTTAGTCCATGTAGACTGGGTGGTCAGGAAATAATAACCAGAGCGATGTGAAAAAGAAGGATCAGGAGTATTCGTGTCCATAACAGGGAAACAGGGATTCTGGGATATATACTTTTTGGGTGCAACCAGTTTTGGGACCTTACAGGAGTGGTTATGTACGGAGAGGTTGTTGGATCTGGGTGGGATAGTTTTAATCAGAGGAAGTGAGGCAGATGTATTATAACCCATAAAGATTTTAGGGATCCTGTCCTCCTGTCTTTCTTTCTCTCTGATGTCATACTCCGTCTCACCTGGGGTGTTCTCCCAAGTATAACCCCGGGCTCCCCTACCCAGGTGATCTTCCCTCGCTCGTCCATCCCTAGGGTTTATGACCTCAGAGTGCCAGCCCTTCCCTGGCCACCCGAATAAGGGATTCTCGAGGTCCATTCGGGAGACTACCCTCAGGTTTCACACAGACCCTTCTCCTATGCTGGTTGTACAGGGTTGTTTCACTGAGAAACTTCTTTGTGGAACAACCAGGATGCTGCTCCAGGCATTCCAGCATATGATTCGGATTGGTCTTCCCCTCGAGTCTATAAAGATTATTATTGATGGGGTTTTCCCTCTTTGTCTGGTTGTTCAGGGGTTGCTTGAGTGACAGGAAACCAGGAGGCCGCTCCCTCCCCGAAACCCAGGTGATCTTCATGGTCCAGGCCATCTCGAAACAACAGGAGGAAGTAGACAGATTGGATTGCACCACATGAACCTTAGTTACATACGCTTTTGAGGAGTCCAGCTATCTTCTGCAGCGACCCGTCATTTTCGACCCAGCGGACGACCATTCCTGATAACAGCGGCGGGCTTCACGCACGGCCCTTGCCCATTCCAAGGTACGTGTCACCCTTGTCTCCTTGGAATTTAGTATTGGCTCAAGTGGCCCGGTTGGCCAGGGGTTATGGCCTCCCATTGGGGGCCCGTGTTAAAACCCCAGGAGCAGGACGACGCACATCTAACCCTCACTCATGATGGCGACTAGTCGGCTTCCCTCCGACGCCCCCCCCCCAGATTCAGGGACAAGTGGAACTCTAGCCCAGGAACACCAGAGTCTACAACTCCTTTCACTCAACATCAACAGGCTGAATTCCCCCTCCAAGCGCAACTCGATCTTACAAAAACTACAAGATGAAGAGGCAGGGGTGGCAATGCTCAAGGAAACTCATCTACTTCCGGCAGACTTCAGGCATTTACGCTCCCGTCTATATTCACGCCAATTCTTCGCCTCACGGGGCTAAGAAGGGGGGCACAGCAATCCTCTTCTGGAAAGACCTAAACCCTCAGGTCCTAGACTCAAAAACTTGCCCAGAAGGCCGATTCATAGCAGTTAAATGCCTTTTACGGGGAGACCTCTAGACCTTTGTCTCAGTATACGCCCCCCAACTCGGGGCAAGCTATCTTCTATGACTCACTGGTGCCTCCCTCTCAGGCTTTATAGAAGGCCAGACAATAATAGGGGGAGATTTCAACGGAGTACCAGACCCCACCAGAGACAAATCTCACCCCCCACCCCTGGAGATTTTACGCAAGCGCTCAGCCTCTTGCGCCTGTTCAGAACCCTGGAAGAAGTTGACTCATGGCGGGTGCTCCACCCCTCCGAGAAGGACTACTCCTTCTACTCCTATGTTCATCGAACTTTCTCAAGAATCGACCTCCTCTTAACGTCCCCTCAAACTCTCGCCTACGCCAACGAGGTAACCATTGGCCCAAGGGTCCTATCCGACCATGCGCCAATAATCATGGAGCTCCGAACCCACGACCTGAAAGGCAATGCCCCACGCAGATTGTCTCTTTACGACCCGATAATTAGGGATAAAATCGCAACCACGATCAAGAACTTCCTTGAGGAAAACCAGGTTGTAGACACATCTCCCACAAACAACTGGGACGCAATGAAAGCGGTGATCAGGGGCGAGCTGATAGCACAAAGGGTGGCTTTTCACCGAAACAGGTGAGGAGCCCGGCAAGCCCTTGAGGGGGAGCTTCAAGCAGCGGAGGACACTCACAAGGAGAAAGGTTGGTCCCCCAGGACACAACGGGCCATCTGCACAGCCAGAAAGAAACAAGAGGCCCACTGCGCCGAGCACACCGCGCAACTAATGGCCAAGATCAGACAATTCTACTTTGCTAAAAACAACAAAGCAAATAAACTACTGGTAGCCAAGCAAGCCAAAGCAAGGCGTATCAATACCATCACGGGGCTACGCGATCCTCAGGGAGTGATTCAATATGCAGAGTTGAAGAAACAACAGCTGGCAGTGGACCACCTAACCCAGGTGATGACCGCATCCCCACGGGATCAATCTAAACAAGATGAATACCTGCGGGGAGCAGCCTTGCCACGCCTGCCTGACCTGTCGAGAAAGAGCCTGGAGACACCGATCACCGACGAGGAGGTTGAAGAAGCCATCAAATCTCTTAAATCTCGGGCCCCCGACCCAGATGGGTTCTCCTCAAGATTCTATAAAATATTCAAGCCCCAGCTGATCCCCCCTCTGGTGACACTCTAACTCCGTCAGAGAAACAGGACTGGTGACCCCATCAATGCAAGAATCTACCACGATCCTCCTTCCCAAGCCAGGGAAAGACCCAAGGGACCCAGCCTCATACAGGCCAATCGTCCTGTTGAACATAGATGCTAACCTATATTCCAAGATCCTGGACAATTGTCTATCCCGCATACTGCCGGACATAATTCATCCCGATCAAACAGGCTTCGTTTTGAACAGAGCTGCAGGAGACAATATTCGTAGAACCCTGAACTTGGTGGACATGGCCTCCCGGGAACTCCCAGGGCCTCGTATTAATGGCCCTAGACGCCATTAAGGCGTTTGACAGGGTAGACTGGTCATTTATGAAACACACCTTAGAGTCCTTCGGTTTTGGCCCAATGTTTCAGACAATGGTACTGGCCAACTACAAATCCCCAAAAACCCTCCTGAGGATCAACTGATCTCTATCATCCCCGATCCCTATGACCTTTGCGCTAACTATGGAACCTTTTGCACAGAGAATCAAGCTGAACAATCTAATCAAGGGTCCCCAGGTAGGCCCATCCCAACACTAAATTGCGCTATACGCTGACGACGTGCTGTTTACGCTCTCAGAGCCCAGCTCCTCAGTAAAGCATGCCCTAGTGGAAATAGCTAGCTTTGGGGAGGTCACAGGCTTTGCGGTCAACTTCTCCAAATCGGTAGCCTTGGGCATCGGCCTCCCTCGGGAGGAACGGGAGACACTAACTAGGATGTAACCAATCGGGTGGAAAAGGCAGTCCATCCCCTATCTGGGAGTTCACATCGCGGCAAACCTGAAAGACACATACCAGGCCAACTTCCCTAGACTGTTTCGGGAACTGGAAGGGGCTCTGAAGCGCTGGTCAACACAAGAAATCTCATTGATGGGACGCATCACAGCTGCTAAAATGAACCTGCTCCCGAGATTCCTCTATTCTTGCTCCTCCCTCGCAGTGGCAGTCCATACCCCCCGCCCTTCAAGACCTGCAGAGGAAAATGCTAAAGTTTATATGGAGCAGCAAAAACCCCAGAATCCCCCATAGGAATCTGGTAGGCAGCGCTAGACTGTGGGGTCTGGGGGTCCCCGATCTTCAGGCCTACAGGGTGGCAGCGCAATTAGCTCACATCCGGCTTGGCAAACAATCACGGCACGCCCCAGATGGGTAGAACTGGAACAAGCACTACTCCCGCTCCCCCTGCGGTTTCTGCCACATATCCAGCCTCCCCCCTCAGATACTGTTGGAAGAGACTTCTGCGGACGACCAAACACACTCTAAACTCCTGGGACTGGGCCCTGAAACGAAAAGGAATCCCGAGAGGTCTAAGCCCCCTATCACCAATCTTTCACAACCCAGCCTTCTCGCCCGGGGCGAACCCCTGCAACTTCCAGAACTGGATAGATGGAGGCCTCGAGACTCTGGAACAGCTATATGCCGGAAACGTACCCCGCACTTTCGAACAATGCAAGGAGATGTTCCAACTCCAAGAAAGAGACAGATTTACATATTTCCAGCTCCGTCATTGGTGCTCGCATCCCCAAACCCTCCAGGCGGCCACGCGCCCCCCGGGTCCCATTGAATTAACCCTTAGGGATCTCCCATTCCGAGGCAGGATTTCGACCCTTTATAGACATTTCTTGGGTGACTTCCTAACTTCAAAAACCTGGTGCATGGCCAAATGGGAAGCCGACATGGGTCACCCGATTGACGACCAGACCTGGGTGGATATCTGGTCCCGTACCCACTCATCCTCCACCTGTGTCACCAACAAGGAATGTGCATACAAGATCACGCTGCAATGGTATTACTCCCCTCTTAGGTTCCACCACATGAACCCCCGGGTGGACTGCTCCTGCTGGAGAGGGTGTACCCAGCCGGGCTCCTTCTTCCATATTTGGTGGACTTGTCCTAAGATCATGCAATTCTGGAAACGGTGCTTGGGAACTATTGAACAGATCACCGGGACTGCACTCCCGTTGGAACCCGAACCCGTCCTGCTGGGGGCCCCGATCCCCGGAATCTAAATGCGCTCCGGTAACAGAGCGAAACTACTAACCCAATACCTCCTAGCAGGCAAAACTGTGCTGGCCCGCTTCTGGAAATCCCCATACGGCCCCTGTATGGCTCAGTGGTGGGGGAAACTGTGGGATATATTTATCGCAGAGAAGGTGACCGGGGCAAGGGCGGGAGTCCTCCACCGCTTCCAAGACATCTGGGCCCCAGTACTGGAATATGATCAGCGATTCCCCGCCCTGACCTATAAACCTATCAACACTCAGTGGGCCCTGAAGGACAAAGAGAACTCCTGAGGGAGATGAACAATGGGCAGGTTCACGGAACAGGAAATCTGGGGGAGGAGGGCCTGGGGCCAGAGGAGGGGGGCGGGGGGATCGTGCTAAATGAGATTGTCGGAAAATGATGTGAGATGTTTTCGCAATGCTGTATGTTATTCATCCTGCCTTGGTTTAAAATAAACAACTTTTAAAAAGTTCTCTCTCGATGTTCCTGTCTCTCTCTTGAGTTTCCATCAACTCCTCTATCCTTTCAGGGCAAATCTCCCTAATGTGTCCCCACTCTCCACAAAATAATCACTGTTCGAACTGAGAGGTTTCTGACCCACCTGGAGATACAGTAGATGTTGACCCTCTTCTGATTTTGTTCAGGGGCTAAAAAAAACAATTCCAGGGTGTTATGGATCTCTAGTTTCTGCGCTTTTCACCTTCTCTCATTCGAGTTTCTTACCTCTTCTCTTATGTCTCTTTGTTTGCCCTCTAAATAGCAAAGATGGGACTTCTGGATTTCATTCTCAATAGAAGGGCTTTGAAGACTTCCTCCTGATGTTTCACGAGATGGTACTCCCCGCAAGATCTTATATATTGGGTTCTCTTCGGGTATTGGTCTTATGTTTTCCTCTAACTTGGGTTCTTTTGGTGTTTTGTTTTCTACCTTTCTTTCATCTTCCTTTGCCCTTAAGAGTTTGGAACTTGGTAGATCCTCTATACTTCTTCCTTTCCCCTAAAATGAGTTTGTGAGTAACTTCTCGAGCGACAGGAGTTTATATTTCCTATGCTCAGGGAGATAGTGTGTTATTATGGCTTTTACTTCCTGTGTGCCAGGATTTGGGTCTTCAGGGGAGAGGAAGGGATGGTCTATTGGAGGCTTATCAAACCCACCTGGGTTTTGAGTGGTCCCTTTAGAGGGAGGGTTCCATAGGTGGTCATATATAAGAGTCCCCAGGATTTCACCTCAATGAATTTCTTTGGAAGTTGGAGAGATATTAAGAAGAGCAAATCTTAACTAATTTCCACAAAATAAAAGGGGAAACATCTCCATACCCCTCTTCTTATAGGGTACCACGTAAGTGGCGAAGGTGGTAGGACAACCAATGTGTAGGTCTAGAGAGAGCACAAGTATCCAACAGTTGTGGGGATATTGTAGATGACAACTATTTCCCTCCACTGTTGTCTGCTATGGGGAAATTGCCCGGGGAGTTAAAGGGAAAAAGGTTACTCCCATTCCAAAGGTGGAGTCCCTGTCAGGCTGATCACCTTCCTCAGAATTGGCATCCCTAGAACTCGGGTCTCCATTGGGATGGGGTCCCCAATTTGTTTCAGTTGAGTCAAATCCCCTTCCTGACACGATATGTAAGGAACTCGTGATGGCAAAAATAAAGACAGACACAAGTGATCACTGTTCAAGGGTATTTTATTGAACTATAATTGCAGGGTGGAAAAACACCTAACCTAAACCTAAATCTAAGATGGGAGTAAGCGTTGACCATCAAATGAAAAGTAAGGCAGTCCTAGTGGCATTGTGCCAAAATAAAAAGGCCTATACTAAGAAAAACCTATTGCCAATTCCTTACAACTAATTACAGAAAGAGTGTGGGATAGGGTATCAAAGTAAAGGAAACAGTGTTCAAATAATAAGTCAGGATGTGATTGCCTTGAGATCTCTCTTCCCATGTTTTTAGCACGGGACAAGGTGGGACTTTGGTGCACAGCACACCCTCGAGACTTCTCATCACGAGTTGACAGTTCTGTTCCAGCTATCAGGTTCTTCGAGGGTAAAGTCTCCTTTTAATAAAAGTCTCTTTCGTTCGAGGCCAGATGTACTCAACAAACACAAAGTTCTGCTTCACGTAGACTTTGGGTGACGGCTTCACCCCTGGGTCCCCCTCTTCTGGGTGCAGACCCTTCACACTATTGTATTAAAAACATTCACAAGATAGTTCTCTTCTCAGTGAACTTTGGGTGATAACTTTACACCCCTGGATCTCCTTTGGCCGGGCTTGCACCCCAAATGACAAGGGGGACACTTCCCTTCTCCTTTTCTTGCAATACTTCTTGCTTTGTAGAGGTGGGGATTCGTCACCCCTGTGTCCCCCTCTTCCGGGCGCAAACCCCGTTTGAATATCTCTCTCAGCTCGGCCTCCCCCTCCCGTGTTCACTATGGCTTTGCACAAAGACAGTTCATCTTTTGACTTTCAATAGTCTTAATGTCTTTTCAAACAATTCTCGTGGACATCCCTCTGCCGGGTTCACTCTTGTCAACACTCTGTTTCTCGGGACTTCAGACTTCGCCCCCTCTCATCAGCATACCTCTACTGGGTTCACTCTTGCCAATCTTTACAGAACACAGTTCATGTATTACTGTTCACCATGCAGGATTCGCTTCCTTTACTTTCTCAACAGTTTGTTGGTCAAAGACTTTCAATTGTATGGGGATTTTGCTCGACCTGCTGTATGACCACTTTGACCTATCTTGGTGGCTCTCCTACGGCCTTCTGGTATCTGTAGTCGTATTCGACATGGGATCGACCAGGGTTTCTCGAGTCAGCACCCACGTGGTGCTGGTTCCCTCTGCAACTGGTCTTCCCTTAACACTTATACAGTTCTTTGAACTCTTCTTCATATGCCACTTTGCGACTTTCATTCAACAGAGCCCGGTTCATATCAGTCCTCCCTTCGACTCACCGGCGGTGATGAACTGCTTGGCTTTCTTTGGATCTGTAGTCAAGGCCGGTATCACGGTAGCAGGAGTTTCCCTCGCTCCGGCTTATCAGCGTAGACACGCTCCATGTACTGTTGACATCTGTTGCAAAACACTTGGGCTATTGTCCACTGCCTTACGATTCCCTCTGTGGAGGTTTCACGAGTCTGAGTCGAAAAGAGCAAGGTTGCATCTCTCTTTGTCAACTTCTCGATATTTGATGCCTATCTCCTCCTTTTGAACTGCCGGGTCTGAATAGCTGTCTCGTCATGCTGTCTACCTCTCTCTTCGTGTGCTTTCATGCTCCACCTTTTATCCCTGTCGGGAAAGGAAAAGGCCATCAGGTGTGTGTGATTTAGGTCAATTGCCTGACTCTGCCTGACCCTTGCGTCGGGACATGTCAGGTAAACAGGTTTAACATTAGTACTTTGTCTGTTATAGTGTACATCAGTGTTCACGCTGGAAACGGAGAGGTAGAGTTTCTAAGTTTTCTGCACGGTAGGATGGGGAAAAAGTGTCATATGGAATTTTAGCTTTTGTACCAGGGGGTTTGATAAACTTAGAAGGGTGAAATTGATAGGATTTGTGATACAGACGGGAATGGTCGGGATTGTTATTGTGAACGGAACAGGAGGGATTATGGGGAGGTTAGTGTTTAGTCCATGTAGACTGGGTGGTCGGGAAAGAATAAGCAGAGGGATGTGTAAAAGAAGGTTCAGGAGTATTCGGGTATGTAACAGGGAAACAGGGATTCTGGGATATATACTGTTTGGGTGCAACCTGTTTTGGGACTTTAGAGGATTGATTATGTACAGAGGGGTTGTTGGATCTGGGAGGGATAGTTTCAATAGGAGGAAGCGAGGCAGATGTATTATAACCAATAAATATTTTAGGGAGCTCGTCCTCCTCGCTTTCTTCCTCTCTGATGTTATACTGAGTCTCAACTGGGGCATTCTCCAAAGTATAACCCCGGGCTCCCCTACCCAGGTGATCCTCCCCCGCTCGTCCACTCCCAGGGTTGTGATCTGAGAGTGCCAGCCCATCCCTGGCCACCTGAATAAGGGATTCTCGTGGTCCACTTGGGAGAATACCCTCAGGTTTCTCACACACCAAACGATAGCTGTGATTCCCCGTCTGGTAATTCTTTCACGAAGGCTCTGCGGGTCTGGTTCGTAAAGGGCAAGGAATCTTCCCCCCTTTTCGTCCTTTGCAGTCTCACAGCCTTTTTTTCTCCTCTTGAACTGCTGTCCTGGAATAGCCGCCTCCTTGTGCGTTTTGACTAGCTCAAAGTGTGCTCTCGTGCTTCACCTTTTATACCTGTGGGGAAGGGAAAGGGCCATCAGGTGTGTGTAGTTATTGTCAATTGCCTGACTCTACCTGACCCTTGTGTTGGGACATGTCAGGTAACCGGCCATAGTGTAAGAAAGTGTTTGTGTTGGAAAAGGGGGGTTGAGAGTAGAACTTCTGAATATCCTATGGAGTAGGATGGGGAAAAGGTGTTATAAAGAAGGGGGTACCGCGTCTCACCCGTCGGTGTCCCACTTCCACTCCATTAGGACCCTTCAACCAGGTGATTCTCCAGCATTGGTCCACCCCCAGGAACTGGATCCAGTAGCGATGGATGTGTCCTGGCCACCTGGATGACAGATCCCCGGGGACTAGCGAGTGAGACACCTTCAGGTTCCTCATATACCCTTCCTCCATGCAATGTAGCCGCATTTGATTCACAGGGGAACCGAGAAAGGAAATCTACATTTCTCTGGTCTTTTCCTTTTCGGTGTTCCACAGTAAAACAATAGGGCTGCAGGTCTAGAAAGCATCGCATGACCCGAGGATTGGAGTCTTCGCGTTGGCTAATCCAAACTAGCGGTGAGTGGTCTGTGACAGTCGTGAACCTTCTTCCTAACAGATAGTAGCTAAAATGGATAATAGCCCACTTGATGGTCAGGGCCTCTAGTTTCAACAAAGAGTATTTTTCCCCCCTGGGAAAAGCTTGCGACTAGCAAATAAGATGGTGTGTTCTAATCCATCGCAAAGTTGGGACAGGACTGCTCCTAACCCTGTATGGAGGCATCCGTCTGTAATATAAACTCTTTAGAGAAGTCGAATACCTCAGGATTGGGTTCTAGCACAGAGTCTGTTTTAAGGTGTTATAACATATATCATCCTAGTCATTCCAATGAAGTTTCTGGGGTTCAGCATTTTTGAGTTATCTGTCAGCCGACCTGTTTTGTCTGAAAAGTTGGGGATAAACCTACGGTAATATCCTATTAACCCGAGAAAAGCTCGAAGATTTCTTTTGGTCTTGGGTGTTGGTGTATCTAAGGCGGCTTTCACCTTCTCATGTTGAGGCTGTACATTCCCATTCCCTACGAAGAAGCCAAGGGTACTTTACGGCTGACTGGACCAGTCTGCATTTAGCTGGGTTAGCAATTAGGCCAGCCCCTGTGAGGACTTTCATGATGGTATAAAGATGGAAGAGATGGGCCTCCCAAGTCTTACTATGAATTATGATATCGTCAATATAAGCTCCACAGAAACCGGAATAGGGTTCCAGAATTTTATCTATAAGACTCTGGAAAGTGGCTGGTGCACTCTGTAAGCCAAAAGGTAGGACTTTGTATTGATATAGTCTTAGAGGCGTTGAAAACGCTGTCTTTTCCTTATCTGGTCCATATACGGGAACCTGCCAGTACCCTTTAGTTAAGTCTAGGGTAGATAGAAAGGTGGGTGCTCAGAGGTTTATCAATTAGTTTATCAATGCGTGGCATGGGATAGGCATTGATGTCCGAAATGGCATTATTTGACGGAGGTCTATGCAGAATCTGCAGGAATGGTCAGGTTTATTGACCAACACGATAAGAGAGGACCATGCACTTGAAGAGGGCTCAATAATATTGGCTTTCAACATTTTGTTGACTTCCTTAATCACTATCTGTTGACGGGCTTCTGAGAGTCTATACGGTTTTAAATGAACCACTTTACCTTTAGGTGTTCTAATATAGTGGTATGTGCCTTTTACTCTTCCTGTTTTTTTCTGAGAATGCGTCTGAAAATGAGGTAACTACATCTTTTAGATCTTCCTGTTTTTGGATAGATAGCTCTGGGGGAATTAATTTAATGTTATCTATCTCTTCTGGAACCGGACAGGCTAATACTTAGGCATGGGTGGCTGACGGGTTCTCTTTCCACTCTTTCAAGAGATATACGTGATACAAATGTACCTTCTGTTTTCTATCCAGTTGGGCTACTTTATACATTTTTTGTAAATGTTTTTATTAAAGTTTACAAGTTTTTAGAAGAGGCCCCCAAAGAAAGAGGGATGGGGACACAAGAGGATGGAAAAGAAAAGAAAACTACATCATCAATGTATTAGATACTGGCATTTCTTCCCCCTCTTCGCCCCTCCCGTTAACACCCTAACCCCAAGACAAACAATAACTATAAACACGGTCTAAGTCTCTGCAGGATTATGTGGTCTTTGGGTCATTCTGGCCATTGTCTCAGTGAGAGGCAGCGAACATCAATGGTGTAAATTTTGCATAGTCTCCTGGAAATGCCCATACATCAGGGGTCAAGTTCAGGGAGGTTTGTCATCTGGCGAGGAGAACAGGTTATGTACCAATGCATTCCATGTCGTGATATCTACAGAGCCTTCTCTTCTGCCTGTTCTTAGCCTGTTCTTAATGCCTCATACCACACCGCTGCCTCTGCCACGGCCCATCTTTACAAGTCTTTCCACCATGTCTCTATTCTTGGTCCATCTTCAGATTTCCAAGTCATTGGAATCCTACTTTTGGCTAACACCTATGCCAGGTCGATCATTCTCTTCATTGCTCTATCTTTCCCAGGGTATTTATATAGACCCAAGAAACATGCTTCCATTGACCATTCCTGGCCTTTTATCCCCTTATCACGCAGACGCAGTTTGATTCCCTGCCCGAATTTCCGGCTTATTGGGCAGGACCAGAACATATGTTCCACGCCTGCGTTTACTTCTCTGCATCTTGGGCATACTTTTTTTTCCACTCCTGGGAATTGTGAAATTTCTGAGGTGTCATGTACGCCCTATGGAGTATGTAGAATTGTATCTGTTTCAGCCTGATATTTCTGGAAACCTTTTTCGGATATAGCAATGCTTTCCCCCATTCCCTTTCTGTGATTTCTCCGTCTACCTCAGCTTCCCAGGAGGGATTCCCTCTGTGTAGGTCCTTGGGGATTGTTTCCAGGAGTACCTGGTATACCCTATAGACCATGTGCCCTCCCTCAGTCACATCATACAGTAACCCTAATATCAGGGTTTCAGTTTCTGGGGAGTTTGGCCATCTGCTCTTGAGGTTCCTTGTCAGTTTGTTATATGTTATGTATTGCACTTTGTGTACGTCATGTGTTTCTACTAGCTCCTTTTAACGATTTAATGTTTTTTTTTGTATATTGGGGGTGGGGGGTTCCGCCTCAACCCTACTGTAACCCTTAATCTAACCCTAGCCCCAACCCTAATGTAACCCATAATCTAACCCTAGCCCCAACTCTAACCCTAATGTAACCCTCAATCTAACCCTAGCCCCAACCCTAATGTAACCCTTAATCTAGCACTAGCCCCAAACCTAACCCCAGCCCAACCCTAATGTAACCCTTAATCTAACCCTAGCCCCAACCCTAACCCTAACCCTAACCCTAACATAACCCTTAATCTAACCCTAACCCCAGTTTCGATTATACCATCAAATTATAGTCAATGGAAAGGCATTTTGATGAAAATGCTTTTCGATGCTTATAATTTGATGGTATAGCATTCGATGGAATGGGTTTAGATGAATTGACTAGATACCTCCCTGTCATGGCCACGGGCCCCAGAACACAAATACCACACCATCTAGTGACAGGGGCAATGGGTCACTTGACTCACTTATGTCCCTTTGGGACTCATAAACACACGGTCCCTGGCTGGACTCAGTCCTGGCGCCTTGCGCCAGGCTCATATAGAGATGTGAGCAGGAACACTTTATTTCAGTGCAGGAGTGCTTTTATTTTACTTCAGTGCACACTTTATTTCAGTGCCGGAGTGCTTTTATTTTACTTCAGTGCTGGAGTGCTAATTTTCCAGGTGCTGGAAGCCTTTATTCCAGAGAACATCCCCATGTGCTGACTCACTGGGCGTGGCTCCCTAGGCCTGGTCTTCAGGTGCTGACTCATCGGGTGTGGCAGGGCGTGGCAGCAGGCAGGCCAGAGCTACTGGGCGTGGCCGGGAACAAGACTATATAAACCCACCGATCCCTCAAGCAAATGCTTCGCGTTACTTTGCACATCCGTGCAACGTGACGCTCACCGCTGCCTGGACCAGCCACTTACCTTGTGATCCTGCAACAACAGCATCCTTACCTGGACCCTGGCTCGCATCTCACGGCAATGCTCCATTTTCTTGGCAGATACCGAATCGATGCCGCAGCACCTGCGCTCTCTGTCCCACGAAGCCCAAGTCCTGAAACGAGAAAAGAAGACAAGACAAGGTTAGAACTCCCGAAAACACCCAACCCAAGGTTGCGACGCATTTAAAACCCAACACGCACCCTAAGGCACCATTAAAGGCTACTTACCAGCTGTCGGACCATCTCAGCCCGCTCCTCCGGCTCCGCTTCTTCTACCGCAGCTACCGCCGGCACCGCTACACCACCTGCAAGGGGAGAGAGCAGAGAAAAGAGACTTTACATACAAACGACAGAAAACGAACTTTACAAATACAATTACAACAGTCGGAAGACAAGCGGGCAAGTGGAAAGAAGGGAAACACTTACCCACAAGAGAAGTGGACTAGTCGCAGCGGGCCTGGACTTCCACGACAAGGGACCAGTGAAGGAACTTGGTTCCCTTCAACAAGCACCCCTGCCAGAAGCAGCAGGACGGAGAGCTCATCATCATTTAGCAGGTGAGCCTCAAGAGTAGTGCCACATCCAGGGAGAAGAAGTCTGGAGAAGGGTTCAGGGACCAGAGGCTGCATACTCATATGACCCCCCTTATATTCACGCAGGAACCGCACTGCTCATCACCGCAGTTCCCCACAAAGACTCAGAGGGAGGGACAGACAAGAGGAGTTTCATCCCTGGGAGGGCTGCAACTGTGTCCCAACGCCTCCGCAGAGAGCAGGTGAGTGTAACAGAACGTGAAGCCTCCTACGAATCTCTGTCTGGGCGTTATGGAAACTTCAGAAACGGACCAGTTGGCCCAGTTACTGGGAGAGTTACAGGCTGAAGTTCATGCCTCAAGACAGGAAACCAATGCCTTAAGGAGGGACTTCATTGTGCATCGAGAACGCACAGATGATTTAGCAAGGCAGATGCTCCAAGCACAGGCTGGCCAAGCCCCAGTACTGGGGCTGGGCCACCCTATTCCGCCACCACAGTCAGCGCCAATGCCCGTACAGGTGGTTCTTCCAGAGGCGGTTCCCTTAGCTCCGCCCGAACGCTTCACTGGTGATCCAAATAAGTATGCTGTATTCATGAATCAATGCCACATTCATTTCCTGTGCAGTCCTGGGGCCTTCCCCAACGATCAATCTAGGGTGGCATTTGTACTTTCATATTTGGGAGGAAGTGCAGCGGACTGGTCTATACCCTTGGTAACTCAAGATGACCCCTTGCTTCGGGACTTTGGGGGTTTTCAGCGCTAAATGGAGAAACTATTTGAACAGCATGCCCAAGGTCAGGCTCTGGACAACAAATTATTGTCATTCCGGCAGGGTACCAAAGATCTGTTAACCTACATTGCCTCCTTCAACCGTCTTATAGTCCAAACAAATTGGCCAGAGGGAAAAAACTATGCTCCTTCACCGTGTATTACGAGGGGAGATTAAGGACGTTCTAGCCCAAGTAGTAAATCCTCCAGAGGGGTGTGCTGAATATATTGACCTAACAGTTCAACTCGATCATACATTGCAGAATCGGAAAATGGATAGAGCCAGAGCTGAAGGGCGGTCGGTCTATATGCGATCCCGTGAGAATCAGGCCAAGACGCATCAGGGGCTTGCGGAGCCCTCTCACCAATGGGGAAAGAGAAAAAAGAAGAAAGCAACAGCTCTACTTGTATTGTGGCAAAGCAGGACACTTTCTCCAAGAATGTCCGGTGAAATCACCCAGGAGAACAGTCGGAGCAACTGACAAGAGTGAAGAAGAACTGGACTCGGGAAACTCCAACGCCCGGCAAGCGTAACGGTCCACTTGTCGAGCGGTGAAAAGGAACCAATACAGACCTCACACCTAGTCATCTCGGTGCTCTTGGTAGACCACAAACACCCATCGAAAATGCATGCTTTAGAAGCATATATTGACAATGGAGCTGTGGGGAATTACATTGACCAAGATTTGGCTATCCGGATAGGTCTTCCCCTCCGACAGAAGCAGAGATTGGAAAATGTTACAGCGGTTGATGGATCTCAGTTATCATCTGGCCCAGTGATGCATTATACCGAAAAAGTTACGCTTCTGGGTCAGGGAGGTCACCAAAAGGACATCACCTTCGATCTCATTGGCGCTCCTCAGTTCCAAATGATATTAGGGATGCCTTGGCTGGAAACCCATAATCCCAAGATCGACTGGTGTAAAAGAGTTCTGACTTTTTCCCCAGACTGTGCTAACACCTGTTTCAACAAAGAATGCTTAGTGAAAGATCACACTAAACCAAGTTCAAAGAAAGGAATCGTATTAGGTCTCACCAGTTATTTACCCTCTGAATATCTGGATTACCAAGATGTATTTCAAAAGGAGCAAGCAAATACCTAACCCCCGCACAGAACGTATGACTGCCAAATTGATCTTGTACCCGGAGCCCAGATTCCTTGCAGTCGGATTTACGCCCTAACGGAGCAAGAAAACCAACATTTAAAAACATACTTGGATCAGTATTTAGCCAACGGCTTCATTCGCCCGTCAAAATCCCTTGCTTCCTCTGCCTTATTTTTCGTGCCTAAGAAGGAGGGAGACCTGAGAACTTGCATTGACTACAGAGCCCTCAATCAGATCACGGCAAAAAAACAGTACCCGTTGCCACTCATTCCAGAACTTCTGGATCAAGTAAAAAACGTGCAAATTTATACCAAATTGGATTTACGAGGGGCCTACCATCTGGTAAGAGTCAAAAAGGGGCATGAGTGGAAGACAGCCTTTTGCACAAAATATGGCCTTTACGAATATCAGGTTATGCCCTTCGGGCTATCTAATGCCCCCGTAGCGTGCCAATATTTTATGAAAGACGTACTCCGTGAACTATTGGACGTGTGCACATTCGTCTATATTCGACGACATCCTCATTTACTCAACCACCAAGGAGGATCATGTCAGACATGTCCGGGCGGTACACCAAGTTGGAGAAATGCTTCTTTCACGTGACTGAGGTTGAATTCCTCGGGTTTATACTCACACCGCGAGGGGTACACATGGACACGCACAAAGTAGATACCATCCTCCAATGGCTCTCACCAACTTCAATGAAAGGTGTACAAAGTGTGCTCGGGTTCGCCAATTTTTATCATCGGTTCATCCCAGGATTCTCCCAGGTGGTTCACCCCATCACATCCCCGCTGCGAAAGAACAAACGATTTCAGTGGCCCACAGAAGCAGAAGAAGCCTTCCAGACCCTAAAACGAGCATTCACATCAGCACCCATTTTATGGCATCCGCGACCCGAATTGCCATACGTCGTCGAAACCGATACTTCCAAGGTAGCATGGGGAGCGGTTTTGTCTCAGCGAGATCCCGAAACAGGACAATTACATCCCTTGGCTTTCTGGTCTCGTAAATTCTCTGCTCCCGAATTGAGCTATGCGATCACAGATAAAGAACTGTTAGCAATAACAGCGTCATTCAAGGCATGGAGGCATCATCTTCTTGGAGCCAGGCACACAGTCACTGTCATTACGGACCATCGTAACCTACAATATCTGAAAACCGTAAAAGCACAATCATCACGTCCACTCCGCTGGGCTCTCTTTTTTATCGGAATATGACTTTGTCATTACCTACAGACCCGGAGTACGCAATGGGAAAGGGGACGCCCTATCACGAATGAGCTAGGATGAAAAGGCGTTTAACACACCAGACCCCATGGCAATCATCTCTGAAGAACGAATCCAGAAAACGATTGCAGCAACTGCCGACCTAAAAATTTACCTTCAACACATGATGAACCACTCAGAACAGCAGGAATGGCTGTCAAGAGGAGACCAATGCACTATTGTGAACAATCTACCGCACTTTCAAGGGAGACTGTATGTTCTGGATAAAGACCTGCAAAATAAAATTATAGCAAACTACCATGACTCTTTAATAGAAGGACATCCAGGAATGGTTAAAATTCAAGCTAAGATAAAGAAAAATTACTGGTGACCCACTTGGTGAAAAGATATTGCCCAGTTCATCGCGATCTGTGGTGTTTGCGCTTAGCACAAGTCTCAAAAACAAAGTCCTGCAGGCCTTCTACGTCCTTTGATGGTGCCCCCGGCGCCTTGGCATATGCTGTCTATGGATTTTATCACTGATCTTCCCCCGTGCAACGGATACAACATCATCCTGGTCATCGTGGATCTGTTCTCTAAAATGGCCCATTTCATTCCTCTAAAAGGGGTCCCGACGGCCTCTACTCTGGCCACCGTCTTTTTGGAACAAATTGTCCAACTACACGGATTCCCATCAATATTGATATCAAACCGCAGAACTCAGTTTGTCTCAGCTCCCTGGAGAAGATGTTGCAGAATCACCAAAATCGACCTTCGATTGTCCACCAGTACAGGACAAATGGCATTTTACACAGTATATGGTCGACATCCACAAACATCTATCTTTGATTCGCTTGATGCACTGGAGATGCCAGCGGTAACGACCTTACATGAAACCATCACTCGAGTCCTTAAGCAGGCAGCAGAACATTTGACCAGAGCCAAAGAAAAGCAGAAACAGTTTGCAGACCGACACCGAAAGGAGGCTCCAAATTATCAGGTCGGGGACAAGGTTTGGTTAGCTTCCAAAAACGTTTTTCGGAAGTGGCCACGAATCTTCCGTCCCAGATACCTAGGACCGTATCCCATCAAAGCCGTGATCAACCATGTGGCCATGAAATTAGAAATACCGGCCCACATGCGGACCCACCCGGTGTTTCAGGTCTCCCTCCTAAAATCATTGAGACCAGTTACACGGATCGATATTCCACCAGATCCCGAAATAGTTGAAGAAGAACCAGAATACAACGTTAAAAGGATCCTAGACTCTAAGATGGTCTGGTCCAAGCTATACTACCTTATAGACTGGAAAGGTTATGGACCCCAAGATCAGACCTGGGAGCCCAGTGAACATGTCCACGCTCCACGATTAATCAGGCAGTTCCACCGCAATAACCCCACTAAAACAGGGCCAGGAGGGGAACCCCCCTTGAGAGGGGCCTTGTGGGGGAGTGCTGTCATGGCCACGGGCCCCAGAACACAAAAACCACACCATCTAGTGACGGGGGCAATAAGACACTTGACTCACTTATGTCCCTTTGGGACTCATAAACACAGGGGCCCTGGCTGGACAAAGGCGCCAGGCTCATATAGAGATGTGAGCAGGAACACTTTATTTCAGTGCAGGAGTGCTATTATTTTACTTCAGTGCTGCAGTGCTTTTATTTTACAAGAACTTTCCAGTTGCTGGAAGCCTTTATTCCAGAGAACATCCCCATGTGCTGACTCATCGGGCGTGGCTCCCTAGGCCTGGTCTTCAGGTGCTGACTCATCGGGTGTGGCAGGGCATGGCAGCAGGCAGGCCAGAGCTACTGGGCGTGGCCGGGAACAAGACTATATAAACCCACCGATCCTGTGACGCTCACCGCCACCTGGACCAGCTACTTAGCTCGTGATCCTGCAACAACAGCATCCTTACCTGGACCCTGGCTCGCATCTCACGGCAATGCTCCATCTTCTTGGCAGATACCGAATCGACGCCGCAGCACCTGCGCTCTCTGTCTCACGAAGCTGAAGTCCTGAAACGAGAAAAGAAGACAAAACAAGGTTAGAACTCCTGAAAACACCCAACCCAGTGTCACACCACATTTAAAACCCAACGCGCACCCTAAGGCACCATTAAAGGCTACTTACCAGCTGTCGGACCATCTCAGCTCGCTCCTCCGTACCGCCAGCTCCGCTTCTTCTACCGCAGCTACCGCCGGCACCGCTACACCACCTGCAAGGGGAGAGAGTAGAGAAAAGAGACTTTACATACAAAGGACAGAAAACAAACTTTACAAATACAATTACAACAGTCGGAAGACAAGCGGGCAAGTGGAAACAAGGGAAACACCCACAAGAGAAGTGGACTAGTCGCAGCTGGCCTGGACTTCCACGACAAGGAACCAGTGAAGGAACTCAGTTCCCTTCAACAAGTGCCACTGCCAGAAGCAGCAGGATGGAGAGCTCATCATCATTTAGCAGGTGAGCCCCAAGAGTAGTGCAACCCCAGGGAAGCCACATCCAGGGAGAAGAGGTCTGGAGAAGGGGTCAGGGACCACAGGCTGCATACTCATATGACCCCCTTATATTCTCGCAGGGACCGCACTGCTCATCACCGCAGTTCCCCACACAGACACAGAGGGAGGGACAGACAAGAGGAGTTTCATCCCTGGTAGGGCTGCGACCGTGCCCCAACGCCTCCTCAGAGACCAGGTCAGCGTAACACTCCCACCGTGATTATCCCTCTCTCTTCCCAGTATTTGCTGCTGTGCATCAGGTGTTCTCTGTTAGTTCCATGTAAGGCCGCTAGTGGCATCTGCGGGGAGTAGGGCTCCTCTACTTTCAGTATTTTTCTGGTCCTCAACCATATCTGTCTGCCTAGGTGCAATAGTGCAGGAGGGTATTTGACACTAGTTTTCCCTAGCCATAGCACTTCTTTTAGGAGGCAGGGGGCTATCTTGGAGCTCATCAGGGTATGCTCTATTGTTTCTGTGTCTGCTAGCCAGCCCTATAAGTGTTGGAGCTGTCCATATAGAGTTCATAATGTGGGAGGTGTTACCCGCCCTCCGTGTAGTCCCTGGTCAGTACTTCCCTTGCTACCCTTCTCCGGCCCTTTCCCCATATGAAACTGCTCAACATCGAATTGAGCTCCTTGAAGAAAGTTTCTTGTATGAGATGTAGTATATTTATAAAATGATACAGTAGGCGGGAAGGGCTATCATTTTTACAAGGGAGATTCTGCCCATCACGGAGAGGGGCAGCTTGTCCCAGAATCTAATGGATTTTTTTAACCCTTCTTTTGCTTTAATTGTATTTTTTGCATAGGTCTCTCTGGTGTGCCATATTTTTATACCCAGGTAGTGGAAGGTATGGGGCTTCCATTGGAGGCCAAGCTGGGGGAGATGATCCTCTTCCACTCCTATCCACCCGGCTAAGGGAAAAAGGGAGGATTTTGTTTTGCTAACCACTATTCCTGACAGCGTTACAAGTTTTCAAGTACCTCTAGGTATGCTTCAAGGTTGTCATCTGGATGCTTTATATAGAGCAGCATGTCATCTGCATAAAGTGATATGACATGCAGTGTCCCGTCTACCTACAACCCCATGTCGGTGAACGTTTTCCTCATATATATTGCAAGGTGTTCTAGTGGTAGGATGTACAATAGGGATGACAAGGGGCAGCCCTGTTTGGTACCTCTGCTGATTGGGAATGGGTCTAAGATATACTTCCCTGTTCGTACTCTCACAGGTAGTAGAGCATGCTTATTCATCTCATTAAATGGTTCCCCATGCCGTATTGTTCCCGGGAAGTGAATAGCCATTCCCACCTCACTGAATCAAATGCTTTAATAGCATCTAGCGCTACTACCGCGCAACCTTAGGTCTATTATGTGTCCTGTCAATAATCGCATGAAATCTCCTAAGATTCTCAGTGGTGGCTCTGCCTGGGACGTAACCCATTTGATCTGGGTATATCAATGTGGCTACTACTTTTTTTAGCCTCTCAGCGAGGTCAGCGGTAAGGATTTTGGTTTCTTGGTTTATGAGTGCTATTCGTTTGAAGGATTCACATAGTTTTCTGTCTTTACTGTGTTTGAGGATGGGCAGGGCTTTAAGTGGGGTAAGAAATCGAAGGGGGCCCCTCATTTGGGGGCGTGGCTTGTGGCCTCAAAAGTACGCAAATCGTAGGGTATACACACAAATATATATAAATGTTATATATTTGTGTGCGTACCTTACTACGCTTTGTGTACTATGCAAGCCATCTTTTCTAAACATAGAAATATGTAACATATTTCTATGTTTATAAAAGATGGCTTGCAAAGTACACAAACCATAGTAAGGTACGCATACAAATATATAACATTTATATATATTTGTGTGCATACCCTACGGTTTGACTAGTTTTCAGGCCATCTTTTTTAAACATTTCGGGTTTATAAAAGATGGCTTTGAAAGTACACAATTCAAGCCATCTTTTATAAAGCTTTGGCTACGGACAAAATTGTCTGTCGGCAAAGCTTTATAAAAGATGGCTTGAAATATGTACTTTCAAAGCCATTTTTCATAAACCTCGAAAAATGTCGAGGAATCCCCAGGTTCGCCGAGGGTTAAAGGCGACCTGGGGAAACAAAGGGACAGTAACTCCCTCTGGTGACCTCTCGCGCGAGGGGTCACCAGATGCAGTTACTATGACTGATGGAAGTGGCAGCCAGTCACAGCGTCGCTGTGGCTGGCTGCCACTTCTGTCAGCATGCCTGACTTCATTGCAGGCGCATCTACCGTTGCGGCTGTGACGGGATAATGCATCCTGCGATTCCCGCCAATGTTGCGGTAGGACGGGGGCCCCGGCAGGGCCCCGGCTCAGTCCCACTTTTTGGAGACTGCCGGGGCCCGGCCCCGGCAGGCCCCGCCCCACTTTAAGCACTGAGAATGGGTATTATCATCACTTGCTCCATCTTGTCTGGTAACTTTCCTTTCTCATACGCTTCCTTGAGGATCTGGAGGAGTTTTGGGGCTATCAGGTCAGCGTATTCTTTATGAAAATCTTCTAGGAGACCGTCGCCTTCAGGGGTTTTCCCAGTAGATAGTGAGGCTATGACCTCTTGCATCTCCTCTACAGTGAGGGGTGCATCTAGCATGTCTCTCTGCTCTACTGTCAGCCTAGGTAGAGCTATGTCCTCTAAGATTTGTGCTTCTCTGGATCCCAAGTGCTCTTCATAGAGGCTACTGTAGAGTTCCCTAAACGTGTTGTTTATCTCTTTCTGTGATCTCCAGAGATTCCCACATTCGTCTGCTATCTCTACTACCTCTTCCCTGCTATTGTTGTCCTGGACGAGCCAGGCTAGGAGTCTGCCTGGTTTATCTCCCTGTCCATGAAGTTTCTCTGTGTATTTTGCATAGCTGAAATTGCCCAGTTTATCCCACTGCTCCAGGCACTGTTTGAGTGTTATGAGTTTACCTCTGGAGGATAGCTCAGGGGCAACGTGCTCGCCTTGGAAGAAAGACGACTCAGAGCACCACAGGTTCGATCCCCGGGGCCGCGCTTAGAAACCTCTGAGTATTAAACATGTTATAAATAACCTATCATACCTTCTGACCTCTCATCTGCCGGGTCTAACACTTCTAATTTTTTATCTTGTCTTCTATCCTCACTATCTGCTGCGTTAGGTCTTTTGGGATTCCACCTGCTTTGACTATGGCTGCCCCCCTTAATACGACTTTAAAAGCATCCCACACTATTCCCATACCTTCTACTCTCCCTGGATTGAATTCAAAGTACTGTTACACTTGGTGTCTTAGTTCTTCCCTAAAACTACTGTCTATGAGTGATTCCGCTCTTAGTTTCCAGGTGGGTATGGGAGCGGGGTGGTTAGAGAGTGACCAGTCCAGTATCATGGGTGACTTGTCTGATAGTGTCCTATCTTCATAGGAGACTCCTACTACGTTCCCCAAGCATTCCTTCCCTGTAAATATATAATCTATTCTCGTGTAGATCTTATGTACACTCGAGAAGTATGGGAATTCCATCTTATCCCGCTGTATCCACCTCCATATTTCCTGTAGGTCTAGGTCCTGTATGAGTGTATTCAGTGTTTTGGATGCGGGGGAAAGTCGGTAGGACGTGTCATCGGCTCTATCTAGGGATGGATCCAGCATGCAATTAAACCCCCCCGCCCCATATCCATGTCATGCCTTTGTAGGGAGTTATGGTGTTGTATATTGAGCAGTAGAAAGCTGCTGCATTGTGGTTGGGTGCATAGGGGTTAATTATACAAATCTCTTTCTTTTCAAGAAAGCCATGAGTTAGGGTCACCCTCCCTTGCTGATTAGCATAAGTGGTTAATATCTGTAACGGCACACCTGGTGCTCTCCATGTGATCACTCCTCTGGCATAGTTGGAGTATGCGGACCCGTACCCTCTGCCTCTCCATTTTCCCAGTATGTGTGTCTGCTTGGTTTGTGTTAAGTGCTTCTCTTGCAGCAGGGCAATGTGGACTCCTTTCTGACGTAGATATCATTATTCTCATTCTTTTGATGTAATTATTGAGGCCACAGACGTTCCATGTAGCGATCTTTAAGGTGTCTGTCATCAAGGTCTTACCCTTGGTGTTCGCCCCATCCCATTTTCGTGGGCCTAATATTGTCTCTGCACCTTGTCTTGGGATGCATCTGGTCTGCAGGGTGAGTGGCCCTGGCCTCGTGGTCCGCCTTGAGTTCCCTTTGCCTTCTGCTGTTCCTTTTTTCCCCTGATCTCTGGAGGCCTCACTCAGATATTTCTGATCATGTTATTGACCCATAGGTTCCTGTAAAGTTTGTTTCCATAGCTGATTTGACCGTGATATAACTCCAACAGTGTTGTTAACACATGAACACAAACACAACTTTTAAGATAGTGCCCACCGGGGCGGTCCCGCAGAGGCCTAACCACCAATGGTCCCTGATAGCTCGCAGGTAGTGGTGGCAGAGTACTCTTAGTTCATCTAAGTGTGGTTAGTTAGGGGGGGTCGGATCTCCCGGCGCATTGCCCAGAGGAACCAGGGGCAAGGGCAGTGGTTCCCTGTTGTTGTGTCCTTTACTGGTATCTAAGCCTGGGACTCGTTTCTCTGCTTGAGTGTTTAGAGATCAAGAGTGCGGTCTCCCCGCATGCTTCTCCTCCTTTTAGTAGTGTCGACAGTTCTTGGTTGCGTCTGCATATTTTCTGCTTTACTTGTCTCTGTGTGAGTTCTCTTGTCTTTCCGACATCTGCCCTAGATTTTGCTCATCCATCCACTCATTGACTGCTTCCGACGTCTCGAAGAAGAGGGATTTTCCTTTGTAAAGAATATTTAGTTTTGCGGGGTGGAGGAGCATGTATTTGATACCCTGTCTACTGAGCCTGTCTTTGGTTGGCATGTACTGAGTTCATCTCCTTTGAACCTGGCTAGTATACTCCAGGTATATTGGCAGGGTCGCCAAATCTCTTTGGATCACTCCCTCCAATCTTGAATGGGCTAGGATTTTTTCTTTGTCCCTGTAGTTGAGAATTTCTGCTATGATAGGTCTCTGGGGCGCTCTCCGGGGGGTGTTTTCTCCTGAGTGCCCTATGGGCTCTCTCCACTGTGAATCCCTGCAACAGGGCGCCTGCTACAATTTCTTGGAGGAGCAGGTTCTCGACAAAGTTGGTGGGGTTTCTGCCCTCCGACCCCTCAGGTAGTTCCAGGATCCTGATGTTGCCTCTGCATGCACGCACTTCTGCGTCCTCGGCTCTCTCTTGTAGCATTCGGTCCTTTGGCGTTAGGTCTTGGACCATAGCCTGTAGTTCTTTGGTGGTGGATGCTGTCTCCGCCAATGTTTGCTTTTCATCGCCTACTCTGCCAGCCAGGTTATGCACATCTTGGCATAAGAGACTCATGTCGCATTTTATTTCCCCTATGTGGGTCACCATAGATGTTCTCACAGCGACTATTGCCTCAAGGATCTTGTTCTCATTGGCTGTGTCCTGTGGTTGGTGTTTGCTGCCCCCCAGGCAATCCGCTGGATGTCCAGTCTGATTTTGGGTCATTTATTTTAGCATAGGTGTCTATGGGCCTCAATACGACCCTGGCGGTCCCGTAATGAACGGTGCCGGTACGGGACCGGCACCATTCATTACGGGATGCCTGATTACGAGGTCCTGGTAAAACCAGACATCCTTTCCGGGTCCCGCGAGGGGACCAAGGAGCTAATAATGGGCCTGTTATTAGCTCCCTCCCCATTCCCATTGAGCCCTATGGGGCTCAATGGGAATGGGGATGGGTTTTTCCAATGAGGACTTACCAGGTCCTCCATGGTTGGAATAGCCCGGTAAGTCCTCATTTGAGGAACTCGGTACTGGAACCTGGTATGGAGGCAGCCATGTCCCTATTAAGGGCAGGGCTACCCCCATACTTGTAATGAGGCCCTATCATTGTTTGCCTTGGCTGGGCAGCCATTTTCTTTCCCCTCCCCTCCGGCATCCGGGCAGATTCCTGTGTCTGGGCTCGGTGAGATTTAAAAGTATATGGCTGCCCCTTGTTAGTAAGTGTTATGATTCTTATTGGACCCCTGGGAAGTTGCCGCTCTTGTTAACTCATTGAGGATGTTCCTTTTAACTTAATTAGCAGGAATGGCTCGTGAGCTGGTTATCCTGTTTGCACTCTGCGTTGGTCCCAAAGTGTCTATATCTCAGCTATGGTAAAGTATCTGCTGGCCCTGCTACTTCAGCTGGTGACCAGTGACATCCATGTGTCTTGCGTAGGTAGGTTGGGGGCCCAAATGAGGGGGAGTATCTCAGGTCCTATGTTCATGTGCCATCTTGTGGGCTAATGGGCGGGGTGACAGTGGCGTGGCCACGCTGCATGCAGGTCTGCTTTTTTCGGTGCAGGATGCGTGCTTCCTGATGTGTTCTTCGCACTTATCAATGAGGTGCCAGTGGTGGGAGCGTTTCACTTTATGACTATCTCGTCCGTATTCTTTGCGCTACTCCGGGGGGAGGAGGGTCCTCCACGTGTCTTGGAGGGTCCGTACCATCAGGGGGACATGGAAGGGAGTCTCTCCCCTCTCCTAACTAACCTGCTTTTCCTGTCTGCTGTCTTTGCCTTCTCGAGCGTCCGCAAGGTGGGAAGGGCTTCCGTCCGATCGGACCGCTGGTGTTATGCACATACGCGGCAGGCTTTCATTACTGGTGCTGGCTGACCGGGGGGTTGCTTCGGTAAGAGAAGTACACGGCTCCTCCTCCCTCCTGCTGTTGGGTTAGTTCGGGCCCGTCCCTCCACACTACAGCAGAAGTGCAGCTTCTGCAACAGCGGCTAGCAATGCGCCTTACTGTTGTGTCCCAATGTGGCTCCGTTACCCGCATAGATTTCCCCTGGGATTGTGTCGTCTGGGCTCGCTCCTTCCTCTCAGCATTTAGAGGCTGCAGCCGCCATTTTGTGGGCTTCCCTCTCTGGATCTTTGCGGCTGGGCTCACATTTACCGCGCCAAGGTTGGCTTTCAAAAGCAGTTCTAGATGTGCTGCTTGAGTTCGCACACCTATTAGATATTTCTTTTTCTTTCCGATGTTGCGTTCTGCCATACACAGGATTTTTTATGCAAGATCGGGCAGGGAGATTGCAACGATCGCGACTTCCTCACATTGTGGCTGGCCACCTCCCCCCCGCCCTCTGTCGGGCTACTTTATAAGTACAGGTTCCCATTTGTTCTAATATCTCATACGGTCCGTGCCACTTTTAGACAAGTTTGTTTTCTGAGATGGATAAGAGAACCAGTACTTTCTGTCCCACGGAGAGTGATCTTAAGCTCACCTTTTTGCTGTAAGTAGATTTTTTTTGGCTCTGAGTCTTTTCCATATAAGTACAAACTAGATTTCAAACCAACTTAATATGTTCTTGCATTCTGGTGGCGGTTAGCAAGATGGGAATGGGTGCCTCTTCTCGTTCTTCCCCGGTTTCCCAGAGCATACCCAAGACATCTCCAGGTCCTCTACCATAGAGCAGTTCAAAACGGGAGAAACCTGTGGAGGCCTGAGGGGTTTTCCTTACTGCAAATAGTGCCCATGGGATCATTCAGTCCCAGTCTGTCCCGTCCTTATCTAACAATGTCCGTAAAATTAACTTCAGAGTTTTATTGAATCTTTCTACCAAGCCATCGGTTTGGGGATGGTACACAGAAGTTCACAAGGTAGTGATGCGGAATAGCTCTTTGACTTCTGCCATAAGCTTACTCATAAAATTCTAACTCTGGTCCGTTAATATTTTCTTGGGAAAACTGACCCTGTAGAAATACGGTAGAAGGTGTTTAAGGATTTGCTGTGTGGCATTATTTCGCATTGGGAATGCTTTGGGATGTCGGGTTGCATAGTCCACAATCACAAGGACATATTTGTTGCCCAACCTGGATGCTTCTAGAGGTCCAACCTATTCTTGAAAAAGGGACTTCTATGATCAGCAACAGGTTCAGAGGGGCAGGTAATGGGATGTGCATGCTGGTCTTTTGACATACTTCGCACATCTGGATAAAGGTCTTTATATCGGCATGGATACCTGGCCAGTAACACTTCCACTATGTGCCTGGGTTTTAGATTGTCTTAGTTGCCCGCCGGTAAGATGGGAATGCGCATTCTCCAGCACAACCTTTCGGAGGCTCTTGGGGATTACCAACTGTGTTTTTACTAAGCCTTCTGTAGATGTCTCTCTTCTATAAAGTAATCCTTGTTTTAAGAAGAAAAAGGGGCTTCCTTTCTCTAGGCCATCTTCTTCCAGAATAGCTTGAGAAAAGCTTCAGAGAGAGCTAGATCATTTCGCTGGCCGAAGGCTAGGTCGGGATAGATGGTAGGCTCTTCTCCCTTCCTTTCCTCAATGTTAAATGTTTATCAGCTTCCCCAAAGAATATGGTACCTCTTTCTGTTTCATCTGGTTCACTTTCTTTAAACTGAGGGAATAGAGCCCTTTCCAAAATTCCTTGGGCGATTTGATCTCCACAACGTACTTCAAAAGGGATCTCACCATGATTCTGTAAGAGAACCTTTACATCTCATCGGAAGTCGGGATTGATGATACCTGCAAAGACATCACACTAGGCCAGATTTTGGGGCCAATCTTATGTTCCACCCTGCAGGGGGTATCAAGACCATGTCTGTAGGTATCCTTCCTCTTTTCCCAGGGGGGATAAAAGCTTTCCTACTGCTGCATATATCAAAACCTATTGATTCCTTGGTCGCAACGGAAGGGTTAGAAGCTCTCTGACTAAGTTTGTGAAATTGTAGAGTTCCCCAATTTGTTTCAATTGAGTCACATCCCACTCTGACACCATATGGTGGGAATTCATGGTGGCAACAGTAAAGACAGACACAAGTGATCACAGTTCAAGGGTGTTTGTTAAACTGTATAAATGGGTGAGAAAAACACCTAACCTAAACCTAAATCTAAATCTAAGATGGGAGCAAGCTACGACCATCAAATAATAATAAGGCTGTCCTAGTGGTGTCTTGTCAAAATAAAAGGGCCTATACTAAATAAAATGATTGCCAATCATTACCGCTAAGTTACAAAACAGTGTGGGATAGTGTTCACAAGAAAAAAAAGAAGTGTTCACAAAGGATAAGTTAGGATGTTATGGCTAGGGTCTCCCTTCCCCACGTTTTTAGCACGGGAGAAGGCGGGACTCTTGAGCACAGCACACTCCTGGGCTTCTCCAGCACAAGGTTACAGTTCCTTTTCTCAATATCAGGACCTTCAGTGATCAAGTCTCTTTTCCACAAAGTCTCTTGCCTCCGAGGGCCTGATGTGTCAAAAGAGCAAAACAAAAGTTCCTTTCAGTAATCTCCACATCGGGTGATTTCTCTTCACCATTGGATACCCCTCAACCGGGCTCCGATCCTTCTTGCAACGTTGGCCTCCCTCAGTCGGGCTCACTACGGCCTTTCATTCAAAATCAGGAACTTGTAACATTCAAGAATCTCAATGTCTTTTTAAACAACCATTCACTGTAGACCTCCCTCAGCCGGGTTCACGTTCGTCGACACAATAGTTGCGGGTGTATCACTGTTCACCTCTATTCATAGGCATCCGTCAGTAGGGTTCACACTTACTAGCTACAGAGTTCACTTTGCTTTATCACAGTGCGGGATTCACTTCCCTTAGCTTTCCTTTTGGTTACGGGTCAAAGACTTACTATTGTACAAGGGGTTTTACTCAACCCTTGTATGACCACTCTGTAGCTCCTCTTTCCCTAGACTTTAAAAGTTAGTTAACACACAAGGTCTTTATTCTTCAATTAATATCATGTTGCCATTTGCAACCTTTGCTGAACACAGCCCGTTCTTCCATTAGTTCTCCCTCCGATTCACCGGCTGCGCAGAACTCCTTGGCGCTTCTTGTTTCTAGGGTCAAGGATGGTACAACGGTAGCAAGCACCTCTCTCTGACTTGGTTATCAGTGTGGGAGGGCCCTGTGCACCGTTGACATCTGTTACACCACACGCTAGCTGTGATTCCCGGTCTAGTAATTCCTTTCACAGAGGTTTCGCAGGTCTGGGTCAAAAAGGGCAAGGGAACTTGCCCAGATGCCTACGGATTCGGTGCGCTTTACAAATTGCAAAATAAATAAATAAAAATAAACGTCCCTCCTTATCGTCCTTTCCAGGCTCACTGCCTTGCACTGCCGCCTCCTCATGTGTTTTGCCTTGCTCAAAGTATGCTCTCGTGCTCCACCTTTTATCCCTGTGGGGAAGGGAAAGGGCCGTCAGGTGTGTGTAGTTATTGTCAATTGCCTGACTCTGCCTGACCCTTGTGTTGGGACATGTCAGGTAAACGGCCCTGGTGTTAGGGCGTTATTTTTCATGGTGCAAGAAAGTGTTTGGGCCTCATTACGAGTATGGAGGACCTCATAATCAGACATCTTGTAATGAGGCCCTTTGTGTCGGAAAGGGGGGGTACAACTTCTGAATATCCTACAGGGTAGGATGGTAAAAAGGTGTCATAAAGAATGAGGTACCGCGTCTCACCCGTCAGTGTCCCACTTCCACTCCCCGAGGACCCCCCATCCAGGTTATCCTCCCGCACTGGTCCACACCCAGGAACTGGATCCAATAGCGATAGCCGTGTCCTGCCACCTGGATCACAGATCCCCGGGGACTACGGTTGAGACACCTTCAGGTTTCTCACATGCCCTACTGTACAGAGGAATTAGTCTAAAGGCTAAGGGAACATTCTCTAGCATGGAAAAAAAACTGTCCCTCACACTAAACAACAAATATACAAATGGAATTATATAACACAATATAATAAACAATATTAACACAATTTCTGAATGGCCTTCTCCTGTCGTGGGTAAGATCCCTTACCCATGCTTAAAGGTAAACTTCAAAATGTTCAGAAAAAGAAAAGAAAGGTTTTGAACCAGTTCTTGAAAGTTCAAAGTCAAAGCAAAAGCTCAACAAACAACAATCCAGTGGTTACAACTCTTGTTCCTGGATGAAAAGATCTCCTTCCAAATACCAGCAAAGAAATAGCACCAACGGTTATCCTGGTAATGATGATAAATTGTCTCTTCTTCAAGATAATTTGCCACAGTTCAATGTGTAATATTCCCCATTGTCAATAATACATTATTCTTTAGGACTTCTTCTGTTACAACTTTACATTTAGTGTATTTGTCAGGATGCTTTCTCTGTGCTGCTGCTTCTATTTTCAACAACGACACTTCCACTGTTGGTACTATGAGAACATATTATACTGAAAGGTCAAACCCTACTCTGTCCAAGACCGGGATAATATAATGACTTGCAACAAGAAAATGTCCTGACAGGGAAGAAATGTAAACATACACTATTTCTTCTTCTTTTTTTTTATTGTGCATCTTGGTTATACCAAATAACCTTAACACAGGATAAATAGAAAACATTTACAACATTACATAAAACAAAAGATCACAATTCCATTCTACTCATTACATCATAAAACTTCAAACTAAAATTTCAGGCAGACACATACAGTATGGCCCATCATGTGAATGTAGCTTTATGGGGAGCGCAAGACCATTCTCATCATGCAACACCAACCAAGCGCTTCTCTGGTTGGTGCGCCAAGTTCCATATATCTTACTGGTCCTAGTAGTCTTATTTCTACTCCAGGATTCCGTCTTCTAACTTAGAAGAACAACACATATGTACATCAGTATGGTATTCTTCCTTGTATCTAACAAGGTCTTTATTCTGCCTTTATTTTGCATGAAACTTTGAACAATAATAACAATTATGAAAGACAGATACAGATAGTAATAACATAAACACTACATACAATGTAAAAAACACATAACCTAAATGCGGAATTAAGAGAGCACAGGTTACCAACAAGGCACAGCTTTGTATTGATCATACTACTTAAGGTATCCTATCCTGTTTTTAGCAAATGCCTCTCTAACTACATATCACCATTAGCAACTGCAGGACAACCTCATATAGTAATTAACAAGTACAGAAAGTCAACCTCATGAAATAAAGTATAGGTTATGGGGTGTATGTATTGCACAGTTTCAACCATTGGGGCTGTGCTGCCTCTTATCCTGTGTTTGTAATTCTGGCACATGGGGCTGTACGTTTTCGGCGGTATATGGTTAAAACTCTGCCTTCCTCAGGACCAAAAATAACCAAATATTCTGATGCAACCCTCTAACATAGGGGGGAGCTGGTACGGCTCTCAATAAAATCAGCCAGACCAATGTCATACACATTCAAGATCTAGAGCGATTCGCAGCCAGGAATTGACCCAGAGGGCTTTTGGCAGTGCTTTAAAAAACATTCATGATATGTAAGGATACCTGAGTCTGCACAGACACGAGAAGCAACACAGTGCTTCTACTGGTTGTCGTTAAAGGAATATTTCACTCAAAAATGTTATTGTCCCAAAAGATGGACAATAATCCAAAAACATACATTAAACATATTTTTAAAGAAAGTTCCTATGTAAAGTTTTGAGCAAACGAGGCTCAAAGCGTTTATATGGGAGCATCTATTTTGTCATTTCAGGCAGCCTCCTCAGCTCATGTTAAGCTCTGCCCTGGTGGCACTAAACAAGCAGCAAAAGCCCCCTACTGGGACCTTTTGCTTACTGCAGCTAGAGCAGAGCTGTACATGGAGGCTGTCTTTACTTTCATTTTATGTTTTCGGTGCTCCCCAAGCCCAGGGAAGCACAGAAAACATAAAATGAAAGGCAAAAAGCAAAGGCACGGCAATTATAAATACAACGTTGTTGTATTTGTGATTGCTGTGGTTGAAAAACCACGGAAAACATAAATACAACAAGGTTGTATTTCTGACTGCGGCGGCTTTCGCTTTGAGTCTCCTGGAGCCCAGGAGACTCAAAGCGAAAGCCGCCGCAGTCAGAAATACAATGGGCCTCATTACACGGTAGGCGGTAAGGGTTTACCGGTAAGGGCACTGGTACCGGTAAACCCTTACCGCCTTTCTACGAGGTCCCTTTGCGGGACCCAACCTTAATGGCTGGTTTTACCAGCCGTTAAGGAACGGGACCGCAAAGGGACCTTGGTGCTAATTACGGTACCGCAATTTGCGGTACCGTAATTACCTCCTTCCCCATTCCCATTGAGCCCTATGGGGGCAAAAATGGGGATGGGGAAGTGCCTTGGTGAATGGGGAATTACCGCCCCTGCTCACCTTGGAGTAGGGTGGTAATTCCGCCATCCACCAAGGCAGACACGGTAAAATACCGGCCGCAACCATGGCACTAATAGCACCATGGTTACCGCCTACCGTGTAATGAGGCCCAATGTTGTTGTGTTTGTATATGCTGCGGTTTTCTTTCTACGTTTCCCAGGTTCCTCCGGCTCGGAGCAGCCCGGGAAACGTAGAAAGAAAACTGCAGCATTTATAAATACAACAATGTTGTAGTTATGTTTGCTGTGGCTTCAGCTTTGAGTCTCCCGGGCTCCCCGGGTCGGGGGAGCACAGGAGACTCAAAGCTGAAACCACAGCAAGCATAAATACAACGTTATAAATGCTGCGGTTTTCTTTCTAAGTTAGAAAGAAAACAGCAGCATTTATTTTGCAGTGCTTTGAAAAAAGAATGAAATTTAAAGCAATTACCAGCAGCAGCTTGTGTTAATCTCTGCTCTCCGGTAATAATGAAGCAAAAGCCATCTGCTGGTAGCTTTTGTTTATTATAGCTGGATGGCTTTTGCTTCATTAGTGCCGCAAGGGCAGAGATTAACACAAGCACAGGAGGCTCATCCATTTCACAAAATGGATGCCTCCTAGTGCTTGAAATGTGTGACTTTGGGCCTCATTTGCTCAAAAGTTTACATAGTAACTTTCTTAATTAATAATTTTTATATATATTTTTGATCATGGCCCATCTTTTGAGCCAATACATTTTTTGAGTGAACTATTCCTTTAACTTGTGCAAGATATATTGGCAGGTCGAACATGAGTAAGTGGCAACTGACATCGTGAGAGAGACTCCATACCCACATCTGGCTCATTTCATTGGGAGCCCTACCAGCTCCCCCTTATGTTATGGGATTGCATCAGAGTATTCGGTTCTTTTTGGTCCTGGGGAAGGCTGAGTTTTAACCATATACCACTGAAAACGTACAGCTCCCTGTGCCAGGATAACAACCACGGGATAAGAGGAATTATCTGAAGAGACTGAATCTCTCTGTGACCATGAAGCATTTCAAGATTGAGTGTCTACAACAAATAATTCCCTTAATTCAAGACAATGACTTCTTGCCATCCCTACGGCCTGCTTTCACATACCTATCTGGAAAGACCATCAACAGTTCTTGAGATTTGCTATTTGCAGGAACCAGTTTCAGTCCAGACCCACACCCCCTTCTGGGTTGAAGTTGGCTCGCCACATTTTTACGAAGGTCCTGTGGCTGATAGTAGTCTTGCTCCATTAGGAGGGTCAGGACTTAATCCAACTGAATGACTGGCTGCTCAAAGCATCATCACAAGAACTATTGGAGCAACACATGGCCTGATGGTCAGGACTCTGGTGTTGTTAGGATTCATAATCAGTGGACTGACGTCTCAGCTTCTTCCCTCCCAAAATCTCCAGTTCCTCAGTGCGAGATTCTGGACAGCAGGAGGGAAAAAGATCTCCTGGAAGACAGGGCAGTCAGGTTGCAAGAGTTCGAGAAAGGTTTCCTTTCCAGACCCCAGGGTCCAGCTGCATATGGCCTTGTGTGGTTTTTGGTTCCTTGCACGCCTTTACATATAATGCCCTTATTGTCACATCTCCACAAGAAATGGATGGAGGTGTCGCAGGACTTCGAGACTCAAGTCTCAGTCCGTTTGAGAATGAAATACAATTTGCAATGGTGGCTACAGTTGGACACTCTCCTGAAAGAATTTCCTTTGAGTCAGCCCTTGTCGGTCATTCTTTCTAGCGATACCAGCAAGACAGAGTGGGGAGCGGTGGTAGAAGTGAGACGCATCAAGAGGAATGGACAGTTTGAGGCACCCCACTATTCCAATTGGTGGGAGTTGTCAGTAGTCTATACGGCCCTACAGTTCTTCACCTCATTACTTCGAAGGGAAGCTGTGATCATTCAGACAGAAAATACTAAAACCATGTCCTACATCAACAGACAGAGGTCCAGGGTCCAGACCCCCGGACCTCTGTCAAAAGATCTGGGAAAGAGGGCAGAAAAGAACCTCTTGTCCATTAAGGCAGTTCCCACCAGGGGCTAGAACAATTCTGAAGTGGACAAACTGAGCACAGTATTTCCCTCTGCAGAATGGGAAGTCTAGCAAGACATTTTTCCCAGCAGATACAGGAAATTTGGGGCCATCATTTTGATGTCTTTTTCTCTGCATAGAAAACAAAGATGCCCCCGTTTTGTTCATGTTTCCTGTAACTGAAAGACTGAGGATTTGTGATGGCCCCACAATGGCCAAAGGCACTGTTGCATGCCTTCCCATCTCCACATTGATCCCAAAGGTGGTGTTGAAGATCAGGGATTCAGCAGCAGAGAACATTGTGGTGCCCCCTTTCTAGCCTTGCAAGGTTTGGTTCCTTCTAATTCTGGAGCTTGGAGTAGCTCCAGAATATCTTCTCTTCAGCTATCCATTTCCCAGCAAAAGGGTTCACGGAGGGCCAGAGCCAAAAATTCCTCTCAGGGGTGGGGGACGGGGGCTCCAGAGTCTACCCTTATGTTAAGCCCAGCCTATCCAAAAGGTTAAATAACCTTTGGTTTTGAAAGCCTATGATAGAGGTTGGAGCAATTTCCAGGACTGGTGTGAAAAGAAAGGCGTTTTAGTTGTGCAATGCCCTATCCCAGATATCGTCCAGTTTCTTCAGGAGGGGTTCAATCTGGGGCTATCAATTTCCTTTCTGAGAGCTCAATGGTCAACAATTATGAATGATCATGAAAAATGAGGGGGAAGGAATTAGGTGATCAAGCTCTGCTGAATCAGCTTTTGAAATGTGTGTCTCTATCCACACTGGTCTCTGTGTCCGGGATGCCCCTCTGAGATCTTCTGCTCATATTTAAAGCATTACACTCTAACCCATTTGAGCCTCTGCAGAAGGTATCACTAAAAGTACTGACACTGAAGACAGTGTTGCTAGTGACCATCACTACGAACTAGGCCATCAGGAGACTGGGGAAAATCTGTGCCTTAAAATACAAGACGCCCTCAGTTCAGGCAGATGCCCTTTTTCTTAAATGTGATCTGGCCATTTTAGTGTCAATGTTTCAGATGTGACAAGAGGTTGTCCTGCCTTCTTTCTTTCCAAACCCTCCTTCCAATTGAGCCATTTAGAAATAAGAAGCTTGGTCCTGGTTTACTTGGAAGGATCAGGGGCCTTCAGAGTACAGACAGTCTGTCACATTTTGGGGTTCTTCTCCAGGGCAAAAAGCCACAGTGTCCACAGTTAGCAGACAGATTAGAGAAGCTGTTTTCATTGCACATGGGTCAGCTGGAGCCAATTCAATCCCCAGGGTTCAGGGGAGATAAACCAGGGCAATGGCTGCTTCTTGGGCAGAGGACAGGGAGTTTCTATAAAGACATATGTCGAGCTGCCACCTGGGCAGATTCAAACATGTTTACAAAGCACTACCACTTGAATTTACACACACAGGCTGGTGCCTTTGAGTGCAGGGATACACCAAATTCATGGCTCAGTTATGTATGATTGCAACTCGTGGGTGATGGGTGTTGCACATGGCATCAGCGGTCTGAGTGGTTATTTGGGAGCCTCCATCACATCAAGTTGGTATACCTCACAAGTAAGTATTGGGATGAGGAAGAGCGGGTTGGAGTTAATGCCTGGATTACTTACTGGTAATCTTCATTACTCTTCATGCTTTTCCTCGTCACAATACTTATGTCCCGCCTCGTCTGAATGGCCTGGATCGAATGCGTCAAATGAGTGGTGATAAAATGAAGCATGGCATGACCAGATGGAGATTGTATCCTCAGGAGTAGAGTCAGGGCATGGATAAAAATGGAAACATTGATAAAAATGGTAGAGAGGCCCCTGGAAGGAGGTAGGTTACCTCACAAGTAAGTGTTGTGATGAGTAACAGCAGAACTAGGGAGTAATGAAAATTACCTGTAAGTAATCCTAGCATTACTTTTTTTGTAACTCTTATCACTTTGCATTTTGGTACTTGTAGTCCTACATTTATACAAGTGAAATAGCACTACTAGTACAAGATTTCAAACTGAAAGCAGCCAGAAACCCGTACTTCCAGAAATCTTGGGCGGGCAACTTACATTTCCTTTTTTTATAAGTGTGAAGGACCAACAAAGGACGTTAGGAGAATTTGTCACAATTCCCTGACGTTGTGTCCAATGTATCTGTGCATTTCATAAGCCAACTAGTGCAGCCATTTATTTTTTAGGACTTGCAGAGCACTCTGGCTGAGAGGTGTGGGGGGAAATGAGAGAGCTGGATAGGGTGTGGCAGATTTTTGCAGAGGAGAGTCTGTGAATGCAAGGATTATTTACCAGTAATCTTCATTACACCTAGTCCTTCTATGAGTCATCACAGTCCTTTGCTTCACCTCAGTATCCTACAGCATGTTTCTCTTTTTTCTCTCCCCTCCCCCTGTATGAACATGGCGCCTGACCTCCCGAGTGGGAGAGGGGAGGCCATCAGAACTGTGACAATAAAGAGAAGGACTAAGCATTATGAAGATGCCTGCTAAGTAATCCCTGCATTAACTCCACACCCCTCGCTTCCTCATCCCAGGCCTTTACTCTATGAAGCATACCCAAGGCCGTTCAACCCTGAAAAAACATGAAACAACCAAGATAGTGCAAAACCCAGTAACCTTTCATTGTACCACAATTCAAGGAAGAAGAGACTGCAACCCAGCCGAGGGAAACCCTGCACCGCCTGCCCCGGGATAGTCTGCCTGTAATGGTTAGCAAAGGTATTAAAGGAAGCCCAGGTCACAGCCCTCCAGATATCCTCCTCCGAAACCCTCTAGCTCCAGCCCAAGAGTGGACCATACCTTACTAGGAAATGGAACCCCACAAACAGAATACGCTAAAGCAGTGGTACCTTTAATCCATCTGCTGATGTACAAAGAGGTAGCGTGGTGTCCCCTTTTTGCTCCCCTGGAAGGTAACAGACTGTTGAAAGACCTAAATAGGGCAGCTCTCTCAAGTGATGTAGCAGAACTTTCCTCACATCCAAATTCACCAGTTGGGAGCGGACCTCTGGAACCAAGGCAGCCAGAAGAGCTGGGTTTACGACCTCCTGGCATAGATGAAAAGTAGAGACCACCTAACGACGAAAAGAAGGATAGCCTCCCAAGACAAACACCTCAGGAAACACTCATAGGTACAGGGAGAACACAGCAAAAACCCCAATTCACAAATCATGCGATCTGAAACATTGGCAGTCATAAAAACCACCTTCAAAGCCTGCTAACAATTGAATCAGAGAGAGGAGATCAACAATGTTAAATTGTAGGTTTTGAGGTGTACATATTACTCAGGAGCCTCAGGTGACATAAGTGGTCTTTACTGGGTTCGTAGGTTACAGGTAAGTATGACAGGGTAGACATGAGACAAGTTCATGGGAGAGAAACATCCACCGGTCCCCCTGTGCCAAGCATAAATTCCCAATTGACTTCTCCGGAACACAGCACTTACATCATAGCATTCTACTCAGCCAACACTCCATCTTCAACACTCTGGCCAGACATACACACATAAAGAAATAACCAGAATAGGTAAAACCCAACAAACAACCCTGCTGAAATCCCTCGTAAAGAAACATAGCATTGTCAGCTGAGGCACAAGCCAGAGTTTCTGACACACCATTTTGAGAATGTACTCCAATGTCTGTCATATGACTGGAGGGTTGACGCCTTCTTGGACCCCGGCACTGGGATCAGAGAGGATAACCCCTGCTGCTTCAGGCCTTCCCGCTCAAGGACCACACCACCCAACTGTTGTGAGGCGCCCAGACTGCTGCCAGCACCAATGGAGGGGAGGCAGGCAGGAAGAATGGCAGAGCCACCGCCAGAAGCAACAGATGTGGGAACCATAATCTGTGGGTCCAATAGGGAGCTCCAGCAGAACCCTGGCATTGGATGCCCTGATGCTCTTCAGAACCGTGGAAGAAGGGGAATGGGAGGAAACATGTACCGCAGTCCTGAGGGCCATAGGATGGACAAGGCATCCACCAACCAACAATCCTCCTCCCAACTCCTAGAGCAAAATCTGGCCACCTTGTAGTTGCAGTGGGAATAAAACATTTCTGCTTTGAGAATATCTCAACACTGGACTATCTCTGTGAAGGCTTCCGGACTGAGAAACCATTCCTGTGATGATAAGTGCCTGCTGAGAGTATCCGCCAGGAAGTTGTCCCAGGGATGAGGAAAAGGGAGACGTGCCGAGGGGGTGGGGATGGTGAGAGAAGGGCAGGTAACTCAAAAATGCAGCCAGCGTTTGGCTCAGTCCAGGTAAATCAAGAAGTGCCGCCAAAAGGGACTGTAGCGCTGCAGATACAGACCACAAGTGCTAGTGGAGCTGGGAGGTAGTGGCGAGGTGCAACTGGACATGCAGAAGCCTGGGCCCAAGTTCAGAGGATAGCTAGGTGGCCAGTGCGTGGAGCAGTCGGGGAAAAAGCAGAGGAGAGGAAGAGAGAAAGCGAGAAGAGAGAAAGCGGAAGCAAAGAGGAAGGTCTATAGTTGCTTCCGGAACCAGAGATTGTTCTGGTCAAGTTTGAGAGAGGCAGGGAGGCTGTTCCAGAGGGAGGTCCCAGCCAAGGATAGAGATCTGCCCCCAACTCTGTTTCGAAAAGCAACTGAGTTGGAGGCAGTGCGGTCCCATGCTCCAGAATGCCTTGTGGACGATGCAGAGGGTCTTTAACTTGATCCTTGCCGCTACTGGGAGCCAATGAAGAGATTTCAGGGCTGGAGAGATATGATCCCTGGGGTTGAGGCCAAGGATAGGTAGATGAAGTAGATATCCTGTGCTGACTCTGTCTGATTTCTTGTTGTTGATAAGGAAACCGAAGTCTTCAAAGCCCTGGATATGTCATGAGCGCTACTCTCGAGGAGCCAAGACTGGCCCAGCGTCCCCGGAAGCAGGCTCATCATCCACACCCCCGGTTCCAGCAGACCCCTACAGGGGCCCTTTGGACCATGTCCTGGTGCCTCTGGCGCCAGGCTCATAAGGAACCACAGTCCCGGCGCCATGGGCGCCGGACTCATATTCTTAAAGTGTGCAGTAGTGATTGGGTGGACTTACCTGTGGCAGACCATGCTGCATACTCGCCTAGAACAATCCAAGCTGGGTGAAGTCCCAGCCACTGGCTGGGAGGGACCAATCCTCTGTTACAGGAACTCTTTTCTTAGCTGGGTGGGGCTGATGCTAATCCTCTGACACTGGAACTCTTTTCTTACCTGGGTGAGGCTGGAGGAAGAATATGCACCAAAGCACTTCTCCACTATTTAAACCACGCCCGATAGAATTCACGTGCTTCGTGTTATTCTGCAACAGCAGCAGGACGCTCACCGAGTCGGCTCCTGCATTCCAGGTCCAGACACACCCTCAGCTTCTCGAGCAGCAACCTGTGGATGAAGAAAAGGCACAGGAACATCTACTCACCAGAATTCAGCCACAAGAGTCCAGTCTCCAACAACCTGCAAATAAAAACATAAGGTTAGAAAACGGGCAACACGCTCGCAGCTGCGCTCGCTTACCTTATCCATCCGTGATCACACCTGGAAGACAAAAGACATTGTTAGTGGTGTCCGAGCCGAAGGGTTCGCAACTCAGTTATACTTACGCGCTTCTTCACGCGCAGGAGCGGCAGCATCGCCCTCAGCATTTCGGCATCTGAAAGAAAGGAAAAGACATTATTAGAGGTGCCCATTTTGAAGTGGCCACAATTCAGTAATACTTACGCGCTTCTTCACGCGCAGCAGCGGCAGCATCGCCCTCAGCATTTCGGCACCTGAAAGGAAGGAAAAGACATGATCAGAGGCGCCCATTTGGAAACGGCCACAATTCAGTTATACTTACGTGCCACCGCACGTGCAACAGCGGCGGCATCGCCCACAGCATCTCGGCACCTGAAAGACAGAAAAGGACATTATAAAAGGGTGCTCCTTCAGAAGCGGCCTCAGATCTTATATACTCACGAGCCTCTTCTTGCACAGCAGTGGTGGTGTCACCAACAGCTCCTCAGCACCTGAAGGACTATTACAAGCCACAAAAGGACACTGAGCCTAAACACTGAAATCATCCAGTGACGTAACTGGATTCCACGCGCCCCTGCACCAGAAGCAGGATGGAGAGCTCGGCTTTACTAAACCAAAGGTGAGAGTTCGTGGAGACCAGTCGAGAACCAAGAAGTGGGAAAAGCAGAAGATTGGTGAGAGAACTTATCCAACCAGCTTGTAATTACCCATTTTTCTTCCACCTGCAGAAAACTCACCTTACAAGCCAGACAGTCAATATTCGGAGGTCCTGCCCAGAGCGTCTTCCGAGTTCTACGCCTCATCATAGTCATAGAAGCAACTGTAGCAGTCCAGTTTGGGTCAGCGCCTCCGTGGGAATCAGGTGAGCGTTACAGGATACCTCTAAAACTGCAAGCTTTCCCTCAGAGACAAGAGTTCTAAAGAAGCAGATCACGAGGCAGCCATAGACCCTGCAACAGACCCACCACAAGACGCAGGGTCCTTGTGAGCTCCCATTCGAGCTCTTGGAGCTGAAAGAAGCCCGAATGGGAGGACCAAAAATTGGAAAGGCCAACCTGCCACAGCAAACCGTAGTAACCTGTGACAGGATGGATGAATTGGCACATGCAGGTAGGCATCGCTCCGATCCAACAATGCCAACCAATCTCCCTTTGTGAATAGCGGTATTATCTTTTGTAAAATGGCCAACAGGGCAGATTACAGACTAACTGGTTCACCCCCTTGAGCTTGCCAAGAAAGCCCGCTATCAGCTTCACCTCCTCAGAAGCATTCTCCCTTTTCACACCTTCCCCCAGAAACTCAATGTCTACAGAACTCTGGTCCACTCTAGGCTGGACTACTGCAACAGCCTCATCCTCATTCTCCCTTCGCCCCTTTCACCTAATCCAGAATAGGACTGCAATACTTATCCTTGGCCTCGAGCCCAGTGACTGCATCTCTCCAGCCCTAAAATATCTCCACTGGCTCCGGGTTGCTGCTAGGATCAAGTTCAAGACCCTTTGCATCATCCCCAAGGCTTTCTGGGGCCCGCTACATCCAACTCTCTCCCTAAATATCTCCCTGGTAGAGCCCTTCGGTCTTCTAGCTCCAACTCTCTGCAGCTCCGACGCTTCTCTAAGCACAGTTTGAAGTAGATCTCTCTCCTCTGCAAGAGCCTCCCTATGGAATGGTCTCACTGCCCCTCTCAGGCTATAGACAATCTCCTTAAGTTCCAGAAGCTCCTCAAGACCCTCCTTTTCTCTTCTTCCTTTCCTCTCCCACTCCCCTGCTAACAGCCCCATCTGACGCAGTGACTGGCTCTGTCAAAGTGCAAACGCCCACACACGAGGGAGCACTAACTGCTGTCCCCTTTAGTGCCATACCCCCGCTCACCTGCTCCATTCCTTGCAGAAGTGCTGCTCCATTCTTTGCAGGAGTGCAGCATTGCTGGAGTGAGAAAACACAACCCACTCTTGCAGCGTCCTTTCCACAATGCTCAGAAGCCGACGTTGCTTTGGGCCAACCCTCCCGATTTAGGCGGGAGACTCCCTATTTTTCAGTGAAAAATATGGCTATTTTTCACGTTCTCCTGCCTAAACAATTATTTTCCCAATACATTCCTATGGAAAAATTGTTGTCTCCCAATTTTTCTAACGCAATCTCCCTCCCAGGAAAGCGGAATGTTGGCATGTATGGCTTGGCTGACCAACACATTTCCGGTGCATTTGATCTGCTGGCCCGATTAAACATTCTAGAGCCCCTTAGAGATTTCACCACAGAAATAGGGAGAATGTGATTTTCACATAGGATTGCATTGGGGTTATAATTATTTTAGGTGGGAGACAGTAAAAAAAAGCACTATTTTTAAATGAAACACTCAGAGTCGCCGCCCTAAATCGGGTGGGTTGGCATGTATGTGTTTTTCCCAACCCTGCATGGGTTCCAGGGACAGCTCCTTACCTCGGCGCACCAAATATCTGTGTTCCACTGTCCACCCCAGCCCTGCAGGAGCCTCAACGAACCAGAATATGCATCCAAATAGGAGCTCTGGAAGTTGGGTGCTATCTTTATAAAGGGGAGCGGGGGTTCTGTAGGGGACTGTGTGTAGGCTGACTCCTTCAGAGTAAAGGACTGGGACGAGGAAGAGAGGGACTTCGAGGTAATGCACGACACCTTGAGTCAGCCAGGTCTTTTCAGTTTGTATTAAGGCGCTTGTAGTTTCGTTTTACCTGTAAGATGCAGTCCATCAACCTGAGCATGCAGAGAATCGCCCATGGTATGGGGCCAGTTAGTATAGCTACGAACATGTGGGGAGCAATATCATCTCCCTTTTTTCATGTACGTTTCCCTTTTAAACTCTAGTAATGACCAATGGCACTGGTCCAACGAGATTTACAATTGGACAAAATCCCATTATCGAATCATTGGTAAAGATTTCTGCTTACTCAATGCCCGGACCAATAGCGCGTGCCCTCATGACAGAGCGGCAGTTACAAAACAGCGGACACCATAGAGCGACGGAAGCTGTGTCCGAGTGCCAGGGGCGTCACATGCCCCAGAAGTCGAGGTGCTGGCATGTGTCACAAACTTCTTTCTTCCTCACCTGTTTTTCCTTGCTTGTGGTCTTCTTAGAAGCGCTTTCCTTCTTCCTCACTGTCCGAGACTTTTACAGGTTGGAGCGCGAGTCTTCGGGTTCCAGCGTGAGGTAGCCGGCTGCCTAAGCAGGATAGCGTTCAGTATCCAGGAAAGTTATCGATGGATCCAGGAAGGAGGAGGAGCAAGTGGCCTATGCTCGGAGAGTGCCCAGGGGACCGCGGCACTGAGCACAAAACGGGATGAGGGTAAATAGGCTAGCGGGTAAAATGCTGGAATCAAGAGAGGGTTCCAGGAAGGAAGAAAAAAGGGGTAAGGAACTGGAAATGGTACAGTATACGGACTCGAAACACATGCCTAACAACTCCAAGTAGTTGCATTGAGATGCACAGAGCCGCAGGGGAGTGCCTGTTTTCTAGGAAGCAGTGTGTTGCGTGCAAAGACTAGAGCACAACGTTTCTGGGCCGTCGGCCATGTTGGAAGAATCACTGACCTCATGCCGCGGTGCATCATGGACCACAAAATCCAGAAGAGCCGAAATCGGTGGTTCATGACAGTATGCCTCCTCCTAAACCCAGAACCACTGGGTTTGCCTGGGTGGACTCGGTGAAACCTTTGTATTAGACGGGGGGCATTCATGTTTGAGACTGGTTCCCAGGTGCGCTCGCTGGGGGGCCGGGGTATCCCTTCCATTCTACCAAATACTGGAGCTGACCCTGTCTGTATCTGGAATCAAATATCCTGGAGACCTCAAACTGGTCATTGATGAGCACATGGTTAGGTCTAGGACCATACATATGGTTTCAATAAAGAAGTGTGGAAGGCCGGATGTATCCTCCTACAGGATTCTGGAAGCTGGAGCCGGAAGGCCACTGGATGAATGATTTCCTTAATGGAGAAAGGCCCATAATACTTGGGAGCCAGTTTATTAGGCCGTAGATGTCGAGGAAGACGTTTTGAAGATAGCCAAACCTTATCCCCGACAGCATATGAAGGCTAGGTCTCCGCTTGGTATCTGCATATCGTTTGACTTCTATCCTGGCTTTCTCCAGGCGTTCCTTCGCGTCCCTATGTACGTTTACCAGTGTTTCAATCCAGGAATCAACTGCAGGAACCAGGGTAGGATGTGGTAGGACAGATGGTAGAACCGAAGGATGAAATCCTTGACTGCAAAAGAATGGACTTGTCTTGATGGCCGAATGGTCAGAATTGTTGTAAGCGAATTCAGCTACGGGAATCAAAAGCGACCAATCATCCTGGACCTTGGTTGCAAAACAGCGGAGGTACTGTTCTAGGGTCTGATTTACTTGTTCTGTTACCCCATTAGTCTGAGAATGATATCCCGAAGATAATGCACACTGGATGCCTAATATTTGGCATAGTGGTTTCCAGAACTGGGATATATACTGAGGTCCTCTGTCGGAGATGATCTTGGAAGGTAATCCATGAAGTCTTAATTTGTGTTTTAGGAAGATTCCAGCCAATTCAAACGAGGATGGTAGTTTGAACAAAGGTGTGAAGTGAGCCATATGGGTAAACAGATCAATGGTAACCATTATGGTTGTATATCCTCTGGATGGGGGTAATTCCACGATGAAGTCTGTGGCGATGATTTCCCAAGGACGTGTTGGTAATGCGGGTTGATGTAAGAGACCTGCAGGTTTTCTGTTATCATGTTTGTTCTGGTTGCACACTGCGCAAGATTGGATGTAGGTTCTTGCGTCAGCAATCATCTTCGGCCACCAGAATTGTCTCTGTATGAGGCGGAGAGTGGTAGTGATGCCTCGATGTCCCGAATGGAAGGTGTCATGGCAGAGATTCATGATTCTATCTCTCAGCTCTGGTGTGGGTATTGCTAGCCATTTGTCCTTGAAGAGATAACCATCTTTAGTTACTAAGTTCCATTGATTATTCCTGATGTATTCCTTCCAGAGATCGGACGTCTTCCAGGAGGGAATTTGCTTGTGCCACAAACACGGTATTAGGGAACATCTTCGGAAAGGCCCGAGCTTCGAATGACTCGTAGTCAGGACGCCTGGATAAGGCATCTGCGATAATGTTATTAGTTCCAGGAAAGCGATAAATATGGAATTGGTACTGGGCAAAAAAAAAGGCCCAACGGGCTTGGCGACTGTTTCTGCATTCCAGGGACTGTAGGACTTGCAAGTTTCGATGATCTGTTTGTACTTGCACTGGATGTTTAGCACCCATTCGGTAAAGGCTTGTCGGATGGCCAATAACTCCTTCTCCAGGACGAAATAGTGGCTCTCGCTGGGTGTCAAAGTGCGGGATAGGTAGGCAATAGGGTGTTCCATCTTATCTTCGAATTCTTGTTTTAAGACCGCACCAATGGCGTAGTCAGATGCGTCTGTTTCCACCAAAAAGGGCCGATCTATGTCGGGTTGGGCCAGGATTGGACCTTGAGTACATTTTTGTTTCTGTTGCTGAAAGGCCGTCTCTTGAGCAGTAGACCATTTAAATGGTGTATCCTTCTTTAGGAGTGCTACTATAGGATGCACAATGTCTGAAAATGTGGGAATGAATTTTCTGTAGAAATGTGCAAGTCCCAGGAAGGATTGAATCTGTTTTACTGGCCAAGAAAGTATGGAGTCGACCTTGGCAGGATCCATTCCAATTCCCTTGGAGCTTAACACAAATCCAAGATAATTAGTGGTTTGGACAAGGAAGAGACATTTTTCTGGTTTGGCCAGGAGTTTGTGTTACATAGCCGTTGTAAAACTGCTTTTACATGTTCTTGATGGATCTGGGGGTCATTGGAGTAAATCAGTATATCATCTAGGTACACAATGACAAAAAGGAACAGCATATCAGAGAAAACTCTATCTATGAACCGCTGAAATACCGCGGGGGTGTTGGCGAGACCGAAGGGCATTACCAGATATTCAAAGTGGCCAAAGGGAGTTCTGAAGGCCGTCTTCCATTCATCGCCTTCCTTTATTCGAATGAGATGATATGCACCCCTAAGATCGAGTTTAGTGAAGATGACAGCACCTCAAACTGCCTCCAGGATGTCAGAAATGAGTGGTAGTGGATAGCGATCTTTGAGAGTACATTGGTTGAGACCACGATAGTCCAAACAGGGCCGAAGTTCTTTAGTGTCTTTCTTTGGAACGAAGAATAGGGAAGCACCGGCTGGAGATTTTGAAGGACAGATGGTCCCATCTGCCAGGTTGGTATCCAGGTATTCTCAAAGGGCCCTTTTTTCGGGTTCGGATAATATGAACATTCTCCAGAATGGAATCACTCCTGAATCATCTGTGTCAATGGCGCAATCCTCAGGTCTATGGGGTGGATGAGCCTGAACAATGGCTGTTGAAAACACATCTGAGTATGTTTAATAGGTCTCAGGCACTTGGACAATGTTGGATACACTTAAGGATGATTGTTTGTGGTTCTGTGAGTTCACCGGAGGGTTTTGCAATGTGTCTTGTGACAAGCAATGGAACATACAAAATTCGGAACCTAGAAACAAGGATCCGGTTGCCCAGTTGATGTAAGGATTGTTTCTGAAGGCAGGGCATGCCTAGAACCATGGGATAGTGAGCGGCCTTTACGATGTCAAATCAGAACCTTTCCTGATGGTTGTTTATCAAGAGCAGTAATTCCTTGGTTTGGTGAGTAATGGGTCCAGAAGACAATGGTCTGCCGTCAATTCCTTCAACGGGTTGTATTACCTCTTTGGCTTCTCGAGGGATGTTGTGATTGACAGCCCAGTCGTTGTCTATTAAAACACCCATGGCACCGCAGTCCACTAAAGCCAGGATGGGGAAAGATTCTTTTTCAGTAGATGACAAGAATGTCTGGAGAATCACTAAGGTGTTCTGTCCTGGAGTATTAAAGGAAGGAATGGATGCGGAGCAGGCACCTTTCTCCCAAAGCTGTGCTCCACTTAGGATCAGGAGCTGGCGTTTCCCTAACGTCGGGGTGGCACTATTGGGCATTCTCTCACAAGATGTTTATCAGAGGCACAGTACATACAAAGTCCGGTATTGATCCTAAGGATCCTTTCTTGCTGAGAAATTGGTCCACGGAAGGCACCCAATTGCATAGGTTCTGGATCTGAGGCACATGGAGCAGATGCTTCTTTGGGGCAAGGATAATCTACGGTTGTTCTTGGGGATGTTGTCTTTGTCTTTCTTTTCTCGGCCTTTCTCTCCTGGATTCTGAAGTCTATCTGTAGGGAAAGGTCCATCAGGGCCTGAAAGGAACTCGGACGGGCTACTCTGGCTAGCTCGTCCTTTACTTCATTATTCAATCCCCTTCGGAATAGAGTGAAACTGGCTTCTTGAGACCAATCGGCTTCTTTAGCTAGCTGTTTGAAGCGAGTCACATAAGTAAGCATATCCTGACTTCCTTGCTGGAATTCAAGAAGTCTTTCTTGTGCACTGTAGACGAGTTCTGGCCAATCAAACATAGCCTTAAGGGCTTCCACAAACCCACTGTAATTATCCAAGAGTGGGTCTCCCGAATTGACTAGGGGAGTTGCCCATGTTAAGGCATTGCCCGTGAGGAGAGATATCATGAAGCCAACCTTCGCTCGTGGCGTGGAGAAATAGTAGGGTTTGAAAGTGAAGTGCACTAGGCAGGAATCAAGGAAGGCACGCAGGGACTTAGAAGATCCATCATATTTGTCCACTACACCCCCTATCAGGGCGCTTTCTTTGACCACGGAATCCCGGGACAAGACAAGCTGTTTTAATGCTGCATTTTCGGCCTTGAGGTTTTGAACCTCGGTGGTTAATTCTTGCATACCTCTCATGAGGTCTTGAACTGCGGCTTCCATGTCTACTTCTATATCAGGTTTTTGGCTTCTCAATCTGTCACAAGCTTCTTTCTTTCTCACCTGTTTTTCCTTGCTTGTGGTCTTCTTGGAAGCGCTTTCCTTCTTCCTCACTGTCCGAGACTTGTACAGGTTGGAGCGCGAGTCTTTGGGTTCCAGCGTGAGGTAGCCGGCTGCCTAAGCCGGATAGTGTTCAGTATCCAGGAAAGTTAGCGATGGATCCAGGAAGGAGGAGGAGCAAGTGTCCTATGCTCGGAGAGTGACTGGGGGACCGTGGTACTGAGCACAAAACGGGATCCGGGATGAGGGGAAATAGGCTAGCGGGTAAAATGCAGGAATCAGGAGAGGGTTCCAGGAAGGAAGAAAAAAGGAGTAAGGAACTGGAGATGGTACGGTATACGGACTCAAAACACACGCCTAACAACTCCAAGCAGTTGCGTTGAGATGCGCAGAGCCATGGGGCGTGCCTGTTTTCTAGGAAGCAGAGTGTTGCGTGCAAAGACTAGAGCACAGCGTTTCTGGGCCGTTGCCCATGTTGGAAGAATTACTGACCACATGCCGCGGTGCATCATGGACCATTAAGTCCAGAAGGGCCGAAATCGGTGGTTCATGATAGTGTGGGCTAATTGCGCTCGTGAAGTTACCACTGCCACTGCATGTGCTTGGTCAGATCTACTAGGTCTAAAACTAAATTTCCCTCGTATTTGAAGTCTTGATTAGAATGTTGCTTGTATGTAAAAGAGAAACTAGAGTCAGCCCCAGCTATCATGCTAGACGGTGCCCAATGCCTTCTGTTTGCCGTATAACGGGGAAACTGCTGGCTGAAGAGTTTACAGCTTCGCAGTATACAACAGTTGTCCCCCCCTTGGTAATTGTGTCTGTCCCAACTATGGGTATACAGTGTATCAAAATTGAAGTGTTAATCAAGCACTCAACCTTTTGTGTCACCAAGGTGGGTGAAAACACCCGATTTGGTTTTTGGTGGGTGAGAGCACATTGAAATGAATGGGTGTGCCGGAGCCTTGGCAGGTGAGTCTGCTGTCTACAAGGCAGGTGGCACTCGCCAAAAGCGGGTGAGTTGAGAGATATGCCCCTAGAGCCACACGCAGACACTCCCTTCCTTGCAGACCCATGCTTAGATACCCGCTCCCCGCAGACCCATGTCAGGTGACCTCATATTAATCACCTATTGGTTAGGCCACACTCCTCTTTATTTGATTCCCAGTCGACCCCCTCTTTATTAATATGCAAAAGATGACTAATGCTTAGGGTGACCAGATTAAAAAAAAAAACAGGCAATAGACATTGAAGTACGACTTCCGTAAATACAAATAAAACTGTAGTCCTACGTCTATGTCGCTGGGCTTTTGCTGGAGGCAGGGAGAGGGTGTGCTCACAGGTACACTCCTCTCATTGGAGGAGAGCGCCAGGGAGGGGAAGGGGGAGGAAAAGGGGGCGTGAAAAGCATTTCACGCCCCCATTCATGCAGTAAGAGTTGTGCCGGGACCCGATTTCGAAGTCGGGTCCCGGCAAAAACCGGGCCTGTAGCCACCCCACCGTGCAAACCCCGGCCGGCGTTTCAAAAAAAAAAAAAAAACCTGGGACGAAAGGCAATTTCCCTGGACTGTCCCTGGACAACCAGGACATCCGGTCACACTAACAATACTCCATTAGCCCGCTCCCCCAAACATGGCATTTATATTTGTTGCCTTATCCATTGTTGTTTTCTGACTCACTTCCCATTGTCCCTCCATACCAGTATGGGTGAATTGAGGAGGACGTACTCACGCCTGGTCTTCAGCCGGTTCTCTTGCTCCCGAGCAGAGAACTGGCAACATGTGCATAACCGCGCCACGCTTCAGCTCCTGTGCTTTCCCGCCGCTCGTGGTGTGACGCCTGACGTCAAACGTTGCCGACGTATCCAGGGACGCAGCACCCTGAACGTCACATGACGGGGAGCCGCGTTGCAAGGGTCCTTTCCTCGGATGGGAATTGCACTACCGTGTTTTACTTTTGGGAGTTTGTTTTTGCCTCCTCCGAGTCGTCCTTTCTGCTGGGGGCGCGCCCGTAGGAGGAGCTGGACCCCTTGGCTGTGAATGGGGGTCTGGGCGGGCCTCCGCCACCTCGCGTGCCCGGGCTCCTCGCGCCCTCACAAAGTCGGGAAAGAAGATGAGAGCCGCGTGAGGAGGGTGAGAGTCTTTCAAAGAGCTCCCACAGACAAGACACCACAGCCTTCTCCAAATGATCATCCTGGAGATACCCCACTAAGGCCCAGCAGTGCCCCTGAGTTCTGGGCTTTCAGCCCCTTTGAAGACGCAACCCCCCCTTAAGAGCCCCAGCAGTACACCCCCAAAAAAATACCCCCCCAACGTTTGACAGTGAGCTGTAGAGTCAATAGTGCTTTTCCCACGTTCCCAGGCCCCACCCTCCGAACATTTGCATAGTTGGGAATTTGCATAACCACACCTACCTGCATCAAAGTATACCATGACCTCCCAAGTCAAAAAGGAAGATCTACCTGGAATAATTCTTGAGTCATCAGGTGACTCCATCCTAGTTTCATCCATGGCTAGTTCAGGGAGATCATCCGAAACCATCCTGAAGTATGTGCACAGGCCAAAATATTCAAATGAGATGACTCTAGAGTTATCACATAAACTACACCAAGAGGAGTTCTGATACTTCCAGTGATGATCTTGTATTACTCCAGGATGACCTCCATGACAACTTCAGGATGGTGCGGATTACTCCAGGATGACTTCATGAGAACTTCAGGATGGGTGGGGATTACTCCAGGATGACTTCATGACAACTTCAGAATAGGTGGGGGATTACTCCAGGATGACCCTGTAACAACTTTAGGATGGGTTTGAAATTGTGAACGATTATTGCAGACGACTTCAGGAGGATGTTGCTTCCAAATGATTTAGGAAAAGGGTTTTGATTCCTTGTGTGTAAAATGGGTGGTATTACTATAGGGTTAGACTTAAAAACATGTACCATTTACAAGTTGGCACCAACCTACAAATTCACCAGATCAACTGTAATAGTTCTACACACAAGAACACTTGCATCTTCAGTTTCACAGAGTAGCATGTGAGCTACAATTACATTGTAGATTAGTAGCAGGGACTGACATAGCAACCAAACTCGGTTGTGGGGATGTTCCAATTCCATTGTTTTTTTAAAATCGTAATCTGAAAGATTGCGCATTTGTGTGGTAACTTGTATGTGTCACTTCATTGTCCAAACAGGAATGACCGCCATACTGTAACAAGAACACACTGTTAAGAAGACACGGTGATAGAGTTGAGCTTGTCAAATTAAATCTGTCCGACAATATATTTGTAGCAGACAATTAACGGGTTACTTTATAGTACAATATTTTGCAGTTGTTGCACAGCTACATCTCTGGGAACTGCAACTTTACACAGACATCTGCCGATTTAATGCTGTGTCTGTCAATTGTCCAGGTGAAGTAAGAGGCAGGTTCTGAGGAAGGAATGTAGGAGGAATGAACATCACTAGCCATAGGTTTTCCAGCTTTTGTGAACAGCCATTAATCTGTTTTGGAATAGTCTGTTTTCACCCATCAGCTTTTACAATATAATTCTCTTTTTTTACACGGCATCTTCTTTTTCCAGATTCCACCGGTAGCTGCTTTTTCTCCTCTACCTTTCTTTTTAAAGCCTCAATTATAGCTTTTCATTATTTCATCAAATGTTTCCTGTGTCCTAATACTGTTTCTTGGCTGCGGATATGAAAAAGGCAAGTTGAAACTTCATAATGTGACTACCAATACAACCAACATTTTGCCTGAGCTGCACACTGGTGTGACTCCCCTTATGCGTGATCCTATCCGCCCCCCTTGGAGTTTTGCTTATTCTTGCTCTGCTTGGCGCTTTCCCTCCCTCCCCATGCAGTTACCCACAACTCAGTGTAGCTGCACACATAAAGGTGTCTATGGGTACATTCCATTGAGAGTGCGCTGTGACCACTATAATTTATAAATAGTTGGTGAGCTGCGTCACCAATTCAACAAGGTCTACGCATAAAGTCCTTGAATGAATAGGACAGAAAACAATTTGGTATTTGTGAATCGCGCTCTACCTTGGACATCCTAGATTGGTTCCCCAACCCGTGGACTCAATTTTCAGGATTGCATCTAAGTTAAAAAATCAAAAAAGATAGTTTAGGAATTTCGATTTGGGGAACCAATCCAGGATGTCCAAGCACCACTAAAGACTTCTAGCACAACGCGCCAGCCATTGACAGGTCTCCCGGCACTCAACCCTTTATCATCAAGTGCTATCAGAAAATTGTTTCAATATATTTTCACAATCAACTTCCAAACCTGGTCCCCATACCAAGTGTTCAATTGCAAGGCCTTGAAGACGGATAAGGTCGAAACATGTGTCGGCTGACTTTATGTGAATAAATTCACCTACAGATGAATAACCTGATATTGTTTTGCTTTCATTCTAAAAGACTGTTTACCTAACTTTAAGGAGGTAGAGTGCGATTCGCCAATACCAATCCATTCTCTGTCCTATTTGCACACATACTCTGACCTGGACTACAGTCGCCGAGGGCATTCAACCCATAGTGCTTTGCCAATAACATAAGAGAAATCATTAGACCATCTATACTATAGAGAGTTACTCTAGAGGAAAAAGATGCTGTAAATGAGGTGGGCATTGTGCTGCATTAATCTGTATGTGTGAAAAAAGGCAACAACTCTGCATAGGGACGTCAGATGTACCCTCCTCCCCCAAACATCAAATAAATGAACAAAAAAAAGTACATTGCTGACCTAACTAGAAAAGCACGACTGCCTTGAAATCCTTTTCTTCACGTATTTCTCTTCTACTTTCATCAATACCCTCTATCAGCAATTTACAATTAACTTCACCAGGAATTGCAAAGGCTTCCATTCCCCATCCTTTCAAATGCACAGAGAATTGTCGGAATCAAAGAGTGCCATGATTTGAGTTATTGTCTAAAAGAAGAAATTTTAAAAAAAGTAAATTTAGTATGCGCCAAGTATTTGTGAACCAGGTCTGTACCCAAAACCATTAATTTATAGTGGGCTTGCTATGGATGTTCCTCCCTGATGTGTCCCGATTTATGAGTGAAGCGTCTCTTGGTGCTTGGTTAACTTCCTCCAAGACTTCAACCCATTGTGGCTTTAACTAGTTGCATCTGTTCGCAAAATTAGAGGTGGGTGTTCTGGAGAGGCGAATGATCCTATCCGCCCCCTTGGAGTTTTGCTTATTCTTGCTGTCCCTGGCGCTTTCCCTCCCTCCCCATGCAGCTACCCACAACACAGTGTAGCTGCACACATAAAAGTGTGTATGGGTACATACCCTTGAGAGTACGCTGTGACCACTATAATTTATAAATAGTGGCGAGCTGCGTCACAATTCCACAAGGTCTATGCATAAAGACCTTGAGTGAATAGGACAGAAAACAGATTGGTATTTGCGAATCGTGCTCTACCTTGGACATCCTAGATTGTTTCCCCAAACCGTGGACTACATTTTCAGGATTGCATCTAAGGTAAAAAATCAAAAAAGATAGTTTAGGAATTTCGATTTGGGGAACCAATCCAGGATGTCCAAGCACCACTAAAGGCTTCTAGCACAACGCGCCAGCCATTGACGGGTCTCTCGGGACTCAACCCTTTATCAAGTACTATCAGAACATTTTTTGAGATATTTTCACAATCAACTTCCAAACCTGGTCACCATACCAAGTGTTCAATTGCAAGGCCTTGAAGACGGCTAAGGTCGAACCATGTGTCGGCTGACTTTATGGGAATAAATTCACCTACAGATGAATAACTTGATATTAATTATTTTTCTTTCATTCTAAAAGACTGTATTCCTAACTTTAAGGAGGTAGAGTGCGATTTGCCAATACCAATCCATTCTCTGTCCTAACTGTACACATACTCTGACCTGGACTACGGTCCCCGAGGGCATTCAACCCATAGCACTTTGCCAATAACATAAGAGAAATCAGTAGACCATCTATACTTTAGAGAGTTACTCTAGAGGAAAAAGATGTTGTAAGTGAGGTGGGCATTGTGCAGCATTCATCTGTATGTGTGAAAAAAGGGAACAACTCCACATAGGGACGTCAGATGTACCCTCCTCCCCCAAACATCAAATAGATGAACAAAAAAAAATACATTGCTGACCTAACTAGAAAAGCACGACTGCCTTGAAATCCTTTTCTTCACGTATTTCTCTTCTACTTTCATCGATACCCTCTAACAGCAATTTACAATTATCTTCACCAGGAATTGCAAAGGCTCAAATTCCCCATCCTTTCAAATGCACAGAGAATTGTCGGAATCAAAGAGTGCAATGATTTGAGGTATTGTCTAAAAGAAGAAATAAAAAAAAGTAAATTTAGTATGCGCCAAGTATTTGTGAACCAGGTCTGTACCCAAAATCATTAAATTATAGTGGGCTTGCTATGGATGTTCCTGCCTGATGTGTCCCGATTTATGAGTGAAGCGCCTCTTGGTGCTTGGTTAACTTCCTCCAAGACTTCCACCCATTGTGGCTTTAACTAGTTGCATCTGTTCGCAAAATTAGAGGTGGGTGTTCTGGAGAGGCAATACGTTCTTAACTGCAGAGCTCTTGTACCTAAAATGCTGCAGTCATTTTGTGTGTGTCCTTTAAAAGACAAGCACCTGTTTCAGTTTCTTAAATTTAAATATCAACCATACAGAGCCCCAGCTTGCAGACAGCAACATGGACAGGAAATAGGGGGGTATGCATGGACAGAACCCATGACCAAAGTGATCTTTTCTGGGGGAACAAAAAGTAAATATTACACCATAGCAGGAAAGCCTTTGCTAATATACGCCAGGCACTGTCCTCCAGAAGGGTCAGAAGTCTTTCCCACCTCCCCCATAAGCATTGCTAATGTGCAATAAATTATGCACTACAGCTGAACTAGTGCAGCGCTCATAACAGTGGAAAAATCCTGCAAAAAAGTAAACCAAGCCATGGGTAAACTTTGCAGAGGCATGGTTTCTCACACATGCACCACGGCCGGATACATGTAGATAACCTATTACGTAGAGGGTCGGGTGCACCTATCTGAGAAAGGCATGGACTATTTGTGTGGAACATTGTGGGGGCATTGGAGCAGCAACAGCATTAAAGCCATTGAGGGGCAGTCAGTAGGAGCATGTATCCCCTACTTGGCAACGGTTTGAAAGCAATCAGCCTGATCAGTAGAACAGTCATTGTGTGGAACTGGGAAGGAGGTGCCCCACCCACGAAAAGGGGGCCCCTGTATGCTGAACAGCTGGGGCACCATATGGCAGAGGCCTTCAAACTGGGGGGCCCAAAGGATGCCAGGTGGTGGGGGGCTTGAAGGCTTATGGTGACTTTTTAATAGAAAATATAAGCATTTGTGGCAGGGGCAAACATTATTTTACTCAAGGGGGGGCTCAGCATAAAAAGTCTTGACAACCACTGCCTTAAGGGAATAAAGGAACCTGCCACTTTCAAATAGCAAAGCAATTCACAGCACTCCTTTCACGGCCAGGTCAGAAAACTCCCTCTACCACGCCAGTTCTCTGATACACAAGGCTGCTTAAAAATCCAGACAAGCAAGAAAATAGCCCCAGGCTCCACAACACCCAACGAGAATGAACTGGTCCCATTATTAGAGAAAAAGAAAAACCATGCAAAGCATTCACCCCAGATCATCATAAACAATGATCAAAAAATATATTTTCAAAATTAATGACAGGGATCACTATCCCTAGCAAGCATTCAATAAAGTTTACAGGCAAACTATCTTCAATTAACTGCTGAGGTCAAGTGGTTGGAAAAAACAAACCGCATTGAAGGGGCAATAAAATCCCCCCTGGAACCTCATCAACCTATAGAGAGAGCGGGACATGAGTATAAGTAGAACATGCAGTAATCCCGAGTCCCTGAAACTTACATCTGTAAGTATTAAATCATGTAGCGATTTCCCCAAAGTATTGAACAAACTAAACGTAGATGGAGTAGAGCCTGAGTCATGGGGTGAATTAGAACACAGTCCCCTGCGCATAAAGGCTGGCACAACTAGCCCAACTGTGAACCGAAAAGGCAATGGAAAACAGGGGTAAACAAGCCATCTATGTGCTCTTTAAAATAAATGGCGTAAAAGCTCTGCCTCACGGGTATAGCATCCGTAACTTCCAGCAGTGAAAGAATTATATATTTTTTTATTGATTTAGCAGAACTATGTCAACTTTACAATATGAAAATGTCATTACATATTTCATCACTGATTATACATTTAGCAACTAAACACATTTACTTACATGAATAAAACAATAAAACGATTAAAGCAGAATTAAAACAACAAATTTTCTTTTAAAACAAAGAAAATTAAGATAAATGAATACTTAAAACGAACTCCCAATTTCCCCACCCATCCCCCAACACATGCATCCTACCCACATGCGCACACATACAGTCCAAAACTCAACTCTGCCTCCTGTGACGACTCTGCTGGGGGTCACAGCGCCTGTAAGCCCCTGCGCCCACTCGTGTGCGACGGGGGTTTGACAAGTATGATAGTTTGATTTAGAAAGACCGCTCTGTGCGGTCACAGAGCGGTCTTTCTAAATCGACCCCCTTCCCCCATCGGTACAGTGAAAAAGATATTTTCACTTAGTACCCACGATCCATCTAAAAAAGGAGCCTGACTCTGAAAACATTGCAACCCCCACGTTAATTTAGGTCACATTATTTTTTTTAAACCATTTCAAGTTTTCAAAAATTAAAAATCCTTTAAAAGATTTAAATTGACAAACACCACATAAGATTTAAAACGAACCACGTGAAAAGGCGGGGGCTACTGGGGTGGGGAGAATGTCCCCAAACAAAACCATGTGAACAGCTTGGGGAAAAATACCCTGCAGAAATTAGTCAGAAATGCTGCTTGGATTAAAAAAACACCAGATTGATACAAGTCTCAGAAGACCCCCTGTTCAGATCATGAAGTTCTAGCTCTAATTTTTTGTTGAAGTGTGGTCCTGGACTAGGCCACAGATTGGCAGCGAAAACCACTCCTCGATGTACATTGCACAGGGCTGATATAAACCTTCAGCACTTCTGTACATAAGGAAAAGTAATCCTTACCTGCCTGCGTGACTCAAGTGCTTCACTGGATTTCTCTTGCTGGGACACAGGTGCTTAGGGTGACACACCGACGCTTGAAGCGATGCTGCTGCAATGAAAACAGTTAGTCTAGGATACATGGGTCTACCTGCGACTTCAAAAATGAGCAGGGGTTAAAACCAGCTCTTGGGTGTTAGGCATCAGCTAGTTATCAGGACGTAACGCTGGGAAACCAGGAGAGAGTACACTGTGAACTGTAAATGCAACTCCCAAATGAGATGTGAACTTTCAGTACCGCCCCAAACTGGACATGAGAAAGGAACAGCCTCAAAAATAGGGTTGAAATCCCTGATTGTGACTCCTACTATACCTTTAAAATTACCCCACCATCACTCACAGCAAAATACAGTCGTTTTTAAAAAAGACATTGCTACTGTCTGCAAGTGAGGATTTTTTATGGTGCCACTGCTGCTGGGGACTTTGCTGTCCAAGATGGGATGATTGAGCCAATTTGTGTTCCTGCAATTGAAAAAGTACAATAAAAAAAATATTATAGACGTACCAGATTGACCATACCAATATGTGTGCACTACACTCTGCCAGTCGGCACACATCCTCCCCTGCACACAAAAGGGACCTAGGGTGCAGGGTCCAACCGGGAAATCTCCAAATTTCCCTATAGGCCAGTCCACCCCAGCTGGCAGAGAGAGCAGTCAGAGCACATACCTGAAAACATGACTCATACTCAGTCACAGAGACAAAAAAATAATAGAGCGAAAGAAAGAGCATCAGCTTGTTATATTTTACCCTTAACAGTTGAGAAGTCCAGCCTGCTGGCATTCCAATCATTCATCTACTATTTCTTACATAGAATACAACACAGTAGTTCTTAACTCACCGAGCTAACTTTCGGAAACATCGAGTAATAGCCATGTTGCTTATACTGCAGTTAGGTGACATCACTGACATAGCAGCAGACTGCCACGGCTGCCATGCCAGACAAGAGGGCCCCTGGCTTCTCTGCAACATATGGTGCCACATGCAGGTGAAGGCCTGGCACCCACAGCAGAATGATATACATGAATTCCACTTTAAATCACTTCTATGGCAGCGGTGCACTCAAAGTAATGTTGGTAATGCAGTGATTTTAGTACATCAAGGGATGCATAGACTTGCTCTATAGTAGATGGCTCCCGGGGTAGCTCAGCAGGTTGACAGACCATTGCTGAGACTGTGTTTAAGGTTGAATTTAACCAAAATAAAAACAAAAAAATATATGCAAAACTTGTTAATCGAATGACTTTTTGCAATTACTTATAAAGAAAAAGGAAGTGCTATAAAATGTGTTTGGCCAAGAGATGGGTTGAGGTATTTCATCCTCCGTTTGGCACCCATGAACCCAGTTTAATTTTCTAATAACTGCTGTCAGCACAACGGAAGCATTTATTTGTAAACATAACCTGTGATAAAACACAAAGCAAGGGAAACACAAATTAAAAAAGAGTATTGGTCTGGTGCTCAGGGAAAAAAACATCTCAAAGAAAACTAGTGAACGCAAGTTTCAGCAGTGTTTTTGAGTTTGGAAATGACTTTTTTCCTTTGAATGTGTAAAACGCACATTTGAACAATAATGTGTCCAGCATGTAGAATGCCTGCTTTCAACAGTGACCAAAACCCCTCCCCGACACAATGATGTTCATGGCCCATTGATTTCCGTGGTGTCCCTTTCAGGACAGAAAAAACAAACGGGATGAGCAAACAGAGCCAGGAAATGCGCAAGTGACGGCTGGGGAAAGGAGCACTGCTTAGATTAGTTCAATGATCCCCCAGATTCCCTCTGCAAAGCTGGGGGATTGGTAAAGCCTGGTCATGGCTGAGGCAGGCCGGGTCCCAAGATCCCAAGATCTCGGACCCGGCCAGCGCCGTCCCATGGACCAGAGGGGTGACGAGGCAGAGGGACAGCCAAAGCAGGGGGACCGTTGTGGTATGATATCTCGCTCCCCCACGGCAGATTGCTGGAGAGCCCAGCAATCTGCTGTGGGGGAGAGGGTTATCATACAACACTGGCAATGCATGGAGAGCCCAGCAATCTGCTGTGGGGGAGCGGGTTATCATACAACGCTGGCAATGCATGCTTCCGTCGCCGCTTGCCTCTTCTTCCCCTATGGCAAAGCAAGGTGGGGGCACAGATGGAAGGGGGCGCAGGGGGATCCAGCATTGTAGTGATCCGGCCCCCCCTGCTCAACTTTCCCTGCGCGTTAGTCTTCATGGGTCCAAAGGGGGAGAGGGAAGCAGAGGGACCGATAAAGGCCTGAAACGCTTGCTTCCCGGCACTCCCTCCAACTGTGGTGTGGCGTCTGAGCTGAGAAGCGGCATCCCTTACCAGGCAATAAGACGCTAGCGCCACAGCAGGAAGCAAAACAATGCAGCGTGGACACACGATCCAAATGCAGGAAATCGCATGTCCAGGCTGCATTTATTTCCCGCACCCCCATCACGTTGCACTGAGTGAGCATGTATTTTCTCTTTTCTCGCTGTCTTGGATCATACGCCCCACAGATTGAAGACCTCTGCCTACAGTATGGCTATTTTGTAGGTCTAAATACTCAGTTATCTTGCTGGCAAGACTACATAGGAGTTTGCATTTTCACTGTATACCAGCAAAGCAACATACAGGCACCTAGTCCGTGAGACAACGCAGGTAAATCAAGGAAGTCGCAGGGAAATCAAGGAAGTCGGTCCTATAAGGAGAGAAAGAAATATTGGGGGGGCAAGAAAGACATCTTGTGGTACAGACTCTGGCCGGTATAGCTCAATGCACTGCCTGGCAGCACTGAGCGGTAAAGTCAGGCACATCTCCCTGCAATGTTCAGAACCCCTCACCTCGTAAAATCAGTAAAGTTACAGAAACCATACCAAGGGAACTGCATGCCATCGTAGTGAGCTCATTGCTATTTTAACAGTGTTGCACAGATAACGGCAGCACGGTCATTAGGCCGGCTCTCGCCGGATCTGGCACAGATGTATAGCCGGTTCGCAGGATCCGGCAAGAGTCAGCTGCCGCAAACCCATGCTCTGCGCTGGGTTACTTTGGAAAAAAAAAGAAAGAAAAGAAAGCGCCTGCCGCAGCACGGAGTAGGGGGACGGAGCAGCTGATTGCCGCCATGAGCGCTGATGGCTCTGCCCCCCTACATATACACAGCAGGACTTTGATACAGGTCACAGCTGCAGGAAAAGCAAACTGTAACTTCCTCTGCTGACCCTTTGCAGTGTGCACTGGGTCACCAGAGGAAGATACAGTCCTCAGCCACGACACGTTTATTTATGCAATGTTTGTCAGCTATATGGACCCGGATTATTCATTTATTTATGCAATGTTTGTCAGCTACCTGGACCCTGATTATTCATTTATTTATGCAATGTTTTTCGGATACTTGTATCCGACAAACATTACATAAAAAAATAAATATACAGGTATCCGACAAACATTGCATGAATAAATAAATACCCCTATTATCATTGAAACTATCCCACACGATGCAGCCACCCAACTGCTTTCAGAGGGGAACTACAGGAGCTGTGCCGGGTGTGGTTCAAGTTAACATTACTTATGGCGAACAGAAATCAGCAGGTTTTAAGAATGAGGATGCAGGACAATCCCTCGGTTTAAACCAGGATTTCCCCACAGATTATCTGCTCTTTCACCATTAGCTAGAGTAATTGCTCTTCTTAATGATTCTTTCACAGTCTGCTTAAAATACTCCTCTGCATGAGCTCAGATCACAGTTTAGGTGCACAGATGGCTGGTACGGTTTGCTCCCGTGTACATATGCAGGTCGGACTGGGCCATAAAATTGCCTTGGGCACCAATGAAAAAGTGGCCCATAGTTGTAAATGGCAATTCATTCCTTTTCTAACCCTGTTTGAATAGTACCCAAGGGGGAGGTTTTTTTTAAATAAAATGGGATGCAAATTGTGCATTTTAAAGAATATTTACTTAGCAACATTGGTCAAAACTATTATTCACATAGTGAAGTAACATCACCAGTGCCATGGAATTGGTTTAAAGTGGAATTGATATATAGTTCGGAGAAGCAGAATGAAAGAAATTGGGCCGTTTTAAACTATTATTTTGGACATTTCCTCTGATCGGAGGTCAACTGCCAGCTCCGCCCCTCCAAACCCCACTGCTTTGAGCACTGCCCCCTTCAACTCTGCCTCCACCCCGGCCCTTGTGGGACACCCCACCAAACTGTTTCCATTTCCACCACTGGATAAGGGTGAAGATGGTGTACAATACGACTTGCTGCTGGCAGCCGAATCTGCCCTGAAATTCCCTTAGTGTGTGCGGCACGGACATAAACCACTTCTGTTTGGGGGTGGGTGGAGCCGAGGATAGGGATACCAGCCAAGAAGACACACAAAGATCTGCTGTTGGTGCAACTAAAATCAAAATAGGAAAAACAAACCCACAAACCCATCAGTGTTTTGTTCTCCCCTGTACCCCTTCCCTTGCCTTGTCGCGCTCTGAAACACCTGTGTATGAGCGCAATATAAATATAAATATCTTTATCATCATTAAATATACCTGGCGCTTCTACGAGATGAATAAGCGCATTATAAATGCGCAATAAAAAATAAATACCTGCCTGTGCACGGCATGGAGCGCACCTTCCACCGTAATCCTCTTCCTAAACACGTAGACGTCCCACGTGATAACGTGACGATGATTTACAGAAACACGTCATACCGTCGTAAAGGCATTTCAGAAAGTATCGGCAAACTTTTAAACAAACACACAATTCTATCGGGTCTCATAGGGACTTTATAATGATAATGATGTGCTATTTATATAGCGCCTTAATCCAAAGCGCTTTACAGAGCGCATATTTACATACAATATCACCCCACCGAAATTGGTACTCATTTATCGACCTCGGATGGATGAAAGGCTGAGTTGGCCTTGCCGGGATTCAAACCTGCGACCTGAAGATCACGCTCAGATCGCAGCAGCGAGCCCTCAACCCATTGAATGTGTGATTGATAATGAAAGCAATACAAGGCCTCCGTTTAGCCTTGTCTCCCACACATTGCAAAGTGGTAAATGAAAAATCGCCTCCCCGGGGAATGCTAAATCGCCCCCCATGCAGGAGAAATAAATAACTGAACTGTTATGCTGGAAATTCGTACCCAAATGCGTCTGTGTGCACAAACACATTTCCCCATCTGCTGCACATGCATATCCCCATCTGCTTGCACATACCAAATCCTCCAAACCCCTCCATCCCCCCTCCAACGAGGAGGATAACTGTTCACTGGTACAGTGGAAGTCCAATTGGGAAGGGAGGAAAGCACTGTGCCCAGCCCCACTCCATAAAACACATCTCCCCCAGCCAAATCGCACATCTGTATGAGAAACCCAAAAAAAAAAAAATCCACCTGCACTTTAAGTGAATCTCAACCGATGCACATTACAAACCCCAAAAAACACAGAAATACCCCCTCCCCAATATCGCCTCACCCCTGTGATGCACATTACATATCCTCAAAATACACAGACCCCCTCCCCAGTATCGCCTCACCCCTGTGATGCACATTACATATCCTCAAAATACACTGAATTAACGAAAAAAACAAAACTGAATCTGCCTGTACTTTACTCACCCCTGATGCACATTACAAACCACCAAAATACACAGAATTCCCAATATTGCTGCTCTGCATTAAAGTAACAATCAACAAGAGATAACTTTAAGACTTACCAGAAACCAAATAACAATCAACTATGGGAATTGTGTTTTGCAACGGAGGAATCGCTCCCACAAACCCTTGCCTTCCCGCACGTGCAAGAAAGATAACACAGTGAACGTTCAAACCAACGTGATGCAGAGCAGCCCACGTGATGCTGAGCAGCCCACGTGATGAAGTGGACGTTGAAACCCACGTGATTCAGAGCAGCCTTATGAAATGCTCATGTCCAGTTTCCAGGCAGCCTCAGGTGAGTGCACGCGATCCCGCTCTTACAGTGAAGTTTATCTGCATTTCTTTTAGCATCCATCAACTTAGACGTTCTCACCCCTTTGTTGTTATATTGTTAAGAGAAGCCCTTTTGCAACCTCTAGGAATGCACGCTGAAGCTGTAGTTCTTTGTATTGTACTTATCACTTGTTGAAATTAAATATTGTAAGTACGTAATTTTCATAGCTCTTAACCTTTTGCAACTGATTGAAGGGTGAGAGCTTGGGTTGGACACGGAGGCGGCGTCCTGCATCAAAGGAAGTGACATCACAGGAAGGTGTGTGCAGAAAATACCAATATTCACTTACTAGGGTGCTGCATCACTAGGCCCTTTTGCATGCAACCATTGGCATCTATGGAATAATCAGGTTCTATATGGCCAAGGCGGAACAGGAGGCCTGTGACAGGTGTTGCATAGTGCGTTGTTTTTTTTTTTCTTTTTTCTATATCAGCCTCACCTGTTTTCTACCCTGGAAGTTAATAACCAGGTTGATCATTTACTATGGATGTTAGCTATGTCCCACTAAAATTATAAGACATTGTCGATTAGGCAACCGTGGCAGAGTGATTTAACTGGTCATGATGTAGCCAGGGACAGCTAGCTAAACTTCCTGCAAGTATACCGTTGGGTGCCTTCATGTCAGCGGTTATCTGCTGATTAGAACTTGCACTACTGCATGTTTATTTGTTAAACACATGTTGTTCCAAGTGAAATTGTTTTGATTATATTTTTTTCCTTTCATGCATTGACTGTTTGATTATATTTATTTTCCCTTTCTTCATGCACTGAATGTCTTTCTTTAACTATCCGTTCCCTACATGTGTTTTCTAGACCCAGGTACATGTATATTTCAGTGTACTAGTTAATACTTTGTATATTTATTTTTTTACCAAACATTTGGTCTCTTCTGTTTCTATTTTCATTACCTGTGAGATATTAGCACAGAGAATACAAAAGATTCCTCTGGTAAGATACTTTCATCCAATTGAACTAAATAAAAATACAATCTAATTCACCAGTATTGTAGGTATTTTATTTGTTTAATCTCTTGTATACTGTTTGTTTATATGTTGATAGGTACCATACTTTTACAAATTGAGTGATTGAGTCACTGTGTCATATATTTAGAAAATGCTCAATATCCATTTAGTATTTTGAAGCTTTTACCACACAGGAACACCCTCCTGTTACGCATAGTCACCAGTGGTGTACCGAGGGGTGGCAAGCTGCCCCCGCACCGGCTCTTTTGAGAGCCTGACCAGGACTTCTATCAGCGGGACACCTCTCCCGTTCAGCACCTCAATGAGGGTGCCCAACGGGAAAGGTGTCCCGCTGGGAGGACAATGTGTGCTGAGCAATTCCTGGTCAGCACGCTCATTGTCCCGGCAGCAGGACACCTTAACCTTTCTGAACGGGAGAGGTGTACTGTTGCCAAGACAATGTCCCAGGGAGCTCCGGGCAGCAGAGGAGCTCTTATGTTGCTCTGTGTCAACAGAGCATTTCAATGTGAGCCATTAGGCAATGATGGGAGGGAGGGAGGGCTATTAGCAAGGAGCTTGTCCCTTTAGAAATATGCATGGGAGGGAGTGATCAGCAGTGAGAAGGAAAGGGTGCATAATGTCACATGCTTTATTTATTTGTGTTTTTTTTAACAGCATGCTTGATACCCGAGTGAAATAATGTCTATGGTTTTACCCAAGAGGGGGTTTGTTTGGCATACATACCCTGAATGGTGCTAGTGTGACTTTGCATGCAGGATGGGGAGTAAAACTAAAGCCATAATCTTATTGCTCAACGTATTTCTATGATGATGTATATAATCTAAAGCTAGTTATGTTTGCAAATAATGTATTATTGACGCACATGAAAGGCAAAGGGAAACCTTAATAAATATCTATATTAACTAAACTTGTGAAGATGTGGTCTGTGGCTTAAATTGTCAACATCCCAGTTCCACCATTTAACCAAAGTGGCAGATCTGCAGCTCTGTGTTTTACACTGTAAGTGTTTTACTGCAGAGCGTATGTTATCTTATTGCCTGAGAGCATGTCCTATTTATTATCATTTTTGGCATGATGTACTCAAACAGAGTCACTGCCTGCAAAACAGAAGTACTGATTTTGGCAGAGGATTATAATTTAATGGTACTGTACTTCTACTAAGATGCTCTCACGTACTAGTAAACCGATTCAACAATTAAATTATTAAAAGCTGAGGAAGGCAGTCACGGGTGGGCAATAAAAAAGAAACTTTATGGTAAATTAACATTTTTCAGTTACAATAAAGCAATTAAAAGTCCTGGATTCAAATGATGTCAAACAGCGAATTCTATGACAATCCACAGTATTGGAGCGTCGGTTGTGACTCTGGATCGCCATCTCACCATTATTCCGTGCCGCAGAGAAGGGATACACAATACCGGAAAGCAATGAGGAAAGGAAATAACTTCAAGATGACAAACAAGTGTACAAAATAATGAAAGGTAGCCAGGTAGACAGTAATTCTTCTTCGGGTTACTAGGGAAGGGAAGTGTCTATTTCCCAGTCCCAGAAATGCTCAAACGCCATTCACTGAGTGAAGTATTTACCTTTTCCTGAAGTAATCCTCCACTTCGGATGCCGGAATTCAAAGGCGGCAGCAGCAGCCTCAAGGCTGGCAGTGGTGCAGAGTCCTGCAGAGCGTAGTTCGGCGGATCCGAGGCACTCAGCAGATGAGCTGAAGCGTCAGGCAAAAATAATGCTTGCAGCAGGATGCAACACCGGACGCATGCCTGGAATGGCGGAGAAACTGTCACTCATAGCTCAATGCTATGCGAGTCTCGTGAGGTGGGGGGATGCGGGTGAAACAAAGGAGCTGGCGGGTGGGTGGGTGTGTGGATGGTTCTGGCGGGTGAGTTGAGAGCTATATGTTAATACACCGATCTGGTTATTTGCTATTTTTCAGCCCAAAATGTTCATATTTTACAGTACAATCTAGTGGAGGTAGGCGATTCTTTTAATAGAAGTGGTCTAAGCATCTCCCATGAAATTATGCAAGCGAGGGAAGCCAATCAACTAAAGGAAGCAGGCCTTTTAGTAGGCCGGGTGCAGCCTCCGAAAATTCTGTTTGAGACGGGCCCTGCCAGTGCTCCCTAAAGTCCCCATGTAAACACAGCACACTAGAAGCCAAGGCATTTTTTTTTCTAAAGCCTTAACCTCGAGATTCAGGCTTTAAAAAGAAGCCTCGCCTTTTCTTCCTATATGTGCAGACCCCCTCCAGTCACCCCTTTTACTAGAGATGCAGGGATAGGTGCAAGGGTGGTGATCGATGCCAAGGGGTGACTGGCAGGGGGTCGGTGCTGCAATTAAGCGGCAACACCTGAACTGAGTGCTGCTTGTTAAGCCAAGGCCCTTTTTGCATAAGCGAGCTAAGGGTCTTACAGGCTGTGGTCATAAACTGACGTGACCTAAGGCAGCATTCAGGTCAGGGAAGTATTGCCTCTTATTTGCAGCACCGACCCTCGGCCAGGCCTTGCCCCTTTTTGGCCAAACCCCTGTAAGAGCACCGACTCAATTTTGCATTACACTTAAAGCACTGAAGGGAGGTAGTGGGCATCCCTGTCATAGACAGGCCTTACCTTAGTAGCATGAAAACTATGGGGCTATCTGTGATATGACCAGAGTGCGCTAGTTTAGAATATTAAATTGATTGATAGCATATCATTTGATGCTGGAGAGCTGCTGCCAGAAGGCACAGTGAGGCTATTCCCCTGCCTCATAAAAGTCAAAGCGTAATATACTTGTACCCCATTTGACTACGCTTATCCTATTGTAATCACTTCAAATTTATAATGTAGAGTGGTATTTGAGATTGTCCATTTACGGGCCTGTAGATATGGGGCTAATTAGCTCATATTTTTCACAGAGATACCTATCACTCACCATATGAATTATGGGACCATTGATATTGCAAGAAGAACATTAGGAGACACTTCACTCCTCAAGGGGTGAGTTTAATCACGAGTATATATTTTTCCATTTGGGTAACATAGAAGGTAGCGGATACGATCCATTTAAGTCCATGATTAACATGAACAGTTTGATGGTAATGATACCACACAATGTTTTTTCAGACAAGAACAACATATAGGATCTTTCAACAGGGTCATCGCAAGCACTGAACTTCACTTATATCAGGTGCGTGATGCTTTTTGAATTAAGGATAGAAGAGCTGGAACCATATATATCAATAATACTTATTGCACATATAGTATAGTAGCATGACAATGAAACTATCACTCAATGTGCACAATGCACTGAGGCCAATGAGGAATGAGTCAGACCTTTGAAGGGACCTACACTATTACTAATGGTGTCTTTTGCTGGAACTTGCAGTACATCTTACTAGACAGTGCAGATGCACAACTTCTCATAGTATTTATGTACTGTATGAAGTTGTTCACATTTGGTGCAAGGTTTTCGAGGCCCACATAATGTGATGCATGAGACACAGCAATGTGGGTAGAATTTGTGCATCATGAACTGTTGTAGACTGAGCACTGCAGAAAGATGCAGAAAGCTATTTTACTTCATCTGATCTGTGTGCTTTGCTCTTGTTTTCTATGACATTACTGTGTCCTTCATTTTGAAAAGAAATTCTATTTGTATGCTCCTTAATCCTCTACCAACCTTAATGATGTAATTATGGAATGTATGATTTACTATTTCCACTGTGGTGCATGATATAGATTTGGGTGTTAGGCCATTTGTTAGTCTTGACAAGGACCGGTGGTCAAAACACGTGTTGGCTGTGAATTGTTTTGTGAATATTGTTTAACTTTTGAGGACTCTGTATTATAACATTTGATGTTATCATGAAGTGGTTGTAACCATTGTTCAACCATTGTTCAACACTAGAGGACTGTGCATCAACAGTTTGTGAAAATTAAAAATAGAATGAACTTATGCAGACTCTACATTATAAATTTGAAGTGATTACAATAGGCAAGCGCAGTCAAATAGGGTACAAGTATATTACTCCTTACCTCAATAGCTTTGGGAGATTTTGGGTCGAAGAGTTAAGGCCTGTCTCCCCAGGTAGCCACCACGCCCTCTGTATGCACCAGAGAAAGGCCAGAGGGCTACCGCGAGAGGGCAAGTCTCCAAATCAAAGGAAAAACCCAGAACTGGGGAAAAAAACCTCTGGAGATAGTGCAGACTGCAATGGAAGACTTGACATTTCAGGTAGTATGATTCAGTGAAGCACCTGGAGAAAAGAAGTAGGCCCACCTAGCTTGCCAACTGTTTTGACAGTCATAATTTTGTAGTAACTGAAGATTCCGGTGGTCTATTCTAATCTCCACTGGTTTGTGTGCTACGAGGAGTAAGTGTCTCCACTACTGGCAAACAGGTTTTATAGCCAGTATCTCTTTCTCTAACACCGAGTAGTTCCTTTCTGCTGTTGTCAAGGTTTTGGAAAAATATGCCAAGGGATGTTTGCACTTCCCATCCTGTTGCTGCTTAAGAACTGCTCCAAATGCAAAGTCTGAAGCATCCCATTCAAGGAGGACTATTTTCTCGTACATGGGCTGCCGAAGGAGAGAAGCTGTGATGCATCTTGTCTTAGTTCGTGGAAAGCCACTTCCGTTTCTGTACTCCAACGGAAAGGTGTATTTTTCTTTAGCAGACTCATTAGAGGTAGAACTACCATGGAAATCCACGGATGAACTTGCAGTAAAAAAAGATAATTCATAAAATTCTTTGCAGTTCCTTCACTGAACGTGGATCTTTCATTTGTAAGATATCGTCCAACTTTCTCTGGTCCACTGTGATCCCTTGGTTTGATATGATATATACCAGCTAAGGAACTGAATTATTGTCAAAGATGCATTTCTCAGGTTTTGCTTTATGTTTATGGAACTGCAAACGTTGTAAGACTTGACAGATGTGTGGAACGTGTTCCTCTGGTATTTTGGAAAAAATAAGGATTTCGTCCAGATACACGACAACGCAATGTTAATGTTAAAGGATATTTGTACCACACACTATCACCACTGGAGTGGTCCCCTGGTGCTCTGGCGGCTCTAAAAAAAAGAAAGGGGAGGGGTGGGGGAGTTAATGGGATGAGCTGGAAAAGTGCAAGAGAGCAGTGATGTGCTGTTGGCGGCCTCAGCCAGGAATTCTGTTGGCTGGGCTTGGGGTGTTATACTGTCGGAAGTCCTTGTGTGCTGTTGTGCCGGTCTAAGTGTGCTTTATTTTGTTGTTGCAGTGTAGTGAAGTTTGTGCGGATTGTTGTGTTGTAGGTTTGTGGTTGTGTTTGGTTAGAATTTGAGAGGTGTATGTAGAGGGTGAAGTTGTTAGTGGGTTGGTTAATTAGCATTGCTGTCTTGAGGTGCAGCGCTAAATTTCCGTATTTCTAATTAGGTGGGGTGTGTGGGCGTCTCCGTGTCTACGTCCAGATCAGGGCTGTACGACACTCGCAGTCCCTTTCCCTTATGGCATCTGTTCATATGCATAACCTTGATCGAGTATGGTACCGGCAGCATACGTGGCCCTTGTTTGTATGTGAGGTGGGTAGGTGTTTGTGCGTCCCTTGCAGTCTAACACAGAGAGCCTTCCCAATCTAGTCTGCTAGGAGTGCGGCATTGGTAAGTCGGGTTTACTCCCTCCATGTGTTGGGGCTGCTCGGCATTCATCATCTTATTCGGTTGCTCATTCATGTTACCGCTCTTAACCCCTTTAGAATGTGGCCATGCTAACGCTTTCAGTTATGTTCAGGGGCGGCGTCTGCCTTCATTCATCACTCTCTTCGGACCATGCCCCTGCTAATATCCATAGCTTAGTTAATGTGGCAGGTGCTAACGTTCACCCAACTTTATACAGGTATGATCTATAGTAGTATTTAGAGAGTGGGTGAAGGTTGTTCGCTGGGAGTTGGCTAGGGATGCTGGATTCTGTCCTCATGTGAGTCGCTTGTGTCCTATTAGACTTAGGGGGTCATTACGAGATTGGAGGAAAGTAACCGTCCTTACCGACATGGAGCAAATACCGTGTCCATGTAGTAAAGAGCCCGCTAATAGAGGGCAATTACGAGTTTGCGTGCACGAGTTTAGCGGCATGCCGGTAACGACATTACCAGCATGCCGCTAAAGCCCTAAAAATGTCCCTTAGCGGCATCATGGAAAGCGCAGACAGCACTACCGGCATCAATGGATACGGCATTAGCGGGCAGCGCTATCAGCGGTGACTGCTAATAGCGGTGACTGTAAATAAGTGGAACCGGAAGTAGCGTATCGCACAGGAAGGGGAAAGCGCACGGCAGCCATCTTGAAAAACACAATCCATTGCCATCATCACCACACAGGATCTGGATCCTTTTTTCTGACTACAGAAATCAAGCCACAGCACCAGCATCATGCCCAAGGCAATAAAGAAAGGTGCTTCCTAGCAGCGCAAAGAGCACTTCAATGAGGATGAATTTACCATGCTGGCCAAGACACTTGCAGACAATGTAGAGGTTGATTTTGCAAACAGCCTCAAGAGGGAGGTACAGATACTGTCATGACCCTTGCCCCTAGCCCTGACTGGCAAGTCATCCTTCCAGTTAGGGCCAGGTCCAAGGCCTTAAAACCTCATCCAAGATTCTCTTGGAGTCAGTCCTGGCGCCTTTGGCACCAGGCTCATAACCATCATGAAGACCAACATTAGAATGGGACTATTTACTTGGGACTATTTAACTTGGGGGGGGGTTCAGCCAACATGGAGGCACACACATAGCTCAGTTACAAGGAACTGAGCTATGCGGACTAGTCTTTTGGGTGTGGCAGGCCTGGGACTACTTTACCTGGACTACTTTGGGTGTGGCAGGCCTGGGACTATTTTACCTGGACTACTTTACCTGAAACTATTAAACCACACCCAAACAGCAGAACATGCTTTGCGTTATTCTGCTGTGGGCAGCGTAACGCTCACCGTGTCCAGTTCTTTGATGCCAGCTTACCTGAAACCAAGGACCTGCAGAGAGAGAAAGAACACTACGAAACTTACCTGGAACAGTATTCTGTCTTCAATCCATCACCGACTTCAGTTTCACTAACCTGAATGTACGAACTCCATCATCCGGCACTGCATGCATCCTGAAATACCATAACCTGGGAAGAGGAGAAAGAAAGACAGCATTAGTAAGCAATCACAAGCAATACCACTCCATCAATGTGCAGATGGTGTGTGACGCCAGCAAGATCATCACACATTGTTGTGCCCGATATCCCGGGTCAACTCATGACTCAATGGTCCTGCGGAACGCCACGCTACCACACTACATGGAGCGACATGCAGGACGACGTGCCTGGCTGCTTGGTAAGTTGCATGACAGGCACATGGCAGTGAAATGAGGGGATAGATGCACACACCACCATGGTGTCATTGTTGTTGTGACAGCACGATGTGCACATCACAAAACACTGTACCCCAAACCATCCCAAACTGATCATGACAACCAAATCCCATAGCAATGAAGTAAGCTGCTTACCTATCGCAACATGCCAAACTTAAAACCACCCCACATCCCACAACACGTGCACCACCCATCCTTGCACCTCACCCGCCGTAACACAATCCAGCAACATGCTGTGAAAATTCACTATGTAACTGTCTGCAGCAAATCACCACACAGGACAAGCATCCATGGGAGTGCACCCATGGATACCGGGTTCTTAGGTCGGAATAGCCCCGAGCGGTATGCAATGCTGGTAATCCTTTACCGGCATCGTTTTCCCATTACCTCCAACCTCATAATGACCCCCTTAGTGTTGTCTCTCTTGCAGTAGTAAGAGTTTCTTTATTCGGTTCTAGAGTGTGTCCGTGTCGTCCTAGATTTGTCATCATTTTTATTGTGTTTCCTGTTTGATGGTTTGGTTTTTTAGTTTGAATCTGTGATGTTGAAGAGCCAGGTTTTTAGTAATTTTCTGAATTGTAGGTGGTCTTTGGTGTTTCTTATTTTGTTCGGGATGTTGTTCTAGGTTTTTGCGGCTAAGTGGGAGAAGGAGGAGCCCCCAAGTTTTTTCTTAAGGTATGGTTTTTCTTCCAGACGCATTTCGTTGCTTGATCTGAGGAGTCTCGTTGGCTTGTAGATTGTTAATTTCTTTTGCAGGAATTCCGCTCCTTGTCCGCTGATTGCCCTGTGTGTTATGCACATTGTTTTGAAGGTGATGCAATGTTTGACTGGAAGCCAGTGCAATGTTTTTAGGGCTGGAGTGATGTGGTCCTTTCTGAATAGTTTGAGGAGGAGTCTGGCTGCTGCATTTTGGATCCGTTGTAGTTTCTTCAGGAGGTATTCTGGTATCCCGAGATAGAGGCTGTTTGCATAGTCGATTGCATAGTCGATTCTTGACATGATGAGGGCGACAATTGTGAGTGTTTTGTGGGTGAAGGAGAGGAAAGGTAAGATTCTTCTTGCCGTGTGAAGTAGGAAGAAACATTTCTTGATTATTGCATTTATTTGTGGTTCTAAGGTTAGGGTGTTGTCCATCAGGACTCCAAGTTTTTTTACTACCTTAGAAGGAATTGGTGCAGTTCCTGTTTCCGTTGGCCATGGTATGTATGTGTTGTTCTCTTGATTTTTGGATATAATCATGATTTCTGTCTTTCCTGGGTTGATTTTCAAGTTGTTGGCATTCATCCAATTGAAGACTTCTTTTAAACACTCGATTAGGTTTGAGTGATCAGCTTGAGTGTCTTCAATTTTGTAAATGATTTGAGTGTCATCTGCGTAGTTGTAGCATGTAATTTTGTATTTTTTGAAGATTCTGATTAGAGCAGTTTGGTAGAGGTTGAAGTACAGTTGTGATAGTGAGTACCCTTCTGGTACTCCACAGTCGTTGACTCGTGTTGTGGATTTGAATGGCTTTAACCAAACGGTTTCTGTTCTGTCTGCTAGGAAAGATTTAAACCAGAGTAGTGCCGTGTCTGGTATGCCTATGTCTTCTAGTCTTTTGGTTAGGATGTCATGTCTAACTGTGTCAAAGACTGCGTAGTGGTCGAGCAGAATTAGGACTGAGGTTGTGTCGGAGTCTGCGTTTGTTTTTAGGTCGTCCCAGATGGATAGCAGTGCTGTTTCTGTTCCTCTTGCGGGTCTGAAGCTGACTTGTGCTTGGTCCAACAGGTGATGTTTTTCTAAGTGTTCTTGGGTTAGTTTGTATACGTAGGTTTCCAGGAGGTTTGCTGGGTAGCGAATGTTTGAGATTGGCCTGTAGTTAGAGAGGTCTTCTACGCCACTTGTGTTTTTAAGAGTGGTTTGATAAATGCAGATTTGAATGTTTTTGGTACGGTTCCTGTTGCTAGTGAGAGATTTGGGAGGTTTCTGTAATATTCTGATGGTGTTCGTTGTGCGAAGATTGATTTGTAGATGTCAGGTGTGCACGGATCCATGGGTGAACCTGATTTCTTGCTGTGTTTTACCAGCAAGATGAAAGCCTCTGCTGATATTTCGGGAAAGCTTTGGAGTTTGCGTTGTGGTTCTGTGTTGGTTCGGTTGGTTGGATGTTATGGTTGGTCTGTTTTGTATGACTTGTCAGATGTCGTTGATTTTGTTCTTGAAGTGGTCTGCCAGGTCGTTGCAAAGTTTCTCTGAGGGGTTTGGGGTGTTGTCGCAGCCTGGTGGGTTTCTCATTTCTTTAATGATGTTGAACATTTCTTTTTGTGAGTTTGTTGCATTGGTGATTCTGTTGTTATAATGCCTTCTCTTTGCCTTTTGTATTTCCTTCTTGTATGCTCGGATTTGTTTCTGGAACTGTTTTTATTTTTATCTGGGTTGTATTCTTTCCTCCATTCCAGCTCCATTTTCTTGTTGTCCTTTTTCATGGTGCTTAGTAGTAGGGTAAACCATTTTGCCATGGCTCTTTTTTTTTGATGGGGTAAATGGTTTTTCCGGGGCAATCTTTTTGATTGTATCAGCGATCCATTTGTGTAGCAGCTGTGCTTTCCCGTCTAAGTCAGCCAGCTCTAGTTCTGTAATTGAGGGTTTGGTTGTCTCCAGTTGTTCGAACAGGTTGCTTGTTTTGACGGTTTTCCAGTTTCCTTTTGTGGTGGTTGTGAGTTTGGGGGCATGGATGCAGAGTGGAGTTGGTAGTCTGATGATGAAAAGGATGATGATATGGTCGCTGCACAGTATTTGTATCGGTGGTGCCATGGTGATAAGTTTTTCCTGAGCGAGAGCGAAGATTGCGTCAAGGGTGTGTCCTGCCGAGTGTGTTGCTCCTTTGACTAGCTGTCATAGTTTCATGGTTGTAAGTTATCCGGTCAGTGAGTTTTGGGAGTTGGCGTGACTTGCTTCAAACCAGATGTTGAAATCCCCCAGGATAATTAGATGTTCGTGCTTGATGACCATGTTGGTGATGACTTTTATGAAGTTAACGACGAAGGTTGCATCATAAGACGGCGGTCTGTACACCAGGATGAAAGTGACGTTAGTTTTTGGGTTCGCTGGTAGGTGTATGACCATAGTTTCGCAGTTGATGCATGTTGAGAGGGTCATCTGTTTTTATTTTTAGGTGTTCTTTGAATGCTATCGCAAGACCTCTTCCTTTTTTATGTTTCCTGTTTATCTGAAGGCATTTGAAGTTGGCTGGGAGGCAGCTTTGGAGTGTGATTTTGTATTTGTCGTCCACCCATGTTTCTGTGATGAAAAGCATGTCAATGCCGTTGTCATTGAGAAGGTCAAAGATCTCTGTTGAGTGTTTTGACATGGATCTTGCGTTTAATAGATTGCAGTGGAGTTTAGAGGTGTGGTTTGGGTGTTATTGTTGTGGTCGTCTTCTGATCGGTGTTTGGGTTTCCTTTAAGGGCGATCTATAGTTTAGGTGATGGTATAGGTGTGTCAGTGTCGTCGAAGAGTTCTTCTAGTTTCAGTCTTTTTTCCTCAGGTTCTTCTTCCAAAACTTGTGGGTGTCGAGCGGAAGTCAGTCTTGATTTGTTGATGTAGGGTGTTATTGCGTCAATTGTGTTTTTGTTATTTCTAGTGTTGTCTGATCTTCTTCTGCGCGGTTGTGTTTGGTTGTCTGTTGCTGATTCTCGCGTTGGGTTAGTTTGTTCTGGTGACTGGTTGTTTGCGAGATATGGAGTTAAGTACAGGGATTTTTCTCTTCCCTCAGCGTTGGTTCGAGTGTCGTTCCTGCGAGTCGGAGTGTTTTCTGCCGTTGCACGTCTTTGTTGCTGTTCCGGTGTGTTTGTTCTTTCTGCTCTTTTACTTCCACTTGGTACAGGTCGTTTGCGTGGCATTTTGGGTTGAGAGCTGTTTTGGTCTTTGTTTGTTTTGCTTTAGTCTGGCTGTCTTGTTGTGTAGTACTGGGTGAGGGGAATTGTCCGCTATAGGCTTGGGTACTGTCTTTTGGTGGTTAGCAGCTGGTAATATTGACTTGTTTAGTCAGTGTTTGAGTAAGGTAGGGGAAGTTAGTTAGTATTGTATCGTTGGGTTAACGTTGGCTGCCCTTAATATGAGTCTCCCTGGACGAGGTTCACTGCAGTGAGCCGACTGTGTGGGGTTGGGAGGGTAGCTAGTTACTACACAAGTGAACGAATGATTTCAATACTAACAGCTATATTTGAGAGCACCGCACGATGGGAGAGAGGGCTATGGCCAATCGGTGGAAAGATTACAATCCTAAACACAGGTGACGTATTACAATTCTAAACGCAGGTTAGAGAAAACTATGCCTAACAGGTGAAAGAGTACAATTCTAAACACAGGTGAAGGAGTACAATTCTAAACACAGCTAGATTTGAGAGTCCTGTATAGTGGGAGAGTGGCCTATGTCTAACAGGTGAAGGAGTACAATTATAAACACAGGTGGAAGAGTACAATTCTGAACACAACTAGATTTGAGAGTCCTGTATAGTGGGAGAGAGGCCTATGCCTAACAGGTGAAGGAGTACAATTCTAAACACAGCTAGATTTGGGAGTCCTGTATGGTGGGAGAGAGGCCTATGCCTAACAGGTGAAGGAGTACAATTCTAAACACAGCTAGATTTGAGAGTCCTGTATAATGGGAGAGAGGCCTATGCCTAACAGGTGAAGGAGTACAATTCTGAACACAGCTAGATTTGAGAGTCCTGTATAGTGGGAGAGAGGCCTATGCCGAACAAGTGAAAGATGACAATTCTGAACACAGCTAGATTTGGGAGTCCTCTATAGTGGGAGAGAGGCCTATGTCTAACCGGTGAAGCAGTACAATTCTAACTTGGGAGAGTCATGTGCCTGACCGTTCAAATTGGTGCTATACTAGACATCGCTATGCTTAATAGTGTGAAGTTAAGGAAGGCTGAAGAGGTGTTATTGTTACTAAGGTGTTTTAGGATAGATTTGATAAGTGGGCTAGGCTTCCAGGATAGAGTTATTACTTTATTCCCCACGTAGGCCACTCTTACCTTACCGGTCATTGGTCGTTGCTGGTTGACCGTTGGCCACTGGCTTCCCCTGCGGACACCCGCTGACACTTTCTGGAGCTGCCTCTGTTGGAGCCGCCCTTTGCCTTGGGGCCCTTCGCCGAAGGGGGCTGCTGGGCAGGGGGCTGCCCTGGGGGTAACACGGTCCGGAGGACCAATCAGAGCGGGGCTAGGCAGGTCGGGAGGAGTGAGGGAAGGGAACCAGGAAGAGGGTGTGGGGTGGGAGCGGGACGGCAATAGGGGCAGCAAAGGGCCTGGGGGCCTGCAAAAATTGTTGGAGGCCTGAATAGGGCAGCAAAGGAGCAGCACTCACCGCGCTTCCACTGGAAAGTGGAGCCGGCGCACACAAACGGGTCACTAGGCCCTACACACAAGGTCCGGAGGCCAATCAGAGCGGGGGTAGGCAGGTCGGGAGGCGGGAGGGAAGGGAACCAGGAAGAGGGTGTGGGGTGGGAGCAGGATGGCAAGAGGGGCAGCAAAGGGTCTGGGGGCCTGAAAAAAACTGTTGAAAGAGGCCCGAATAGGGCAGCAAAGAAGCAGCACTCACCGCGCTTCCACTGGAAAAGTGGAGCCGGTGCACACAAACGGGTCGCTAGGCCCTACACACAAGGTCCGGAGGACCAATCGGAGCGGGGTAGGCGAGGCGGGTGGGAAGGGAACCAGGAAGAGGGTGTGGGGTGGGAGCGGGACGGCAAGAGGGGCAGCAAAGGGCCTGGGGGCCTTCAAAAACTGTTGGAGGCCCGAATAGGGCAGCAAAGGAGCAGCACTCACCGCGCTTCCACTGGAAAGTGGAGCCGGTGCACACAAACGGGTCGCTAGGCCCTACAAACAAGGTCCGGAGGAACAATCAGAGCGGGGGTAGGTGGGTCAGGAGGAGGGAGGGAGGGAACCAGAAAGGGGGATGTGGGATGGGAGATATGCAGAAGAAGATCCGAAGAAATGTGTTAAATGAAAAGTTGAAATATAGCTGGGGCATTTGCTAATCCAAAAGGAATAACTTGGTACTGGTAATGACCTAAAGGGGTCCTGAAAGTGGTTTTCCACTCATGTCCAGATCCGATTTTTACCAGATGATAAGCTCCCCTTAGGTTGAGCTTGGTGAATATCTGGGCCGATTGTACTGCCTCTCAGATGTCGAGAATGAGTGTAAGGGGATATTTATCCTATAGATTAAGGCGATTCAAGCCCCTGTAGTCAATGCAGGGTTTAAATACACAAGTGTACCTTTTGGGAATGAGAAACAGAGAGGCTCCCCCTGAAGATTTGGATTGCATTATACAACCGTTCTTCAGGTTTTCATCCAGGTAATCCCGTAACATTGTTTTTTCAGCTGGGGATACTATGAACATCACTGAAAGGAACGGTTTCTCCTGGTATTGCATAGTCGTCCACTTGATGAGGTGGTAAGTTTCTCACCCTCTGCAGATAAAACATCCTGATACTGTAGATAATTTAATGGTACTAAACTGGAAACCTCCAAGACTTGATTGGTTGGGGTAGACAATGCAAGTGGAGTGGTTTGCTCGTTCCCAGTACTGGCCAGACAAGTGGTTAGACATTTTTCAGAAACCCAGGAACAACAATCTGGCCTTTTAACTGATAAACATATTATGCCATTCCAACCAAGGAATGCCCAGGATTTCTGAGTGATGGCAGCAGTTATAAGATCAAATGAAATTTGTTCTGTGTGTTGTTGGATAGATATAACCATGTCCACCGTATTTTCCACGATCAGCCTGCAGCTCAACGATAGCCCATCCACTCCTTACACAGGTAGAGCTTGAGATTTTTGTAATATAGGAATACCCATCTTTTGGCCCCAACATCTGGCCATAAACACACCCGCCGCTCCTGAGTCTACCATCCCGACGGTCTCAATGTTCAATCCTTGCAGCAGGACAAGATGTATCTTGATCACCAATAACGATGGAGACATAATGGCATGGAAATCCATTGTTCCATGTATGCAGGGCCCAGCAGACGTCTCCCGGACAAGGGTAGCTTCTAAGAGCAAGATCTGGAAGTTAATAAGATTAGAAAGTTTAGACACGATACTCAAGATTACAAACTTCATATCGTCTATAGTTGGCAAGAATACTACGGCCAACGACCAACTAGACCCTTTCAATAAAGGACACCCAAACCAAGACCCCCGAATCCGCAAACTACTTCATCTGATGCGTCCAGCACCAAATTGGAAGTAAATCCAAGCGTCACCATTGAGACAGCGTCCACTTCTCTTGACAGCAACCCTACTACAGAAACCCCATGTTTTTTTAGAAAAAGACCAATCAGACAAGAAAAGAAGAAAAAATCTGCAGAGGAAGAAAACGACCGGGAAAAAGACTTAGTTGTTAACATCTCTTCCTACCTCCTATCCCATTTTGAATTACAGGTTCTTAGCAAAGGACTATTGTTTGTTCCCCAACACACTAGCACTTTACTAAGAGAGAAGATTGACTTCTTCAAGTTAATGAGGAAGCTCAAGTTGAAAATCTTTATCGTTTCCCCTTACAATTTTCACGTTCAATCCTCCTATTCAAAATCATGTGCTGACTGTCTTTGAAAAAACAGTGTTGGAAGACCTCAAGAAAGTTCCCTTTAAAAGCAAGAGACACAGCAACTTCACCGGCAGTTAAGACCGACCCTTAAGAGCCTACTTGATAATGCGGATATTATTTTCAAACCAGCTGACAAGGGAGGGGCGATTGTCCTGATGAATAAACTTGATTGCCTCGAGGAGGTGGAACGGCAGCTAGACATACAAAGAAATCCAGTTTAATCCAACCGAGAATGTGCGAATACTAATCCAGGAGACATTGGATGATGCAGAAAGTAGAGGAGTTATCTCTGAGAAAACCAGGAGATTTCTTGAGAATGCACAACCCATCACCCTAGTATTCTACATCTTCCCAAATATACACAAGAGACTCCTAAAATCTCCAGGATGTCCGATCATTGCAGCCACACATAGTCTACTGGAACCCCTGGCCAGGTACCGTGACAAGATCCTCCAGCCATTGATCCAGGACACCGCCACATACTTAGGGATACAATGAACTTTTTACAAAGACTGAAGAAGGTACAGTTCGTAGATGGTAGAGATATGCCATTCACAATGGACGTGACCTCCCTTTATACCAATATAGTACACGAGGCAAGCCTTGAAGCAGTCAAATGGTTATTGTTAAGATCTGAGAACTGCCAAGGAGACAGGCTCTTTGTGCTTACATTACTGAAGCTTGTCTTGATGAATAATTTTGTTAAATTCCAGGACAGACATTTCTTACAACTCTCTGGTACAAGCATGGGGGCCGACATGGCACCGACATACGCCAATACATGCATGCTCTACTTGGAGACTGAACATGTCCTTACCTCACCAAGATGGATGCATCATCGCTCCATCTTTATAGGTTACATTGATGACGTGTTTGGTATCTGGAAAGTTCCATCAGAGGAATTACAAGAATTCTTTGTAATGATGAATGGGATGCACCCTAGGATTAAGTTCACGACCCAGACCAGCAAGTCAGTTATACATTTCCTGGACGTGGAGATTTATAGTGAGGGAAACAACCTGGCGACCAGGATTTTCATGAAACCTGATAGAAACAGTCTGCTGCTAGCTACCAGTTTTCATCCACAACAAACCATCGATAGTGTAACCCTTAGTCAATTTCTTAGATACAGGAGGAACATCTCAAACACTGAAGAATATAAGAGACAATCTACGTCCCTTCAAAAGAAATTCTGGGAGCGAGGCTACAGCCCCACTCTCATCTCTAACATTGCTGAGAAAGTGGAAGCAATAGATAGAGAAACACTCCTTACACCCAAACCTCCAAAGAGGAGTGAATCAATTGTTTATGTGACAACACATTCACTCGAAGCCACAAAATGAAAGGACCCCCAACTGCAGCTTCTGTTCCAAGAACCACCAACCGTTGCCTATAGGAACAGCAAGGCACTGCATAATAGCTTGGTAAGAGCAAAAATGTCCATTGTCCCCACGTACAAGATCAAATACAAGGAGACTCGGCCCTGCCGCAATTGTCAACATTGTAGCAATATCATAATGGGCAACACCATCACACACCCATATCCAAGTAAGGCCATATGGCTCAAGCACTCTTGTACTTGCAACTCCTCAAATGTAATATATTCACTGAAATGCCTGTTTGGCCTCTACTATGTCGGTATGACAATGAGGAAAGCCAAGACTAGATGGACTGAGCATAAATAAGTCAAGTATTCATTCAAAGGGCCTCATCACGAGTCTGGCGGTAACCCTTAAATGCGGCGGTAGCGCTATTACCGCTGCATTTAAGGGTCCGCCATATCATGGCTTTGGCGGATTTCCCCCCAACTCAGAGCTGGGGGGAAATCCGCAGCAAAATTGCCGATTTCTGGCACTATTACCGCCGGCGGGAAATCTGCCGGCGGTAATAGCGTGAATTTTCCCCATTGGGCCCAATGGGGAATGAGGAATTCCCGAATGGGCTCAATGGGGAATGGGAAATAACCCTTCCGCCAAACCCGTGATCCGGCGCTAATAGCGCCGAGGGGTTTGGCGGTAGGGCTATTAGCGCCGGCGCTAATAGCGCCGGCGTTACCGCCCAACTCGTGATGAGGCCCAAAGAATCTAAAATCCCCAGTGGCAATGCATTTTATTGAGGAAAGACACACAGTGGCACAGTTGAAATGTGTGATCTTAGAGCAGGTGAAATTGGCTAGTAGACGAGGAGATGTACAAAAAAGACTGTTACAAAGGGAAGTTATATGGATTGATCTCCTTGACTCGCTGTACCCAAGAGCATGAACTGTGATTTTGACCTAATGTGTTTTGTTTAGTCCCTGCAATGTGGTATGTAGTCCCTGTACGATATGCTAGAATGACAATCAGTTACACTAAGACTGTGAGTAGGTTCCTGCCTACAAGATCATTTTGTAGTGGAATTTGACGATTGTACATAGGCTTTTTGTGCGTACATCAGATTGTGAGTGGGTATATACCCGATAGGGTGAGCAGAGCTACACACTCATTACAGACAGTGTGGATGTAACCAGTGAACTCACACTGAGGGGGTTTCTTCCTACCTGGCTATAGCCAATGGAGTAGCGGTGGGCTGGAGTGAGATCACAGGTTTCTATCACCCCGTGGCCTACACATCCAGTTTCCATCCTAATCAGTAGCAGGAAATGAGTACAAAGCCGTAAGCCACAGCGGCCGGCCCCATAAGCCGTTTTATCCCTTCCCCCGCGATCTGATGGATCGACTGTATCATAAGGGCTTGTTACCTTCCACACTTATCCTTTACCAACAGGAATAGGTCATTTAGCAGAATACCCTTTCTGCCCTCTGCCGTAGGTCCTGCTCCCCCAGAGTGGCGCCTGTAGCGGCTGCAGACATTTATCCTACTAGACTGGCCCTCGTGCCTTTATCACAGCGTGGATTTGAAGCAAGCATGGGGCAACCAGCAGATTCCCTTGTCTTGTTTGTACCCAATTTGCTCCATGGCATACCTATACCCTTCCAATATTTATCTTGTAGGTTTCATTTGAGAGTTGATCTCTAGTTTCTATGGACTATTTTAGCAGTACAACTGATCTATCATCATTAAGATGTTTATCTGGCACATTCGGTAGCTGCAAGTAAAGATACGATCTTTACCTTTCCCACACTGTATTACTCCAAGCTATGCACACAGAGAGTACATTCCTACTCTGTCCCACACCAAGCTGTAATGTGGCACCGACGGGCACGCGCGCCTGTGCCTTGGTTACCATAAACACAGTGAGGGATCTGGCAGCGCGTCGTGTAGATGGCCGGTTCGGATCCCTCACTACGAACTGGCAGGTAAGCATGAGCTACGCATTGTTTGTGTGTTTAATACAGTAGATTCTTGGCTACACTCGTAACACATCTCCAGAGAACGAGCGAAGCATTTGAGACACATTTAGATCGAGCATCAGGCACGCAGTTATTTCGAGAGATTATGTCTCTTTACAAAAGTTTAACCGCATAGCTCAATTTACTATACGTTGGTACACACTATACAGTAAACCACTCCACACCCAGAGTACGGTCTCCCCAGGGATTCCACACTTACTTATCCACTCCTTCTCTTTGATTCTTCAATAGAGAAGCCAGTATTCCAGCCGCCGTACTACATCCCAGCAACCCGGCCAGTACTGTTTCTACAAAAGCTGGGTTAGTAGTCTAATGGCACTTATGGCACATTATTGAACATAATACGCCTCTGTCAAGTGTTGTGAGTCACACATAAATGACACTTATTTTTAAATACACAGGTTTCTACTATATGCCTTGCCCGCCCACTTAAGTTCATTACCGTTCAATACCTAGCACTAGATGGACTCTCAAATTATTTACTCAAAATGGATTGGACTAAACACAATTTACTTATTATCCTCTAGGTTTTGGTGTGAATAGAGAAGTAGCAATGGGAACAGTTTGGAACTATGAGCTGCCAAGCCCTGAAGATGGATTGTAAATAATCCGAAACGCATTGTCATTTTTTGTTTCTAAAAAAGGAGCACATTGGACAATTTGAGTTAGAGAATGATTTTGTATAGTAACACCATTGTGTGAATAATATAACAATGAGCGCTCTAGATGAGTGTTCTGAAACCGGTTTGCGCTGTAGATGCTTTTCATGTTTTATATGAATGAATATGAACATTGCCCTGCATCATCATTATGTTAATTTGAATATAATTTTGAAATATATTGGAGACTGATGTTATGTTTTCATGATAACCTTTAGAACCACACGGTCAGTGACTTGTTGATAATTAATTAATTTGTTGACAATTTACTGTACATTTTTTGACAACTTATTGTTTGAACATTAAAAGGAACTTTTGTTCACAGAATATGGTTCTTATCTGTAATTTACTTGCAAATTGAATACTAAGTAACAGGCAAGTCCTGATATTACTTATGGAACTAGTTCACTATGTGCAACCCTACACCAGTGGTTTCCCACATACTTTTTTTAAAAAACATTTTTTTATTATTTTATAACAAACACGTCAACCATGATAACTTTTAGGACATACATAATCAATATCAAAACATCACATTATGCATTGTCGCTTCCCGTCCTCCCCCCTCCCTCCCCACAAACTCGAGCCATCACAGCCTCATCATCTACATGTGCATTTTCGGGAATCTCTGTGTTCATTGACTCATCTGAGTCTTCTGTATCATGATTGACCTGGTGGGGGCTTACCATTGAGGTCACCAGCTGCCTCCAGGCTATCAAGGGGCCTGCTTCCCCCCCCCCCTTTGGTGACAGCTTCAAACCATACCACAGTTTCTGCTTCCGCCCATCTCAAGATGTCCGCCCACCATATCTCCACTCTGGGTCTGTGGGCCGCTTTCCAGCCCATTGCAATTTTGCGTTTAGCCAAAATATAGGCCAGGTCCTTCATTTTACTGATATGCTTCGAATGACGTGGCCTGGGGAAATTCCCGAGCATGCAAGCCCAAGCAGATCCTACGTCCAGTACCACTCCCCCACCAGCCATTTTCATCTTTATTTCCTCCCAGAATCTGTGCACCTCAGGGCAGGCGCAGAACATACGTGGTAGTCCTGCTTCCTCCTCCCCGCACCTGGGGCATTTTTGTACAGCCGAGCCTCCAAACCTAGCTATTCTACTGGGAGTCAGGTAAGCTCTATGAGTGACGTACAGCTGGATCTGCTGGAGTCTCGCATTCCGGGACACCTTTTTGTGGTACCTTTGGGCTCTGTCCCACTGTCCCTCTGTCATAGGTTCCCCCACCTCCTCCTCCCAGTCATGCCTCAATTGGAGCAGCTCCTTCCCCGTCTTTGCCTCCAGGAGCTCATATATCCTAGATATTTTGTGCCCACCCTCCGAGGCGTCATACATCGTTTCTAGGGAGGCATCGGGTTCTTCCTCCAGCACAGTCTCAGGCCACCTCTCTCTCACCTTCTTCATGAGCCTGGTATAAGTAATAAATTGGCCTCTATGCACCCCTGTCTCATCCTGCAGCTTCTGGAATCCCAACGCCTCCCCTTCCTGCCATATGTCTCCAAGGGTGGCCAATCCCACTGGTTCCCAGTACCTACAGACCGCTTCGAACAATTGGGAGTCGTCCCCGCATAGCACCGCCAGCGGGGCCTGCTGGGAAAGGGGATCTGGGTCACCCACCGTTCTCCATGTCCTGCGCCATACTTCCCAGCCCAGCTTCAATAATCTCCCCATCTTTGCCATTTTAGTTTTGCGCAGCCATACTGTCTCCCTCAAAAAGTAAGGAGCCAATTCACCTTGCAAAAGCCTAGCTTCTGCCGAGTCTTCTGCAGGCAACCACCTAGCCACATACAACAACTATCCTGCCATATAATACAGCTCAAATTGGGTTGGTTTATGCCCCCCTTATCACATGTGTTCTGTAGTTTCCACGAGGCCACCCTATTTCTGGAGTTGCCCCATATGAAGCCCCTGCACATGCCATGAAGTTTCACAAAAAAGCGTTTGGGGATTAGGTACAGGACATTCACAAAAAAGTGCAGGAGTATGGGCAAGACCACCATTTTGAGTAGAGCTGCTCTCCCCATCATGGCTAGGGGTAATTTAGACCAGAACACCATGCTATTCTTAACTCCCTCCATCGCCTTCTCTGTGTTATGTTTGTGCTCTGTCTCTATATTGTGGTAGATATTTACGCCCAGATACCTGAATGTCACGGTCTGCCAGGGTATCTGCAAGACGGGTAGCCTCTCCAACGGGGTGCTCTTGTACCTTCCCAGAGGGAACAAACTGGACTTCCCGGGGTTCACCGATATGCCTGAGAGGGTGGCGTATCGACCCATCACCTCCAACACATATTGCAGGTTCTCCTCCGGGTAGCGCAAGTAGAGAAGCACATCATCTGCATACAATGCTATCAGGTGTGTGCTCCCTGTCGTGCGAATCCCCACCTCCACGTATTGTTGCCGCAGGCATATTGCCAGCGGCTCTAGTGCCAGGATGTATAACATGGGTGACCAGGGGCATCCCTGTCTGGTACCCCTGCTAAGTTGCCATTTATCTGAGATTGTGGTTCCGGTTTTGACTCTCGCTGTTGGGGTACTGTACAACATCTGGACCCGTCTAATATATCCTGGTCCCATCCCGTATCCTTTCAGGGTCGCTTTCAACCACGGCCACCGCACTGAATCAAAAGCTTTCACCGCGTCCAGCGACACGATAGCCAGCTCGCTCGAGTCTCCCTCAGTTTGGTCAATAATATGGTGTAGCTTCCTGTGGTTATCTGTAATATTTCTACCGGGGACATAGCCCGTTTGATCTGGGTGTATCAATTTACCAATTACCCTCTTCAACCTATTGGCTAGCACTGCCGTGAGTATCTTACTACCCTTATTGAGCATAGACAAGGGCCTGTAGGATCCGCATTCCGCGTCTGGTTTGCCTGGTTTCAGGAGCGGAATGATCACCGCCTCGCGGAGGGACACCGGCAGTTCCCCCCACTCATATGCTTCATTAAACATGGCCAGCAGCGGCTGGAGTAGCTCCTGCTTGTACGTTTTATAAAACTTGCTGGGTAACCCATCCGCCCCAGGCGCTTTACATGTGGGCAGGTGTTGGATCACCGCCTCCAGTTCGTCCACGGTGATGGGGGTGTCTAGGTCCGCTCGCTACAGGTTATCCAAAGTGGGCAGCCCTATGTCCTCTATCGTATCTAGTATATCTTGACTTATGTCCTCTCCCGCGTCCTCGTATAATCGTCTGTAATACTTAAGGAACACATCATTTACCCCTTCCTGGGTATTATGGATTTGACCCTCTGATCACCGAGCGGGGGGTCTCATTCTTGTACAACCAAGCCAATAACCTACCCGGCTTATCCCCTCCAGCATGCAGCCTCTCCGTGTATTTCTTATAGTTCAGTTTGCATAATCTGTCCCAGAGTTCACTACAAGCTAGCTGTAAGTCCTTCATTTTAGCCCTGTTCGCACGGGTGGTCCCCTCATTTCGTATCAGGTCCTCAAGCTCTCTTTCTGTCTCTTGCAGTTCCCGCTCAATACCCCCTTGGAGCCCTTTGGATTTAGATATCGCTACTCCCCGCACCACCACTTTGAATGCTTCCCATACTGTTCCCACCAAACTTACACTGCCCATATTAATTTCAAAGTATTCTTCGATGGCCTCCCTCAAATCCTCTCGGAAGCCTGCATCCTGTAGAGCCTCAGTTCTGAGCCTCCACGTCGCGATCCGTGCCCTGGGGGGTTGATGTCGCCGCTCTAAGACCAAAGGCGAATGGTCGGAGAGTACCCGGGCTTTGTATTCCGCTCCCACCATTTCTCCCACTATCTCGGCAGATGCGAACACGTAATCTAGCCTTGTGTGCAGGTCGCATGGCGCTGCATAGTGCGAGAATTGCCTATCCGTTGGGTGTAGCCTTCTCCACACATCCTCTAGGCCGAGGTCCATCAACAGTGTCCTCAGCGCCCTAGCTGCTGGCGCCGGCTTTTCTAACTTGTCATCTGACCTATCTATCCTGGGGTTCAGAGTGCAATTAAAGTCCCCTCCCCACACCAACGCGCCACCCGCCAGGGGGCCGATTTTACCATACAAAGACCTAATATATACCGCGGTATCACGGTTAGGGGCATACAAATTTATGATATTCACTTCTCTGTTCTCCAGGAGTCCCGCCACCCCCACCATTCTGCCTTCCGGGTCTATTGTCGAGATAAGCATCTGAAATGGTACATGCGGTGCCACCCATATAATCACCCCCCTTGCATATGCCGAATATGTGGCCCCCATGACCGTACCCCTCCATTTCTTCCTGATCACCTCCAACTTCTCTTTGGTGAGGTGGGTTTCTTGTAGCAGAGCTATGTCAATCCGCATCCTCTTTAGGTACATCATCACCTTGTTACGTTTCAGATAGCTATTAAGGCCCCGCACATTACAGGTCACAATTCTGAGATTACCCGATGCCGTTGATTTGTTCGTCATTTCCCTGTAGGCTCGCACACAAACTCAAACTAAAACGCCCCAAAACTATATACACCACAACCTTCCCCTCCCCCCCACCCACACCCAACAACACCCTCCCCAACCATTGCCCAGCTCCATCCCTGGATCTCAGGCACCCCCACATCTAGCCCTGCCTAGTAAGTCTATATTCAGGGCTCAGCAGGGTAAAGTCGCCCTAATGGCTACTTAACTACCAAATCTCGGGGGTAGGTTGCTACCTTCCTGTCGCTCCTACTACCCATACTATCACGCATGATGTTAATGCTATTCAGTTCCAGCATGCAGTTGATACTCTATATTCCAGTCCAACCAGAGCACAAGGTCCAAGGGCTACGAATTCACTTAAAACTCCTGTGTTCCCGAAACAAGTCCACCTTCCCACTTATCCCCTTAATGTCCATGGCACTGACTCCTCACTTGTCACGCTCGAGGCGATCTCAGTCAGCCTCCTGTTCCGGGCAGCCCTGCAGGTCCAGCCAAGACGCCGCCTCCTCCGGGGTGTCGAAAAAAAGCATCTTGCTCTTATGCAGCGCCTTTAGCCTCACCGGGTACAGAAGCATATATTTGATGCCCGCAGCATGTAGCCTCCTCTTGACGGCCACGTAACTATACCTTTGACCCTGCACCAGCATCGTATAATCTGGGTACGCCGTGATGTTGGTGGATCCTCTCTCAATTGTCCCACCCTTACGGAAATATTCCAGGATCTTCTCCCTGTCTTTGTAATTCAGGATTCTTGCGATTATTGGCCTCGGCGGAGCTCCAGGTCGTGGCCTCCTCATCAAGGCCCGATGGGCCCACTCAACAGTAAACCCCTGTGAGAGTTTTTCTGCTCCTATCCCCTGGAGGATCATGTTTTCTACATAGTCCGTGGGGTCCAGGCCTTCCTCCCCTTGGGCAGGCCGACCACACGTATGTTGTTCCTCCTCGCTCTTCCTTCCGCCTCCTCCACTCGGTTTTCAAGGTTGGCGACCTGCTGTTTTAGCACATTGACCTCCTTTGCATTGCTTGTGCTGACCTCCGTGTTGACTTGCACTGTGCGTTCCAGGCCACTTGTTCTCTCTGCCAACGCACGGACATCTTGACGCAGCAGGGTAACTTCGATTCCCACAGCGTCAATTTTATTTTCCAGGGCCGTCCGCAAGTCTGCCATCGCTGTGCCCCAATCGTATCTGGTCTCCACACTGTGATGCTGATGTGTCGTGCTGTGGTCCCTCAAACGCTAGGGCGCTAGTTGCAGCGGGTTCGTTGTGCTGTGGAGTGCGGCAACGTATTCAAATGGGCTGTCTTCTCCCATGTATTCTGCTTTACACAATCATCCATGCGCAATCAACGTACATCGAGGTGCCACACAGACCTCAACAGCTGCTCACCTCCTTTGCAATGGCCTAGTCACATGTAGGGTGTGCCAGACCGGGCTATGTCCTGGTAATAGTGTGTTACACACTTGCATGTCTCAAGCCATGTCAACTGCCGGGCGCGGCTGCAAATGTCTTTACTCCAATCCGTGGCCGTCGCCCGATACAGTGACTGCATCAGAGGGACGGCAATTTCGTTTCGCTGCAGCGTCCTGCTAGATCCTTTTGTTTTCTGGGAGCGCTGCCATTTTGTTGTTTTCGTCCGCGGCCTCTCACCAGGATACTATGTGTCTGTGCGGCTGTTCTTCAGTCTCCCGCGGGCCGCTCATCCACTCACGTTCTTCCTGGCACCTTCCCACACGCTTGTGTGTGTTTTGCTTCCAGATTCAAGTGAAATACATGTGTTTGTTGAACGGATCAGGATGTCAGATCACAGAGCACACAGGGCTCACAGCCTATTCCATGGCCGTCCTAGCCACGCCCCGGTTTCCCACATACTTGACTTTGAATATCCTTGAGACTTCATGTCCTATTAGGAGTGCATTATTAGGGTTACCAATTGGCAACAACCAGCTGTGTTTGGTGCAAGAGCTGGCATTTCCCACCTTCCGAGGAGGGGGCAGAGAGGGGGGGCAAAGGACATAACCGTACCATCTGAAGTAAGGATCCACAGTACATGTAAAGACCTTTATTTCTTCTGCGTTGTCTTTCTTCCTCAGTGGTCCTCTGGCGGCCCCAATCTGCACAGGTTCTCCTGTCGTGTTGTCCTCTGAAGTGGGTACCTGTATAGGCACCATTGTACATAAAGAACGGGACCGGGTCATCCAATGAAGGAGGCCGTGGGACACTGGCTACATCTTGCAGCGCTTCAGACAGATCCCTGCAGAAAAGAGTAAAACAAGCTTCCTCTGGCCAAGCCGTCTGTTGAGCCAGGTGCTTACATTTCGTGACGTTGTTGAGAACATCCAAGTTTCCTTGCGCAAAGTCCAACAAAGTGGGCATCATTACAATAGTGCCGGTCCGGAAAGAAAGGTGCCGGTAAGCCTAGCGGCACCGTTGTTTCCAGACCGGCACACTACAACTCTGCAGGCGGGTGCCATCCCGCCCGCCAGGGTTAGACCTGCCGGGTGGGATGGCACCCACTCGCAGAGTTCTCACAGAAGCACCGGCACCATTTATAACGGTGCCGGGGCTCCTGTGTCCTCATTCCCATGGAGTCCAATGGAATTTCATGTGAATGGGCACTAACAAAATCACTGGCGCCTGACTTTCCGGCCACTGGACTTGGAATAGCCCGGTGGCACGGGCAAGTCAAGCTCTGTTAATTTCTTTCGGGTCTGGCGGCATCCCGCCGGTTTTACCGGCAGGGTTACCGCCGGACCCGTAATGAGGCCTAGTGTCTTGCTTGGTATATGACAGTTCCGGTCTGTCAAAAATACCAGAAAAAGCCATGAGGAATCCCCTATAATCGTCCAGAAGAGGACTGTTGGCTACTACTAATGGAGTAGCCCAAGATACGTCACTGCCAGCCAAGTGACATATCATGACCCCCACCATGGCTCTGTCGTTGGGAAATGAAGCTTTCTGAAATGCAAAAATCACAATACAGGCATCCACACATTTTTTGTATTTCTTAGGGTCCCCGTGATATTTTTCGACCGAGGAACCCCTGTATTGAGAAGCCTCCAATGTTACTTCTCGCTGAGCCATTGCTTGCCGAAGTACAGCATTCTCAGCCTTTAAAATCTGGACCTCCACAGTTAGTCCCTGGACAGCTGCTACCAGCTCTTGTATCTGCTGCATTTCTTTTTTTTTAGTTTTGGGCGTTGTAATTTGTCAGTGAAAGGCCTTACCATAGGAGCTTTGTGGGGTTTTGTGTCAAAGAGGTAAGGCCTGTCTCCCCAGGTTGCCACCCCGCCGTCTGTATGTATCGCAGAAAGGCCAGACGGCTACTCCGAGAGGGCAAGCCTCCAAATCAGAGGAAAAACCCAGGACTGGGAAAAAACCTCTGGATGTAGTGCAGACTGCAATTGAGGACTTCTTGAAAGTCCAGGTAGTATGATGCGGTGAAGCACCAGGAGGATAACAGGCAAGTGAACTGACAGAGAGAGTAGAGAAGAGCGAGGAGATGACAGGAGCTCAAGCCAGGGAGGAAGAAGGGCACTGAAATCGGGAGTGAAGCGTAAGTGAGGTCAAGGAAAGGGTAAAGTAGGAAAGAACAGTGTTGTTGCAATCAGAGGGGAAGACGAGATTGAAACACACTGCTTACTGTTTCTCTCCGGCTCTTGTAGTAATTCCAGACTGCAAATGCGCAGCTCCTTCTTGCCGTTCTGACGTCATGCTGTGAATGCGCACAAGACGTTGACGCCATCTTGGAATGGGCGAAAGCCCTTTCCATTGTCTGTATAGGGACATAGGGGCATGTAATTGCCAAGCACAGGTGCGGCGGTGAAGAACCCTAACAATCCTCCAGAGAATATTTTTAAAACTATTGTGAAAGCCTGTGTACACGGGCCAGAGGGCGTGAGGAGTGGCATTTTCAGAGTGTTAAATAGTTCTTTATATTTTCTAAGGCAACAACTCCCTCTAGCGATGACAACAGGCGAAGCGGGCAGTCTCCACTGTGCATGAGTGCATCAGACAAACATACATCTGGCCTTTTATTATATTGTATGATAATGACTTAAAATACTGTGTTTTACAGCAAACCTTCTGTGCAAATGGGATAAAAAACCTCACAATTTGAAATAGGTTTTGTAGCGTGTGAAGGCATCATGAAGCAAGACACAGACAACAGATTCAAAATTCAAAATGAAATGGTTAATTAACTCAGATGTCAGGATGGTATAATGCCTAACTTGCCCTATGCTAAGGTGGGAATTCTCTACCTGAATGAAACTAAGGTAAGTCTGAATCAGAAAGTTCAACTTAAAAGTCTGGTGTTTTCCAAAACCTATCCTTGCCCTCAAAACTAAAGCTAAACAATGTGTAGGGATGTCATCAACAAAAGAAATGGTGATCAAACAAACTTCCAAGCTTCTTACAGCCCCTAGCTTCCTTTTCAGCTTCACTTCCCAAGTTCAAAAAAGTTCAACAAAAGTCTTAGGATTACCGTTCTCAAGTTTGAAAAAGTTCCACAAATTCTTGGGGTTCCCTTCCCCAAGTTCAAGGCAACACATTTCCACTGTCAGGTGTATTGACCCACGTTTGAGTCATTAAGCTACAACATTTGGTGCTGTGGGCTTAGAAAATCCAAGATGGCCAAAAAGCCCACATGTGCGCCAGAATCCAGGAGAACCGCGCAGTTTGTGCGCACACCAAAATGGTCACCTAACCTTCCACCCCTTTTTTGACCAGAGCATAATTTTAAAAAGATAGATAACTCATAGTACGGACCTGTCAAAATTATATAAATAATATCATTATTCTTGGGATTTTTCCATGCACATTTTAAGAGGTGTTAGGACCCTGTGGGATGTTCGTGGGGATAGTAGCGGAGAAAAGGTTGTTACTCCAAATGTATGCATGTTAAAAATCTGACACTTTATCATCTGAAACCCATCTCCCTGGTGCACATTTGTGTAAAATCTGGAAAGGTTTAGAGGTCGTTATCTGGATGAAAAGGGGAGAATTCTGTCATCAGTGGACACAACATCGTACAAAGACAGGGATCGGATGGTTTGGTGCTACAGAAAATATGTAAACTGGACCTATAATATGAGAAAAATGGTACATAGATAAATATGTATTTGGATCAGAAATAGATTTGTGTGCAATTTGACAAGGGGAGGTTCCTCTGACCATAAAACCTACAGCATCACTCTGACACTCCATTTCTTCCCCCCAATCAAGGGAGAGAGGAAAGCTTGGCCAATGATAAGTGAGAGGGGCAGGCTTAGCTAGGCCCAGGCCCACACCCATTTTCAAAACACATAAAAAGAGACTGCTGGGACAGGTAGGGAGATTCAATTCCATTTTCTGTGGGACGCTCTGCCGGGAGACTCCAGACTTCACATCCATCAATCTCCAAGACCAGAACTTTAATTCAGAACTTAAAGCAAGGGCCTAAACCCAGAAACTGAAAACTCTTCTCAGCAGGCCTCAGCTTCCTTAAAATCATTTGCAAACTATTCCACAGCCGGGCGAGCTGTTTGAATTCTTTGCCAAGAACAATTGCCAGAGACCAGACCAGAGATCCAGTGAGACCCAGACCGCTGTGAGCAGAACCGGTGCCTGATTGACCCGCCGAGCAGAGAGAACCGAAGCCCAGTCCAGTTGACCAGATCCGTGACGAGGCCCATTCATTTCAAAATTAGTGAATATCCGCCAGAACTGTGCAGAACCCAATCTCTTAGTTAAAATAATCTAATTCAAGCTATTGACGCAAAGAGGGTACAGGGGCCTGGGGGCACAGAAACTACTTTGTGGGGGGCATCTGGGGTCGGCTTGCCCTGCGTAGCACTCACCTGCTTCCTGATGGTAAAGGAAGCAGGGAGGCTACCGCGGGTCGCTAGACCCGAGACCACGGGCCAAGTTAGCCAATGGAGGACGGGGGGCGGGATGGGAGGCGGGAGCAGGGAGATCCAGGAAGGAGCGGGGAGAGGGGGACGCAAAGAGGGTACAGGGGCCTGGGGGCACAGAAACTACTTTGTGGGGGGCATCTGGGGTCGGCTTGCCCTGCGTAGCACTCACCTGCTTCCTGATGGTAAAGGAAGCAGGGAGGCTACCGCAGGTCGCTAGACCCGAGACTACGGGCCAAGTTAGCCAATGGGGGGCGGGGGGCGGGATGGGAGGCGGGAGCAGGGAGATCCAGGAAGGAGCGGGGAGAGGGGGACGCAAAGAGGGTACAGGGGCCTGGGGGCACAGAAACTACTTTGTGGGGGGCATCTGGGGTCGGCTTGCCCTGCGTAGCACTCACCTGCTTCCTGATGGTAAAGGATCCCTCAAAGGAACGCTCTAAGGAAACGGTCTGTTTTGCAAAATAAAATACAAACTTCTGTAAGCCAGGAAGGAACTCAAATTCCAGAATGACGACCTTGGTAGATATGAAAATAGTCAGAGAGCACTTCTTACATAAGCTATTTGTGAGAGGTGAGTGGATTCATCAGGACCAAACGGTCTGGTTGCAGGCAATCGCGCAACAGGTCACTGAAACAGGGTCAGATATATGGAGAGATCAGGGTCCATTACATGTGGCCCTGAGTGAATTATATATGGCTCCTAAAGCTAAAGATGAACACGACAAGATGGTTAGGATAGCGGCATATTTGTATCTATATATGGGAGCCATGCAGGACAAATGTGCTGAAGGCAAAGATCTGGCAAGTAGGCAACAGATGGCGTTAGAAAAGGCCCAATCTGACCAGGCCTCTTCTGAGCAGAGGCGCCAGGAGTCAGAAAACAATAGTAGGCAGTATATCATTAAAATAAAAGAGGACATGGATATACTGCAACAGGAAAAGACAGACCAGGATACCAGAATTCTGACTTTGCAGAAGGAGCACCAAGACAGTTTGGACTCCTTACTGCAGAGCCAGAAAAAGCTGGAGCAACAGATCAATTTCAACAGGGCATGCACAGAGCAGGTAGCCACCCTGCAAATCCAACTAGATAGAGAGAAAGAGGAAAGCAATAAATTGATTTTGAAAGACCTGGATACCCAGGCAGAGTTTGATGAAGAACGCCAGAAAGCTGGTGCCTTTCAAAGGCAGAGGGACGACCTGGCGTCACAAATGCAGGCTCTTGGTCAGGAAAGGGATACCTTAGGCCAGGAAGTCTGCCATTTAAAAAGAAAAATTGAAGAAAATCACTTGGCCCTCCAAGGGCTGAGTGACCTCCAAAAAGAGCATCTGGGCTTGCTAGATCACACCAGGAGGGTGGAGGAGGCTCTGGCAAGAAAGGAGCAGGCCAGTAGGGTTGGGACTGAGGAGGTAACCCTCCTGCAGCAGAGACTGGCCCAGTACTCCAGGACCAATCAGGAGGCACAGAGAGAAAATGAGGCTCTCTGTCAGCACAATGATAGGCTCCAGCAACAGGTAGCCATGCAGGAGAGACTGATAGAGTCTAGTAAGGCCTTAACCGAGGAACTGAAAGCGCGGGCTCTTGCATTGCAACAGGGAGCAGGGGCTGATAGAGACGAGGTTCGCTGGGAAAGGGAAACGCCTGAGCATAACCTCAGGAGCCCTGGTGCCAGAGGCCTTCATCTCTCCCAGTCCCTGGACTCTGCCTCCCCCATGTCCCCTCGCGCACATGAGCCCAGGGCCACGGGGATGGCAGATTACTATCCAGCTAGAAGTATGGGGCTTATAGGCCAGTACCTCCCAGGAATGGATGGGCGGGCATCCGGGTATGGGCACCCAAGCACAGTGCAATTTAGTGGGGAACCCCAGGAGAGTAGGCCCATTAAGGGCATCCTGAAAACCTCTGCCCAGTTAGGTCAGTAGGGGGGTACCCATCAAATCCTGGCAGCAAGGAGGGGTCTGAAGACTCCTCTGAGCATTACAGGACACAGGAGACCAGGTCCCCACATTCTGCCAGCCATTCCCAGGCTCGCAGAATCCGGGAAAACCTGGAAGATCAGACGGGCACCTCTGGGAGCAGTGCTTCTGAGTCAGAGGATGAATGGACCAGGGTTAACCGAACCAAAAAGGCCAATAAGGCAAAAAGGGCCTTGCTTAAGGACCCATTGAAACAAATAAAGGCAATAAGGAGTGTAATCACGCCTTATAATAAGAACGCCAAGTATTCTGTTTGGGAACACTTGGAGCTCTATGAGCAAATGATGGAGACTTTCCATTTGAAGGACAGCAGTAGCTGCATCCAGTACTTCAAATGGACCTTCTCACCAGAATACTGCAGTTTCTTTGCAGGGCTGGAGGATCAAAACCATTCAAGGTGGTCCACATACAGGGCGGCCATCTTGAAACATTTTTCTGTGCACAGAAATCCTCAAGAGGCTCGCAAGGCAGCCTACAATTTGCAGTGTGGGGAGGATCAGGCCCCACAAGAGTTTGTGCAAGAATTAAAGCGTGCTTTTGCGCAGACCACCAGAAGGGTGCGCACGGATAGCAGAGAATTTATCAATACGTTTTTCCATGCCTTACCCAAATACATAATGACCCAGCTCGTGAGAGATTTTCATGAGAAAAGATCTTTAGACTGGGTCATTAAACAGGCTACCCGGATCTATGAGGTGCAGAAGCCCATCGAAAACAAAAATAATGCGCCGAAAAACCCCAAAACCAACAGCACCCCTGCTGCTGCCAAGGTGGCAGAGGTAAAGGTTGCTCCCGTTTTAGATTTGGAGATGAGGGGGCCTAAAAACCTGCCTGCACCAAATAATTCACAGCCCAGAAGGCCCTCGGGCCAGTCACAGACAGGGAGTCGAGGAGGTAGTCCCACAAATTGGGTCCCCCGCTCCCCTTACTATGTAAGTCCCCGCTACAAGGGAAACCGACCAATCCTGGGTTATGTGTGGACTCCTCCAGCCCAAGGGGGGGGATCCAGCCAAGCACCTAACCCAGGGAACTTCCCTCCCAACTTCCCACAGGAGGGCAGAAATTCTCCAAATCCTGGGCAGAACTTTTTCCCCAGGTATCCACCCAATTTCCGGCCCCAAAATCATCCATCCTTCTTTCCCCAATTCCCTGAGCCCAGACAACCTAATCCGGGAGAGGGGAGGCCAAGGGTGGAGGGGTACCAAAATCTTCCCAACCAGGGGTGTTACCAGAGAAGGGATAGCTACCCTTCCCGGGATCAGCCCAGGGGAGAAAATAGAGCCCCGTATCAGCCTGAGCGGGTTTCACAACTTGAGCCCCAGGTCCAAAATATGGCACGAGATCTGGGTCACATACTGAGGGCTCAACAGAACCCTCAGATGAGCATGCCACCGCAGAATGCCCCAAACTCTGGACCTGGTGCTCCAGAACAATGACGGGGGCAGCACCTCGATAACCCACCGGTTCCCAGGGAGGAGGCACAAGGGGAAGGGGGGTGTAAAGCCTTGGAGGAAGCTTCCTTCCCAACTTGTAAACAGCCCCTGGAAAACCAGGAACCGGAAACAAAATCTCCTGCCCCTGAAAGCCTGCCTCCCAAGGAGCAGAGGGGGTGTAGGAGAAACAAAGGACCCAAACAGACCCACTTTGTGGAGGAGGTACAGGTCTTCCAATTTGAAGGAGAGGGATCCTCAGAAGATCCTGGGAAAAGGATCTTCTCCTTCAGAGATGGGGGAACTCCTCCCAAGGAAAAATGGGTCCCAAGGGATGCCAATTCAGACTGGGGAGATGAGGAGACTGAGCTACCGCCGCCCACCATCTCATCCCAGAACCAACGAAACCAAAAACCCCTGGTTCAAACCCATCCGAGTGACTGCCTCCAAAAAGGAAGGGGCGGCCCAGAACCGGAACCAGGGGAACCTAAAACCGAATCAACAAACTGGGGAGATATGGAGACTGAGCTACCACCGCCCATCATCTCATCCCAGAACCGACAATACCAAAATCCCCTGGTTCAAACCCATCCTGGTGACTGCCTCCAAAAAGGGGGGGCGGCCCAGAACCGGAACCAGGGGAACCCACAATGGCTCTGATCTCCAGTTGCCACTTTTTCTTTCAGATTCCCAAGGCTCTCCACAGAATTCTGCCCAAATCTCTTCGCTAGCAATGTCCAAAACCAGAAAGTTAGCCCACCAGTTGTCCAAAAATGTGCATTATCTGTGCCCCCTTGAGGAGAACGAGGGAAGATACTATGCCCCGGTACAAGTACAGGGGCAGGGTACAATTTTGGCACTGGTGGACACTGGATCCCAAGCTACCCTTCTGTCCAAAAGGGCCTTTGAGGAACTAAATGCAGGAAGGGGGGAGAATTGCCGTATTCCTCTCACCTCTCTTCCTGGACAACTGCAGAACTTTGACGGGAAGGAAATTCCTGTCGAGGGGACTGCAGATTTGGACATCAAAATTGGGCGACACAAGGTGAAACACCCGGTCATAGTAGTGACTCCAGAGGGCACCCCTTGTTTACTAGGGAATGACCTCCTGAGAAGGTTGTCACCCCTAATAGATTGTGTAAACAAGGTCCTCTGGACCCAGACTAGCTGACCAATAAAATTAAAACAGAGTGTCAACCATGTTAGTTTAAATGGCACCTGCCACATGGTTGAACAAAAATCTGACCAAGTAGAATTTCACTTCCAGAACAACCAAATTCCAGATGTGACAGTAATAGCAGTAGGACAACAGACTGGTGATGGGGGGTCCTCTCTATTTCTGAAAATCAACCTTCCTTCCAGTTTAAGGTGGTATTCCACACTGGAAGGAAACACCCTGAAATTCTTTACTAATCCACAATCAGAAACTCCCACTCCTATAGTCCAGAAAGATGTGAAATCAGCTCAGAGCCTGGCTGATATTCAGCAAATTGGAGAGCAGTTGTTCATCCCTGTTCAGTTAAATGATGGGAAGGACTCTGTTCTCGCTCGAGTGTGTGTGAACAACGGTAAGAGCTTCATCAGCGATGCCATGTTCCGCCAACTCCCACAAGATCCAGCCATTCCCACATTCAAACTGATAGATAATTGGGAAATGGACCTGGAAGCACCTAATTCCAAACATCTCCTGCCAAGCAGGTGTATGCTCAAAATCTCCATTGGCAACAAGAGCATAGTCCATAATTGTTGGGTCGTGCGAGACGTCACTGCCGCCTTTTACTTAGGCAGTGACATTCTCAATCGCTTTGCCATTAGTTTGGACCTAATAAACTTCAAAGCTTGGTCCCGATTAGCGGATAATCCCATGGGCTTTGATGATCCGGAAAAAGCATTTAGGTCAGCTCAATTGCTACCTTATGCAGTTGAAATTCAGCTCAAAGAGGAAGTCACCATCCCAGAAAGGACCCAACAATTCTCCCTGGAAGTGAAAGTTAAAGAGGACAAAAATTGAAAAACCCTGATGCTTATATACATCTAAATGCTTCTCTCCAACAGCAAGGGTTGGGGGTAAACCCAACACCATTAGTCAACACAGAACATGACACCATTCCAATAGAGGTGGATAACAGCGACTTAAAGAGTATTACTCTAGCCGCAGGCACCAATATTGGAATGGCGGTTGATGACCGACATTTCTCCACTGACTTAGGAAATTAACTGTTAGGACCGATCCCCAAGGACTGTTTTGACAGTGACAGTGAGGACAATACAACCACAGACAGGATTTTCACCCGGCATGGGGGGAACTTCCTGGTGTACACTTCTTGCCCTTATGGTAAGGAAGATGTGACTTGTGACTTCAGGAGGGATGAGGTGATTTTCCAGGTCCATGAGGGCTGCCTTTCCCACCTGAAGCCCCCAGTCCAAATCAGCACTCTGACCAGGGACTTCTCCACCCAGCTGGAGGAGGCTGCTGAGATAGCCAAACCAGAAGTCTTTCCAGGCTTCAGGCAGATGGTGGAAAAGAGAGTCAACCTAGCTGATGCCTGCATGACTCTGGAACAGAAGCAAAAGTTGAAACAAGTTTTCTTGGATTTCCAAGATCTCTTTGCGGTAGACTCATGACTGTGGTCGCACCGACATCCACACCACAACAATTCCCACGGACCCTGGAATGACTCCAGTGTTTGTGAAGCAATATCGTTTGCCTCTCGCATCCATGGAGTCCCTTACTGAAATAATTAAGTACCTTGAATCCAGGGGAATAATCCGTCCAGTACACAGCACCTTCAATAATCCGGTGCTGGGAATATTGAAGCCAAACGGCCAGTGGAGACTCTGCGCCGACCTTAGGGAGCTCAACAAACGGGTCCATACTTCCCGATGGCCTCTTCCCTACATTGACCAAGGGCTGGCCCAGATCCAGGGGTCACAGGTATTCACTGCAATAGACCTGACCAATGGGTACTGGACCGTGCCTGTTAGTAGGGAGGACCAATACAAACTGTCAAACAAACAAACAAGGAGTTCTTCCTGGAGACAGGGTTCTCTAATACGTGCTTGACGGCAGTATTATACCAAAAGCATGACAAGGTCAATAAAGTAATCTCCTATGCGAGCAAAACTTTATCCTCTGTGGAGGAAAAAGTCAACGATTGTGAGAAGGCACTCCTGGCAACGGTGTGGGCATTGAAGAATTACCGCCCGTTTATCCAGGGGGAACACATCATAGTGGAGACTCCACACCAGCCTCTGCAATATCTCCAAAGTGACAGAATCCGGGCCGGAAATGTGAGTAATTCCCGGATTACTTCCTGGATTCTGTCAATGCAGGGCTTTCCTGTGGAGGTCAGATATGGCCAAAACAAGAAGAGTCCCCTCGCGCAAGGTCTGGCTGACTTGCATGATTGTGCCAGAGAAAACTGTCTCGAGGACGAAAGTCTAAAAATCAAGGACAACATGGAGGCATACCTTAATTCCCCACATAAAGTCTTTGAAGAAGACAAGTGTGAGGGAATGCCCACTGTCTATGTGGATGGATGCTCGTACCATGTTGACGACAACGGGGAGAAAGAACTGGTGGCCGGCGTAGGGAATGCATGGGTGAGGGAGTTTCCAGAACCCTCTGCTGGATACAAAATTGGACCCCGAAGTAGTCAGGTGGCATAATTGATGGCTGTGCATCAGGCATTCCTCACTGCTGTCCAACATCAACTCCACAAACTGGTCATAATCACAGATTCGGATTATGTACGGAACGGGTTCGTGGAGCACCTGGTTAATTGGAAAACCAGAGGCATGTTATGTGCTAATAACAAACCCCTGAAACATGGGAAGTTAATCCAAAACATAGATGATCTGGTCACATCGAATGGGATGACCATCTACTGGAAAAAGATCAAGGGTCATTCCAAAGTAGAGGGACCAGACAAAACTGGAAATGACTTAGCTGATCAGCTGGCCAAAACCGGGGCCATCCAAGGGGATCTGATAGAAATAGAGTCCCTGTTGGGGGAAATCCAGGTCACTGCCATCACTAGGTCCCAGACCAATGCTCACAATGATCTTTCAACTGCACAATGGAGTAAGGAGACCCCTGATGCTGATTTGATTACAGCTCAGAAGGGGGATCCAATAATTGGTAAGTTTTACCAATACATTGAGGACCCTGAGAACTTTCCCCTGACGGATACCGATTACATTGGGAAAGAGGACCTAAGAGTGTTGATGAAATGTCCAAAAAGGTTCCGAATCCAAGACGGTTTGTTGGTAAGGAAATCCCAAGCTGGCCATGATCAGTGGGTGGTCCCTACCTCATTCCGAAGCCTGATGTTAAGTCACGCCTATGACGCGGCCACCGCCGGTCATGGGTTTCACACAACACTGGAAATCTTAAGAGAGGTTACATACTGGCCACACATGGGGCAGGACCTCGACCAATACTTGAAGGGGTGTCTTGTGTGTGCACAATTTCAGCCATCATCCCTCACACACCGTGCGCCTCTCCAAAAGAGGGGGATGACACTGCCATGGTCAGATTTGCAAATCGACTTTGTAGGCCCTGTAATCCGCTCGTCTAGAGGAAACAAGTACATGTTCACCGTTACATGCTTGTTTACCAAGTGGGTGGAATGTCTCCCAGCCCCAAACTGCAAGGCAGAAATAGCAGCTGCCCTGATGATTAACCACATCTTTTCCCGTTTTGGTCTACCTCAAAGGATTGAGTCAGACAGAGGTAGCCACTTCACCAGTGAAGTAATGACAAAGATGTGGGAGATACTGGGGGTTAAAAGGAAGCTACACATTGCTTACAGGCCAGCTTCTTCTGGAGCAGTGGAACGCTACAACCGGACAATTGTGAGCATATTAAAAAAGTTTGTGGCAGATTCTGGGCCAAGTTGGGATATCCGACTACCTCTGGTCCTAATGGCCATCAGATCTACCCCTTCATCTGCAACCAAAATGTCACCATTTGAGTGGATGACGGGGCGCAAGATGGTGCTTCCCCAGAATTTGCTCTACAGGACCCAAGAGCAGACACTGATAAATGCCTCCACAACTCATTAGTATGTGGAGAATTTAAGGAAACACCTTCAACATGCTTTTGCCTATGCTAAGCGGAATCTAGAAAGATTAGCCGAGAGCATGAAGACCCACTATGATTTAAAAACTACCCGAAAGGAATATAAGGTGGGTGATCGGGTCTATCTACACAATTTCCAAAGGAACCAGGCCAAACAGCGAAAATTCATGCCTACATGGAAGGGACCCTTTGAAATTATAGACAAGAACTCCCCTGTTGCCTACAAAATCCACATCCCCAAAGGTAATTTGGCGGAAGGGGAAGATAAGTGGGTCCATATTAATCAGCTAAAGTGTTGCCATCCTAGGCACACTCTGCAGGACCTGGAGGAGTCCTCTGCAATACCAGAGGGGACCGCTCCAGATTAATTCAGTTCCAACCCTAAAATATTCCACATATAGCATATAAAATTCTGTGATTCTTGTATATATATATATGTTCTTGTCTCCTAATTTAAAAAAGAAAATGTATATGTCCATATCTTCGGATTTATAAAATGTATATGTTCGCCACACCATTAATAGTGGTGGAAAACTGTCTAGGAATAGGTATTGCCGCTTTCGTTTGTCGTCCTAGGAGAAAGAAAACCTGGAGACTGACCAAGGAGGACGACCGGGGACCGGGAGCAGAGACCCGAGGGGCCCGGGGTACAGCCCAATATTCCCATCAGGACCGGCGAGGAGAACTGATCGATCCAACCGGATGGAGGAAAAGATGCTGAACTGTGCCATTTGCGGAATTGGAAGAAGATGATGCGGACATACCAGTGCGTGGGTCAAAACATTCTTCGCACCCGAATCCCCTTCAACTCAAATTCAAAGTGCAGTCAGGTGGGGGGGGCTTTGTCAGGTGTATTGACCCACGTTTGAGTCATTAAGCTGCAACATTTGGTGCTGTGGGCTTAGAAAATCCAAGATGGTCAAAAAGCCCACATGTGCGCCAGAATCCAGGAGAACCGCGCAGTTTGTGCGCACACCAAAATGGTCGTCTAACCTTCCACCCCTTTTTGACCAGAGCATAATTTTAAAAAGATAGATAACTCATAGTACGGACCTGTCAAAATTATATAAATAATATCATTATTCTTGGGATTTTTCCGTGCACATTTTAAGAGGTGTTAGGACCCTGTGGGATGTTCGTGGGGATAGTAGTGGAGAAAAGGTTGTTACTCCAAATGTATGCATGTTAAAAATCTGACACTTTATCATCTGAAACCCATCTCCCTGGTGCACATTTGTGTAAAATCTGGAAAGGTTTAGAGGTCGTTATCTGGATGAAAAGGCGAGAATTCTGTCATCAGTGGACACGACATCGTACAAAGACAGGGATCGGATGGTTTGGTGCTACAGAAAATATGTAAACTGGACCTACAATATGAGAAAAATGGTACATAGATAAATATGTATTTGGATCAGAAATAGATTTGTGTGCAATTTGACAAGGGGAGGTTCCTCTGACCATAAAACCTACAGCATCACTCTGACACTCCATTTCTTCCCCCCAATCAAGGGAGAGAGGAAAGCTTGGCCAATGATAAGTGAAAGGGGCAGGCTTAGCTAGGCCCAGGCACACACCCATTTTCAAAACACATAAAAAGAGACTGCTGGGACAGGTAGGGAGATTCAATTCCATTTTCTGCGGGACGCTCTGCCGGGAGACTCCAGACTTCACATCCATCAATCTCCAAGACCAGAACTTTAATTCAGAACTTAAAGCAAGGGCCTAAACCCACAAACTGAGAACTCTTCTCAGCAGGCCTCAGCATCCTTAAAATCATTTGCAAACTATTCCACAGCCGGGCGAGCTGTTTGAATTCTTTGCCAAGAACAATTGCCAGAGACCAGACCAGAGATCCAGAGAGACCCAGACCGCTGTGAGCAGAACCGGTGCCTGATTGACCCGCCGAGCAGAGAGAACCGAAGTCCAGTCCAGTTGACCAGATCCGTGACGAGGCCCATTCATTTCAAAATTAGGAGTGAGTATCCGCCAGAACTGTGCAGAACCCAATCTCTTAGTTAAAATAATCTAATTCAAGCTATTTTAACCTAATTAGAACAGCCTCCTAGAAATCGTGTCATCTGTCATTTTTGAAGCTGCACAACTGTCACCTGTCAATTCTGCAGCTGCAAGCTGTCACCTGTCATTTTGAGTTTTACTTTAAATCCGAAAATCTACCTTTATTAAATCATCCGTATCTCCAGAACCGTTTGTGCTAGGAATGAGATTTAACTTTCATCTGAAAGCTTAGCATCTAGGCTTTCCAACGAACCTAGAACTTCCTACTACCTATACTTTTTCCGTAATCGCGAGATACGCACTCGCGAAACTTACCGCGATTTGCGATTTGGCCCGATTTCTTCATCTGTAGAAATCAGCAGCTTTTTGCTTCTCTTTGCTAAAATTTGTTTGCAATCTGCTAATCATTCATAGAGTATAATCACTGCAGGCCGCCCCCTCTGCAGTGCTGCTGCCTTCGGTGTTGTGTTGGGTGGCCATGATAGGTTCCCGTGGCACCTGTCTAGACTCAGGCAGTGTGGAGACGGTGGGGATGTCGGTGGTGGTGGTGGGCGGCACATCTGTAGTGGCTGGTAATGCGGCCAGAGGTGCAGAACTGCCGGCAGCATCCTCCTGTGTGGTGGCGGTGGCTTGTGTACTTGCCGGTGCAGATTGGCTGGCCTGTTGTGCAGTATCACTGTCACTTGAAATGGCTCTGGGGACACAAAGGGCATGCAATTAGTGTTGTTGTGGTGGCAGATGGGTGCATCACATGCGTCATTAAGATTGTAAATTGAATAGTGTTAGTCACATGCATCTGATTGCTGGTGTATGCATTCTGTGATATTGGTTGCCATACGGATCATGATGGGTCCTTTGGCCCACCCATGCACTGCCTGTGGGGGGGTTGTTAATGGGTCCTTTGGCCCACACATGCACTGCCTGGGGGGGGGGTTGTTAATGGGTCCTTTGGCCCACACATGCACTGCCTGGGGGGGGGGGGTTGTTAATGTGTCCTTTGGCCCACACATGCACTGCCTGGGGGGGAGGGGTTGTTAATGGGTCCTTTGGCCCACACATGCACTGCCTGGGGGGGGTTGTTAATGGGTCCTTTGGCCCCACACATGCACTGCCTGGGGGGGGTTGTTGATGGGTCCTTTGGCCCACACATGCACTGCCTGGGGGGGGGTTGTTGATGGGTCCTTTGGCCCACACATGCACTGCCGGGGGGTGTTGTTGATGGGTCCTTTGGCCCACACATGCACTGCCTGGGAGGGGGGGTTGTTAATGGGTCCTTTGGCCCACACATGCACTGCCTGGGGGGGGGGGGTTGTTAATGGGTCCTTTGGCCCAGTACTCACAACTGCATATTTTCATGTGGCATTCATGTTTGGGCACTTACCGGCATCTGCAGGTGGGCTCACTCCTGCCTCAGCCTCCCCGATCCCATGGATTGTCTCAAGGTGGAGGACGCTGCTGCAACGCTCCTCCCATGCTTGCAGCCTCAGTGGGGAAGGGGGTCCTCCGCCTGTCCCACTGCTGCGTTGGCGGTGCGTGGAAATGAGATTGCGTACCCTCAGCCTCAGGTCGTCCCACCGCTTGTGGCAGTCCTTCACGCTCCTCACTGTCACGCCCACAGCGGTGCACTTGCGTGCAGCTTCGGCCCACACCTCCTTCCTCCGCTGCTGTGTGGCACGCCGTTGGTCGGCGCTGAACAGCATCTCCGCCTTGTCCACAATGTGCTCCACCAAGACGGTTAGCTCTGCCTCGCTGAAGCGCTGTTTGCGCTGCCTCTGAGCAGGAATCCTGGCAGACATGCTGGTGGTCCCTTTTGGCTTCTCAGAGTTAGGATTGTGCTTTTATATGATGGCCGCCTCTCTGTTTCCTGTTTTGGCGATCATGGTATTTCCGGTTCCGTGTCTGTGGCGGCGGAGGCGGACACGGGTTTTGCGCCACTTGGGGCTGCGTTATTTCCATTTCCGTGGGGTTTTCCGTGATGACGGTAACAACGTTTCAGAGTCCGTGTGGTGTGCTCGACCGACAGCGTGTAATCGGCGTTTTTTCCGCAACCTTGCAGACACGGAAACGTTTTTACCGCCGTCACGGATTTTGCACGGTCCCGGACTGGCAGGTTGTAATGAGGCCCAGTATCTTTAATTATTTGCATTACCGCTTAATTTTCACACAACTCGCGGCTTCGGGTTCATTATTCATATGCTATTTTGTTCATTCTGCATTCGCCTCCCTACACAGCCCCCAGGAGCGCCACGGTTCGAGTGACTCTGTGCCTTCACTCACCAGACCCTGGCGTACCCTCTGTGCAGCTGCTCTGTTCTATTTCGGCTCTGCCTGTGGATTTCCTTTAACTGCGAGCCCCGCTCGCACTCCTGATGCTCTTCTGTGCTCGCCGGCAGCTCCGCTTCTCTTCTGCGGACGCTGGTGGCAACTTTGTTTCCTTTCCTCCTCCCGCAGCTCATGCTGCGTATCTACGACCACAGAGGCTCTCACACCTGTGGTTTCCTTATGGCCCGCCTGCTCCTGGGCGCCACAGTTCCTCGTGATCGTGTGCTGGCAGCCTGACTTCTCTGCTGGTCCCACCACAGCTGCCTCCTCGCACACAGGACTCCCTGCTGGTCTGAGTGTTTCTGGTTTCTTCACTTCTTATTCACCTGCAACCACTTGATAAGTTTCAGGTGTGAGTTCCCAATTGGCATTACCTGACTGCAATTAGAGGGACATGCTTGACCTTTGCAGTGCTCTACAGGCATCTTCCTCATCTCAGTACTAGAGTGGTGAAATTAATTACTGGTGTTCACTACTCCTAGTCGCCTCTTCCTCGTCCCAGTACTGAAGTAGGTTGAATGAGGAAAAATGAGGGGAGCTGTTTTACAGTAGCCCATAAAGGTCGGGGGAGGGTTAGGTTGGTTCTCACAAGGGAAAGTGGGATACCATGTCTCACCTGTGGGTACCCTCTTCCCAATCCCCAAGGACCCTCCACCCAGGTGATCCTCCCTCGCTTCTCCACCCTCAGGGTCAGGAACTAAAAGCAATGGTATTTCCCTGGCCACCTGAGAAGAGGATCCAGGGGGAGTAGGAGTGAGAATACACTCATGTTTCTCACAAGGGTAGCACCTGGAAAAGTCCAGTATATGCTAGGTCACCAATGGGGCACAGGATCCTTTCCAACATATTTTCCTGATGCTGTCGTCAATGATATATGCTAATATTCTTCCACTGTAAAGAAAACCTTTTCATTTTGGCTGTTTTTAAACATGTTCATGCTGACTGCGCCAATATAGGTCAGGATCCCAGAGCTGTCAACTGCCCACGACTCGAGGGTTTGGCCTGCAAAAAACAGCAAACCCTCATGGCTGCAACCTTGTCAGGATACCCGCAAGCAGGGCAGGCTGTGAAGAAAGGTCATCCCTTATTCAAGTAATGATCTTTTTATGGCCGTACAATGTCTTTACTGAGGTCTGCTTTTGCCAGTGATAGAGCTTTGACTTCCTGTGATCTCCTAAAGTGTGCAGATTTCAAAGCCTAGAAGTGTTAGTCCGGCTGGCACATCGCCAAAAAACAAACATGATTTAAAGTGCTTTAGAGTGAGGCACACAGGTTAGTGGTGGGGCTGGGTAAAAAATGTTAATTTCTGATTTCTGAAAGTAAATAATGCACTGTTATACAAGTGTTTACAATTGGGTTAATTGTAAGTCCAGCTAACTGTGTTTTACCCTCACTACTATATTCCAAACCCAAAACACCCCCTATTTCACATCAGGCAGAGAAATGATCCCTATGTTTCTCAACAGATTTCAAGATTGATGGCCATGTAACCTTTTGTAAAGAGGCCACTTGACTGGAAACCCCTAGTTTTATTAGTCCCCTCCTGCCAATCTCCAGAACGAACATTGAATTAGCCCCATCCCTGCAGAAAAAAATGTCAAATCTGCTTTCCAAGCCTTGGTCCTCTCCCACCTGGATGGTGGCAATGCCCTGTTGGAAGGCCTTCCGGCAACACCATGGCTCCTCTGAGATGTCATGCATGGTGCAGCACGACTCTGCAAAGGACTCTGCAAATTCAACCACATCACCCTAACCCTCATCGATCTACACTGGCTCCTAATGCAACCCTCTATCATCTTCAAATCCTGCTGCATCATCTACTACGCTGTCACCCTGAAGTCCCCATGCTACTCCCTAAGAAACTCAGCATTTCCAGAGGTCTACGGTCCACAAGAAATAAGGACATGTGTAGACTTGAACTCTGCACGCTGGTGCAGGAAGGAAACAAACATAAGATCAGCCTTCCTTGTCTACATCCTAAGACTCCGGATCCTCATCAACATCCAACTCCCCTCTTCACTTCTACAATTCAGGAAGGTGATCAAGACCTCAAGGAATGGTTCCTCCGTAACACCTAGGTCAATGCACCATCCACTCCCCACCATACCTGGGACTGGGAGATCTGATCCCCACTGTTTCCTCCCCATGTTACGGTGCTGACAATTGCTCTCCTTCCCTTGTTGTTAGATCCTCACTCTCTTGATTCTTTGCTCCCTAACCTTGCTCTTCCCCCATGATTGTAAAGTGCTCCATTGCTTCCTGAAGCTAGGTCTGCGCTCAATAAATACCCTAATAATAATAATAATAATAGTAATAATAATAATAATAATAATAACAATAATAATAATAATAATAATAAAGAGCTGATTAAATTCTGAAGATGATATATAAAACCTGTGATGACCTATGCTGGTTCTACCACCATCTCCTGACTGGGTACCATTTCCCTTCTGGCCCAAAATGGGCTACTAGTAGAAACTCTGCTTTTTCCTTGACAATCTTTGCTACCACCTTAGGAATAAGCTCTATCGGAGGACAGGCATACATCAACCTGAGGTCAGTTGAGAGACAATGTATCCAACCTAGAGGCTCCCTGGAGCTAGAACTTCAAGCAGAAGGTGCTCTACTGGGCCGTGGCTGGCTAAGGAAGCAAACAAGTCTATCATGGCAACCCCAAATCTCTTGTATATCATCTGAAAAATACTGTGCTCAATTGGTCTGCTACTATATTCTCCACTCTGATGCAAGAATGGCCTGTAAAGGCAGCAGATGTTCTGCCGCGCAGATACCATTTTTATGCCAATTATGACAGACCCTCAGACTTTCAGCTCCCCTGATGATGTATACAAGCCACGGCTGAAGTTTTGTCCATTCTGACAATAACTGGATGATCCTTCAACCTCGAGGAGAAACACAGCAAAGCATTCCTTACAGCCTCCAACTCCCCAAAATCAGGCTGAGCCGCTTCTCTTTTATCCCACCAGCCCTACAGAGAAGAGGTGTATCAACCACTTTTATTCCCTGAAAATAGGCAAATACTCGCAAAAAAGTAACATTGGGAGTAAAAATGCTCCCAAAAAATGTGGAAACAGACATATAAAGCGCCTACCCCATCCTTTCACACACACAGCTCCCTGGATAAACTCGAGCCGAAAAATAAAGCATCATGGCAAGTGTGGACACTGTGAGGGGTCAGAAATGAGAGGCAGACACACAATTGTAGTTTTCTCATTATCAGACATATTTATTAAGCAGAAATGCGTTGGATAAACGCCTCTCTGTCCCTATCGTAGGGAGTGTTGTCTGACCCTCACACTAGAAATAATCAACTAACGGTGCAAGGAAATGTCTCTGACTTATGATTGGCAAAATGTGTTCATAATCAAAGTAAAGAAATACATCCAACAGAAAAGTCTTTTCCAAGGAGAAACCCTGGGATCCAGAGGCTGCGTCCCTTCCCCTAGATATTTAGGTAGAATAGCTAAAGTGTCTCATCCAAACCAGTTTCTATATGTTTAGGTAGGATGGCGTGAGGGGTCAGAAATGTGAGGCGGACAACTTTGTAAAGGGTTTTCATAAGATGCTATTTTATGAACTTAAATGGGCTTGATTAACGCTTTACTATCCCTGCCCTAAAAAGGATTTGCCTACCTGTCAAAGTAACTGAAGAAAACACTCTAACAAAAGGAATCTGACCATCACACTATTTCATACAACAACTTACCAAGGTAATGGATGGCAATTCAAAACAAAATAAGATTTATATTCAATGTACATCTGCTATTTTTCCTTATAACCTGGATGAAATCCCCTTCCCCAGATTCCACAGGATTTTACTCCATAGTTCAAAAGAGGATAGTTTTGTCTTGCAACAAAAGTTCAAATAATAAAGTTCCTCTTGTTCCACTAAAGTCTCTTACTCAGACTTTAATCAACAGTTCAAAATTATGTGTCAGTCTATCTCTCCACTGGTGGCACAGAGTTCAACTCAGCATCTCTTCAAATAACCAAAACAATTCCACGATTTGTCTGTATCAACAAAAGGACTTTTGGTCAGGATGATTCCACAACAGTTCACAATATATTTTAGTGGTCTTGGCACTTCTTCTTCACATAATTTAACCACAGTTTTGGTATTTCAATAACTTCTACCTGGTCCACTCACCTCTCAGGTCTACCACTACAAAATCCCTGCCCTGGTGCACTAACCTGCCAGGACCAATGAAAACCTCTACTACTACTACTACTACTACTACTACACATACTTCTGTGATATGATTTACTTCAACAAAGTCTTTCACTTTCCACAACATCCACTTTGATTACTGCTTCTGGGAAAACATGAAACACATTGATGCTGTTTATTTCACACTTGTGATTGCCACATGCAATGCAGGTTATGTCCCTCTCTCCCTGAATGTTTTCTATCAGGCAGGCAACTCTCCTGCCACTTCTGTTTCCCCACTTTTCTATTAACCACTTTTTGATAATGGCTTATATTCCAACTTGCTCTTATTTGGCTTGGGCAATGCTGGTTTAGGTGACTCACAACACTTGCTTCACTCTTACTTTGGCTATATGATTGACAGACAACTTGATTCCTAATTGCCCTCTCTTGGCTTTGGCAATGTTGGTTTTCATACACTTGCCCAAATATTCCCCTCTTATGATTCTGGCAATGGTTGTGACCTTCACCTTTATAATGATACCCTTTTTGGCCAAAATTCTTATCCTGCCTCTGCCACTGGTATCAGTTCGAGAGTCATAATACACGGGCGTGGCCAGCTGGTGATCACAGAGTCCTCCGGGGTCACAGTAGGCTAGTGAACTCACCGGGTTTGGCATGTGTGTCCGCTCACGTCACTGCCTCCGCGCCTTCTGCTGCTTCTTCTCCGTCCTGCAGGGAAAACGGCTTCTCACTCTTTTCCGTGGCCCGCACTGTTCAAAGAAGGAGCATTCCTTGCTCCCAAAGCTCTCTGGCGCCTACTACCGGAGCCTGCCTGATTGTGGGGAAAGCTTCTTAACTCCCAGCTTCCTGGCGCACAACCTCTGCAACCACGGTCTCCAGGGGGAAAGCTTCCATACACAGTGCTTCCCGCTGTGCAACCCCTGCATACAGGGTGATTGAAGGGAGATACCCTTTCAGAACCAGACTTCAATCTGCTAATTACGGCAGCTCCGGCGACTCCCACAGCTTCCTTCATATTCAATTGCAATGTGGATGTATGACAATTACTCCACCTCCAATTACTGCTCTCTATAGCCTGCACCTGAGGTGGTCCTTTATACCTCTCAGTCTCCCTTAGGTGTGGGTCGTTAGGGCAATTAGACTGCCTCGTGCAATCTTGAGCCTCTACATCCCTCTTCTTCATCCCAGTACTTTGAGTGGTTCTGATGCACAAAATACTAAGGGTTTTCAGAATATAAGCTATTAGCATTTTTAGATTCACTTTTAACATTCCTCTGTAGATCATTTGGGATTTCACCATCATACCTATTTACGACTTTGTAAGAGGATTTCTTATTGTCAATAGCTGACTGATTTATGATAGTGTTCATCAGTATTAAAGTAATTAGCGTTGGGAAAGGAAACCTCCCTTTGACAGCAAACCATCATATATTGAGGCATCACTGCCATTTCTTCTTTTGTGGAAGACAAATACCTCGTATCTCCTGACGGAGTCCTCCTGTCCCATCGGGGTCCTTCTCCTCCCAGGTGATCCACCCGGCTAATACCACCCCAAGGGTCAGGATCAGGTAGCAACTGCCTTCCCCTGGCCACCTGGTAGGAGATTTTAGGCAGGGTTTTTGTGAGGACTCTGCAGGAATCGTCACAATGGCAAAATTGTCTTTCAAACAACCGTTTCTTGGTGTTTAAGTAGAACGGCAAAAGTGTCTCTTTCAAGCAACAATTTCTTTAGTTCTTGAAATTAGTTTTAGAAATTTCTTATGTAGACAATTCATTCCATATCATTCAACTCTTCCTTGGTTTCTTTGTACTGGTTTCACAAAAGTTCTTATTAAAACTGAGAAATTCCACAAAAGGTTTTCTTTACCTTCTCCTGTACTTTGGCAAATTAACGGATGTGTTTCTTTATCAGGAGTCCTCTTGTGAACTCTTCAGATATCCTGGTGTACTACCCTGCCATGTAAACAGTCAAAATTTCAAAACGTCTTTGATCAACTTTACAACTTAAAATACCTGGCGCATATACACACCAAGATGTTTCTTAGTTTTCCTGATATACGTCTCTGCCAGGTGTTTTGCAACATGGGTACATTTCCTTCTATAACCCTAGTGGACTTCCTGGTATACTTCCCTGCCAAGAATCCTTTGATGGGTTATTTGGATCCCCTGGTACACTCTCTTGCCAGGTATCTTCCCTCAATTTTAAAGTTTGCATTCAATTTCAAAGTGTGCCTGGTCCATTTGACTGCCAGGACTTCCTCCTTGGGCTTCCTAGATCCGCCGGTATACTCTCCTGTCAGGTTTCTTGCCACAATGTTCTTTCAAACAACTTTATATGCTTTTGTTGGATTGCCTGGAATACTGCCCTGTCAGGAATCCTTCTTTGGGGCCCTACAGATCCCCTGGTGTACTTCATTGCCAGGTATCTGTCCCCCAAATATTAACTGCTTGGTGTACTCCTTTCACCAGGACTTCTTATCAATTTCACTGTCCTTTAATATGCCATAGTTGTACCACTTCGCTGTATTTGTATTTGCTTGCTTAAGGTAATACTTGTTCCAACTTTCCTCACATTGGTATCTCATACATATGGATTTGTCCAAGTTTTGTCATTGTCTTTATCTCATTTCCCTTTATTTGGTTAGATTAATACTTGCTCCAACTTTCCCCACAGTGACATCTAACACATGGGCACTCGTTCAAGTTTTGTCATTGCACTTTATCTTATCGGTATTGAAATATTCTTAATTCATGGCGTGGCTCTGCAATAAAGCTCCCTCTTTGGGACAGCCTCTGTCACGCTGCAGACTTTCCTCCAGCATTTCTTTCAGCTATGCGCTCTTCCGTAGGCTTTTCTCTCTGGCCTAGACCGGATAATGCTGCCTTCTAACACAACTGTATCCCTGGGGTCTATGCTGCTCCTCTTGGTGCTCCGACGCCCCTCCAAAGGTGCCTGCAGCGTCTCTACTTCCTTCACGCCAAGCCATTATGTTACTCTTGCGTTTGCAAGTTGCCGCATGGATGTGCCTGTTATCTCGACTTCCTCCTGCACCGTCCTCTCCCCTTCTGTCTGCATTCAGAGTGCGGGTGCCATTTTTAAATGTCCTGCGCACTTGTGATTCAATCAAACCACTAGTCTGCATATTCAGTTTTGGGTTTCTTTCAATCCGCATCAACTCCTTCCTCGTCTCAGTACTTGAGGCTTTATGAAAATTGAAGTCCATAGAGATCATAAGATTTTTAATTTGATGTTGTTTAGAATTCTTACTTAGAAAAACATCAGAAATTGGAAATGTTGTAGGTGTGCTATGTATGTTTGAGGTATGAATCAAACTCTCCCTGGAGTGACTTAAAGGAAGGGGTTTCTGTATTCTACAATAACGAGGATTTGTGAGGTGACAACCAGCCCTCAGAACTTGGATATTATAAGATCTTCAGTGGGAGGGATAGAATACTGTGTCTCTTCCAATGGAGTCACCACCTCTCCCTGGCAGTCGTCTCCTCCGATATGATCCTCCCTCTTATTACCGTACTCAGGGTCAGGATCAGGTAACAGCTGCCATCTCCTGGCCACATGGGAGAAGGTCACAGCCGGGTAATCAGTGATGACTCCACAGGATTCATCACAGCATCCTCACCGTTGGAATCTCGCCAGACCCTGCGCAAGGGCACTGGTGGAGAACACATCCCTATGCATTTGGTTGACCCAACATCCAAGTGGAAACCACATTTCTGAAAGTACCGCATATCACATCTGCACACTACCAGAGTACACACTATCCTTAGTAGCGTACCCTCTAATACCGAAAGCACCATCCACTCTTCTCCAGAAAGATGTACACTAAAAGAAAAATCCTAAAAGCAGCTCACTAATGGATTACTCCACACACGTACAGCATGTTGACCATTCCCATAGAACATCCTGCAACCCGCTCACTGACAGACTCCTCACCCCTACTGCAACATGATGTGATAGAAACACTCAAAAATCCTCCAACTCGCATGCTTACTGATTACTCAGCATCACACCACATGTTGGTAATAACGTGTTAACCAAATGGAAATTCTTCATATTAAGAAACCCCTTTCCACCATACCTTCCTACATGAAAGGTGCACACATGCAGGTGCCCTTATTACCTGCATTCGTCCACACAGGACACACACATCCTCATAACATGTATGAACATCTTAATAACATATTAGAATCCACATGTTGAACACCACCACACTCCACAAAAGTACAAGGCTTAATGCGCGTCACAATTTTCTTGACATGTACTGTGAGAAACCTGAGTCCCCTTGGATCCTTGGTGGCCAGGGAAAGGCCATCAATTTTAGATCCTGAGTGTGGGGGTGGAGATGCGAGGGAGGATCACCTGGGGATTGGGGAGAGGATATCTGCAGGCGAGACATGGTATCCCCTCTTTACTGGTGAGAACCAGCTTTATCCTCCTCCTGTCTTTGTGGGATGTTGCAGATCATCTCCCCTAATTTTTCCTCACTTAAACCATGATAGTACTAGGACGAGAAAGATACGACTAAGGGTAGTGAACACTAACAGCTCATTTCACCACTCTGCTACTGAGATGAGGAAGAGGCCTGATAAGTACTGTGAAGGTCAGGCATGTCCCAATAACTATGGTCACACCTGCAAAAAAAGAGAGAGAGAGAGAGAGAGAGAGAGAGAGAGAAAAAAGCAAAGCCTGGCTGGATCCAAGGCAGAGCAGGCACCATATGGGCCAGTGAAAAGGACGCTGAGAAGGAAACCCTGGAAGATGCAGAGGCCATTGTGGGCCGGCAGAGGGTCTGGAGCTGAGCGAATCCCATTGCCGAGTGTTCCCCGTTGGGAGTGGGGAACACTGAGACGCTGCCGACCGCTGCAGGACAGACCGGAGAGAGTGAGCGCTTCTTGCTGGAACCCCTTGGGAGTGAAAGAGGAGCAAGCGATAATCCGCGAACGAGAACAGTGGTGCACCCAGAGGAGCGGCCAAACAGTGGTGAGTGACGGGGGAAGGTTCACTCAGGCCAGGGCGCTTCAGTGGCATGGTGTGGATGACGGCGAAGTTTTTAATAACTGGAATACAAGACAAATGGGACTGGAGACTGGAAAAGTAAATTATTGAATACCGAAAAATTTGCCAAGCACGAGATACCTTTTCAATAATAATGAATGTGTCAGAAGACCAAACATTTATTTTTTAATCCCGAACAAGCTGACAAGCATGAATACGTTTGAATGCCGAATTATGGAAGAGATATGAAAATATTGTATGAATGAAACAGAACGTGATAAGCATTTGTAATCGAGACAAAGTTAAAGAAACAGCATTTGCAAACAAAGTGAAAATTGTGCAAAGAAAAACACTATTGCATAGTGTGAAAGCAAGGTGGTGACCAGAGGAAATACCACGAAGGAAAGTGTGTGAGTGTCACATGTTGATAAAGGCAAGAGGCCGTTAAAGTGCATCAGAATAATAAGTGGACTTATAACACAGATGCAGAAAGGAAACCTGTGTTGTCAAGTAAATCCTATGAGAAAGTATTAACTGTTGCAAAGTGCCCAGGGTTATCGGTTGCGCGACCTGTGATGGGTCGACTGTGTGGTCCGACAACTGTGCCCAGATCAGAGGAACCCTTTCTTGGAGTGAACCAAGAGAAGTCAGGGGGCTCAGGTTGGTTGGCCTGGAAGTTGTGCAAGTGATGGAAATAAAAGGCAAATCAAACAAGTGAAATTAACTGTGAATTTGAAGCGTGGTAGAACTGTGTTGAACTTGGGGAAGAGAACCCCGAGCCCATCTTGTGGAACTTTGTTGAACTTAGGGAAGGGAACCCTGCAACCATCTTGTGGAACTGTGTTGAACTTGGGGAAGGGAACCCCGGGACCATCTTGTGGAACTGTGTTGAACTTGGGGAAGGGAAACCTGAGGCCATTTTTTTGGAACTGTTTGAACTTTGGAAAAGGGAGCTAGGAATAATCCTGGAGCTGGAAGAAGCTCAGAACTTTAGTTTGAACACTGTTACGTTGGTTGCTGACATCCCGAGACATTGTTTAGCATTAGTTGTAAGGGCAAGTAGAGGTTTTGGACACAGACAGACTTTTAAGTTGAACTTACTGACTCAGGCTATCCTTACTTTATTTAGGTAGGGAAATCCCACCTTTGTATAGGGCAAGTTAGGCCTTTCACCATCCTGACATTTGAGTTAATAAAGACCTTTGGTTTGAACTTTCAATTTGTTGTCTGTGTCTTGATTCATGATGTCTTCACAGTACATAAAAATAGATTTTCTTAAATCTAACATTACCTTTACTACTCTAGGTCTTTACTGAACAAAGGACCACAACACCTATCCACTCTACCTCACAAGACTATGCCCCAGAGTACATAAGCCTAGCCCTAGCATCACTGTTGCAGCACTGCCTTCCATGCAGCGTCGTGCTTACCTTGCCTGGAGGGTCCCCTGGGACCTGGGGGGTCGCCGTCTCTGGGGGCCACTGTGGCGTGATCCTCCTCGCTGGTTCCTTCACATGGGGGGCTGCCATCTTGCCCGTAATGCGTATGAGCCGGGGACCGGCAGCCGGTTTTCGCGCATGCGCGTTCCATGGTTGCTACGGGCAACCCGCCGTAGCCTTGGAGCCTCGTTCCCTTGCAGGAACAGTATTTAAGGGGATCTAACACCACTTCCTGCACGTCGCAACAATTCTTGTTGCTTGGTTTCTTGTTGGTACCTGTGCCTGCTCAGTTCTCTTGTTGTTACCTGCGCCTCGCACTGCTTTCCTGGCCAGCTCTTACCTTTTTGTTCCTTTTTCCTCTCCTGTTCTCTCCGTCGTTACCATCTTCTGAGTCCAATCTGCTTCTTGCATCTCCTAGCTTCTTACCTTCCTTTCCTTGGACACCCACGCCAGTGTTCGCACTGTCTTGACACCACGTTAATCCTGCGGGTGGTACCTTCGGTGCTGTTGGCAGAGGGTTCCCAGTCCCCGACTGAGTTTCAATCCTCTGCTTGGGGCTGGAGACATTCTTCCTTCCCCCTACTATCCTGGCACCAGAGCGGACACCAGCACTGAGGGGATCCTGGATCGAAAGAAGTCAAAGACCACAGGTAAACAGAAATCACAGGAGGCACATCTTGACGGATTGCAACACCTTACCAAACCCATTGGAGCCATTTGAGCCTGATAGGGAAGCCTTGCAAAAACTCAGGAACGAACTACAGGCCTTATGTGCCGAAGTTGCCTCTCTACGTGCTGAAAACATCCAGCTGAAAGATGCCCTCACTACTACCACCACCTCAGTAGCCCTAACCGAGTCAGTGGTGGGACAGACCAGTGCGTTAAAGTATGATGGGGACCCCAGGAAACTTCTGTAATTGTGCAATCATTACACTATCCAGTGTATGCTTCTCCCAACCATTTCTCAACAAATAAAGCCAAAATTGGATACATTATCAGCCATTTAACCGGTAACGCCCTGGCATGGGCGGTGCCTGTTCTCCCACAGTTCCCTTTTGGACAACTTTGCTGGTTTTGAGAAAGCCTTTTTTGATGTCTTTAAGACGCCTAATCAAGCTGCTTCAGCACAGAATCAGTTACTGGAACTACAGCAAGGATCTCAGGACTTGATTGGCAACATAGGCCGTTTCAAGCAGTTGCCCACAGAATCACTATGGCCTGAGGTGACACAGCTCTCTCTATTCTGCAAAGGGTTGCAGGAAGAATATAAAGACGAGCTAGTACACGTGCCCAAGGAAACGACACAACAAGGTTTGCTTGACCAATTCATCCGTATGGACAATCGTCTGACCGAAAGGAAAGCCGAACGCTGAAGGTAAGTCTAGTACAGCCCCCAAGCAGCACTATCATCCCCAAGGCCATTGACCGTATCAGGGGAACACACTGCTGAGCTCATGCAGATCAGTACCTTGCGAGGGCTGTTATGTGAGGCTGAACAACGTTGGCCTAGAACCAACCATCTGTGCCTATATTGTGGGGCCTCTGGCCATTTCCTGGATACCTGTCCTGTATGCCCAGTCAAGGAAAACTGACAGGCCTACCCTTTGGAGGGAAGCTGATTGTGGGCCCTGTCTTGTGTAAGGAACGCCTTCCCGAAGACCCTGAGAGCTTAATGCCTCCAGCTCTGTTTGTTCTGGAGATCGGGCTGACATGGGGCTCCGGACAAAATGAAACAACCCTAGTCATACCGGCTTTATTGGATTGTGGGGCATCAGGTAATTACATTGAGACCTACATACGACTGAATGGCATCCCCAGGAAATCCAAAACTCACATAGCGGATATCCAGGTTATCGATGGTACCCCTTTGTCATCTGGGCCTATAAATGATCACACCAGCCCTTTGCGAGTCTCCATCAGCCAACATTCCAAACGGCTTTCATTTGACATCATTGCCTCTCCTACGTATCCTGTGGTATTGGGTATTCCATGGCTCATGACGCATTACCCTGCAATTAACTGGACTACACGAGTATTGATCTTCTCGTCCGATCGCTGCACTGCGCATTGTTGCCCTATGAGTTGTCAAATCACAGAACAAATCCCAGACACTAAGGGACCGGCTACCATGGTCCAACAGATTTCCTGTCTATCATTACCTGCGGTATACTACCAGTACCAGGAAATCTTCCAGCAACCCCCAAAGACATACCTACCACCAAAACGGAATATGGACTGCAAAATCAATCTGGTACCTGATTCCACTCTGCCCAACATCCGTATAAACTCTCTTACGGCAACTGAGAAAACAGAATTGAAAAAAATACCTTGCTGACTGTCTAGAATATGGCTACATCACCCCCTCCAAATCTCCACTGAGGGTGCCTTTGTTCTTGATCCCAAGGAAAGAAGGAATACTCAGGCCATGCATTGATTACCGCCTTCTGAATGACATCCCTGTCAAGGACCATTACCCACTGCCTTTGATAAAGGACATACTGGGATCATTACAGGAAACCAAGATTTTCACCAAACTCGATCTACGTGGGGCATATAATCTAGCCGCATTCGACCCGGCCATGAGTGGAAAACCGCATTTAAGACGCCGTTCAGGCACTATGAATGCAGGGTCATGCTTTTTGGTCAGAACAATGCCCCGGCGATATTCCAACGATTCATGGATTCCATTTTCGCCAATCTCATTGGAATATCCATGTGGGTAAACCTGGACGATATACTGATCTTTTCTGCTAGCCAAGAAGACCATGTAGCTTGTGTTCCGGAGGTACTACATAGACTACAACAGAGCCATTTATTTGCTCAATTGGAAAAGTGCCAATTCCATATGACTCGGGTGGAGTTTCTGGGTTATGTTGTCAGTCCGGGGGGAGTTCACATGGATCCCAAGACGGTACAAACAATCTTGCAATGAAATCCCCCTCACGATCTGAAGTCCATGCAGTGCTTCCTGAGATTTGCAAACTATTATTGGTATTTCATTTCTAACTTTGCCCAGTTCACTAAGGACCCTACTTGTTTGTTGAGTACCAAACTGCCCTTACAATAGACGGAGCAGGCTACTGGCGCTTTTCGTGCCTACAGAAGGCTTTTACTACTGTGCCTGTGTTATGGCACCCAGATAACACCCTGCCATTTGTGGTCAAAGCTGACGCTTCAGATCACGCTTTGGGTGCCGTCCTTCTTCAGGCCGATCCCCAGTCTTGTTCTGAGTTGCCAGTAGCCTATTATTCACGGAAATTGTCGGCCAGCTGAATGGAATGACTCCATAATTGAGAAGGAGCTGCTCGTCATCAAGGCTGCTTTTGAGGACTGGCGCCAACACATGCTTGGGGGCCCGTTTAAGGTGGAGGTCCGGACTGACCACTGCAATCTGCAATACATGAACTGCAGGCAAGCAAGGTGGGCGTTTTTCTTCTAGCAATACGATTTCTTTGTCACCTCTATCCCAGACACACAGAACAAAAGGGCTGATGCCTTGTCCCGTTCCTTGCAGGCCGGTGAGAGGGGGGGCTCCCCCGGCCTTGTACTGTCCCCTACGAAACACTTCCTTGCGGTCATACAACCTTTGATGGTGTCATGATCCCAGTCAGAACACATAGGGGGTCATTACGAGTTTGGAGGTAGCCATGGTGCTATTAGCGCCATGGCTGCCTCCAAACTCGTGTCCAGGTTCTTTGAATGGGGACTTACCGGGTCATTCCAACCTTGAAGGACCGGGTAAGTCCCCATCCAAAATACCCATCCCCATTCCCATTCGAGCCCCCATGGGGCTCAATGGGAATGGGGAGGGAGCTAATAATCGGTCCGTTAATTACGGGCCCGTTATTAGCTCCTGGTCCCCTTGCGGGACCCGCAAAGGACGTCTGGTCTGACCAGACGTCCATAGCGGGTCCCGCGAGGGAACCTCGTAATGCAGCGGTAAGGGGTTAACGGCACCGGCATCCTTACCAGCGCCGTTAACCCCTTAACGCTGCACTCGGAATGAGGCCCATAGTCTTGACTCAGACATTCAGGCTAGGTGGAACACATTACATCAATCAGAAGGTCAAAGGTGGGTGTTACTCTGGCATATATGGCATTTACTCCATTCACAGCATCCAATTCCATAGACTTCCATGGGTTACAATAGTAATTCCATACTCATAAAATGGCCGCCTAGAGGGTCCATTTACAAAGCAGCAGCATGGTACTAATCGTTTGTCATAGGGAGCTACTTAAGCCCCGCCGCCGCTGTAACGCACACTTCGCGTCTGCTCCGCTGACAGCGCTGTAACGCTACTGGCGTTTCTCCACAGAATCTAAAGAAACGAAAGAAAAGAGAAATATTAGTCTTGCGATAGATTACAGAACATTACAGACCACAGATAAGACTTAGCTGAGATAATCTTTCCTTTGACGCTGTCATTTTTGGTAGAAGAATAATTGTTCGTTCGCAGCACCTCTTCGGTCAGAGGTTTTCACTTGCAGCCGCAGCATCTTCCGAAGGTTTACCTTCAGCATTCCAAAACCTGCAGAAAACGCAAAAGGTATTTCAATATTTAAAAACAAACTTTACAGAGTCAAAAGAGAAGACATTTTTGAAGCGCTTACGTAACTGAAGTTTCACCAAGTTATCACCTCACAGTTTTACCGCGCTTCGCTTTTGAAGGTTGCAATTAATCAGAATAGACAAACTTACGTTTTTTACGTTTTCTCATCCTGAGTATCCCTGCAACCATTCCGCATCCATGGTTCCTTTCTTCATAAAGAAAACGCATCCTTAAAAGTGCGCATCATTCGTAGTCAGCTTTCCAACTCCCTAGAACCTGCAAAAAGGGGAAAAGACAAAAGTAATTAGTACGAGTGATCTCTCCAACGTAGGAATCATTTAAAACTCTGAGGGACTACAGTATCTTCATTTGTTTACCTACCTAAAGACTCATTCTTTAAAAAAAGACTCTACCTCAAAGAATTACTGAGGTCTTCAGCATTCCAAGTTTTGGCAATGTCACCATCTCAACGCGCCCCTGTTGAAAGCAGGATGGAGAGCTCCACAATTACAAAACACAGGTGAGAAGGGTGTTTAGTACTAGAGTTAGAGGGGATTAAAATTCTAGGTATTGATACACATTTCATCTAGCAGTTAGCCCCCATTTTACAGAATTTATAGCATCTCCATTGTTGTTATCTGCCTGTCTTAACAGAAAAAGAATCCTAAAGGCTTCAAGGTAACAGGTCTACGGTTGAAGGGATATTATGCTCCCGAGGAGTCCAGGTAAGCGTTACAGATGGACCAAATTAGGCATGCTACAGCCCTGCTTCCTCTGATCACGGATCGCTTTGTGACAAGGACGCTAGCCTTAAGGAGGGATTGCTATTCCACAAAGAACACCTATATGCCCCAACACCTGTCTTGCAACCGATGGTATTATCCCAGATGCACAATACCAAACTAGCAGGACACAGAAGGGAACAAGCTTTGACAGAATTAATACAGCACCAGTTCTGGTGGCCGGGGTTGAGGAGTCAACTCAAGGAGTATGTGTTCACCCGTCTCGTATGTGCACAAACCAAGGCGGCCCATATTCGACCACTTGGACTTTTGAAGCCTTTAGAAGTACCACCTCAGCCATGGCATACCAATTCGGCAGATTTCATTGTCGACCTTCCATTGTCCAATGGGTTTACATGTATCTTTGTTATTGTAGACTGTTTCTCCAAGATGGCCCACTTTGTACCTTTATCAGGACTTCCTACCGCCACACACATGGCTGAGGTGTTTTTCTCGCACGTATTTCGTCTACACAGCCTGTCTGCCAAGATCATTTCCAATCGAGGATCCCAGTTTACATCCCACTTCTGGACCGCATTGTGCAAACTCATCGGGGTCACTAGCACATTCAGTTCAGGATACCACCCAAAGACCAATGGCCAAACTGAACACACCAACCAGTCTTTGGAGCAGTATCTGCAATGTTTCACAATTGGTATGCAAACCGACTGGAGTTCTTATCTACTCATGGCAGAGGTGGCTTACAACAACTCAGTACACACTGCTGCCGGAGTTAGTCCTTACTACTGTTGTATGGGTTTTCATCCAGAAGTCCTGCCCCTGCAGGATTTGGATCCTGGTCCTGTGGTGTCTAGCAACGGTCTGGTCCAACGCCTACAGGAGATACATCATACTGTGTCTGGCCATCTCACGGATGCCGAGGCCCAACTTAAGATGACTGCTGACAAACATTGCACACCCGAAGCACACTATAAACTGGGGACAAGGTGTGGCTCTCCACCAAGAACTTACCTTCGCAGAACATTCCTCGGAAGTTTGCTTCTCGTTTTGCTGGTCCTTTTCGTATAACACGCCGGATTTCGTCTGTGCTGATTCATCTTGCTTTGCCTCCAGTTTGGAAAGTACATCCCGTCTTTCATGTCTCCCTGATGAAACCACATCGACCCGGATCAGTTCCATCATCCACAGCCTCGTCCTGGTCCAGTTTTGCTGCCCAGCTATCCAGAGTATGAAGTGGTGGATATTTGTGGCTCTCGTGTCCGCCGAGGTCGGTTCTACTATCTTGTATCCTGGAAGGGCAATGCAGCCTGCAACAATTATTGGGAACCTGCTTCTGGTGTGCATGCCCCTCGTTTGGTTCGCCGTTTCTTTCGACGGTTCCCTTGGAAGCCTGGTGCTCCGTCTGGTCCTTGGGGGATGGGGAGAGGCAGCATGCCTTCCATGCACCACTGTGGTTACCTTGCCTGGAAGGCCCCCTGGCGCCTGGGGGATCGCCGTCCCTGGGGACAGCTGCAGCGTGATCCTTCTCGCCGGTCCCTTCACATGGGACTGCCATCTTGCCCATAACGCGCATGATCGGGAGACCGGCAGCCGGGATTCGCGTATGCGCGATCCATGGTTGCTACAGACAACCCTCCGTAGCCTTGGATCCTCGTTCCCTTGTAGGAAAAGTATTTAAGGGGATCTAACACCACTTCCTGCATGTTGCAAAAATCTTTGTTGCTTGGTTATGCCGCTTCTCTTCTTGGTACCTTGCCTGCTCAGTTCTCTTGTTGGTACCTGCGCCTCGCACTGCTTTCCTGGCCAGCTCTTACCTTTTTGTTCCTTCTTCCTCTCCTGTTCTCTCAGTCGTTACCATCTTCTGAGTCCAATCTGCTTCTTGCCTCTCCTAGCTACTTGCCTTCCTTTCCTTGGATGCCCACGTCAGTGTTCGCACTGTCTTGACACCACGTTAATCCCATAGGTGGTCCCTTACGTGGTGTTGGGAGAGGTTTTGCAGTCTTTGACTGAGTTTCCATCTTTGGCTTGGGGACATTCTTCCTTCCCCTACTATCCTTGGACCGTAGCCTACACCAGCACCGAGGGGATCCTGGATCGAAAGAAGTTGAAGACCACAGATAAATGGAAATCACGGGGGGCATATCTTAACACTCAGAAGCACTGTAAGATGGTAAACGCCTCGGTTTTCTTTGTAAAGACACGGGCATGGCACACACTCTCTCTATGCCTTATCCTATGGCCACTCATCACAAACCCTTGCCTGGTAAATACCCACACATTTTTGTAATTTTTGTATTTATATGGTTTATTATAAACCTTTTAAATACAGTACATCCTTCTTTCAATTAATAAAAAAAATCTTTCGCATTTCCAATGGAAAAAAGAAAATCACATAAGGAGGGAATCTCAGATGAGGTCCGCTGTTCGTTTTATTTTTTATCTCTGTGGGATTGTGTATGTTATTGCATGATCTCACCAGTTATTTCAGCCAGAGCACTATTCAGGACTTCTTCTAAAAATGTCAATGAGGCCAGGATTAGGCTTGTGTTTTCCCCAATCACAAGGTTGTTCCACCATTCTCGGGCCGTTAAGGATTGAGTCAGTTTTCCAAAATGTTCCCGGTATCGAATTCTTATGTCTCTCAGATTCCTGCATTCTACCATCAGGTGATATTAGGATTCTGTAGAGTCTTTTCCTTCACAGAAGCTACATATCGCCCCCTGATCACATTGCCGGTTCCGAGTTTACCACACTTCTGCTGTTGGGAGGGTGTTCAGTTGGAACCTCATGAATAGACTGCGGTAATGATCCGAGGGAAATTTGATCAAGTACCCTGGAGTACAATTGAGAGCTCTTCTTTCACCTCTGTGCATTATTGAGAGTCTATATTTTGCTCTTACATCTTGGGTTTGATATCAGCATGTCGGTGGTAATATCTATGGATTCTAGCAGGTTAGACATTTCTTTTTCCACTTTTCTAGCAACCAATCTCTCTTTCCTTCATTTGCAGTTCTGATGGTCTGTCATTATGCTTTTCCTGAAGAGGGATAATCTTCCAGAGCACCACTGACTCCATTGATTGGAGGCCTAGCTCGTATCTAATTGAAGCAATGGGCAGTCCTTTCGATACTTTCAACACTTGTCTCCAGAAAATACCCTCTAGAATCCCACCTCTTTCTTCTACTTGTACTTTCCTGTGATTCTCAGTCTTTCGTGTCTGTGTCACGCCCTGATGCTTGCGAGCTTTAGGCGCGTTACAAATGTATAAATAAATAATAAATAATGTGTCAGGTCAAGTTTAAAAGCGCTTCCGCTCCATATGTTGGAATTGGCAGGACCTTTTGCTTATAGAAACATATGATCGGAATAAGTGTTTATTTTCCATATTGCTTAAGCATATCCTGCCCCAGGCTTGCTAGTTTTTTGGTTTTTATCTCAAAGTGTCTGATACCAGGCTTTCTCACATGTGCTTCGATTGATTATGACCCCCAGATACACAATTGATTCCAGTTTCCAGACAAAACCTCCATTTTTGTTGTAGCTTTTTTGGTTTGCGCTGGCCAGCTCCAAAATGCAGGTTTTCTTGATGTTTACCCTCAGATCATTGGCTTTGATGTAGGACATAAATGCAGTCAGTCTGCGCTTCAGACCAATCAGGTTTTAGTCAGTTATCACCAAGTCATCTGCATAGAGCATCCAGGGAATTGGCTGTTTCTGAATTTTGGGTGTGAAGGCATTTAGAGAGTTTTGAGACTCCTGCAAGTCAGACAGATAAGGATTGAATAGTGACGAGGCTCGGGGCAATCCTGTTTCAAACTCCTATATCTGTTGATCTTCTCAGTCAGATTGCCTTGCCTGGTCATCCTCACCTCCATGGATGGTCCTGAGTATAGGGCTATGATCGCTTCCAATAAGTCGGTCACACAGCCCCACTCACAAAGTTTCGCCCATAGTTTCTCTCTATTTACACTATTGAACGCTTGTTCAAGGTCAATGAAGGCTAGGAAGTAACTTACTTTAGTTTTGATTGCATTAAGTTTCAGTAAGTTTAGTAGGAAAATGTTTCAAGACATACCAACACCTCTTACAAAACCTGTCTGCCTGCAGTCAAGCCAGGCAGAATTAATTGCCCACCTATTCAGATCACATAAAAGGATGGTTCCAAAGATCTTGCCCATAATGTCAAGCAGGGCGATAGTTTCGGGGGTTTTCTCTGTCGCCCTTCTTGAATATGGGAATAATGATGGCTCGTTTCCATGAGTTGGGGATTGTTTTGGTTCTCGTGATCTGTTTGAAAAGAAGAACAGTACATTCCTTCCAGGGACCTTTGGCTCGCTTCAGCATGGTGTTAGATAAGCCATCTGGTCCAGACGCATGAGATGGATTTAGCTTAGTTATTAGTACTTCAATGTCATCTCTAGTCACAGTCGAATGACCATGGTCCTGGAGAGTTCACAGTTCCCACATTATCCATCTTCATAATGAGTGCATATAGTGGGGATGAAGTGTAATATCATGCAGTTTCTGGAACCTGTGATGTTTGTAACGCCGATTGAAATTGAAATCTGCCATCATTATTAATGAGCTTCCAAACATTTCTGGTGTTCTCTTTGTATATAAGGCCGAGCATATGTTCGGCATCCTGTTGATATCTTGAGGCTCTTGTTGTGAGTAGCCAGTTTATATATTTTTGTTTTCTTTTCTTGACCCGGGCGTCTTTTTCCAATTGATCATCTTGGTTAATTATCCTTAGATCCGCACAAAGACTTTTTTTTGCTTCCACCACTAGTGTGTTATATGTGAGGTTTGGAGTGAAGGAGGGTCTCTCATGTTTTCTTGTTGTTTCTTTATTTTGTGAAACTTTCTTTAGTAACATATGGCAATGCATCACATATAACAGTACAGTATGTTTGGCATTGTAGGCGGTAAATCCACAGAGACATAAGAGGGGGTGCCACAGGGGACAGTGACTATCAAGTCTCATCAGATGATGGTCACCCAAACTTACTCAATCAGGAGTCCGGCCCTGTATCGACATCTGGTAACCCACGTAAGAGGTACGCAGTGAGTGGCCCCCACATTTTTCTTGGATGGGAGTCAATTGGCTGCATTTTGTTGGACCACACAACATCTCTCAACCATTGTTCTTTGTTGAGGACATGTGCACTCGTACATCACAGTAATATGCATAGTTTAGCAAGAAGAAGGCACAGTTTGACAAACATATTCATGCTGCCCCTGGGGGAATCAAATATGTAAAACAGGCAGAATAGTGGGATGGGACGAACCTCTTGGCCTGCCATTTCCGACATAACAGTGCAACATCACCCCAGAACGGTTGTAATTTTTCCGACAGTCCCACAGCATGTGAAAGTATTTGGCATCAGGACAATTGCATCGATGGCCCGTCCTGGTCCCTTCATTTGAGAACAGGCGTAGCCTGGCCAGCGTGTAATGAAACCTGTGTAACACCTTCAGCTGTATCAATTGAAATTTAGAGTTATATGAGACTGTGTGTGTCTGTGTGCACATGTCTGACCAGAGGTCATCCGTGATGTCGCTTTGTAGGTCAGCCGCCCATTTGGAACAGACATTATACTATGGTGCAGCAAGGCGGTTTTGTATCGTCCGATATAGAGATGACACCAGACCTCAATTGCCACCTGCAGTCAGGGCGTATTCTAACAATGTGTCATCTGCAGGCTCCTCTCGGAAGTCCAACCACATTTTTTTACATGCTTTATGTAAGCCCACATATTGTAACCATTGTGATGATGTGTGTTGGCCAAGCATTGGAGTGTCACTATGCTGAATGAAATTGCCTTCTGGGTAAAGGGTCCCTAGTGTATGGAATCCTTGTCGAACCCAAGTTTTGCGTGAACCCGAGTCCATTTGTGGTAGACAAGGCACACAACCTCACAAGGGGATATTTCTATGGTACGGGACAGGTACACCAACTATTTGCCATATTTTGGCCAAGTGAGTGCAGTGGTGCTAGCCGGGTCGAATCCGCAGCTATCTGCGAACCGAGTGGGGAAAATCAATGAGCGCAGGTCTTTGTCACCCACTGAGTGTTTTTCTAAGCACATGGGGAGATGGCCGTTCCTCAGAGTACAAGAAAGTAGCAAATTGCGTCAGTGCGGCCATCCAACACAAGCTAAAGTCCGGAGCAGCAAACCCTCCTTTGTCATATGGTTGCGACAGTGTGCTCCACTTCAGGTGCACTGCCCCAGAGTGCCATACGTATTTACATATATCGGTTTCTAAGTCTTGGAAGAATGTCCGCCCAGACCACATCGGTATATTAAGGAATAAATCTAGCAATTTAGGGAGCACAGTCATTTTAAGGAGCGCTATTTTGCCAGCAATCGTGATAGGAAGATTAGCCCATCTGCTGAGTTTATCCCGCATCGATGTAGCATACACAGCATAGTTGTGTTCGTGTAGTTCAGGGCAGTGTCTATCGATGGCGATTCCCAAGTAACGTATGATTGTGGGGGTCCAGTGAATCCCTCTAGGTCAAGCGGTAGGACGGTGGCGTCTGTGGGGGCAAGATTTCTGATTAATGACAGCCAACTCTAAGGCCCGAAATCTCGTCGAAGTCTGAAACATCAAATATAGTGGGTTCTGGAAGTATAGAGGGGTCCCATATATATATATATATAGTAGTGTGTCATCTGCAAATAAAGAAATAATTTCTGGTTCCCCCGTCATCCTGATACCCTAGTGTTTATGCCGTATTAGATCTGCAAAGTGTTCGATGACAGTCGCAAATATGAGGGGTGATAGTGGGCAGCCCTGTCGGGTGCCCCTCTCTATCTCAAAGGGTGAAGACAGTGTCCTGTTAGTATTGACCCTAGTGATCGGGGACGTGTATAGAAGACACAAAGATGCAAGGAACTCCAGCCCAAACCCACATTTCCTTAACAGGGCCTACATGAACCTCCAGTATACGAACACTTTTTGGACGGCCAAAGCGGCCATGACCGCTTGAGTTCCTGGATCTATCTGGGCCAGTATGTTAAAGAGGTGCTGTAGATTCAATTCCGTGGATCTCCCAGGGATGAACCCTGGCTGGTCCGGGTGAATGATGTGCGACATAAACGGCATCAGTCGTGTGGCCATAATTTTTGCAAATATTTTAACAGTTGTGTTGATTAAGGTGAGGGGCCTATAGGAGCCGCACTGCTCTGCCGGTTTATTGGGTTTTAGCAGGATTTTCATAACAGATTTGTGCATAGTGGTCTGTAATATCTGCGACTTTAGGGATTCTCGCCATAGTTGCAGTAGGTATGGGGCTAAGTGGATCTTGTATTGTTTGTAAAATTCGGCCGTGAGGCTGTCAGTGGTAGGGGCTTTCCCAGATGGTAAGTGTTTGATAGCTTGGATGATATCGGTCAGAGAAATTGGTTGTTCCAGAAAGGTTTTAGCGTCATGGGACAGTTGACTAAGTGGTAAATCATCTAGAAACCTATCAATATCTTCTGATGTGCGTGCATCCGCATTAGCGTAAAGATCTGTGTAAAATTTGGCAAACATTTCATTGACGGCTGCCAGTGTGTGTACAAGGTTACCTGAAGTGTCAGTAATCACTGGGATACACCCACTACCCCTTTCTTGGCGAGCTGTACGAGCAAGCAGTTTATCCGTCCTGTCTCCCTCGCCGTACCTCCGTGCTGCCATAGGAGTGTTGAAGAACTTCACTTCCCGTTCAGTATGCGCTCTAAAGGAGTCTAGTGTCGCCTTGATCTGTGTGAGTGTGGCGGCGGGAGGGACAGCCATGAGGTGGCTTTCGAGTTCCTTTAGTTTGCCCTTGTTTTTCTCAATTACTTGCTGTATCGTTTTAAGGGCACTAAACTCGGTAGACATTGCGATCCCTCGTATGTATACTTTGAAGGTTTCCCAAAGTGTGCTGACCTGTGTTACCGAGCCTACATTGGTCTCAAATAACAGTTTCACATGGTCATCCATAGTAGATGCGAATGCCACATCCAGCAGTGCCTGTGATTTAAAGCGCCAGTTGTTTCATGGTTTGGGAATCACAGATAGTGTCAGGTGGAGGCAGATTGGGGAATGATCAGAGTAAGCTCTGGGAAGCATGCAGGTCTCCTGGACCCCTCCCCAAGCCCCCACCATTTGCAAATCAGAGATTAGCGACAAATCGATGCGGGAGGATGAGTGGTGGGCCGATGAGTAAAAGGAGTAAGATTGATTGCTACCATGAATCACCCTCCAAGCATCGACCAGACCGAGGGAATGGATGCCCCCTCTGATTGTATGAGCCGCCCATGTTAGGGTCCTCTGAGAGGATGTGGACCTGTCTAAAAGGAGATCAAGGACAGTATTGAAATCCCCTCCCCACATTATAGGGACCAGCAGATATTGGTCCAGCTTATCAATGACTTCCGCATAAAATTGAGGGTCGTCAATATTAGGGCCATAAACATTCATTAGCAATATCTCACGTCCTGCTAGAGCGCCATATGATATGATATGGCATTTATAACGCGCCTATACACAAGTGTTTCAAGGTGCGACGAGGCAAGGGAGGGGGAACAGATCGAAGACAGACAACGATCCTACTGGTCCAGGTGTCATTCAGATCACGCACGTGCATGGGAAGGGGGAAAGTGCAGGGTGGGGGAAGGGGGCAGTACATGGGATAATAGAATAAATAACTAAGTAAAAGTAAGGCCGGCAGGTGGCAAGTGCAAGGGTAAGTGCAGGCATCAGGTGTCAAGTGCTGGTAGTGGGACTGTAGGGATACAGAAAACAGTCCCCAAGTGCGGGGGTTGTGAGGATGCAGTGCAGGTGTGCGACTGGCGGGGGAGGGGACCTGGGCTCGAGATCAGAGGGTGGCCAGGTAACCAGTGCAGTTTCAGTTTTAACCAGGAAGTCAGCAGGGGAGAGGAGGAGAAAAAGCAGAAGCAAAGAGAACGGGTTTGAGGTGCTTCCGGAACCAGAGATGATTCTCCTCAAGTTTCAGGGAGGCAGGAAGGCCTGTTCCAGAGAGAGGGCCCAGCTGAAGAAAGAGATCTACCACCAACTCGTTGCTTGGAGAAGCAACTGACCCCGGGGGAGTTGGAGGCGGATGAGCAAAGAGCTCGACAAGGAAGCTATTTAGGAAGAGAGAGTTGAAGGTTTTGAGGCCCCAAGCCCCAGAAGGCCTTGTGGACAATGCAGAGGGTTTTGAACTTAATCCCCCCAGCCACTGGGAGACACTGCAGGGATTTCAGTCCTGGAGAGAAACGATCCCTGGGCTTGAGGCCAAGGTCAAGTCTCGCAGTCCTGTTTTGGATGAGTTGCAGAGGGCGGAGAGTAGAAGCAGGCAGATTTAGAAAGAGACTGTTGCAATAGTCCAGCCTAGAGAGAACCAGAGCTCTGGAGACAGTGAGCTTCTGGGCGAAGGAGAGGAAAGGAAGAATACCTCTGAGAAGGTGCAGCTGGTAGTGTGACTTCTTTGAGACACCAGAGATGTGAGGAAAGAAGAAGAGTGCAGGGTCAAAGATGACCCCGAGGTTTTTAGCCTCACAGGTGGGAGCAGGAAGAGGACCAAGAGAGGCTGGCCAGCGAGTGACAGGAAACGAGGGTGTGGGTGTGCCGATGAGGAGAATCTCAGTCTTACTGGCATTAATGCAGAGAACATTGGCTGCACACTACTCTTGGATGGAGACAGACCGTCAGAGATGAGAGAGGGAGAAGAGGTGGCTGAGGGTTGCCTGAAAATGAGCTGAGTGTCAACCGCATAGCACTGTATATACCATGACATAACCTACGCAGAGGATCATTGTCCACGTGTCTGCGCTGGAATGGGAGGGATTTATGTATTGGGGTCATGTGTTGAATACGATGTGTAGAATCGATTCCCTTCACACTGTCTAGCAAATCCCTCACAGGTCGCGTAAAGTGCATGTGTTTCTTGTAAATATAACATTTTGGCTTTGTGTCTGTCTAAATACAGATGTATTTTATGCCTCTTAGTTGGATTCCCAAGGCCACATATGTTCCAGCTAAGACACATCACGTCACCCATCCCAGCAACAACAATAATAGTTCGTCCCCACCCATGTCTCTTCTCGCTTCCGCCCCCAATTCCAGTCTTCCTGTAGAGTCTGCAACAACGCCAGCCATTGGCCCAATGCTTGCCATGTGCAATTTTTCCCCCCTAACTTCCCAATCCCACCCTCCACCCACATCTCCCGTTGAACTTGGGAGATGAAACCCCTCCCGTAACATACCCAACAAAAAGGAAAAAGTCCAAAACCCCAAACCATCAGTGCAACCTTGCATGGGGGGCTGGCGCGCTAAGCAACACGGGCGCGTCCCAAACTTAAACACATAGAAAAAAGGATATATGCTCACAACCTTCTTCCAAGTCAACATTCACCCAGGGGGGTGTCACTTTGCCATTGGTCATGTTGCCATGGTAGAGGGAGGCCTCCACCCCCAGGTAAGTTAGATGGTAAATGAAATGATGACCAGGGATCACAAGGTGATCGGTGCGGAGAGTCCCCTCGAGGTATGTAAGTATCCAAAGTATTAGGCCACAGCACAAGTACATTCTTTGGCCGTCACGCATAGGGTCAAGGTGCCGATAGGATTGCGTCCAGGAATTTCATAGCCTCCCCTGGTAGCGTGAAGAAATAGGTCTTGTCATTCCATTCCACACAGAGCTTAGCAGGGTATAGAATAGCGTATTTCAAGTGCCCATAGTGAAGCTGTTTTTTAACCACCAGAAAGGATTTTCTTCCCTGCTGTACAGTCACTGAGAAATCGGGTATAGGTGGATCCTGTTTGATCCCAGCATTAGGTCTCCTTGTTCGCGGGCCACCCGTAGAATGGCATCTCGGTCCCAGTAGTTGAGAATACGAGCAATGATTGGGTGTGGAGGTGCGCCAGGTTTAGGCTTGGGTGCTAGGGATCTGTGGGTGCATTCAATAGCGAATTGCGGTGATAGAGTGGGGTTGCCTAAAAGCGACAGCAGAGTGTCAGTAAACCGTTGCTCCAGGGAGGATTCGGTGTTGCTCTCTGGGATCGCTCTAATGCAGATATTGTTTGGCAGGATCTTGACTCTAGATCATCATTCTTCTTCTCTACCTGTAGCACCCGCTTGGAGAGTGTAGTTAGTTCAGCTCAGAGGTTGGACATGTCATCTTCCATTGTGCCTACCCTTGTCTCAGCTTCGTCCAGTCGCTGGTCCGTTCTGTCTGTGCGCGACTTAGTGGAATTGATGGTGCTGGTCATATCGTCGAGTTTGCTATGTACCTTAGCAAACCCTTCCTGCTTGCAAGCCATCATGTGCTGTGTTTCAGTGGGCTTGACGGGAGGGTTCTTGCTCCATGGCGGCGGCTGTCTCTGCAGTCGCAGATAGTTTCGGTGTAGTCTTAGTGTACTGATTCATGGCGTGTTGAGTTTTGGCGCTCCCTTTTGTCATCCTTCTAAGGTGAACTGTGGACCCCGGTTAGTAAGTGAGCGTTCCTTCAGTGTGGCGTACGCTTCTGTGAGAATCATAGAGTTTCCGATGTATCACCCGGAGGGGAGAAGGATTGGAGCATATGTGTGTAGACAGTCAGTTATTTGGGGATTCACACATTTGTTTCAACGTGTAGGCTGGGGCGCCCACTCAAGGCACGCATGGTCTGTCTGGCAGTAGGTGGAATGGTGCAGGCCAGTTTCAGTTCCCCAGCATCCACAAGTGGTGTCAGTGCTGTACACAAGGCCGCCATGTGGGCCTTCTCAGGCAAGATTGCGGGCGGCAGATACTGTTGTTATACAAGAAGAAGTGTTGCAGTAGTCAACTTCGAATAAGTCGGTCCAGGCAAGGATGGATTGGGTGCCCAGGATCGGCCTCCCCTAGTTTCACAGTCGGCAGCCCGGTCAGTAAGTGTGGAGCGGGCACACGGCACACAGGCAAGCCGGCCCGCCCCTCCCCTCCATTGGTATTATCATGCATGGGGTCTGGTCTGCAGAGGATCTTCCTGCGCCGTGTATTTGAGGCGGCTTACCGTCACCGTGGATGCCGGTGCATGGTGCGAGCCGCTCCACTAGCGGTCCGATGTGCCCAAGGGGGGGGCCGCTCCTCTTTCTCCTCACCTCCGTTCAGGAACAGCGGCTGATGTGCCACCACGGCCTGCTGGCTAAGTGCAGCAGCGAGGTTGCGTGGGGTTGTGGTCAGAGCTGTGCCCAGCTTGCTCATGGCTTTCCTCACCGCGGGGAACGAGACATCCCGCTTCTTAGCTTGCTGGTCACGATTCAGGATTGAGGTGCGGCCAAAACATGGACAAGAGTGTCCGGATCCAGTGGGCTGTTATGAACGCTGTGGCCGGTATCTGTAGAAGGTGTTGTGCGTCTGGTGATGTAGCCCGATGCGGGAGCTCTAAACACGAGCCCCCAGCTTGATTGCCGCACAACAGCGCCCCTTCTAGTTGTTTCTTTAAAATCTTTCAGCAACCATGCATATTCTGGCTCATCATTGGTGTTCGTAAGGTGGTTATCAAGAGCTTTGGTTATTGTTATTACATCCTTGGCCTTTAATCTTAGCCTGCTTCTTCCTTGTAGTACTTGCAACGGGACTCCTATCCTTCCTCCTTCTAGCATCACTTGGTCATCACATATTATTTAGAGTAGGTTATATTCACTCGTAGGCATCTGTGTTTGAAGCACTCAATTAGATGGACAAAATTAGTTGAGACAAATGCATAGTATAGGCATGCTCTAGCTGTTCCTCTCGACCAGGTCGTCTTGCCTGGGATGTCTCCCTTAGTTTGTGTGTTCAACAAGTGGAGATCACGCACCAGCATTTCTTCAAGCCATTTGTAAGGTTGATTGTGTAGGTTATTCTTAGTTATGATGTGACTGTGTTCATCCACCAGTTTCATGTTGAGAGCTCCACATAAAAGAACATGTATGTTTTGGCGGGTTACTAGTATATCCTCTAATATGCCTGTTATTGTACTGACAAAAAGCCCCTGGTCACACATATTCACGTTGCATTATAGGTTAAATAAAGCAATCCTCACTTTGTCCGTCCCACCCTCCCTTTGTTTTTTCTACTATCACTACTGTGACTACAGGACTGTGAATGTCGGCATGCCCGCACCTGTGCGGAACCTGAAGACTAGCATAGGCCATACTTGGAGTTGTGGACTTTGGCCTGCGTCGCATCTAGATCGGATTGATTGAGGGACGGCATGCCCGCGCCTGGATGAGACCTGAATGTTGGCATGTGCCGCACTTGGAGTTGGAAACACCGGCCTGCGTGGCGTCTGAATTGAGTTGTGAGTGTTGGCATGCCCACGCTTAGACAGATTTCTAAACACTTGCCTGCGCTGCAACTAGATGGTACTGTGAATGTTGGCATGCCCACACCTAGATGGAGTCCTAGACTTAGGCCTGCGCCACATCTAGATGGGATTGTGAAGGCCAACAAGGGCCTCACGTAGACAAAACTGAATGTTAACATGCTAAAGGTCAAGTAACCCACTAACCAACATAAGCTCGAACTCTGCTTACTTATCTCACTCAAAAAACTCACACAACCATCTCTCGCACAACAAGCCGCACGCACTTCACAACACTGCAACAACACATAAGGCGGAGCAACAGCACACGCGGACTGACAGCGATCCAATACCCGCACCAAAGCTCAGCACCCGGTGTACACCGAGTTGAAGCTGCCAACAGAACACCACTCCTCTCACTATCCTACTCCCTCTTCACCTTACTAACCCATGCCACCTTATCGTTTACAGATCCGCCAGAGCGCCTGAGGACCAATTCCGTTGGTGACAGTGCGCGGTACAAATACCTTTAACATTTAACATTTAACTACTTTACTGAAGAGGTTGGGGTTTGTGATCTCCTTCACAGTTAGCCCTACACCCCTCTTCACAATTGTCAGTAGACCTGAATATGGTCTACCAGATGTTCCTTTTTTAGCACAGTTTAAGTAAGAATCATAGCCTTCATTACAGGGCTTTGTTCAAAGCCAAGTCTATTGGCGATGCAGTATATCATACTTCTGGTGGCTTAATTCCTCGTTAAATTATTGGGTGAATCCCCGAGAATTCCAACATCCAATTCTGAGGAACGATCCATTTTCTTGATCCTGGCTTTAATAGTTGTTATCAGCAGTCGACACCCCCGGTAACCATGACCAGTCATTTTCGTTAGGTTCTGTAATATCATGTTTAAGCGCAGCTGGAGTTATCACTGTCGCTCCTCTTGTGCATTTCACTCATATCTTCAAAGACGAATAACTTTGAGACTTATTCTGTGAGTCATCACTGTTTTTTGCAATGCCTTCCTGTGGGTCCTTCCATGATTTCAGAGGTCTTTTATCAAGCCTCCTCTTGGTTTGAGTTGAATGATCCAATAGCTCAAAGCCCAGGGGCAATAAATCTGCGACCGCCTCGAAGAGGGCAGTCTTTATTAGGGCAGAGGTCACATGTAAGATGACCCAGTCCATTCTTTTTTCATTCATGAATTGGACCACCCTGATAACTTCTGTTGTAATATATCTCAGTTTCGTACTGTGATGTAAAAGCTTTATCATATTTCTGTGATTCAAGATCAGATTACCCTTTGCTCGTAGAATTTCTTTCTACCTTGATGAAATTGTCTTTCTCGCAAGCTGGGACAGATATGTTAGTGATTTTATTCCAAGTCCTTTCTGTTTGGCTTGTACTTCTCGGTCGCTCCTTCGAGTTCTTCCTAGGTTTTTGGTCCTGAACAAGCCTTTTCTGCTTAAGTGTTAAAAATCTAGCATTTCGACCTGTCTCAATCAGCCAAAGTGTTACATCCTCCCCATGATTCGCTAGTGGGAGATCGTTTTCACTCCCTGTATGGCGGAGTACACTGCTGAACATCCTCAACTCTGCATCTCCATCAGGTTCCAGCTCTTGTTCTTCTTCATAAATTATTATATCATCAAGAAGGGCAGCGATTTCTTCGCAAATTATCATTTCAACAGCTGAGTTGGTAATTTTGGCATTGTTTTTCACTTTATCCGCTTGTGTGTTATGGTCTTGCATGCTTCCTTCTTTCACCAATGATTCCTCTAAGGTCTGGCTGGCAGTCGTCCGGCATATCTTTCCTTGCTGAATTTCCTCTGTTCTGTCTTTAGGTCGTGTTCTTAAGTTTCTTAGAAAGACTTGTGATTCATTAGATTTTATTCTTTGTATAGATGCTTGATTCTTAGGTTTCTTTTGTCTTTGTTGGGTAAGTTTGATTTGGGGTGTAGGGACAGGAGCGATCAACTTTTTTTCAAATTTGACAAAAGGTTTTAGGTGGGCTATTTCTGTGAGCCCTGTCTTGGATTCATCAGGACTGGTCCTCGTCATCTGAGGGGAGGTCTTCTGACCTCTCGGGGCTATCTGCAGTGCATTATGCCCCTCCCTCTGACCTTTTATCTATGTCTACCTCATCAACTGCTCCCATTTCATTCACAAGGTCAGATTCAATCTGAAGTATGGTCGCCTCCCTTTCACAGTTAGGGCTGGTATTGTTTGTTAAGAGAGTTCTTTTAATGGAGTCACCTCGTGACTTTGTGTTTTTGATGGTGTTCCATCCCGTGGAGGCTGTTCAATGGTGTTGTTTTTTCTTTTCATGAACTCGTTTGTCGTCTGGTTGGTAAATTGATGATTTATCCATTTACAGTCTTCTAACAGGGCTGTCATCAGAGTGCTTTTATCACACTCTTCGTGTATTGCCAAATCACATAGTCTGTTTTGCCACATTATAGATGTTTCAGTCTCCTTGTCTAATCTGTCTTGCACCCACTAATGCTCAGCCGCAGACAAACATGCCACAACCAGTTATATATATATTTTCCTTTTTTTAAATGTTCCGTCCCTCCTTGGGATTCTAGAACGTGGTAAACATAATTGTGCAGTTTAGTCCAAAACTATAACACTTCTTTCCCCAAAGTCCATGTGCTCCTGTCCCATGCAACCAAATTGCAGATTCTATGTCCAGACCGAGGAGAGCATTATGCTTCACTTTCTTTATTGCTTACTCTTCAGCAGCCTTTTAAATTGAAACTTTTTCCTTTTTTCTAAATAGAAAAAAATCTCAAGAAATAAAACCACCACTAAGGGACTAGAAAACCCCATGTGTTCTGTAGTCCTGTTCAATTTAACAGTCCACCAATCCTGGCTGAGCTTCCCCTATGAGCCACATTCTGCCTGCGTCCTTTCCTCTTTCTTTTGCTGCTCATCCTGCAGATGAGTATTCATTTTCTGTGTGGTGTGTGAAAACAATTTATGAGATATTTTGGGCCTGAGGCCGTAAGCGAGTGCTTTTATACAATTCTACAAGTTGTTGCGGACACGATATGCGTAGCGTGTCGTTTGAGTGTTAATTGCAGAGCGCTAGCAGTTTATGTGCAGGGCTTGTGTAAGATCGCAGAACGGTAACCAGAGCCGTCCGCGAACTGGCTTACATTGGGCACCGGTTCCGCATTCCTCATAATTTCATAATTATCACCCTGAGCTGAGGTTCGTGCCGAGCATGGGGTGCTAGGACCGCGACGAGCACGGAGGGCGGAGCTTGCCCTCTGGTGACGAGTGCTGGCACGCTTACTCGTAGCTTCGGCAGCACGTCGCTATGCTCGTGATCCCATAGCAGCAGATTAGGCAAAGGCTCCAGTTTCTCCTGTTCGCATTGAGGCTGTACTAATAGCGGTGAAATTAGGAGAAAGGTAGCTCAATCTACACGCTCGCAATGGGGTAGCTATTTACAGCAAGTGCAGATTGTCCCAGGAGACTCTCCAGTGATTTATTGTGGCAGCTTGATACGTTCAGGCAGAGGCACATCGTTTTCAGACCAGCCCATGGAGCCTCTCAGTTCCTCCCCAGAGTGGAGTGAGGAGGAGATAGCGGAGGACATCCTTGATGCTGATAGGGATTTATCCCTCACCTTTAAAAAGGTTTTAGGGGATTCCTTAGTTTTGGCGGTCTCCCAAGGGGTCAAGCCCGTATAGGACCGCTTGGAGGTGTTAGAGACCCTATTGTCTAGCAAAGGGGCTGGAGTGCCAAAAAAGGCAGACAGGAAGTGTATGGTGAGCAGTCCTGGTCAGGGGACGTCTGCAGTACACCCCAAGAGAGGGGTTGAAAGCAAGGGGAGTACTAAGGCCCAGAAGAGGTATCCCTCTTCTACTCCCCCGGGCCAATTGGAAGGGCGGAATTTGAAGCCCCATGAGGTAGCCAATGCTATTGATGAACTAAAAAGCGCATTTATGTTGAAGTCGGCAGTGCCAAACCTCCTACCCTCTGCCCCAGGAGTGAAAAAGATAGGGGAGGATGACGGCGATGTCTCGCCTGATGATGACGAGGTGGAAGATGATGAAGTGTACAAAGAGGCAGGAGACTACCCAGTAAAGCACCCCAGCGAGCAGGTTCAATACAAAGATCTACAGACTGCAGCCTTGAATTAACGGAATAAAATTGATGACATGTTTGATCCCGAAGCGTATAGGTACCCCAAATCCACAAACAAGCTGCCCTCTCCTAAAGTGGCCTTCTATATGGCCCCACGTATTAGAAAGCCACTGGAAAAGGAAGTGACATATCGTATGAGGGCAGAGTGTATGAGGCCAGAGCTTCCCGGTAAGGTCACATTTGACAAAAGGCTACCAGAGACGTAAGCAAATGGGTAGACTGGGCCTGGAAGGGCAGTCAGGTTAAGCTGCTGGATTTAGCCGGGCCCATTGCTATAATAATGCATCTGGCAGAGAGGTCCAAAAACACTGGGAAGCCCGTGGATGCACAGACCCTAGCCCGTTGGGCTCAGAGGGCAGTATGCCGCCTCAGCAATACCAACTGCGCAATCTCCTCTGAAAGGAGGAGAGGTTTGCTTGTAAAGATAGATAGTAAACTGGGTGACCTGGCGACATATGAAGCTTGTAAAGGAGCACAAGGAATGCTCTTCGGAGATGCCTTTCCGAAGGAGATGACGAGGTTCGTCGGTACATATACAGCTTTATAAAAAGCACAGTCATCCATAAGAACAATATTTCCTGGGAGAGTTTGTGCCAGGACCGGTTGGCATAGAAGCCGCTTGACCGGTCGTTTGAACATCCTCAGTATCCTTGGCCTGAAGCCCAGGGACCATACCTCTCCAGCCCTAAAATCTCTCCAGCCCTAAAATCTCTCCACTGGCTCCCGGTTGCTGCGAGGATCAAATTCAAATCCTGCCTCATCATCCACAAGGCTGCCTGGGACCAGGGACACGCTATCTATGACTTGCTCTCACCAAATACTTTGCTTCTAGGTCTTTACGTACCTCCGGCTCCAACTCTCTGTGTGTCAAGCGCTTCTCTAAGCAGCGAGCTGGAGGCCGATCTCTTTCCTCTGCTGACTTCCTCTGCAACAGCCTCCCCCACCCTCTCGGTCTTGAGCCGGATCTCCTCAAATTCCGAAAGCACCTCAAGACTTTCCTCCTTCTCCCTCCCGTGCTAAACCCCTCAGTCTCTGAGATTGGTGGCCTTGGCCCTTATATGTCCTTCTGGGTCCTGGCCTTCCTCCCTCCTAATCGCCTTCATCCCCTTCTACTCCCAGCACTTGCCCTTGGGCACCCACTGGCCTGTATTCCCTCACAGGACTGCACTTATTGTATCGGCAGACAACCACTCTTTACTATGTGACCTCTGCCTAGCACTTTTTCCCGGGCAACATACTCCCTGGCACATCCCCCTCTGCAGAATTTCCTTCCTAGCACTTACCCTCTCCCCCCACACCCTCCCCTGTCCCTTCTCTCTTTCTCTCTCTGCACTCGCATGATACAAATGCTCACAAGGCCTAGTAGGACCACCTCTATCCTGTACATTATTGCATTCTATTGCTTTTGTCGCACGTTCCCTCCCCTGCCCTGTGGGCGCTTAATATCTTGCTGTATAAAGCACAATATCTTGCTGTATAAGCGCCTTACAAATGCACAATAAAATAAACATGCAGTGAAGGCCTCAGGGGCCCCGGGCCCAATACTGGGAGTAGAGGCAGCAAGATGCCTTCTTCCCCACCAGGAGTCGGCACTCCCGAGGTTGCACTCGCAGAGGACAAAGTTCCTACAGGCAGCACAGTGCCTCAGGCGGTAAGTACGCATTGTGGCCATGGTCCTGTTGTAGGGGTTAGGACAAGGTTATTTGTGAAGAAATGGCAGGAATTATCAAGCGACTCTTGGGTCTTGCAGGCAGTGTCAGTCCTACTGTTAGAATTCACAGGCACCCCCAAGCAGTAGAGAGAACCACAGACCATTCAGTTGGCGCATGACGAACCAAAGTTGTTACAATCAGAGCTGTTCAGTTTATGGGGAAAGGACGCTAGAGAGCACAGTACGATGGACGGGCTGGCTTTTTCAGCAAGGTGTTTCTCGTACACAGGAAAGGGAAGTCGAGGCCAGTGATCAATTTGAAGCAGCTCAACGGGTGACTGGTTTACAGGCACTTCAAGATGGAGGGATTCACCTCCTTCGGCACTTACTCCAGCAGGGAGGCTGGTTAGCAAGGCTATATCTGAAGGATGCCTCGCTTACTACCCCTATAGCAGTGGAGCATCAAAGGTATCTTCGATTCCGGTGTAACAGGGAGAGCTGGCAGTTCAAATTCCTCCCCTTCGGCCTGGCCTCAGCGCCGTGGGCATTCATGAAGGTGGTGAGGCTGGTAGCAGCAATGATCAGGGACAGAGGAGTACAGATTATAGTGTACCTAGATGACATCTAGCGCGGGACAAGGTAGTGTTGCAGGAACAGGTGCAATGGGTGAGTGCGCTAATCACTTCACTAGGGTTTCTGATCAATCTGGACAAGCTGGATCTGGAGCCCAATCAGCGGTTGGAGTTTCTAGGATTTATAATTGACACAAGGAAGGCTACTCTGGAACTGCTGCCTCAGAAGATGAGGGCAATCAGGAAAGATTTGAGGTAGGTGCTCAGGGAGAAGAGTATTTTGCTTCAGAATCTAGCCAGAGTAGTGGGGCTGCTGGCGTCATCCATTCAAGCGAATTAATTTTTTTCCCCCAGGCTTTTGCATTACTGGCCTTTACAAAGGTTGACCCCTCCTGGATGTCGTAGGTTATCATCAGTTACTGCCCCTGGGCGAGGAAGCGAAGGCAAAGTTAACATGGTGGTTGCAGAACATGAAGACATGGAACAGGCGCGCCATTTTTGGCGACGTCCCAGACTTGACGATACAGTCTGACTTGAGCAGAGCCGGTTGGGGAGCCAGATGCGAACAGTTAAGAGACAGGCAGCAAATGGTCCGAGGAAGAGTTGAAGCTCCACATAAATTGTCTGGAGCTGTTGGTAGACGTGCTTCCGGTGAGGACGTTTGCCAGAGACAGTCAGTTGCTGCGTGCTGCTGAAAATGGACAACATCTCAGCAGTTCGGTATATCAATCAGCTAGGAGGTACAAAGTCCAGGATGCTAGCCGAATTGGCGAAAGATTTTGTAATCACTGTCTTGAGAAGAAGATGGTAGTATCAGTAGAGTACTTCCCAGGGGAACAGAACGTGGTGGCAGACTAGAATTCACACTACCTCGTAGACTCGGGCGACTGGAGGTTGCACCCAGTAGTGTTTGCAAGATTACGGGAGATCTGGGTACCTGTGGACATCAATCTTTTTCCAGGTTGAATGCTCAGACTCCCAGGTATTTCAATTGGAGGCTGGACCCGAGAGACCTAGAGACAGACGCATTCCTCCACAGTTGGGCAGTGCCGGTCAAGTGGCACAGCGAGTAGAGCGCTCGCTTTGACACCCGTGCAGAGCCTGCTAACGCAGGTTCGAATCCCGGCGGGGCCAAACTCAGCCTTTCATCCTTCCGAGGTCGATAAATGAGCACCACACACCGTGGGTAATAATAAGCAGCGCTCAGATACCTGAGGGTTTGTAGCGCTATATAAATGCCAAATTATTATTATTTTATTATGTCAGTCCATTACGCATCTCCCCCATTCATTATTTTGACAAGAGTGCTAGCAAAGGTTCTCAGGGAAGGAGCAGAATTAGTAGTGGTGGTGGTGGCGCTATGGAAGTCGCAGGCGTGGTTTCCAGTACTGATGGAACTTTCCTGTGAACTCCTTTCGAGTCTCACTGCTGAATTAATTAAAGATTTGTGGGCACCCTCCACACTTAGGAGCTATGGCGCCACATGGGACAAATGTGAACGCTGGTGCGGTCATCCGAGTGTTCATTCCGTTTCTGCACCTCATTTTCTTGGTGCGTCTGTCCCAAGATGGCTGGGCGTTATGGACCATAGGAGTGTATAGATCAGCTGTTTCTGCTGGGTACGAGAAAGAAGACGGCCTGCAAGTCAGTGAACACCCAGCTGTGGTACGCTTGCTTCGGGGAGTGAAGCTGTACAAGATACCTGTAGCAAAATATTCAGTGCAGTGGGATGTATATGCGGTTTTTCGGCTGTTTTTGGGTTGGCCCGGAGAACAAGCAGTTGTCAGTGGCCAAGTTGTCAGGGAAATTAGCAATGCTGCTTTGTTTAGTGTCCTGCAGGAGGGTGTCCAACGGTCGAAGAGTGGGTCCAAAGTAATTTCCTATCCCTATTTTCCCAGTAACCCCAAACTCTGCTTGGCTCAGTGCATTGAAGATTATGAAAAGGCGACAGAAGCTGTAAGACCACTAGGAGTGCACCAGTTGTTAATAGCGCTCAGGAAACCTTTCCACGCAGGAAACCTTTCCACGCAATAGCTTCCACCATGGTAGCCAAATGGGTCAGAGGAGTGGTGGAGTTAACAGGGATTGACATGGGCTATTCGGGGCACATTTAGCTAGAGGCGCAATGGCCTCTAATGTATTCGCAAGTGGAGTGTCTTTACAGGATATATTGAAGTGAGCTAACTGGTCTTCCATTGCGACATTTAAGACGTCTACTTTAAGCCAGTCTCTGCAGTAGCTGCAGCAGTGTTAGGCAGCTTTGAACAAGCATAATGCTTGCCTCCAGTCTTGACATAGAAGCAAGATTACCCATGCTTACAGCTCAGGGAGTCTTGATTCTATTAAAGACACAGAGGTGAGCATTATCCCACCCAGGCAGGATGTGGCTCATAGGGGAAGCTCAGCCAGGATTGGTAGACTGTTAAGTTTGACAGGACTAAAGAACACAATGGACTCATGGGGGCTTGTAGTCCCTCAGTGGTTGTTTTGTTTTTTGAGAGTTTTCTGGAAAGGAAAAATTTTACATTTAAAAGGCTGCTGAAGAGTAAGCAATAAAGAAAGTGAAGCATAATGCTCGCCTCCCTGTCTTTAATAGAATCCAGACTCCCTGAGCTGTAAGCCTGGGTAATCTTCATTCTCCTAGTGTCAACACAGCTGAGAGCACCTCAAGCTAAACATGAAACACAATCCTACAGGAAACTAGTCATTGTTGCCAGCTGCAAAAGTGAAACCTGAATATTTATTTCTGCTCTCCCTTTGAGAAATAAATAAACCATCCAGACCTGTCTAAGAGTGCAGCAGAAACCCTTCCTAGCAAGCTGAGCCTTTCCACAATTCAGAAGCAGTGCGTAGCGTAACAGTCCTCACGCTCCATTAGTCAGCTGGACACCTCGAGGGCGGAGCTCTTCAAATAACATTACGTCAAAAACAGCTGCTGCTGCTCGCAAGTAAACTAATTTTACTGTGTGCACTGTGCAGACTTGGGGACTCCTAAATAAATGTCCTGTCTTGCGGTCACGTGTCTTTTAAAGAAAGCGTTGCCCTAGCGACGCCTCGATGCTACAGCCGCAGTGTTTCACGAGCAGGCAACGGGAGCACCACAGTTCCCCGTGTCCAACACGGTAAGCTTGTCTCAACGCTTATATTTTGTTTCCGATACACGGATTTCACCCGCTTACCAACACATATGCTTTCTGATTACAGCCATACTGCTGAAGGATGTTCTTCTGCGCTGATTTTACATCAGGCAGTTTTGAATTCTAAATAGCTGACAACGCCACACACAGCACACGCATTTTGCTATTTCAGGTAAAACATTTTCTTTTCTTTCCTTACCTCACTGTCCATAACTCATATCGTATAGAGTCTCATCATTTTCTATTTTCTTTTTCTCAAATTTGCTTCCTCATCTTTACCATCCACTACTGTTACTTCAACCAAATGGTATGTTCTTTACATTCTCATATATATATATGACACTGACATGTGTTAATGTGTTTTGTCACATGATGATGGTTAACTTTATTTGATGATTTAGTATACATTATTTATAGACCTGCCCTGATGAAGGAAATGTTATTCCGAAAGGCATTGGCAATTTTTTGGTCTGATTGAAAAATTTGATGTGGCAATTTCTTCCTCACTAAGAGTGTATTAGTGACTTATCGCATAAGAGATTCCTTTCTTTGATAAAATGATGTTGAAACACAACTGAACCAGAACGTTGTCATTCTTCAATCAACAACATATATTTTTTACTAACTAATTGAACTTGAAATTTTTTTTTGTCTACTTATAAACCCGGATTGGGTTCCTGTGAGAGCGGCTGTGTGACCTCGTATCTCACTTGGTCTTCTTCTGCTGCACATGACTCCCAAATAAATACCATGCAATCCCTCTCCCTCAGTTTCCAAATGCTGAGTGCTGTACTCCCATTACCTAGAGCACTTTTCCCCCCATGCTGTGCTCATCCATCAACTGTAGTTCTACTCCATCAAGCCCCTACCAAGAAGGAAGTAGCAGTTTGCTTATACAATACGCTAGGTGAATATCCACTTCAATGTGTACTTATGTAATACGCTGCTTGTTTCTGCTTACAGTGCTGTTAGGCAGAAACCTGTGCAGTTCCCTTTGGGAACACTGCAAAAGATTTAGGACTACAGGTGTTAGCAGTAAACCCACTTGGTAGCAGTCTGTACCACCCAGATTTACCTGGTAGCTGTGGCTGAGCAGTCAGACTTCCCTCAAGAAGAGTTAGGCAGTATGCAAAGTATACACAATAGGCACTCAGATACAATAACACAAGCAAACACTGACCAGAGCTTTGGTATGAAAGTATATAATTATTTATTTAAAAACACACTGATTGAAACACTCCAGCACTCTTATTGTAAAACACTCTAAACACAGTGGCCCTCATTACGACCCTGGCGGAAAGTGACTGACCGGACCGCCACAGCGTAAATAGCGTTTCCGCCATTGCACGAAGGAGCAAAGTGCGGCCCATTCCGACCCATCGGGCACGAGCACCACGGCATGGCGGAAGTGCAAAGTCCGCGATGGCGGAAATGACCCCAAAACGGCCCACACCGCCGCCGTACGGCGCCCTAGGTGCAATACCGCCACCCATCTTAGCGGACACCGCAGTGAGCGCCAACCGGATAGTACGGTGACCGTAAATATACGGAAACGGAAGTAAAAACATGGGCCCGGAACGGGAAACATCCCGCCGTACACCTATAAAACCACAAAATCCACACAACCACTAAAAACACTACCCTGAAACACACCCCAACCCGTCATCCACCCTAGCGAAACCAAGAAAAATGGGAAAAGTAGCGAAGAAAGCGTGCGACCGCAAGCGGCAGGTCCACTTCTCCCGTGAGGAACTCACCGTGCTAACAGAGACCCTCCAGGAGAATGCTGCCGTCGTCTTCTCCACGCAAATGACCAGGACGGCACTTGCGAACAAGAAGGCCATATGGGCTCTGGTGGCACAGCGGGTAAGTGCGGTGGGGACCGCACCCCGCAACCCACAGCAATGCAGAAAGCGATGGGACGACCTGCGGATACGCGTCCGTGGCATACTTTCTGCCAACCGCAACATTGCCACAGCCACCGGGGGAGGTCCTGAATCACCCATCAAGTTGACCCCCTGGGAAGAAATCTGTGCCTCCACCATTGGAATGGAGAGCATAGAGGGAGTCGGAGGGATGGAGAAAGGAGTGCAGACATCCGAAGAATCAGGTAGGTGGCCCAAATAAAACAATGCTAAATCCACAATTTCCAATCATGTGAAGTACCATGTGTCCCCATAGTGCAACAGAAACACATGTCCAGGAGAACGTCCACACACATTGGCCTGATAGCGCACTTTAAAACTCACAATAAATACATAAATAATTAAAAACCCCTAAAACACCCACTACACGTGCAGCAGGCACACCCTAACTGCAGGCTGCCAAACAACTGCACCCTCACTCCACACACAAATGAAAGCACCTCCAAGGCCCCGACCCAAATCACCCTCAGGTACCACCCCAATGCATGTGATACAATGCCATTCCAATTCCCACAGACCCATTAATAACCCTCGCCCTCCTTTACTCCACCACAGGGTCCGATCCAAACGACGAGCATCAGGACACCCCTACCAGCACACCTGCAAAGAGGGCCAAGACCAACGGCCAAAGACCCTCCACCTCAGCTGCACGGATCAAGACACGGCAGCAGCACAAATCAGGTGGCAGCACAGAGGAGGGAACATCAACAGGCACCCCAGCAGCCAGCATGCCCACAACACCACCACCACAGGTCCCCCCAATGGATGCCACAGAAGGCACTGCCTCTGGTGGCAGCAGCACCATAGGTGACACCCCATTGATGGCAGCATGCTCCGACACAGAAAACGGGGATGTTGAAGTCAGATCCATCCATGACCTGTCCCAATCCCCCTGTCTGTCCCATCCCGTACACCATGAGGATACCACGCAGGGGCACCCACAAGACGACGACTGGCCATCCCCCACAAGCCCTGTGGCAAGGCAACATGAGGTCACCAGCCCCTCTGTGACACCACCGCAAATGGCCATGGCACAGCAGAGGCAACAGTCCCTCGACCAGTTAATCGTGCAACAGCAGCAACTGGCCACGCTCCTCAAGGACCATGCCGATGAATGTGGGGGCACTAAGGCAGACATAGAAACATCAACGGAGACACTTAGGGCAGAAATGGAGAGAAGTACAGAGACACTAAGGGCACAAATGGAGAGTAGCACCGAGAGCCTGAGAGTACAAATGGAGAGTAGCACCGAGAGCCTGAGAGTACAAATGGAGAGTAGCACCGAGAGCCTGAGAGTACAAATGGAGAGAAGCACCGAGAGCCTGAGGGGGGAACTGCATGCGACGTCCAAAGACGTATGTGCCGAACTTGCCGCAGTGCGCCGTGTGCTCACTGAGCTCTCACAAACCCTTAGGGACATGCATGGACGTGAGCAGGCAGAGACATCATCCGTTGCAAGTTCCGTCCAGGGCAGCCCCCAACGTAGATCTGGGAGGAACCTGCGCTCCACAGGCAGGGGTGCCCCTGATACCCGCAGAGGGGGCTTGCAATAGCGACTGCCCACTGACAATGAGCATCTTTGGACACTGGTGTTCGGGGGGGAGGTAGGAGGGTGGAGGGGGTGTTTTGGGCTCACTTGGGTGGCGGGTCGATAGGGTGTTCAACATGATATCACATATGCCATAAACAATGCACGATCAACCAATGAGATGTGTGGACAATGATCTTTGTGTACTAGGCCATCATAGGCGTACAGTCCTTATTGTGCATGTACCAGACACACACAGTGCCACGAGTACCGTGTCCATGTATCAGCCACCAGGCGTGAGTGCTAGAAGCATGCATCAATGAGATGCTGACGAATGTCACGGCCCTCCGGTGCCTCGCAGACTCCTTGAGGTGCTGCCACATCCCCACCCTCATCATGACCATCTTCAGGTGCTTGCAGTTCTGCGTCAGGGGGCATGGGCACATTTCTACGTACGCACATGTTGTGGAGCATGACACATGCCATGACCATCTTTGCAACCTTCTCATGGCGGTACAGGAGTGCCCCGCCAGACCTGCTGAGGCAGAGGAAACGAGTCTTCAGTAGGCCGAATGCCTGTTCAATGACTACACGGGTACGTGAGTGGGCATGGTTGTAGTCCTCCTCATGCTGGTCCCGTGGGTTCCGGACTGGTGTGAGGAGCCATCTCTTCAGTGGATATCCAGCATCACCTGTATGTGGACGATAAACGTATGATGTGGAATGCCATTGCTACGTACGCACACACCCCCCCCCCCCCCCTTCCTGCCAGGTCATTGCCGAATCACATACCCCACATCATCATGCATGAAATGAGACTCACCGAGTAGCCAGGATCTGTTCCCTGCGTGTCGCTCCATGTAGCGTGGTATTGTAGAGTTCCTCAAGACCATAGAATCATGGGTTGATCCAGGGAATCGGGCACAACAATGTGTAATGATCCTGTTGGAGTCACACACCATTTGTACATTCAGGGAATGAAATTGTTTTCGGTTGCGGTACTGGGCCTCCATGGCATGTGGGACGACTAATTCCACATGGGTGCAGTCGATGGCACCAATGCAACCCGGTATGCCGGCAAGTGCATGGAATCCCACTTTTGTGTTGGTAATTTCCTGCTCCGAGCGTGGTAGAGAGATGTAGTCGTCTGCGTGCTGCAGGAGGGCATCGAGCACTTGCAATAGTGTCCGTGAGAACAGTGGCTGAGAAATGCCATGCAACTGTCCGACTGTGTGCTGGTAGGTGCCTGTGGCCTGGAAGTGGAGTACAGACACCACCTTCAGTAGGGGTGGGATGGCGGTTGGGCTATCTATCATGCTGACAAGGTCAGCCTGTGTCATGTCCACAATGGCGGCTATGGTGTCCCGGTCCAAACGGTAGAGGGTGTGGATCTGCTCAGCAGTGAGGTTGAACGGATGTGCTCGGAGGCGTGGGATTGCGGGCTGCCTGCGTGGTGGTAGTGGCTGTGCTGGCGGCCCTTGCTGGCCCTGCCTTGCCCTCCTCCTCCTCCTGCGTCTCCTCCGTGCGGCCGGTTGTAGTTGGTGTTCGTCTTCTTCTTGGAGTTGGAGTACTTGCAGTGCTATCAGGTCCCCCAGGGCCAACATCGCGAGTCCTGCCGGTGGCATTTCGGAGTGGGTGTGGTTGTGGGAGGAGACTGGGTGTGCAATTTATGTGTTTTCAGGCTGTATGGCCTCCACCTGTGGTGATTCATTCCACCTGTGCAAGCTGCTCTCCCCTTTGGCCGAGCACGTCCCGCACACAACGCTGCAATTCGAGTAATGGCATCTTGCTATTGCAATCATGTATTTGTACCCGATGGCCGTGTAACATTGGTTGATATGTACATTCGGCTATGGTCCCATTGTTTCACATACAATCTTTGCAGTCGCGAACAGACTTGTGAAGGGTCAGTGGAACGTAGTACTCGAGTAACGGTGGGCCCTCATGCATCACTGTACCGAGTTGCACCGACGGGCGGGGCGTCCCATTTGTGGGTGAAGGCAGTTGCCATTTTCACACACAGCCGCACTAGATGGATTAATTTGTGATTTCAAACGGCCACAGATGCCTTTTCGACGTGATGTTGCAAATGAGGAATTCGAAGGGCGGCGCTTTCGGTTTTCAGCTAGCGGCGAGGAGATGCCCACAGGTCTGACTGCAAATATAACGTTCTATTGTTCAATGTCCTTGAGACAGGGGCCATGGCGAGGATGCAATGATTGATATGAATAGTTTGGGATGCGCAATAGCGACGTGGGCAATGAGGCCGGACGTTCCCAAATACATGTTACTTCACAACACTGGAATTCCGGGCTGGGGCACTGTGGATTCTGCAGGCTGCATAACGCACAGACTCAATGGATATTTCTAATGTTATGTGAGTAAATATTCAGGCGTTTTTATACCGGGATGAGGGAATGATGAATGGATGCATGGGCAGATGATTTGATACAGAGTTTGCCATGTACAGGGCTTCTTGGAATCTGTCCGCCTCCCCTGCGCTATGTGATGCAGGGCTGCCATAGTGGGACCATCGTCTATCTGGCCTTGTTGAGCCCTCCCTGTCTCGACGCGCCTTCAGACACTTGTGTCCATGCACGTTAACATTCCCATCTGATGGATTCTGTTTTCACAGACGCATGCACAGGTACACTCGTTTGTGATGGTGTTTGCACCTCGATATAGATGGTTATGAGTCGCAAGTGGTTTTGGGGTGGTGATGATCCTTTGGAGTGGGCTAGCATGCATATGGCTGTGGATTTAGTGTGATCATTGAAGTGAGTTGTTCGAATGTAGTTCTGATGGCCATTCTGTTCTTTTTCTTTTCTTTTGGTTGACAGGTATCTCCTCCCCTTTTGCCACTGCCATCTGTATGCCACTCCTGCAGATGGATTTTACTCCCGACACCTGCTGCTTCGTGTTAATCAGTGGAGCAGCATTACGATCTTATGGGACGATCGCCAATGGGCCACATGCCCTTACGCAGTACTAGTGGCTCGGAGCAACATTTCGGCCTTTCAGCTGGACTAGTGCCTCCCCATTGGGACGGCCCTGCGGTTCTGTGCGCTTCCATGTTGCCTTTTCGTACGTGAATGTGGCTCTGTGTACCATGATGGAACAGGGCGTCACACAAGTAGTAGCTGGTCATTTCTTGCGGATGCAGCCCACAATGGTGAAATGTGTTTTGGAGTTCATGGCCTAATGGCTGTATGGGCTTGGTGATTTTGTTGTGCATTAAATTTCTATTCTGATATGGGCCGTGTAGCGTTCTTCTTTGCAAGTGATGTGGCATATTCCTATTTGGGGAGCGATGTATTGTGAGGAGATCTGCATTGGGTTCCAGCTTCGGAGTTTAGTTGCGTGGTACTGTGCTGGGCGCGTTTGCCTACGAAGCCCAGTGAGGTCAGGGATGGGGGCTGCCAATATGACTGTTTGAATGTTGTCATGCTCAGGGGCGGGGGATTGGGTTTTGTGTAACAGATGCCGGTCAGCCAGGTGGACTGGTGGAATGATGTGATTTTCGGAATATTGCTGGTCACAGGTGCCTGTGTTTGCGTGCGTTTCTTGGTGGGGGACTGTGGTCATGTCCATTGGGATGGCTTCTGTATTCGTGCCATCTGTGCCCTGCAGCTCCCATTGGCCCCTCTTGTGATTCTTTTGTTCGTTGGCATGCATGGGTGACTTGTACATTTCACTGGTTGCATTGTGACTTCATTGCACCTACGGGGAGTTGTACTTTGTGGGCAGGGAGCGGTGTACAGGCACTCAGTGGGGCCGTTTACGGTTGATTCGCGATGCCGTACTTCTCACCATGGCGGAATGGTACTTTCCGCTGTGCTTGATGGCGTTAGGTACATGTCCGCTAGGGTCGGAATTCGCGTACCGTTGCGCCATGGTGGTATTTACGGTTTGGCATGGCGCGCGCGCGCGTACTTGGTGCAGTTAGCGTTGGCGTTCACTACGGTGTCGCTAATGGCATCGTACTTTGCGGTGACGGGTCATAGTCGCACCGAGCGCTATTCGATGGCGGTATTGCATTTCCGCCATCGTTTTTCGATTTCCGCCAGGGTCGTAATGAGGGCCAGTTACTATTATAATATATACAACCCTTATTCCTTATCAGATAAGTCTTAGTTAACACCACTTATTTCCAGACAGAGGTGAGCGCTTAACTATAGATGGCACTCCAATAAGTTCATGAAGAAGGGAGGGAAAAAGACAGAATATGGAAAGATACACCACTCTAAGATTTAGGAACACTTTTAGCAAGGCAGAAGAGCAAAAGTCACTTGTGAGCCAAAGTCCATAGGCTGGGCCCACTCTTAGAGTAGAGCACAAATGCGCCCAAGATCACACAGTAACACTAGGCTTTGAAAGTCTTGCAGAGAGTTCGAAAAGAGTTTTAGAGAGGCTCAGAAAAGTTTAGCCAGGGTGTCCCAGGCTAACCAGGTTCGAAAGCCGGGGGCTAAATCTACCCCGTACAGTCGGTGGCAAGGGAAGCCAGGCGGAACACGGTACCTTAAGTGGGAAGGATCCTCCAGCGGTGGCAGTTGTTCCTGGCAGCGGGTGCAAGTCTCGGCGTCGTCCAGGGGAAGAGAAGATCTCGACTTGGAGGAAAGATGAAGGTCGTTGCACTGCCAGGGAAGAAACCAGCCGCGGAGTTTTCCGGTTAAAGGTATTACCCTTTATTTCGCGGTCGTGGTAAAACGTGGTATTCCAGGTGCCGGGGTGCTTGGCACAGGCAAGGCGGCCACGAGATGCGTTGGGAAGGCGAAAAGACAGTGAAACTGGTTATCCCCACCAGTCAAAGGAAGAAGACTCTCCGGCGGGAGATCTCCTCTTTCGTTGGGAAAAGTGGTGAGACGGTCCAGCAGGGCTCCACCGGTGGTGTCGTCGTGGCAGGTCGGCTCAGCTTCTCCCTCGTCGGATTCGTAGGTCCTGTGGCGACTTCTGAAGTTCCAGTCCCCAAAGCCCGGCTTTTATGCAGAAAACACCCATTCACTCAGCCTAGTTGTCACTCAAACATGCTAAGTGGTGAGCCGGCCGGCTCACCACTTGGGCCAATCAGGACGGAGTGCGACTTGAGTTGCCTAGGCAACTCAGTCCAGGGTGCCTAAATCCCCCTCCACCCCTCCTAAGTACCCCAGACAGAGTGGGACCACTTTGGAGGGCTTCTGTGGAGAAGCCCGCCAAAAAGTGGAACAAAGGGCTCGACTTGGGTTGGAGTCACAGAAGAGAACACAAATGCCATTTTAGAACCGAGTTTTGGCAAAAAATACCAACCGGAGAATTAATAATAATTAAATAAACTGGCGGTATGTTCGAGGCTATCGTAATTAAATAAATAACGATAGTAGCCTCGAACAATGGGAAAATCCCATAGAGAAATATTTGCGGTTGAATATAAAAAGTAGTATCCACTGCCACCAGCCAAAACTCGATCAGGGGGGACGGAGACGTGCCCCCTCGACTAACAGACCCCGGGGCTATCGAATTGCCCCAGCCAGTACGTCCACAATATGATGGTTTGTACTGGTTCTGTTCAGAATTCAAGACTAGTAAAGTCAATGGTGACTTTACATGCCCTGGGAGACAGTAGTCAGTCCCAGGGTATGGAGTCTATACTGGTGGGGTCACTATGACACCCTTGTGTTACTGCACTGAGGATGCTGTGTAACACACATCACAAAAACACATGAAGCCCTATGGAGTAAAAGACCCCATAGTCCATTAAACACATCTAGAGTCAAAGGAACACACTCAAATCATGTCCAAGAGTGAGGGTAAAAGAGTCTCACTCTTGGCAGGAGAAAAAAATAAACCCCACAAATCCAGCAAAGCTGCTGGGGGACTCACTAGGTTAGGAAATTCAGTCTAAACAGAGAATTCTCCCTAACACTCGCCCCCCCCCCCAAGACTAAGGGACAGGAGGATTTAATCCACTCCTGGATGAACCTCATACCTCTAGTCGATGACATACATCCTAGAGAGTCTATCAGCATTTTGATGGTGACACCCTGACCTGTGCTCAATGGTGAAATCAAACCCTTGCAGCCAGATTGACCATCTCATTAGTTTTGGATTTTCTCCCTTCATTTACATTAACCATCTCAAGGGTTGGTGGTCAGTCTGAATGACAAAAGTAGAACCATACAAGTATGGCCTAAACTTCTTCAGTGCCCACACAATAGCAAAGCATTCTCTTTCGATTGTTGCCCACGTTGTCTCAGGATCCTTCAGCTTACGGCTGATGAAGCAAATGGGGTGCTCCCTACCTTACTTATTCAGTTGGCTTAGAACTGCACCTATACCTACATTGGAAGCATCGGTTTGTACAATAAAAGTTTGGTGGTAGTCAGGAGCTCTCAGTACTGGAGCTTGGCAAAGAGCTTTCTTCAGTTTTTCAAAGGCCTGATTGTACTCCTCATTCCATTTGACCTTTTTAGGGAATTTTGGAGAGGAGATTACATTCAGTGGAGAAGCTATGGTCCTATAGTTCTCAATGAAATTCCTGTAATACCCAGTGAGACCTAGGAAGGCTCTCACCTGGGTTTGAGTAGTAGGTGTTGTCCAATTTTGCACAGCTTCAATTTTGCTGAGCAAAGGCCTTATTTCTCCACCTCCTACCTCATGCCCAAGGTAGACCACTTTACTTTGACCAATCTGGCATTAACTTGATAGTCAAATTGGCCTGCTCAAGAGCCTGCAAAACATGTCCTAGGTGGTTCACATGTTCCTCCCAGGAGTGGCTGAAGACTGCAATGTCATCCAAGTATGCCATGCAGAAGTCCTCCATCCCAGCTAGAACTTGATTAACCATCCTTTGGAATGTAGCAGGTGCATTTTTTAATCCAAAAGGCATGACCTTAAATTGGTACAAGCCAACTGGGGTGGAAAATGCAGTTTTCTCCTTGGCATGGTCTGTCAAGGCTATTTGCCAATAGCCTGACGTAAGGTCAAATGTGCTGAGGTACTTGGCTGCACCAAGTTTATCCACCAACTCATCTGTCCTTGGCAAAGGGTGGGCATCAGTCTTAGTGACTGCATTAAGAGCTCTATAGTCCACACAGAATCTCAAGTCTTTGGATCCTGCCTTTGGTACTAACACAACTGGGCTAGACCATGGACTAGTAGAGGGCTCTATTACCCCGAGATCAAGCATCTTCTTGACCTCCCCTTTGATATGGATTCTTACATTTTATGACATTCTGTATCCTCTGCTTTTGACTGGCAGACAGTCACCAGTGAGTATCTCATGCTGTCCCCAAGGGGTCAAGCCTGGTGAGAGTGAGAACAGGGAGGCAAACTGATTTAACATAGATTTGCACTCCTCTTGTTGCTCAGGTGTCAGATCTGAAGAGAGATGGACTCCTTCAATTTTCTCATCTAAAGGTACACCTCTGAGGAGATCCGGGAGAGATTCACTCTCTTCTTTCTCTGCTGCTGAAGCTAGAAGCAAGGCTCCTACTTCAGGTCTGGAGACGTACGCTTTCAGTCGGTTGGTGTGGAAGACTCTAAGAGCTTCCCTGGGTCTGCCCAGATCCACCAGATAGTTGACCTCCCCAAGTTTTCCCACAACTTTGAAAAGTCCCATCCATTTGTCTTGCAAGGCCCTCTGCCTTGTTGGGAGCATAACGAGAACTAGCTGGTCTTGAGTGAACTCAACCATGTTAGCCTTTTGATCATGCCAATGCTTGACCAAAGCTTGTCCAGCTTTCAGGTTATCACTAGCTTCTGCCATCATGTGTGACATTCTCCTCCGGAGACCTATCACATAGTCAGTCACTCTGACTGGCTTGAGGGGAGGAGCACCTTCCAATCCCTCCTTAATCAGGGCCAATGGACCTCTGACTGGATGGCCATAGAGAAGTTCAAAGGGAGAATAACCTACTCCCTCCTGAGGGACTTCTCTATAAGCAAAGAGAAGGCATGGCAGTAGAAGGTCCCACTTTCATTTCAGAGGTTCCTCTAAAGCACATATCATGCTCTTCATGGTTCTGTTAAACCTTTCTACCAACCCATTTGTCTGGGGGTGGTATGTGGTTAACTCCACAGGTTTTCCACATGGCTTTCATGCAGTGGGACATGAAGTTTGACCCCCTGTCGGATATTACTTCCTTAGGAAACCCAACCCTGGTAAAAATACCAAGGAGGGCCTTAGCCACAGCCGGAGCTGTAACAGTCCTCATAGGAATTGCCTCAGGGTACCTAGTAGCATGGTCTACTACAACAAGGATAAACCTGTTGCCTGAGGAGGTTGGGGGATCAAGGGGACAACAATGTCAATCCCTACCCTCTCAAATGGGACTCCCACAACTGGGAGAGGCACTAAAGGTGCCACATTCTTGGAGCCAACCTTACCAGAAGTTTGGCAGGTATGGCAGCTCTTGCAAAACTTATCTACTTCAGCCCCCATTTTTGGCCAATAGAAGTAGAGTGAGAGCCTTTCCTTGGTCTTCTTGAAACTCAAGTGACCAGCCAAGGGAATCTCGTGGGCTAAGTGCAAGAACTGTTGTCTGTTTTCTTGAGGTACTACAAGGCGCTTGTAGTCTCCAGGTTCAGACACAGTTGGTTCACTGTAGAAGAGGCCATCTTCCCAGTGCAACCTATACTTCCCAGGCTCTTGCCCATCAGCCTGAGAAGCTGCCTGGTGGCGGAGACCCTCCAGAGTTGAAAATTCTCTTTGTCCCTTACGAAAAGCTGCCCTGCTGGGCCCACCTTCTGCCAGTAAAGACTGCAGTTCAGTATGGTCCTCAGGGTCCAGATATCCAATAAGTTCTTGGACTCCTACTAGCTCTTCTTCAGAGTCTAGTTCAACCACACAGGGTTGTACCTCCCTCTCAGCCTCAGCTGGAGGTGGAGTTACAGGTGTAACTGTGGACATCCGAGGGGAAGTCCTTGTTGGAAGCACTGGAGTGCTTGCTGCTGGCTTTTTCCTAGAGTCTTGGGTTGCCCCGTTGCTCCTGATCTGGTAGTTACTGCAGTAAGTTTCTCCAGTGGGAGAGGAGTGATCTCTGTCATCATCTCCTGAGATAACCCTCGCAGGGTTTTCTCTCTTACAGGTTTTGTGAGCTCCTGTAACCTTTTACTAGGAGGTCTGGGGGTATGTGACACAACTCCAAGAGCTTTCAGGTCATTACCCAACAGAACCCTACCTGGTACTTCACATTGTATACTGACAGGTATATTTACAGCCATATGATTACACTGGATGCGAACTGGTAACTGGGGACACATCTGCACAGGCCCTCCAGCTAACTTGGTGAGGCATTTGGGTGCCTTAGCAACATCCTCTGCCTTGAAAAATGATTCATCCACCACAGTTATGCTGGCCCCAGTGTGCCTAATGGCAGGAGTCTCCTGACCATTCACCTGGACACTGTCTTTATAATACTCTTTAGTATTATCTGGGATAGAGTTATACACATCTAAATTCTGTTGTTCCCTCAACCCCAGAGAGACTAAAGAAACACTGGCTGAGACACCAATGGGTTCATCAGCCAGCAGTAGAAAGTTTCCACTTGCCATTGGGACTTCCTCTTCTGGAGCGAAGGCTAAGGAGGCAAGCTGGATACCTGAAGGTTTACCCTTGCATCTGGGATCTCCTTGCACATGGTCAGTAGAGCCACAAACAAAGCATTTACCAAATGCTTTCTGGAATGGTGGCTTGTTCTGGCCTCCCTCTGGTTTGGCACCAGAAGGTACACTATTCTGCTGTGGTTTTCCTTGTGGCTTACCCTTATGGTTTTGTTTGGGGCCCTCTTTGGAATTTGCAGTATTAGAATTCTCTTTGGAGTCCTTTTTAGGCTGTTTCCCCTCATCCTTCTTCTGAGTTACCCCAGAATCCTTGTGAGTGGCCCGGTTGGCAACCCACAAGTCAGCAGCCTTAGCTAGCTTTCTGGAATCTAATTCCTTTGAATCAGCCAAGTGCTGTCTGAGCTCAGGAGAGCAGGCATCATAAATTGACTCCAACATAAAAAGATTCTTCATACCTTCATAAGTGTTCACCTTGTAACCCTTAATCCATCCCTCTAAGTTGTTCAACCCTTCACTCACCCAGGTAGCCCAAGGGGTACCATCATGCATTTTGAGGGTTCTAAACCTCTTAAGATACTGGGAAGGGGTCTTCCCAAATCTAGCTATCAGAGCTAGTTTCACACATTCATACTCTTTCCTATCCTCCTCCCCCAACTCCATTACCACATCAGTTGCAACAGGGGGAAGCCTAGAGAACAACCAGGTGAGTATGTCATTTCCTGTGATGTTCTGGAGCCCATGACTATATTCAAACAGAGACAACCAATCCAACACATCCAACTTAGGCTCATACATACCAACCAATTATTTAGGTATCCGGGGTCTTTTAGGACTGGAACTTCTAGAGGAGGCAGAGAGAGAAGCATTTTCAACAGACAATTTCTTCATTTCTAGCTCATGCTTGAGCTCCATTTCCCTTAGCCTTAGTTCTTGGTTCAGTTCCTGGTGTCTTTGTTCAGCCTGAGTATTACGTTTTTTAAACTCTAATTCAAGTTTCATCTTCTCTAGTTCAAGATATTGAGGACTAAGTGTGGGACTTGGTAAAGGTCCAGTAGGTACAGCAGGTAGAGCAGACAGAGGCCTGGGGGGACAGTCACAGCAGCCTCACCCTCCTCTTCTGACTCTTCCTCAAGATCATCAACATTTGGTTCAGTTTAAATCTCAATACTGTTATCTAAAGTTGCTGGAGTGGTAGGTTCCTCTGAACCATCATCCAGGCTTTGGTTAGCTAACAACCTTTCTATTAGCTCCATTTTCTTGCCTTTAGTCAGGAGATTCTTATGCTTACAGAGAACTCTTAAACAATCAGCAGTTTTTGTAGCAAGGGACTCTTGACTATAACTTTCCATAGTTAACATGTTAGAAAGATTACTTTTTCAGTGGTAAGCTTTGTGGTTAGTTGCACTAAGGTATACTAAAGCACACTAAAATGTATACTCAATACAAATCCCACTGCTGTACATCAGTGTTATTCAGAAACCTGTGCAGTTCCCTTTGGGAACACTGCAAACGATTTAGGACTACAGGTTTTAGCAGTAAACCCACTTGGTAGCAGTCTGTACCACCCAGATTTACCTGGTAGCTGTGGCTGAGCAGTCAGACCTCCCTCAAGAAGAGTTAGGCAGTATGCAAAGTATACACAATAGGCACTCAGATACAATAACACAAGCAAACACTGACCAGAGCCTTGGTATGAAAGTATATAATTATTTATTTAAAAACACACTGATTGAAACACTCCAGCACTCTTATTGTAAAACACTCTAAACACAGTTACTATTATAATATATACAACCCTTATTCCTTATCAGATAAGTCTTAGTTAACACCACTTATTTCCAGACAGAGGTGAGCGCTTAACTATAGATGGCACTCCAATAAGTTCATGAAGAAGGGAGGGAAAAAGACAGAATATGGAAAGATACACCATTCTAAGATTTAGGAACACTTTTAGCAAGGCAGAAGAGTAAAAGTCACTTGTGAGCCAAAGTCCATAGGCTGGGCCCACTCTTAGAGAGAGCAGAGCACAAATGCGCCCAAGATCACACAGTTACACTAGGCTTTGAAAGTCTTGCAGAGAGTTCGAAAAGAGTTTTAGAGAGGATCAGAAAAGTTTAGCCAGGGTGTCCCAGGCTAACCCAGGTTCGAAAGCCGGGGGCTAAATCTACCCCGTACAGTCGGTGGCAAGGGAAGCCAGGCGGAACACGGTACCTTAAGTGGGAAGGATCCTCCAGCGGTGGCAGTTGTTCCTGGCAGCGGGTGCAAGTCTCGGCGTCGTCCAGGCGAAGAGAAGATCTCGACTTGGAGGAAAGATGAAGGTCGTTGCACTGCCAGGGAAGAAACCAGCCGCAGAGTTTTCCGGTTAAAGGTATTCTCCAGCATGGGGTCTGGCATGGATTCACATGCTCATGAATATTCCCCGTCGTCAGGCTGGGAATCCTCGGTAAAGAAAAAACCAGTATCAGTTTCGTTTCTGATCTGTCTTTCGTAGTAATAACCAATCACTGGTCTCTGCGTCATACTGACCACAGCCAATGACTGCCCTCTACCTAAGCACCGCCTCTGGCAGCCATCTTCAGATTTTTACCGCACGTTCATGTGTTGGGATCCTCGTGCTATTGCTCTCGAGCGTTAGTGCTATTTTTCGCGCTTTTTTCACAAAAACTTCGATTCTTTCGGTCAAAAGAGCCTCAAGCTCCACCGATCCTACATCCGATCAACGGGGACCCGTGTCGGATTCGTCTGCGCCCCTCAAGGGTGAAGATTTCGTCGAGCTACACTTCGGAGGACTCCAGAAGCTTCTCAGGCCCGGTCTCGGAGATGGCCCAGGAGAAGGGAAGCTCGACGCCCGGAAAGCTGTTCAGGGTCTGCCCTGGATGTCAGCTGCAGAACGTCTTTAAGGAGGACGAACACTCTTTCTGCCTTTACTGCCTTCATGAGGACAAGACGCACGTGGAGAAGGACTGTGCGTTTTGCGGCAACATGTCGGAACGGACCATGAAGGACCGCCATCAACGTCTCGCCAACTGGCTGGAGGGTAAGAGCCCGTCTGGCGAGAAGAAGAAGAAATCCGAGCGGTCTTCTAAGACCTTTGAGGGCGCCCCGGCGACGGGGGCCCAACATAAGGCCAAGCACCGCGAGTCCGCTGGCACCGGGAGCGCCGAACGGTCGGGCTCTACGGGCGCCAGGCAGGGCGCACCCTCCCCGGCACCATCAACCACGAGCCAACGCTCTGGGTCGGGTAAGAGGAAGGCCGAGCACCCGGCGAAGCTCCTGGAGAGGCCCCGGTCGAGCTCTAAGGCAGAGGAGGAGCGTGGCAGTGCCCCCTCCCTCAAGGATAAGGCGGTGAGCGCACCTAAGGTGGTGAAGGCCTTGATCCATCCGACCAAGCCCTCTATCGAAACGGTCGCGGCGGCCCTGGCTCAGCCTGTGGAGGCTGCACCAGTGGTGGCGACCTCAGGGCCCAGAATCTCCCTGCCTCCTCGGAGGGAGTCTTCTTTTGTGCCCATCGATAGGACCCCCGTGAAACCCTCCGTGGGGAAGAAGAAGGGGGGGCAGGGCGTCGTCGTAGATTCGGCCTCAACCTCAGAAGAGGAGCTGATCGAGGTCTTAAGCCACGGCCTAGGCGTGGAAGAAGGCCAGCCCGTCGGAATGGACCCCGACGCAGGTGACGACGACGACATCGTCGAGGATACCGACGGGGCCCCTGCTCGCCCGTCGGATTCCCCTCTGCCAGCGCCGCAAGACAACTCGGCGGCCATTTTGTTGGCCATACAGTCCTTATGCTCCGAGATAAGGACGAGGCTACCGTTACCGACGGAGGAACCTCTCCCGTCGGGGGATCCAGAACCGGGACCTTCTGGTGTTCCCCCTACCAAGAAAAGAAGGATCCATCCACCACCTCCTTTTCAACCGTCGCGCCCCGTCCAGCCCTCCTCCCCGTCCACCCGAGGGGATGATACGGGGACTGACACGGCAGCGACGGGTACGGACGACGAGGCATACGACGAGGATATTCCGTCGTCGCCTCCCACCAGGGCTTCTCCGCCCGACGAGATCGGATCTTTCCACTCCATGATCTCCAGGGCTTCCGAGCTTTTCCAACTCTGCCCTGAGGAGAAGAAAAAGGAAGGCTTCCTTTATCAGCGGCGCGAGGCCAAGAGGAAGACGGTCCTCGCAGTGCCTCTGTTGGACGACATTTGGGATGAGGGCCTTTCCCTCCTCAAGAACCCTTCCACGACGCCAGCTAGAAGAGACCGGTACGAGAAAAAGTACCAGGTCCCGGACACGGCCCCCCTATGCCTCCGGGCGCAGCCTACCCCGGATTCCGTCGTCTCCGCGGCAGCCAGGAAGAAAGCGGGGGGGGTGCGGCCTCCACATCGACTTCCCCGCCGGACGGCGAGGGAAAGAAATTGGATGCTATGGGACGTAGAGTCATCTCGTCGGCAGCGACGACGATTAAAGCGGCCAACGCCTTGGCTATCGTGGCTCGCTACGACAGGGAGCTGTGGTACAAGATAGCTCCCCTGCTGGATTTTCTGCCGGACGACAAGAGGGCAGAGGCCCTGGAGATCCTGCAGGAAGGTGAGGTGGCCTCGGACCACGCCATCACCGTGGCGACGGACATCGCCGACACTGGGTTCCGCCAGCTGGGCAACGGCGTTTGCCTTCGACGTCGTGGATGGCTCAAAGCTACGGACTTCCGGCAGGACGTCCAGACCAGAGTCCTGGACATGCCCTTCGACGGGAACAACCTGTTTGGGAAGACAGTGGACGATTCCCTTCAGGCCATCAAGGCGGATACTGAGACGGCCCGGGCCCTTGGAGTTCTGCAGCAACGACGGACGCCCTTTCGGAGCGGCGGAGGCAAGGGCGCCTCCAAAGGTTCCGGCGGCGGTTTCGCTTCCTACCGTCAAGCGGCCCGCTCGTCGTCGCAAGAGGCCTACAGAGGACGAGGCAAGTCTAGCGGACCCCGCCGTCGTCGCCAAGGAGGTCAAGGCGGCAAGGCCGCGTCCAAGCAGGATTGAACCGGCCGTGGGGTCGGGCCCCCACCGAAGCACCCCGGTGGGAGGCCGGCTGGCGGGCTTCGTCAGCGTGTGGGAGTCCATCTCCACCGACCGTTGGGTGCTGGACGCCCTGGCCCGGGGCCACGCGCTCGAGTTTCAAAGAAGGTGCCCGCGCGTCCCCCCCGTGACCAGGAAAGAACTTCACGTCCCTCAACTTCTCCTGGAGGTAAAGGCGATGCTCAGAAAGGGCGCCATCGAACTCGTCCCAAAGAGGCTTCGGGGCTCCGGAGTCTACTCCAGATACTTCCTCGTGAAGAAGAAGACGGGAGGATGGCGCCCCATCCTAGACCTGCGACGTCTGAACAAGTTCATCAAGGCGCAGAAGTTCCGGATGGTCACCCTCCAGCACGTCCTGGGTCAGCTGGAGGAAGGAGACTTCCTATCGTCGTTGGATTTGGAGGATGCCTACTTCCACATTCCCATCCTAAAGGGGCACCGAAAATTCCTCAGGTTCGTGGTCCAGGGGCGTCATTACCAGTTCAAAGCCCTTCCCTTCGGACTACGGTCGGCACCCAGGGTATTCACCAAGTGCCTCGCACCGGTGGCGGCGCAGCTGCGCCGCGAGGGGATTCACGTCTACCCCTACCTGGACGACTGGCTCATCCGCGCCAAGACGAGGGAGCTCGCCGTGGTCCACACGGCAAGGACCGTCCAACTCCTCACGGACCTGGGATTCTCCGTGAACTACGCCAAATCCCACCTGGTGCCCGCGCAAGTCGCACTGTTTCTGGGAGCGAGGCTCGACACAGTGTCCCTTCTGGCCTCCCCGTCGGAGGAGAGGACCAGGACCATCTTGGGCAAGGTGCAACGGATGTTGGTGGCCGACGCGGCCAAAGTGAGGTCCATCAAGTCCCTCCTCGGGATGATGTCTTCCTGCATCTACCTCATTCCCATGTGCAGGCTCCGGATGCGCCCGTTGCAAGAATTCCTGGATGCGCGCTGGATCCAGACGACGGGCAGCTTCGAGGAAAGGATCAAGCTCGACGAGAGTTTCCGACGAACGATACGGTGGTGGGGCACCCGCGCGCATCTGACGGCGGGCATGGACTTCCAGACCCCAGCCCACCAGGAGACTGTGACCACGGATGCCTCCCTGGAAGGGTGGGGAGCGCACACCGAAAATCTGCACACAAGGGGACTCTGGCTCCCGACGGAGAAGTCCCTGCATATCAACGTCCTGGAGCTCCGTGCAGTGTTTTGGGCCCTCAGGTCCTTCCTTCCGTCCCTCAAGGGCAAGGTGGTGAGGATCTTCACCGACAACACCACCACCATGTTTTACATCAGGAAACAGGGCGGAACCAGGTCCCCAGCGCTGTCCAAGGAGGCGCAGGACCTGTGGCATTGGGCCGTCGCCCAAGGGATTTTTCTGGTGCCGTTTCATCTGGCAGGGATAAAAAACACCATCGCCGACTCACTCAGCAGGGAGCTGCGCTCGTGCCACGAGTGGGAACTACGGCAGGATCTGGTGGATCGCCTCTTCCGACGGTGGGGCACACCCCAGATCGACCTGTTTGCGACGGCGACGAACACCAAGTGCCGGAGGTTCGCCAGCAGGTTTCCCCAGACGAGGAGCATGGGCGATGCTTTCTCGTTCCCCTGGGAGGGCCTGTTCCTCTACGCGTTCCCTCCCTTGCCTCTGCTAATCCGGCTCGTCAACCAGCTCAAGAGGTCACGGTGCAGGATGATCCTCGTCGCACCTGCGTGGCCGAGGCAGATATGGTTCCCGGACTTGCTGGACTTGTCAGCGTCCCCGCCGATCAAGCTGCCGGCGGACGCGGATCTACTCTCCAGGGAAGGAGGCGCCATCCTCCACCACGACCCGAAGTCGCTGAACTTGCAGGCCTGGCTCCTGCAGCGCTAGAGTTTGGAGGATACGACATACCGGCCGATTGCAGAGAGGTTCTTGCAAAGGCCAGGGCGTCCTCGACTCTTAAATGCTACGGACACAAATGGAAGAGGTTCTCTGTCTGGTGCCACGCACAGAAGATTAACCCTCTACGGATTACGGCTCCCCAAGTACTGCCGTACCTGCTGACGCTGGCCAAAGCTGGTCTGGCACACGCGTCCATCAAGATTCATCTTGCTGCGATCTCCCGATACACCAGAACCACGGGGCGGACGTCCTTGTGGTCTCATCGTCTGGTGAAAGAGTTCATGAAGGGACTGTTCAGATCGTTCCCGCCGGTGAAGGCTCCGGCCCCGGCGTGGGAGCTCAACGTGGTGCTGACCAAGCTCATGGGACCTCCGTTCGAGCCTCTGCACTCGGCCCCGTTGAAGTTTCTATCGTGGAAAACAGCTTTTCTTGTGGCCATCACCTCCGCACGACGAGTGGGAGAGATCCAGGCCCTTTCCTGCAAGGCCCCGTACTTGACTTTCCACGACATGAGGGTAGTGCTCAGGACGCACCCCTCCTTCATGCCCAAGGTACCGTCGGACTTCCATCTCAACGAACCCTTGGTGTTGCCTGTGTTCTTCCCGTCGCCTTCGTCGCCGGCTGAGAGGACTTTGCACTCGCTGGACGTGGCTAGAGCGCTGAAGTTCTACGTGGACCGCACAAAGTGTTTTCGGAAGACGTCACAACTCTTTGTGAACTTTGGACCTGTCAATCAGGGGAAGGCTCTCTCGAAGGCTTCCATTTCCAGATGGCTCTCCGGCTGTATCATGTACTGTCATCGGTTGGCAAACCGACCGCTGCCTGGCCGTCCGAGAGCCCATTCCACCAGAGCGATCGCAGCTACCACGGCGTTCCTTTCTGGTGTGCCCCTGCTGGACATATGCAGGGCTGCTACGTGGAGGTCGACGCACACCTTCACGAAATTCTACTGCGTCGACCGGGATTCCAGGGAGGAGTCCAGGGTCGGCCAAGCAGTGCTGCGCAACCTGTTCGCCTGAGGTGAGCCTGGTGAGGAGGTAAGATGCTTAATGTTGAGTTGATGTAATGCTTAATGTTGAGCCTTTGCCACCTCCCGTGGTTGTGCATGTGTGTACTGCTATGTATTCTTTATTCATGAGCATGTGAATCCATGCCAGACCCCATGCTGGAGAAGGAACAAGTTACTTACCTGTAACTGTTGTTCTCCAGCATGGGTCTGGCATGGATTCACATGCGAACCCTCCCGCCTACCCCTCTGCGGCTCTTCACTTGGTCATACTGCCACTTTACGTGCTTCCAAATCTGAAGATGGCTGCCAGAGGCGGTGCTTAGGTAGAGGGCAGTCATTGGCTGTGGTCAGTATGACGCAGAGACCAGTGATTGGTTATTACTACGAAAGACAGATCAGAAACGAAACTGATACTGGTTTTTTCTTTACCGAGGATTCCCAGCCTGACGACGGGGAATATTCATGAGCATGTGAATCCATGCCAGACCCATGCTGGAGAACAACAGTTACAGGTAAGTAACTTGTTCCTTACCCTTTATTTCACGGTCGTGGTAAAACATGGTATTCCGGTTGCCAGGGTGCTTGGCACAGGCAAGGCGGCCACGAGATGCGTCGGGAAGGCGAAAAGACGGTGAAACTGGTTATCCCCACCAATCAAAGGAAGAAGACTCTCTGGCGGGAAATCTCCTCTGTCATTGGGAAAATTGGTGAGACGGTCCAGCAGGGCTCCACCGGTGGTGTCGTCGTGGCAGGTCGGCTCAGCTTCTCCCTCGTCGGATTCTTAGGTCCTGTGGCGACTTCTGAAGTTCCAGTCCCAAAGCCCGGCTTTTATGCAGAAAACCCCCATTCACTCAGCCTAGCTGTCACTCAAACATGCTAAGTAGTGAGCCGGCCGGCTCACCACTTGGGCCAATCAGGACGGAGTGCGACTTGAGTTGCCTAGGCAATTCAGTCTAGGGTGCCTAAATCCCCCTCCACCCCTCCTAAGTACCCCAGAAAGAGTGGCACCACTTTGGAGGGCTTCTGTGGAGAAGCCCGCTAAAAAGTGGAACAAAGGGCTCGACTTGGGTTGGAGTCACAGAAGAGAACACAAACGCCATTTTAGAACCGAGTTTTGGCAAAAAATACCAACCGGAGAATTAATAATAATTAAATAAACCGGCGGTATGTTCGAGGCTATCGTAATTAAATAAATAAAGATAGTAGCCTCGAACAATGAGAAAATCCCATAGAGAAATATTCGCGGTTGAATATAAAAAGTAGTATCCACTGCCACCAGCCAAAACTCGATCAGGGGGGACGGAGACGTGCCCCCTCGACTAACAGAGCCCGGGGCAATCGAATTGCCCCAGCCAGTACGTCCACAATATGATGGATTGTACTGGTTCTGTTCAGAATTCAAGACTAGTAAAGTCAGTGGTGACTTTACATGCCCTGGGAGACAGTAGTCAGTCCCAGGGTATGGAGTCTATACGGGGGGTCACTATGACACCCCTGAGTTACTGCACTGAGGGTGTGTAACACACATCACAAAAACACATGAAGCCCTATGGAGTAAAAGACCCCATAGCCCATTAAACACATCTAGAGTCAAAGGAACACACTCAAATCATGTCTAAGAGTGAGGGTAAAAGAGTCTCACTCTTGGCAGGAGAAAGAAATAAACCCCAAAAATCCAGCAAAGCTGCTGGGGGACTCACTAGGTTAGGAAATTCAGCCTAAACAGAGAATTCTCCCTAACAAGTGCCAACACGTGTTTCAACCATAGGTTTTTCTGAAGGCATGAACATTACCTCATCCTGTCCTGTGAGATTCATCTTGTCACGGCGATCGTCTAGTTAGCGATGATCGCTAACTAGACAGTTGCCATGACAAGAAGAAGCTCACTCCTCGCCCCGCCGGGCACGGAAGCTGCTCATCTACCCATTTAAGACCCAGAATTGATCAAGACCCACACAGGACAGGATGTACTAATGTTCATGCCTTGAGAAAAACCTGTGGTTGAAACACATGTCGGCACTGTAAGCAGAACCAAGCAGCTTATGACATAAGTCTGAAAAATGTATGCAGAGATGCACGTCACACATGTGACAACTATTTCTGGCTAACATACTACCGATCAAATGGTATAATAAATACATCTAATCTCAAAGCACAAAATGGTGTCACTTATCATTGAAGACTGAACCTTGAGTACTGCAAATTGAAACAGGTTAACACCTGATCCAGCGCCACCATACAACAGGGTTCCAACCCCAAAAAACTGTACATTTCCAAAAAACTGGGAATGCAGGAGCTCTGTCCCTTTGGAACCCCATGCACAAGCAGCAGGAAATATAGATACAAACAGACAAATATCTACTATTCATTGAAAAACCAATGTGTGTGCTCTAGCGCAGAGATCCACAGTTCCGTTAATCTACAACCGCTCAACCTCCACTTCAATGTGTAGTGTAATTATTTTTGCTGAGTGGATGCAAATAGCAGCCATTCCCTGGGAACACACTTATTTCCCACTGAAGCACTTTTAGCAAACGCTGCAAAGCAACATACATTAAAAATCCTTACCTGAGGATGGAATCTTCTCCCTGGGGGGACTGTAGTGGCTCGCTTTACTGTGCCCCCCCCTATCCCTGTCATATCCACAGCACACTTAGGGCCTGATCCATAGCCTGTGCTAAATATAGCGTGGAAAGCTGACATTCTTCCCTCCAGTTTCCAACAGCATAATTCTGAGATGGGGGGAAATACTGGAGGGTAAATGTCATGCTTTGCAGCAGCAAAAGCTGCTAAAATCTATCTTCCCAGTGGCTTAGCGAGCATTTCTCAAAAGAATGCCATTTTTCTAATTCAAGAAAGTTTTCTTAAACTTTCATTGAACTAGAAAAGTGGTACTGCAGTCAGAGAAACGCTATCTACATAATGGGGGAATGGGTGCTGTAACGGCACCTCCTAGGGTACTGTTAGTGTCTGCATCTTTTGGCTGGTGCAGGAAGGGTGTTCTGACCTCTGAATGCACAGCCCCTCAAATGTGAGGTGGTTGGTAAGGCTGTTGCAATGCTGTTAATCACGACTTTGCAGGAGTGGCGGGCTTTGTTCATTGCTGCCACTCCCGTAATACATTGGAATGCATGTCTTCATGGAAAAGTGTCTCGCAAAACTTTTCCATTTTAACATGCACCTCTGAATACGGCCCACTGTGTTACTTTTCTTAACTCGTCACCACTATTGTACCTCAAGACACAGCAATAACTCAAGAGTCCGCAGGTACACTTATGTTCCTTTATTGCTTGTAGTTCCAGATTTCAGTTGCTCTTACAGGTACGTTGGAGTTCCGTTCCATTCTCAGGCACTCACAGCTCAGGTCTAACTGACATTCATGGAATCATACACACATCACATTAACCCAACATTCTCTGAGCTGTCAATCATCCACATGCACCAACATTCTACCAGCAACAGGTAAGGCGGACCAGTGACAACATTAATGCTAAATATAACACACCTCCCTTTCTTCCACAACTCGCACACAATTCACGCCAGACATAACTTGCCTTCACCTCTCCTTCATAAAGGGTTTTATTCCCCACAAGGGTTTCCCTTGGGTTGCTCCCTTGGGGGCACTATGCCTGGTTTCACCTTCCGGGCAGCAGTGCTCTCTTGAGTGTAGGGGAGACATGGCATCACAAGTATGACACTGACACAAAAGGTACAATTTGTAAAACCTTTATTAAATTTCTAGGTTTGGAAAAACTCCTGCTTTGCTCTGTAACTAGGATGGGAGTAGTCTCGACCATCAAATAATGAATTAAACAGTCCTAGTTGTGTATGTCAAATCAAAATGGCATATGCTAACTAAACCTAATGCCTGCCCTATCCCTTGTACAAAAAGTGTATAAATGAGATATATAAATGAGATATATATGTAAAAGGAAAATCAGTGTTCAGATATAAAGATTAAATGTGGCTGAATCAGCTCTCCTCCTCACATCAGACAGCACGGAATAAGGCGGTCCTCGTAGGCAGGATGACACACTCTGGCTCTGGTTTTTAACACAAAAACAGTTCAAAACGTGACTCGAGGACCTCCTGGCCTTCCACATTAAAGTCTCTCTTTCCAACCTTCCAAACAATGTTTAACAAAATGTTCATGCCGGTCCCCCTCAGTCGGGCTCAGACCTCTTCAAAACAAAGTTCACGTTGGTCCCCATCTGTCGGGCTCAGACCTTTCACAACAAAAGTTCAACAATACTTTCAGGGGGCTCTCTTCCCCAAACCTATTACACTTCCGGTCTCCCTCAGTCGACGTTTTTGGATGTCGAAGACTTTCAAATGTGCATGGCTTTCTTTACAGACCTCCGCAGAACAATTTTGACTCAAAGTTCAACGTTCAACTTTTTACTCTCACATCCTCTGGGTTAACTTTGATCACTTCGCTTTTACAGTCCATTCCCTTTATCGCTACAAACTATTCACCTTTCACAGAGACTTTTGAGTGGGCTACTTCCTTTTGCCGGATGACTCCGCTACTCAGTATCGCTCGTTTCACAGCTATCCTTACTTCAAAGTTCATTCACAGGTCTGCCTTTCTTTGCGTCTCATCCACACACGTGCAGCCTTCACTTGTGATATAATGTTGCAACTTCAATCTTTCCTTAACATACACCAGTCTCTCAGGTCGCTTACCAACTCACTGGCTGTGTGCGTTATTTCTTGTCTTTACAATTTTTCAATTTATGAGTCAAGGTTAGTACCACAGGCTTGGTCTCGCCTCCCCAACTCTGCCGTTCACCCGGAAGGGTCGCTGGCATCCTTGAAACACAATGAAACCTTCTGCTTTGAGATTTGGTCTTTTGCTGCCTTTTGGAGGCAACGACCTCCGGTAGGCAACTCCTAGGGTTCTCAACACGCTGCTCTCGTCCCTTGGTCCGGCACTCTGCTCCAGTAGGTTCGCCTTCGCCCCGGAAGTTCTGCTCTAACTCATGTTCCACCTTGCTCAGAGTGTGTCTCTATGTTCCGCCTTTTGTCCGTGTGAGGAGAGTTAATCGGTATCAGGTGAATGCACTTAAAGTCAAGTACCTGACTTTGCCTGACACGATTAGCGTGACATGTCCAGTACGATGTATAAGAGTTCGTTTTTTTACTCGCAGTCGCCCTCGTACTCAGCCCAGTGTTTGTGCAGAAAGTGGGGGGGTTGGGACATGGGAGAATCCCAAAAAATAGGATGGGTTAGGTGTACAAAAAAGGGGGAATACTGCGTCTCACAATCGGGCACCTCACCACCACTCCCCAAAGACCCCTCACCCAGGTGATCCTCCCGCCCTGGTCCACCCCCAGGGTCTGGATCCAAAGGTAATGGCCGTGCAGGGCTTCTTTAACTGCTTCCTTGACTTCTTTCTTGGAAACTCCATGCCAATGCCATTTTACTTGTTTAAGCTGTTCCCTCTTTTTTCATGAGTGGTCCTGAAAGTGGATGCCTTTAAAAATGCTTCCTCTTTTCTTTTTTTTTTTTTAAAACAAATGTATTTTAAAGCAAGGCAGGACAGGTTACAAGTAACATTGCTTGGCAACTTTGCATGTCATTAATAGTTTCATCAGGTCTGTACTCCCCCCCCCCACCCTTTTCATTTTCCCAGCCCCGGATCCCAGACCCCCTCTTCCAGTTCTCCCAGGCTACATCTTCAGCCCACTGCCCCCGCCTGTTAAGTGGCCTCCTGATCTCTCAGAGCCCATCGGGTGTTGATCGGTTTGAATGTCAAGGCGGGGAATCGCTAGTCATAGTCCAGTACTGGGGCCCAGATATTCTGAAAGCGGTGCAGGACCCCCGCTCTTGCCGCAGTGACCTTCTCAGCGATCAGGATGTCCCAGAGTTTTCCCCACCAGTGAGCCATGCAGGGACCGTCCGGGTCTTCCAGAAGCGGGCCAGCACAGTTTTGCCTGCTAAAGAGGCATTGCGTTAATAGTTTTGCTCTATTTCCAGAGTGGGGGTAGATCCCCAGGGTCGGGACCCCCAGTAGATGGTTTCAGGGTCCAGTGGGAGAGCGGTTCCGGTAATCTGTTCGATGGTCCCCAAAATTGCTGAATCTTGGAGCAGATCCACTACATGTGAAAGAAGTAGCCAGGCTGGGCACAGCCCCTCCAGCAGGAGGGGTCCACTCATGGGTTCATATGGTGTAATCTGAGCGGGGGGGGTAGTACCATCGCAGCATGAGCTTGTATGCACATTCCTTGTTGGTGACACAGGAAGATGAGGTGTGGGTGCGAGTCCAGATGTCCACCCATGTTTGATCGTCAATCGGTGACCTAAGTCCGCCTACCATTGGGCCATACATCGAGTTTTTGTCACCAGAAAGTCCCCCAGGAAGCGTCGGTATAGAGTCGAGGTTCTGCCTCTAGCTGGTAGGTCTCTGAGAGTTAACTCAAGGGGCATCAGGGGGCGGGTGGCCGCTTGGAGGGTCTGGGGTGGGAGCACCAGTGGCGAAGCTGGCAATAAGTGAATCTATCTCCCTCCTGGAGTTGAAACACCTCTTGCATTGTTCGAAGGTGCGGGGTTTGTTCCCAAACTATAGCTGTTCCAGGGTTTCGAGGCCCCCATCTATCCAATTTTGGAAGTTACGGGGATTAGCCCCCGGCAAGAAGTTTAGGTTATGAAAGATTGGTGAGAGAGGACATTGGCCTCTCGGGATTCCCTTCCGTTTCAGGGGCCTGTCCCAGGAGATTAAGGTGTGTTTAGTCATCCGCAAAATGTCCTTCCAGCGCTCCCTGAGGGGGGGCTGGATATGTGGGAGGAATCGCAGGGGGAGCGGGAGTTGGGCTTGTTCCAATTCCACCCATCTGGGGCGGGCTGTGCTTATTTGCCAGGCGTGAATGTGTGCTAACTGCACCGCTGCTCTAAATGCCTGGAGATTGGGGACCCTCAGGCCCCTGAGCCTGACATTGCCAACCAGGGTCTTGTGGGGGATCCTGGCCTTCTTGCCATTCCATATAAACTTTCGCATTTTCCTCTATAGATCCTGAAGGGCCGGTGTCGGTATGGGTACGGCGAGGGAGGAGCAGCCGTAGAGGAATCTCGGGAGCAGGTTCATTTTGGTTGCCGTGATGTGTCCCATTAATGAGATTTCTTTTGTGGTCCAGCGCTTCAGGTCCCCCTCTAGTTTTTGAAATAATCTGGGGAAGTTTGCCTGGTAGGTGTCTTTCGGGTTTGCCGAAATGTGAACTCCCAGGCAGGGGATGGACCGTTCCCGCCACCTAATTGGGCACCATCTGGTTGGTGCCTCCCGTTCCTCTGGCCGGGCCACTGATTTGGCAAAGTTGACAGTGAAGCCGGTGACCTCCCCAAAATTCTTTATTTCTGCCAGTGTGTGCCTCGCTGAGAGCATCAGCAGTATGTCGTCGGCGTACAATGCAATTTTGTGTTGAGATGGGCCCACCTGCGGGCCCTTGATGAGTTTATTCTGCCTGATCCTCTGGGCGAAGTGTTCCATTATGAGGGCGAAGAGAAGGGGAGACAGCGGACAGTCCTGTCTTGTCCCGCAGGTCATGGGGATCGGAGCTGAGTGGGCGCCATTGATCCTCAGGATAGTTTTAGTTGCCTTGTAGTTGGCCAGAACCATGGACCGGAACGTTTGGGCCAAAACCAAAAGCTTCTAGGGTGCACTCCATGAATGACCAGTCTATCCTATCGAAAGCTTTGGTGGCGTCATGGGCCATTAGGGCGAGGCCTTGGGAGTTTCGGTGCGTGATGTCTATCAAGTTCAGGGTTCTCCGGATATTTTCTCCCACGGTTCGGTGCAGGATGAAGCCCGTTTGGTCGGAGTGGATTATGTCTGGAAGTATGTGTGATAGCCTGTTAGCCAGGATCTTAGAGTAGAGGTTGGCGTCTATGTTCAGTAGGGCGATAGGTCTGTACGAGGCTGGGTCTCTCGGGTCCTTCCCTGGTTTAGTAAGGAGGACAGTTGTGGACTCTTGCATTGAGGGGGTCACTGAGCCCGACCCCTTGAATGAGTTAAAAAGTGTCACCATGTGGGGGATCAGTTGGGGTTTGAATAGTTTATAGAGTCTCGAGGAGAACCTGTTCGGGCCCAGAGCCCGCGATTTGAGGGCCTTGATAGCCTTGTTGACCTCTTCATCTGTTATTGGAGCCTCCAGTTGCTCTCTCGTGGAATCGGGGAGGCGTGGCAGGGTGGCCTTCTGCAGGTATTCTTGTTGTTTGGATCGATCTCGTGGGGGCGCCGTCATGACATGGGTTAGGTGGTCCACTGCTAGTTGTTGTTTCATTGTCTCAGAATAGTGAATCATCCCTTGTGGGTCTCGGAGCCCTGCGATGGTATTGGTGCGTCTCGTTTTGGCCAGTTTGGCTACCAGTAGCTTGTTAGCCTTGTTGTTTTTTGCATAATAAATTTGTCTGGTCTTGGGCAGTAATTGCGCAGTATGCTCCGCGTAGTGAGCCTCCAGTTTCTTTCTGGCTGAGCAGAGGGCTCGTTGAGATCTGGAGGACTATCTGTTTTTCTTTTGGGCTTCTTCTGCTGACTGCAGTTCTTCTTCCAGGGCTTGCCGGATTCGTCTCCGGCCCCGGTGGAATGCTACCCCTAGGGCTACCAGGGCTCCCCTAACCACTGCTTTCATCGCATCCCAGTTGTTAGCAGGGGAGGTGTCTGAGACCGGGTTCTCCTCAAAGAAGTTCCTAATGGTGGTTGCAATTTTGTCCCTGATTAGCATGTCATTGAGGATTGGGTCATAGAGCGCCCATCTACGCGGAGTATTAGCTTTGGGGTCCTGGATGGGAAGTTCCATTATTATCAGAGCATGATCCGATAGGATCCTTGGGCCGATGGATACCTCATTGGTGGAAGCGAGGGTTTGGGGCGAAGATAGGAGGAGGTCAATTCTAGAGAAAGTTCGATGAACATGGGAGAAGAAGGAATAGTCTTTCTCGGTGGGGTGGAGCACCCGCCACAAGTCCACCACCTCCAGGGTTCTGAAAAGGCGCAGGAGGCTGAAGGCCTGTGTGAAATCACCAGGGGTGGGGGGGTGGTATTTGTCTGTGGTGGGGTCTGGTACACCATTGAAGTCTCCTCCTATTATTGTTTGGCCTTCTACAAAGCCCGAGAGGGAGGAACCCAGCGAGTCATAAAAGGTTGCCTGCCCCGAGTTGGGGGCGTATACTGATACAAAGGTATAAAGGTCCCCCAGCAGAAGGCATTTGACGGCCACGAAGCGGCCCTCTGGGCAGGTTATAGAGTCCAGTATCTGGGGATTTAGGTCTTTCCGAAACAGGATCGCTGTGCCCCCTTCTTAGTCTCCTGAGGTAAAAAACTGGCGTTGGTAGGTGCAGGATTGAAGGCGACCAAAGTCAACTGGAAGGAGGTGAGTTTCTTGGAGTAACGCCACCCCGGCCTCCTCGTCCTGTAGTTTCTGTAAGATTGACTTGCGCTTGGGGGGGGGGGGGCGTTAAACCCGTTAACGTTCAATGAGAGACATCTCAGCGTCTGTTCTCCTGGGTCAGAGCCTCAGTTACTCCCTGCTCCGGGGGGGAAGGGAGTTGACAGATCGCCCATTAGTTGCCATCATAAGGGTGATTTGGAAGTGTGCTGTCCTGCTCTTGGGGTTTTAACACCGGCCCCCAACGGGAGGCGAACTTTTTAACTGGAGGGGTGGGCAGCTTTGTGAGTGTAGCCCAACCCCTGGCCAACAGGTCCAATTGAGACATTAGGAATAACATGTGTTTCCAAGGACTTTAAGGTGGGACGAACCTTGGAATGGGCATGATTCGTGGGCGAAGCCCGCTGCAATGGGTGATCGTAAGTTTGTGCAGGGCCGGAACTGATGCTTTAGGTTAGCAGAGGGGGGGTTGGGCGCCTAGGCAGGTAGTACAGTAACGGGTCTTTTAGCATAATTTAGGGTCTGATTACCCCCTCCTGTTGTTTCGGGATGCCCTCGGCCATGAGGACCGCCTAGGTTGCGGGGGAGGGGCCGACTCAAAGCTCCCTGTTTCCTCCGGGCTCGGCGAAGCGGCCCCCTTGGGGGAGGCCGGATGCATGATCTTGGCGACATCTTCCAGGTGACTGACTCTCCGGAGAGAGCCGTTAAATGAGAATTGCAGTGCCGTAGGGAAAAGCCATCTGTACCAGACTTGTCGTTCCTGAAGGAAGAGCGCCAGGGGTCGGAGCGCCCTTCTTCTTTGCAGAGTTAGAAGCGAAAGATCCTGATAGATCTGAATAGCAAGCCCTGGAAGGAGAGCTCATCACGAGAGAGGCTGATGGCAGAGATGGCTTCTTTCGTGGAGAAGTAGTGGACTCTAGTGATGACATCTGGAGGGGAAGGTCCGAGTCCACTCCCCAGCACGGGCGCAGTCTGTGGGTCCGATCCAGTAGTAGTTGGGATTTGTCTAGTTGCGGGAGGAGGGCCTGGAAGAGGTCTCCTATATATTCTGGCAAATTTTTGTCTGGGACTGAGGATGGGACTCTCCGGATCCAAAGATTGTTGCGGTGGGCTCTGTTTTCAAAGTCCTCCTGCTTGAATTCGAGGATTTCATATTTGTCTTGGAGAGCTCTTACTGCCTGTTGGATGTCTCCCAACGTGGTTGCCTGGTCTTGGGAGCGGTCCTCGACTTCACCTAGCCTTTGCTCCACCTCAGTTACCCTGTGGTCAGTTTGCTCCAGTTTGGTGGTAAGTTCCGACATGCAGGACCGAAATTCAGCTTTAATGTCTGCCATAAAAGCCAGAAGGTCGCCCTTGGTGGCCGGGGTATCACCCCCCTCTTGGGAAGTCTGTGAGTTGGGCTTGGCAAGCTCTGGTTTTTTTCCCCTTGTCTGGAGCGGTAAGTGGCAATGTCGTTCAACAGATCTGAGGGATTTGGGTGAAGGAGAAGTCCCTTCTGTCCAGTGGGGGGAGAAGAGAACTCATTGCAGTGTTGCTCTTGCAGCAAGACAATATAACCCTTCCATGTTCTGGAGAGGGCTTACATTCTGTGCATGCCAGCACATGTATATCCTACTTGGTGAGTTTCATACACAAGATGGCTTTCCCCCACACAGCTGCTGCTAAAATCCTGTATTAATGAAATTTCGGTTCAACTGACATGTTTAGTCTGATGTGAGAATGCCAGTACTGGTTGTATCAAGAGGGGATGGAAACCCCTATGAGCCGGCCACCCTCTTGTGCCAGGCTATGTTTGAGCAGTCCATCTATATCTTTTTCTATACATCTTATACCAGTTGCTTGTCAGTCGTTTTTGCTTTCTCTTATTGACAACTACTCAAAACAAAGAAACAAGGACCAGCCAATGCCAACTCTTTGAAAGCCACAACCCAGCCACCATCGAGCAGCTCCCAAAACTCTGAGCACTGGCTGCTGGTAGAGGAGAATAGAGAGACCAACGCAGCGACACCATCCACACACGTCGGTCAAGGAGTGCTGTGAGGATGTGGTGGAAAGCCGCTAGCACAGTCAACGGATCACTAGACAGCCAGAGACTATCCAAAGAGACTCAACCCCTCATAGCATCAATCGGATCAAAGTCCCATAAAGCAAACTCAAACATTTGCCCTCCCGGGCCGCCATTGCAGTTCTGCGGTGTGCCTGTGTGGAGGAAGTGAGTGGGGCTTATTCCATTATTTATAACATTTGCTGCATACACCACGCCCTGGTATGGAAAAACAGGGTCATAGTGGCCAGGGACAGAGTCCCAATCCAGGCAGGAGGAGGGGGACAAATGACCCCCGCAGGAAGTGTGGATTATTTGTGCGAGGTCAGAGGAGGTTTATGAAACCAGCAGGAGGGAGAAAGGAGTGGCGCAGTGTGGAGGCATTATCAGGAGGGATTGGCTAGTGAGTGGAAGTGGTACTGCAGTGTGAGTGTGCGTATTAATGTGGCAAGTGTAGTTGGACATTTTAGTGTAAGGAGTGGTTGTGAAGTGAATGATATGGCGTGAAAGAATGGTGACTGAATAGTAGTATGGAGGATAGAGTAGTACTGAGGTGGACGGAGTAGTAATGTATTGGAGGGAGGAGTAGCATCAATGGGTGAAGGCAAGACTTAAAAGGAGTAAAAGACATTGGAGGGACAAAAGATTGGAGTGAGGAGAAGTAGCTTGAGGCAAGTATGAGAAGTAGAAGGAAGAGCAAAAGAAGAAGAGGTAAGATTGGTTGTAATAGAGGCAGGACTGAATCTACAGGATGTCTGTAAGGCCCAATTCCCAAATTACAGTAGGACACTAAGAGCTGGCTAGAGTAGGAAAAGTTACGATGTTCCTGAGGGAATTTAGGGCTTTATGGCAACTTCTCAGCTCCTTAAGTAATTAGCATACTGACGGTGAAACAATCACTATATACTTACCTGGGGCTACAGACATCTGGACTAGGGTGTAGGTGCATTAAGATGAGTGAGAGAGGGATGGCCATAGGGCCCATTGATATTTCAACAAAAACATTTGAATCACTGCTTTGGAGGGATTCTTGTGCCATCTGTGACACTGCCCTCATGCCTGGTATAGGATTCTGCATCTTTGTATATGCCTCATCAGTGCTTTTCTTTCACCATGGGCCGCTTCCATGGATCCCTCAAGGATGTTTCCTTGTTTCACCAGATGAGTCATTCGGACTTCTCAAGCACTCCCCAGTGCTGCTTATCGTAATGCTGGTTCATAGTGACTTTTTCTAATGTCATATTTTCGAAATGCACAAAATTGCCGAAAAATAAATTTTTTAATGTTTTTTTTAATTTTATTTTTGAAATGGGGGGTTCCCCCCAACCCTCGTTTTTTTTTTATTGACACTTTTTTTTACTTACGCAACAAAAAATAAAACATAAAAAATAAAAAATAATACATTCTAAAAAAAATATTTCGGCAAATTGTTTTCGACAAAATGGTATTTCGAAAATATGTTTTCGAAAATATAACCAGATACCCTTAATGGTAATACCGGAGCGATTCTATGATCCACAGACAACGTCTGTGCTTCTTCCTCTGACCCAGCTTCATCTCACAATGGCTTCATCAGGGACTCTTCTTCCACCCCTACCATGGTTGCCTCACCTCGCAAGCAACTCATAAGAGTTGAGAATGTGCACCTGTGCCCCCTGTAGGCTGGTTGCAACCTGATCCAGGAACTGATGTTCAACTAAAGCCCCACAGTACGTATTTTTACTCGAGCTGCAATCTTTGTGGTTCGTATTCGGAGGGCAAGATTTAAAAGACTGAGGGATTGTGGGAAACTGAGAGATAAATACCTCCATTGAGGAAGTGGTGGAACTAAAAAGAGTTGGATGAGGTTCTGTCATGGAGGGCTAGTGCCTCAAAGGTACAGACTGGGACAAGGTAAAATGATTTGGAGGTAATATTAACAAAGAAATGGGCTAACATACAGGAAAAGATTTAATAACATTGTATGTGACAGGGATGGACTAGTTTGCAGACCGGGGATATTGCTATACACCACATAGCCACCCAGGGATATTGCTCCACATCCCAGCCAAACCCAAATTGTCACATGTCTGATTTTCTCTCCTTCGGGCCCCCACAAACGCGTATTGTCCAATTTATTTAAATATCAATTCATGCCAGGTTTACAAATGCCCCCTAACAAAACTGCTGTTTGTTCACTTTGTGCAATCTGTAAAGACCATTTTAAATGAAACTGCATGCTTCCCATTGGTATTTTCTGCTGGAGACCACACAAAAGCCAATTTTCTCAATCCTATTACTTCCATTAGCCCTACCCCATCTTCCTAGTCGTTGATTACAGTCATTACTACATGAGGCATCCACCTCCATCCGGGAACAATATCTAAGTCAAGGACATGCCCCTCTCCATTAAGTGACCAAGAAGAACAAAAGAGGGGCTCACCCCATGGTATGCCTGTGCCTTTATTTCCCCTCTGCTCGGGACATGGAGTCACCTGCCGGGCTTGGACTGCCCGCGTTTGGAAAAAGTAGTAGTCCAAGGAGTGCATCCTTTGCTTGGCTTGTGGGGGCTGCTTGCGACGGACCAGCTTTCGACTCTCAACTGTCTTGCCAAGGCACAGCGGACGATTGAGTGAGATGCTAGGGAGGAGAGGCTCCTATCCAGCCTTTATACTCCATGATAGCACAACCGGTGAGGGTATGTCGCTGGAAAGGTGTGGCCCCGGCCACCTATTCGTTCAGGCCTGGCGGAGAATGTAACGCTCTGGAGTGGGGGACGAGTGGAAATGGCAGTACCCGGGACACCTATTTTAGCAGCGTTCAGGAGAAAGTAAATGTGGTGTTCATATGGTGAATAAGTAGCTGGTGACAGTGGCGCAACACCATTGCGCTAAACGGGCTTCAGCGCCCCTGACATTTTGGGCTATGTTGACTCGACCTGGTCGGACAGAACAGGACACTGATGTTAAAGAGGTTAGATGCCCCCAAAAAATAGGTCTGCCCCTCCCCCACCCTCTCTGAAGTTAGTGCCTCTGTCTCTTCCCCGCCCCCAAATTTAGGTTTCTTTGTGCCTCTGGCTGGTGATGCAATCAATTAATAAAACACGTTATTTCTATTCAATGAATAATTAAAGTAATATACAGTAAAATACAGTAAATACACAAAAATAAGAATGATGCTATTTATGTATTTCATTTATTGATAGCGCCCAAGACCCAGAGGTATCACAGCGCTAGACATTACATTACATTCAGTGCATTAGAGAGACACAGTATCAACATGGTAACGTAAGGCAGTTATCGTGGAGACACTTATTAATACAGGCGATACCGCTTTTAGCCATAATTGTTAAACAAAAATGTTTTGATATTTTTGCAAAAGGACTGATAGGAAGGGTCTTCCTTGATGTTGGTTGGACGCTTGTTCCAGAAGGTGGGGGCGATGACTGTGTTGCTAGTTTCTCCCACTCTTTTTCTGGTGAACCTTAGGGTAGTTAGTGAGGTAGAGGAGGAGCAGCGCAGGCTACGTAAGTTGGGGGTTTTGGAGATACGGTGGGTGAGGTAGGGGGCAGTGTTGTGTAGGCAGGGATGAGTAATGGACAGGATTTTAAACTCGATGCACGCCTGGACTGGTAGCCAATGGGCTTCGCGTCTCGCACTGGAGATGTAGTCAGTACGTTTCAAACCCCACACAGCTCTGATGCCGTTATTTTGGATCAGCTGAAGTTGTTTAAGGTTTTCTGAGGAGGTTCCTGCAAGAATGGAATTGCAGTAGTCAAGTTTGCTACCTATAATGGCTCTTGCCAATGTGAGGCAGTTGTTGGTGGTGAGAAACTTCCTGGATAGGTTGATCAGTTTCGTCGAATAGGCAGCGGATGAGGCAACAGCCTTGACATTTGCATGCATTTGTAGCTCAGCATCAAGATAGACCCTCCATTAGTTTGACATGGGATGAAACAGGGGTGATGTTACCGTCAATGCGAAAAGAGGTGAACGCAGGGTCAAGATGATTGAGACGCTAGGGAGAGCCAACAATGAGCAGCTCTGTCTTGTCATCATTCAGGCAGAGGTGGGGTGGTCAAGCACGTAGTTGCCAGTGAGTTTAAGGAGGACCTGTGTGTCATCAGCAAAGTGCTTGTAGGGAATGTTTAGGTTGTCCAGTTGGCCGAAGAGTGGCTTGGTAAACATGTTCTAGAGTGTAGGTGAGAGGCAGGATCTTTGGGGGACACCAAAGGAGATGTGATAGGATCCGCTGATTCGGTCCCAGCGAAGAACTCTAGAGGTTTGTTCGCTTAGGAAGGACTTTATCCAGACGACTGCCTCAAGCTCGAGGGATAGGTTGAAAGAGCCTGTGAGGTGGTGGCAGAGGACGTCCTGATCAACAAGGTCGAAGGCAGCCGAGAGGTCAAGTAGGAAGAAGACGGCAAGGTCTCCAGTGTAACGGATGTGATCAAGCTGGATCTTTAGATCGAGGAGGGCAGATTCTGTGCTGTGTCTGGGCCTAAAGCTGGATTGTCTTGTGGTAAGTAGGTTGTTAGTTTCTACTTGGGTTTGGAGTTGAGAGTAAGCGGTGCGATCGAGGAATTTTAGGAGATAGGGCACAGTAGTGACAGTGCAGTAGTTTGTGGGATGGGTGGGGTCAAGGGTGGGTTTTTCGAGGAGTGGTGTGACCCATACTTCTTTGATGGAGTTGGGGACTGCGGGAGTTGAAGGAGGCGTTGATACATTTTGCGATGGTGGGAGCAAGGGGGTCTGCGCAGATCTTGATGAGGTTAACCGGGCAGATGTCACCTATGCAGTTGGGGGCTTTGAGGTGTTGGAAGGGGAGACGGGGGAGAATTTAAAGGGGGGTTATAGAGGTGTGTGGGGCACTGGGTGGAGGGGTGTCCTTGGTAGTGAGCAGAAGGGATTTCTTGACAATGGTTTTGTTACGAAGATTGAGTGTTTTGTTACTACGGGCTGATTGAACAAGGGAGCACCAGGCTTTATCTTTAGGGAAGCTGGTGGAGGGGGGGGGGGCTAAGGTCTCGAGCTCCTTGAGGATCTTATATATTTTTTTTTTACCAGTTTTATTTTTCATTCGGAGGCATAAACAGTTAAACATACATCAGATTCGTAATTGATGTATATATAAAAACATGTATTCTCTTTGTAACTTTGTTGTATTCAGCTTTTGCACCAAACCCCCAAAGTTGTATCCTTTTATTTGAGTCTATTATCCACTACCTCTCCTCCCCCAAACCCCTTTCATTTGGCACCAGAGTCTTTTATTCTTTCCACAGATCCTTTCCTGTGTTAGAGTCCTGATTTTTATTGTGTTCCTGGCTGTCACCGGACATGAATGTTTTTAAGGTCCTGTGGTTTGTAGAAGTGGGCTTCTCTCTCCTCCACATAGTCTGAAAAGGGGGCCCAGACTGACAGGAATTTCAGGTATTTTCCACATTTTAAGGCACTTACTTTCTCCATTGCCATGACCCCCCAGACCTTGACCCACCACCATGGCGTCGTTGGGCCCTCTTTAGTCTTCCAACGTTGTGCCAGAGCCATTCTTGCTGCAATCAATAAGTGCGTAATTAGGGCAGCCGTTTAGCCTGATGCCGCATAAGACCCCTCTGCTACCGCTCCCAATAAGATTATTGTTGGCGTTTGCGGCTGTTCCCTTCCGGTTATGTCTTTGATATACCCTAGGATTTCTTTCCTGTAAATCATTGCTTTCGGACATGTCCACCATATGTGGTACAAATCTCCTCTCTCCCCACATTGCCTCCAGCATTCTGGGGGGGGTACTCGGCAATAATTTGATGTAGTCGAAGGGGGGCATGTACCATCTGTAACATAGTGTATATGCTGCTTCCTTGATTGCTGTGCATCTTGAGGATTTGTGTGCTCTTGACCATATCTGGCTCCATTCCTCTTGCGTAATTGTTTCCCCCATATCTGTTCCCTAGTTCTCCTTATACGGGAGCTTGTCTTCTGGTTGCGCCCTGTCGATCAATCTGTATAATCTGGTTATCGCACCCACTGCCTCTCCTTCTTGAATGATTAATTCTAGTCCCGTTGGGTTCCTTATTGCTGCTTTTTTCACTGCTGGGTGGGAGATCCAATGTCTTATTTGTGTGTATTTGAACCTTTCTTTCTCACTAATGTCGAATTTCTTTTTACACTCCGTGAATGGTAAAGGGGCACCATCGTGGAACATATCTCTTAGGATCTTATCTTAATCTAAATATAGGAACTTAAAGAGCTCTCTGGTTAGAACTGGCTTCGCTCATTTGATTATTGTATATGCTGGCTTTGGTGGTAATAATAGCTTTTTTGTATGAGGTGGCCGAGTTGGAGGAGGCTTCCTTGTTGTAGGGGGTAAGGTCTTTACTCCAGAGGTGTTCTTTGGTCCTTTTCCGTTTGCGTAAGGCGATTAGTTCTTCCGTGAACAAATTATTGTGATTGTTTTTTTTTTGCGGGATGTGCTGTTGAGGGGGCATGCTGGTCCAAAGCATTTAGGAGAGCCGAATTGTAAGCGTTAAGAATGACTTCAGAGTCAGAGCTGTTAGGTTCTGGTCTGGTTCTAGAGAGGCGAGAATGGTAGGTTCCAGTATTTCATTAGTTAGTTTACGGGTGTGCCTAGTGGTGATGGGTGGTTGTTGATCAGTTTTCTTGGAGGCTGAGGACGTGGGGGTGACAGAGAATTGAATCACTGAGTGGTCTGTCCAGGGTACAGGGTTAATGGAGGTGATTTGGGTGGGAAAGCTTGATAGATAGGATCCAGTCAAGAATTCATTCTGCCTTTGGAATGGTTAGGGGCGGAGACCACTTGGGTGAGATTCATCTCATGGAGAGCTGTGAAGAGGGAGGTAAGCTTCTGGTCTGTGGGGTAATTTAACCCTAGGTTGAAGTCACCAATGAGCACGAATTTGGTGTTGGTTTTCAATAATGGGGCCATGAGCAGGGGTATGTCAGCATCTGGGGAACTTATGTTATTTGGTTGTCGGTAGAGGAGGAGAAGCTTGATGGTAGTTTGAGGGTGAGGTTCTATTTTTACTGGTAGGAGTTAATAGCCTGGCAGGGGTGGGAGGGGGAGACTCTGATGGGGAGGGAAGCTTTGGATATAATGGTGACCCCTCCACCTGGGGAGCCATCTCTATCGATTCTCAGGATGGCGTAGCCAGGGGGTAGGGCGATTGGATAACGAAGGGCCTGCAATCTCGTGCAACCATGTTTCAGTGATGGCAAGCAAGTCAAGGTTGTGGTCCTGCAGGAGGTCATGGATGTCAGGCGCATGTGCGCAAATAGAATGTGCGTTGATAAAGGCGCAAGCAAAGTGATTGGGCTTGGTAGGAGCGTTGGGTCGTGTGGTGGGCAGAATGGGGTGGTCTTAGCTGCGTGTGTGGTGAGTGGGGAGTAGGTGTGGTGATGTGGTGGGGTCTTTTAGCCTCGGTTTGCGAGTGTGCTATGGGCACCAAAGTTCGGGATCGGAGGCATTGCAGTCTGTTGGTACCTGTGCAGGCATGCGTGTGAATGTTCAGCGGGGAGAGTGAGGGATACGTGGAGGCGAGTTTCCGGGGGTTAAAAGGTTCAACCAGTCTGGAAGCGAGTCTGGGATAGGAAGGTGGGGGTGGTATTCACCCTGTATAGGCATGTGGAGCCCAAACAGGGCGCTGTATGCCTTGCAGTGTGGGGTCGGGGTGTAACAGGATGCAGGGCCTTGCTGATTATGGCGGTTTGGGTGAGAGTGTCTTGGTGGGGGGTTTAAGGTGGGCTGGCATGAGGTTAGGTACAAAGATCAGGCTTTTCTGGTGCACTGGTGAGCCAATCCATTTAGAGTGGGCAGGAGAGGTGAGGGAGGTGGGGGTGGTAATCACCCGGTGGCGGGGTAGGGAAGTCTCAGGGGCTGCGGGGTTGCTGGGAGCCATATCAGAGGGGGGTGTGCACATGTGGATAGCGATGGTGTGAGAGATGTTGGGGACAATACTGGTCTTCGTGGTCCAGTAGGATGTGTTGGGACGGGGTGATGGTGCGCCAGGCATCATATTGCGAACATTGTATTTTGTAACGTCTGCGTAGGGCAGAGCGATAACAAGGAGCTTACTACAGACATTGGATACTTCAGCTACTAGAAAATTCATCAGCAGACAAAAAGTGCAAACACACAGGGGAGATATCATATAACAGGTTATATAATTACCAAGTGAAGTGTGAATCAAAGTAAAAACGAGCAAGCTTGCATAATAAAAATGTAAAAGCACTCAAAAGTTCTGTTTTTCTTAGCCCAACTGCAACTAATGTAATTCAATGCAGCAAAGATTACTTCAGTCGATTGGGAAGTTATACATGAAGTTTCTGCCACGTGCAAGGTCCGGACACAATGATTGCTGCATAAACAGAGTTTTAGATTTCTGCGCCGGATGGCCGCATAATTTGGGCAGTAAAATAGAAAGTGCTGTGTGGATTTGAATAACTCCCGGGCAGAAGGCACACACGCTAGATGCATGTTTGTTCCATCAAGCTTTGAAAAAGCCAATCAGAATGTATGGGATCCTCTGAAAATATTTGTTTACCAATAGCAGATATGTTTCCATGACATCATTTTGCTTATTGATTATTATATAGGACTGCTCAGTTGAGACACAAACACACTTATCGATCTTTCTGCCCAGAGCTCAATCCATGTGGCATCAATAACACCTTTTAGGATTATACCATAAATGTTCTAGGTTTAACTTTGACAATAATTCTCTGATTGAAATGTTGCAATCAATTATCTTGTTGATGCAGGTCCTTGGACCTAGCAAACTCTTACCTCCATGTGCCCATCCATCTGGGATTCAGGAAATACCTATGATTTGGTGGACAAATTTGGTGGATCTCCACTCCACGTACATTGTGACAGTTTACTCTTGAAATATCATGTTTTCCCCAGTTCACGATTGCATCCTTGTTTTACTCAGCCATGGTTGCGCTCTTTTTGCCTCTGTGATACTCTTGTCTCCCAATAGCCGCTATAACCACTGCTGTAGTCGTGCCCTAGTTAGCCCATTGCTGCACTCATGTTGATTCAGCCCATAGGGGTTTCATGTTCTAGTTAGCCCATTGCTGCACTCATGTTGACTCAGCCCATACGGGCTTCATGTTCTAGTTGGCCTATTGCTGCACTCATGTTGACTCAACCCATACGGGCTTCATGTTCTAGTTGGCCTATTGCTGCATTCATGTTGATTCAGCCCATTGCTGCTCTGTTGCCATAGATTGATTTAGCCCATTGGGGTTTCTTGCATTCCATCAGCCCATTAGTATATCTTTGCCTCGAAGCATACTGCTGACTCTGTCATAGCTATGTTATAGCTCACTAGTCAACTTCAGGGTCGTGGAAATAGCCCACTGCTTACAAAGCTTTATTTCACATCAATTCCTCAACTTAGTTACATTACTAGGCCTTATAATAGGCGTGTGCACAATTATTTCCCACCACCCTCCAGGTCGTATACTGCTTCACACCATGGCCTCTTTAAGAGGAGCAACACTTACCATGGCCACCTTCCTCCCATTACTTCACAACATCGCACCGGTGAATTGCCCTCATTCAACAAAAGATATGACTATCCCCTACTCACACAGTTTTACTCCCTCATACCAGGAACCTCCTTTGTCACCAGAAGACTGGATCACCAGATTCGCCACCCCCCTACACCTCTCATCCCATGTCCCACGCCGTCAAGAAATATTAGACTAGGTTCCCGCCTTAACATACCTAACAACACTAGCCACTATGTCACCTACCCTACTCACGTGAGAAATGCTAGACTGTGGGCCAGATCACGACCTCGGCGGTAACGCTAACGCTATTAGCGCAGGGGCTATTAGCGCGACCGCCATAGCCCCCGGCGCTAATTGCGCGGGATCACGACTTGGGCGGACTTGGAAGTCCCCATTCCCCATTGAGCCCATTCGGGAATGCCCCATTCCCCATTGGGCTCAATGGGGAGAATTCACGTTCTTACCGCCGGCGGATTTCCCGCCGGCAGAAATAGCGTGAATTTTCGGCAGATTTCCCCCAGCCAAGAGCTGGGGCAAAATCCGCCGAAGCCCTGATTCGGCGGACCCTTAAATCTGGCGGTAATAGCGCTACCGCCGGATTTAAGGGTTACCGCTGAGGTTGTGATCAGTCACCACATGTACCTCATGTTTAAGCCTTCCAGGAGGCTCTCCCAACAAGCCAGGAACAACAAACAGCCGCTGAACCAGACTGACACCCACATTGTCCATGAACTCACATCCCCTCAGGGGACTGCACCAGTCAACCACACAGTACCTACCACTATTCTCAAGGGTGCCCTCATCAACGCCCGTACCCTGGTAGCGCACGCTCCGGACATTGCTGACCTAATCATTGCTAACCACCTAGATTTCCTTGCGGTCACAGAAACGTGGTTCCATCTAGCAGCTGGCCCCGCACTCTCTATCGCTATTCCAGAGAATTACAACATCATCCGTGCTGACAGAAAAACTGGGATTGAGGGCGGGGTGGCCATTATTGCTAAAGCCAACCTGAACATTAGGGAAGTCACAAACTCGGCTTTCCCATCCGCCAAACTCCTATCCATCAAAATTCTGCTATCTAACAACCCAAACTATTCTATTACACCTCATTTACAGACCACCTGGCGCAATCTCCACTTTCGAGGAGGACATCGCCCATTTACTGACAACAAACAACAAACTAGGTTGGCAAATTATTCTCTTGGAAGACTTTAACCTGGGACTCAACGACCCTAATGATACCAACGCTACCTCACTTAACAACACTATCATCCATTCAGGCCTTACTCAACATATCAATAAGCCTACTCACTCAAAAGGAAGATCATTGGACTGGTTATCCGACGCTAACTGTGATCTTTCTCTGACTGACATCACGCCTTGCGCATGGACAGTCCACCACCTCATCACTTTCTCCTTACCTAAAGACTCACCTAAACTGGCTAAAACCACTGCAATCATCAGGGCACTGCAAACTGCAACTAGGAACAAACTTAATGTTACTATTGATAACCTCAGACCTCTCCTGACGCCAATTATCAATGCTAACCATCCTGAACCCAATGCTAGTCCAACCGACCTAGTGGATCTTTATAACAATACCTTGGAACAAGCCCTCAACCAAATTGCTCCCCTCAAACCTAGAAAACCCAAACCAATTGCCCACATGCATAAATGGTTCTCAGCTGAACTAAAAGCCCTACGTAATATCAAGAGAGATGCAGGAACCAATTGGAGAAAAGCCCCCTCCCTCTCATCTAAAGATAAATTCTCATCTGCAGCTTCTACCTATAAAACCGCCATTACCAATGCCAAAAGAGAGATCTTCAACCTGAGAATACATAAGGCGAAATCAGGCACGAAAGAGCTATTCTCCATTCTAATAGAATTAGAATCACGGCAAACACCCACAGATGACTGCATCAAGGATAAAGCATGGTGCAACAATATCCAACTGGCACTTTCTAATAAGATAGCCCTCCTACAAGCCAAAATCGAGTCTAAAAAAGCCAGCCTTATTACCAAAGTCCACTCTAGTAGTAAAAAAAGTTCCCTTACTCCAGACTGCCCATCCTTCCATTTCACCCCTTTCACAGAGGAAGAAGTCGTTAATATAATCGCCAGTCTCAAACCATCAAACTGCCAAGGTGACCTATGCCCAGCTTCAGTCATTAAGGACGGAGCTAAAGACCTAGCTCCTTTCATCACCTCCCTGATCAATTCTCCGTTCAAAAACTCATTGGTACCAAATAACCTTAAAGAAGCCTGGGTCCTTCCACTCCTCAAAAAACCTAACCTATAACCCAATATACCCACAAACTACAGACCCATCACAACCGTCCCCTTTCTCCTCAAAATTCTAGACAGAGTGGCATATCTCCAAATACAACGTCATTTGGAGGACAATAATCTCCTAGGCCTGCGACAATCCGGCTTTAGACCCAGGCATGGGACTGAAACAGACCTCCTGGATCTAAAAATCTAAATGGATGAAGCCAAAGACAAGGGCAAGCTGGCCATCTTGCTCCTGTTGGACTTATCTGCAGCCTTCGACTTAGTCGACAACCAAATTCTCACTCATCACCTCTCCTCGGCTACAGCTTTCTCTCAGAATGCCACCAATTGGATTCGGTCCTTACTGTCTGATAGGCCGACTAGGGTCTTCGCCTCTTCAGCAACAGCTGACCCTGTCCCAATCCAATGCGGAGTACCCCAAGGTTCTTGTATTTCACCTACGCTTTACAACATCTTTACCAAGCTCCTCTTTGACCATCTTGACGATTTGGGTGTCACATATACCAATTACGCTGACGATACCCAGATCCTCATTACACTCACTGGCTGCTATGAGAGAGATGTTGCAAAGCTTAATGAAATCTACCTTAATATTCAAACATGGATGGCCACCCAAAGCCTCTGCTTGAACGACGACAAGACAGAACTGCTCATCGTAGGCTCCCAGGCCCGCCTCAGCAAATTGGACTCTAGGTACCAATCATTTACAAATTGATGGCAATAATATAAAAGTCTCAAAAGAAGTTAAAACACTGGGTGTGTATCTTGATTCTACTGTATGGGCCTCATCACGACTTCGGCGGTAACCCTTAAATCCGGCGGTAGCGCTATTACCGCCGGATTTAAGGGTCCGCCGAATCAGGGCTTCGACGGATTTCGCCCCAGCTCGGTATTAGTGCGAAGATTCGCCATTGAGCCCAATGGGGAATGGGGCATTCCCGAATGAGCTCAGTGGGGAATGGGGACTTACATTACCGCCGAACTCGTGATCCGGCGCTATTAGCGCCGGGGAGTTCGGCGGTAGGGCTAATACCGCCCGCGCTAATAGCGTTACCGTTACCGCCCAAGTCGTGATGAGGCCTTATCACTCAAAAAACAAATAAATGCTACAATCGCATCTACAGCGTATACGAATAAACTTATTAACACCTGTAGACCCTTTCTCTCCACCGCAAACTGCCTCACACTATCTAGAGCTTTGATACTATCCAAATTGGACTATTGCAATACTCTCTTCCTAGGCACTACCAACACCAACCTGAATTGACTCCAGGTCTTACAGAACAATGCGCTTAGATGCACCCTTAACCTCCCACGCAAGACACATATCTCTACCATCAGCAAGGAAGTCCATTGGCTCCCTATCCGGGACAGAATTAAACTAAGATCACTTGTCATCACACACAAATGCCTCTCACTGTCAGCCCCCATATACTTATCAGACAAATTCTCCAGGCACAGTACTAATAGACCTAGCAGAACACCCTACATGCACCAATTAAACATCCCCAAATTAATTCGGTCAACAGCTGGGGGATCTAGCTTCCCAGTACTAGCAGCGAAGTGCTGGAACACACTCCCCATTACAATCAGATCTGAGGAATCTTTCTGGACATTCAGAGCTATGGTAAAAACCTGGCTCATTACTCAGTAAGAGCATGATATTTGCATGCTCCACCACTCTGAATCCTGTACATTGAATGTAATCTATCAGCCTGTACCTTGACATGGACCATAATGTAACCCTGTCCTTAATATCTATCATATTGCCTTGTTATGTGTCACGTATGCACAACATTTTTGTAACCTATGTTTTGCTATAAGTACTATGCGCCCAGTTAACCATGGGTTTGGCCACACTTTAAAAATAAACAAACTAAACTAATCAGTTATGTGCCTTACCCTTCAGACTCAAATCGACCCTGCGAGTATTTAAGAAATTCCTGGCTCCTCTTGTGGGTTTGCTACATCAATAAGCCATCATGGTGTTTCCCTACCTAGATGATTGACTGTTGACAGCACCTTCAGCAAATGTTCTTAGGGGGCACACACAGATAGTCTGTAACATCTTAGATCAGCATGGCCTACTGATCAGTTGGGCAAAATGTCAGTTGATACCTACCCAGTGCTTGCAATGTAGGAGCTAGGCTCTGCACCATCGGAGCATGTTGTACCTACTGGAGGACTTGGCATAAAGGCTCCACCAAGCCCTTTGTGTCATTCTCCAGCAAGAACCCCCTTCAGTGAGACAGTGGCTGATCGCTCAGGTCAAATGATGCCAGGGCTGTTCATGGTTCCCTGGGCATGACTCCATCTACACCCTGTGATGAATCCTATGGTGTCATCAATTATTTCCCGGCAGTGACCTCTCCCGGTGTGGCCAGGTGGCGACAGCCGCTACCTGATCCTGACTCTCGTGGCGGCTATATGAGGGGGGATCACATGGTGGGAGACGAGCTCTGGGAGAATATCATTGCGCCATTAGATGAGACATGGTATTCCCCTTCTTCTTTTGAGGATACCAGTTACCTGTCTAATGCCTTAATGGCTTCTGTAACACCTCCCCTCATCCACTTAGGGAAGTAGCTGAAGACCTTCTAATGGGAGCTGTATATAAGTCATCACGAACCGACTTAACCTCTAAGATTAAGGAAAATAATTTCTCAGCTTTTACCTACAAGTCATCTACAACTGACTTACCTTTACAGAACTATTACCCAGACTTTGCAGTCTTTACCTATAAGAATTCAAGAATGGACCTCCATTCCCATAACCACCAAAGAACTAAAACAAGGAAAATAAACGGGGAAATGCAGATCAAGGAAAGCCCGGAACACAGGTTGCGATCCAGTCGTTGCAAGCGAATACCTGTGCCTGGGAGATTTAAACCAGTGGAGCAACTGACTAGAGAGAGCTGCTGGAGAGGGAAAGCTGCCTCTCTCGGAACAGCCGAGAGAACATGAGGCTGGAGAGGGAGCAGACTGGCTCGATAACCGAAAGCAGGAAAGCTGACTGCAAGTAGTAACAAGCTGCAGGAAAGCCAGGAGCCAACAGAGGGCTTGCGAGTGTTTGGAGTCAGTCTTTGCCTTACCAGGATCTGAAGATACGAAGCAGAAAAGCCCAGCAGGGACCGTGGGAATGCCAGAAGCTAACAGAGGGCTCACTGGTGTTCGCAGGTGTTTGGAGGCAGGTTTTGCCGTACCGGAGCCTGATGAAACGAAGCAGAAGAGCCCATCAGAGACTGCGGAAATGCCAGAAACCAACAGAGGGCTTACCAGCGTTTGCAAGTGTTTGGAAGCAGCCTTTGCCATATCGGAGCCTGAACACACGAAGCATAAGAGTCAATGTTGATCTATGGAGCTGAGATTCACCATTGTTTCTTGAATGAGGATTTTAACCATTTAGAAGGTTTTTGTGGAAGAGAATTTTAAGGCTTCCTCAGGCTGTACCCATTAGTGTTATCAGATTTGAACTTGGTTTGATATTATTGGAAGCACATATTGTCTGCAAGAGAATTGTATTGTGTTATACATTCCGAATTCCCTCAGTAAACACACTGTGTGAGGGCTTTAAGGAAAAGGATATCCAATTGGAAAACATTCTTGTCAATAAAACAGCAGGAAAATTGGAAGAGTGGAGTATGGATGGAGAGCTTTTAAATGAGATTTCCGAGAATATACAGGCAAAGATTGTGGGTCACAGATTGGTTCACATCATGTGATTCTGTAAGTAGATATGAGCGTTATCAAAATCTAACACCTGGGCTGAAAAAACTGGGAGTGTGTGCGCAATATCTCTGTAAATTCCCCACTTGGAAAATTGTATATACATTGTTGAGGTCTAGGTTGGACATTTTGCCTACTAGGGTAAATTGTGTTAGATGGAAGGTGCTGAAATGTTCGTATGACAGATGTAGATTCTGTTCGGAGGATAGTGAGACATTACAACATCTACTTTTGTACTGTGAAGAACTGGATGTGCAACGTCAAACCTGTTTTAGAAAATATACTAATCTGTATGTGCATAACATCAGAATCGTAATATGTAATCTGTGTTAGTCTAAGATGCCTTATCAGTTGAGTAACATACTGTACCCATTTTTAACTGTGATCAAATTGGTGGAATAGAGTTGGGGAGAAATAGACAAACAGAAAATTTTGCATTTTGGACCACACTGTTGTATTAGACGAATGAGGAGAAATGTATTGTATGGTTTTAAGGAAATGTATATTTTTTTCTCTTCTTTTCTTTCCCTTTTTCTAATGGTTAATTTGTAGTATGATGGATTTGTGTAAGGCTTTAACTTGTTTTAAAGCTGAATGCACAATAAACAATAAAAAAATAAAAAAGAATAGCCCAAAAACCATATGTCTCTGTGTCCGTGTCTCATTCCTGGTTCCAGACAACCCCCTATGGACTCATTTTCACAGTTCTTGGGATCTGGAAGCTGGAAGATTTCATTCAAACAATTCTATTAAGCTGTAATTTTGGCACTCTTTAAAGTGGTTGTTTTGAGTTTGCGCCCCACATAAGGGGGTTCCATTAGGTTGCCTGACACCAGTTATTGTCACAGTGGATACCAGCTCTTAAGGCTGGGGGCTGTGAGGAACCATGAATGGGACTCAGACACAAGGGATTCATGGTTTTGGTCAAAGACGTTTATTAAAATAAAAGCAGGTGGGGAAATGCCTCTCTGTCCCTGCACTAGAGGTGTTGCCCTACCTAAAACCAAAACTAAGGGTCTGTAAAATTGAGAATGTCCACAGCAAAACCGTCCTGTGTCCAAGTATTGTTATGGCCCTCAAATTCTAACAAAATAAACTCTAAGGTGAAAAGGATAATGTCTTTTGCCTTATGTGGTTTATAAATGTTTAAAAGACTAATGCGTACGTCCAAACAAATGTTCCAGAAGAATAGACTTCCTTATTCCAGAGGGTGGTTCCCTTTCCCTGGATTTCTCTTCCCTCTGTAGTATATTCAAGGATATCAGTTCCTTGAGTCTTTCTTGATTCAAAATACAACTGCTACACAAAACAACTTGGTTATTTGTCTTTGTCTTGTTAGAGCACCTGGTGTACTCACCTGCCAGGGTTTCACACCTATTCTCTTTGGTTTCACTCAACCTTTTGTTAGTCCTGATATATCCTTCTCTTGTCCCTTTTTAGGTGAAGTATTTCTCATACACTGTTCAGTTTGCCTTTGCCTGATGTACTTCCCCACCACATGAACACTCTTGCACTTGCCTGGTATACTCTCATCCCAGGGCTTTCTTAAATGCATACACTTAAAGCTTTATTTTTCCTTGTGTACTCTCCTTCCAGGCCTTCTTCTGTGTTCTCTGCACACACTCCAAACGTGATATCTTTCTGTAATTACTTTGTCTAATACTGTGCCTGCCTGGTACACTATCCTGCTAGGGCGTTTCTTAAATGTGTATTGCATACACTCACAGACTTTTTTTAAAATTTATTATTTTCAAATGAACGCAGTACAAGAACAATGCACTTTTTCAACAATCATTACTTCACGTTTCTATCGTTGTGTTCGTTATGGCCGTCTCCCTTATGTCCTTCTCATTGCCATGTTAGCCGCAAATGTATCCATATCGCACAAACTGTCCAGTGCTGCTCTGACGGGTGGGCTCAGTCTTTATGACCTATCGCTCAACAAGAAACCTTATCCCCTAACTCCCCCCTCCCTCCCTCTTTTGTCCCCTTTCCCTCCCCCAAACCACAACTTCCCATGTCCCTAGTGCCCCCCGCCCCCCTGAGTGCCACATCTTCCAATTGCTTCCCTTAGTTCCCCGTCATCTTTCTGTTCTTTTGCGAGTTAGGGAACCTCCTCCCTTTGACCAGATTCACCCCCCCCCCTTCTCTTACCCCTTCAACCCCTTGTCTGTTCAGGGGGGGTTTTAGATCCTGAATGGATGCCAGTTCATTGAGTATCTGCCCCCAGTCTACCACTAGTGCATTATCCCCTTCCGGATCTCTGTGTATTTAAATATTCCACTTCGGCCAGGTCCCATCTGCACACCTCAAGTAATCATTGTTTCACTAATGGACCTGTCAACCTCTTCCATTCTATCGCGATTCGCTGCTTGGCCTAGGTCAGAAAGAATCGCACAATTTTATTTCTGTTTTTGTTCCTCTTTGCTCCCGGAAGAAGTCACCACATGCACACCTCGTGGGTGCGTTCATAACTGCTCCCTAGCAGAGCATTCACTCTGTCCATGACCTCTTCCCAATATTTAGCTATTATCAGGCAACCCCATAGCATATGCCAAATCCCGCTATGATCCTCCCACACTGCATGCAGGTATGTGGTACCGCATGATTCATCGTGTGTAGTTTCCCGGGTGTAATATATACCCTTTGTAGGTAGTAGAATTGAGTGAGCTGGAATTGTGCATTTCTAGATGTCTTTTTAACTTGTTCCCGCATCTGCACCCACTTTTTTTCCAGGATGGATGCTCCTGAATCCCTCTCCCACTTACTCATAACCGCTAGTTCTTTGTCCTCCCTCGCTACCTGCAGTGCACCATACATCCTTGAGACTTTACCCCTTTATTCCCCCAATTCCAGTAGTGTCTGCATTAATGGATGGTCCTCCGGGATACCGTCCTATACTGCCGCCACACGTCTCACCACCTTGGCGTACGTGAGGAAGTGCCCACTTGTCACCTGGTACGCTTGCCTCCATTCCTCGAACATCAGCAATTTGGTATCCCTGAAGAGATCCCCTAATGCGGTGCATTGTCTTTCCCTAAATGTTTTCAGACCTACATTTTGCAGCGCCATCCTAATGATGGTGTCAAACCCAATTGGCAATCCCCTACCATATAACTCTGTAGCCCATGCTTTTTTCAATAGATTCCCCCATACTGATCATACTGCCTTAAAGACCACTGTGTCACCTCTACCACTTATGGTTCCCTACAGCAGCTCCACTCCCTGTCTCTCTAGCAGGATAATCCCCCCCAGTAATCGTGTCAGGTCGCCTCCCGACTCAGTTTGCCATAGTGCCACCGCCTGTAATTGTGCCACCATGAAATATAGTTTGAAGTCTGGCATGTTGAGGCCTCCTTCCCCTCGTCTGCAACGCAGTGTCTGCATGGCCACACAACAATTCCCCCAGCATTTTATCCAGCATCTTGAAGAATACTTTCTTGACTACATGTGGGATATTCGTGAAATAATACAAAAGACGCGGGAGGACCACTATTTTGCAGAGTGCGATTCCCCCCATTAGAGACAGTGATAGCTTCTTCCAGAATTGTACTGCATCCCCTACCTGTGAGAGCGCCCCTCCTGCATTATGCACAAACGTTTCTCCACCCACGTCTTGGTACATTTGAATTCCCAGGTATTTGAAAGATTCCCACTCCCATCGAAGCTCCCCGTTCGACATGTCCTTCCCCTTCCATTTCCTGAGGCCCGGCAATGGCAATAGCAAAGATTTTCCATTGTTAACCTGAAATCCCGATAATTTACGAATGTTGCCCAGCTCCTCGAATATCGCTGGGCGTTCGCGTAGAGCGAGATGCTGTGCATCAACCCCCCACCCCCGCTTGAATACCTGTTTCTATAATGTATGTCCTGAAGTATCTTGCCAATGGTTCCAGCGCTAGGGCAAACTAATAGGTGAAACTGGACACCCCGGATGCGTTCCTTGCTTTAGACACCAACCCTGTGGGACCCATCCCCCTGTTTTTACCCTAGCCGTGGGGGTACTATACAGCAGTTGCAGCCACCTCAGTATTCCCTCGCCTACCCCGTAGGCCTCCAGCACCTTGAATAGCCATGGCCATTCCAGTGAATCCAAGGCTTTGACCGCGTCTATTGCCACCAGAGCTATTTCCCTCTGTGAATCCTTAACTAAGTCCATGGCGTGATGCAATCTACGTAATTTATTCCTGTATCCCGTCCCCCTACGAATCCACATTGGTCTGCTGGATGTATCAAGCTAGGAACCACTCTCGCTAGTCTTTCTAGGCCACTGGTCAGATCCCCACCTCCTGCTTGAAACATCCCGATATTTTGCATGTCAATGCTGAAAGCACCTTTTGAGCCATTATACTTATACTATTGGCTTAAACGTCTTATCTTTCAATGTATTTTTTTTCGGTGGCAGTTACCTCAGCTTGAAGGTTTGGAGAACTGAGTGCACTTCTAAGCAGGGCATCACCTCTGCTTGTTAAACCAGAGGTGCTGTTTTTTTT